>NC_047088.1:35105091-35748379 GCF_902459505.1 Geotrypetes seraphini
AAGATAGGACTCAATAGGAAACCAAGGTGGCATGGGGGCCCCTTCTGGTGATTTGGACAGGTCGTGACCTGTTTGGGCCGCCGCGGGAGCGGACTGCTGGGCAGGATGGACCTATGGTCTGACCCGGCGGAGGCACTGCTTATGTTCTTATGTTCTTATGATAGTAATGTCATCTGCGTAAATGTGTTCTTAATTCATAAATTCCTGAGCATAAGCCCGATTATATATTGAATGCATCTTTAAACAGAAATGCTTTAAGAGATTTACATTTTAGGACACCTTCTACTTTCCTAAGATGATATGGAAGGGCGTTCCATAAGGTTGGTGCTACAACTGAGAAAATAGTTTTAAGCGTGGCTTCGTAAACAATATGGCAAATTGATGGGATGGGGAGGAGGAGATTTTGTTGGTTGCAGTATAGGGAATTAATAATCTGCCAGTAAATGCTGGGGAATGTTCTAATTTTGATTTGAAGGTAAGAAGTACAATTTTAAATGCCTTATAGAGATCTGGAGTCTTTTAATTTCTTTCTGGACTATATCCTGATAGAGGGAATTACAATAATCAAGATGAGAGATAAAGGGCTTTGAGCCTTGTGTCACATGGCAGCTGCTAGTGTGGCTTTGTAAAAGTTTCAAGTTTCTTAATTTTTGATATACCATTTATCATACAGGTATCTAAACGGTTTACAATAATATATTGTAAAAATTAAAAGAAGTATAAAAACTATCTAAACTTAAAAAAGGGAGGGGGACATTTACGCATGAATGTACATGATACATTAGGAGAGGATGGGAAGGAGAGATTAATAAATACATTGAGATGAAAATAAAAATAAAAAGGGGGAAATGGGAGAGGGAAGTAAAATTAGGCTGGGGAGGTCGCTCCTAAAAAAACGTTTTGGTTGCCTTAAGATTCTGTAAAGGATGGTCGAATTTCCAAGAAAGTAGTATTTACAAGGAAAAGGCATCTCTAAAAAGGAACGTTTTAAGTTTGGATTTCAATTTATCTAAAGAGTTTTCTAGACGAAGATCAGTGGGACGAGCATTCCACAGTGTGGGAGCTGTGACAGAGAATATGAATTTGCAAGCGGTGTCGTAAAAGAGTTCTTGTATTGGAGGGATGGTGAGCAGGTTTTGATTATTAGATCTGAGAGTCCTGCTAGATGCATATGGAATTAAAAGTTTATCAATGAAAGCTGGTTGATGTGTGTTTTGTTTTGAAGGCAAGAAGTAATATTTTATAGGTAGAACGGTGGGTGATGGGCAGACAATGAGCTTTGCGGAGAAGAGGAGTAACATGATCGTATTTTTTTTTGCGTGGTAGAGAAGTTTAACAGCAGTGTTTTGTATTAATTGAAGGCGACGGGTTTCCTTCTGGGTAATTCCTTGGTAGAGGACATTACAATAGTCTAGGGTCGAGATGACGAGTGAATGAATCAATATATTGATTGAAGGGAGGTTGAGAAGAGAGGAGAAAGAACGGATTAATCGTAATTTATGAAAGCATTTTTGTGTTACAGCACTGATTTGTTGGTAAAATGTAAGATCTTTATCCAAGATAACCCTGCTCTTCAAAAAATTCATCCAAACATCTTAACCCCCTTCACCTTACCTCCAGATAATACTCCCCTAAAATATCTTCCCCAAAACACCTACTAAGTAAACAGATCCCGGAAATGTTTTGTAACCTTACCTACTCTAACTGTAATCTATCTGTCTATATCACACAGTCCTGCAATGTCAATTCACTACCCAATTCGTAAGTTCCCTTCGGAATCTACCCAGCTATCTCTCCGCTGTTACAAAAAAAAAAAAAAAATTGTATCTTCACTGGAAAAAGTCCAGTCAAATCTTTTGTAATCCGCTTTGAACTGCAAGGTATAGGCGGAATAGAAATCTGTAATGTAATGTAGAAACATAGAAACATAGAAAGATGACGGCAGATAAGGGCTACAGCCCATCAAGTCTGCCCATACCATTGACCCCCTTTTAAGTCTACTGGCCCCCTTAACTCTACTGACCTGCTCTATTAAGTCTATATCCTAGCGACCCTATTCATTGGTATGACTCCCTCAGTGATCCCACATAGGTATCTTTAATGTAACTTTACTATCCATTTGGAGAGGAAGCAATGTTAATGGGGGTAAAGAGATGTTCATCTGTGGAGGTTGGAAAGAGGACGCTGGCAGTTTTAGAAATGTTAAGTGTGAGTTTATTATGTCGGGGTGGGGGTAAATAAAATAAATAAACTGCTCTAAGATGATCACCTTTTCACGTGCTGCCAGAGTATTGCGCAGGAGATCAGAAAAGATATTTCATTTAGGCCCTCTTTTACTAAGGTGCGCTAACCGATTAGCGCATGCTAAACGCTAATGTGTGCATGTTAGTCTATGGATGCATTAGCGTTTAGCGTGTGCTAATTTGATTAGCGCATGCTAATCGGTTAGCACACCTTAGTAAAAGAGGGGGTTAGTTGTCTAGTGTCTGATTTCATTGACAATTATTCTTTTCACTTAAATATTTGAGACTTTTTAAAAAATGATTTTTTTTTGTATTCATATATATTGAATAGGAAAAAGACTGTCATATGTATGACTACCTCCCCTCGGGGAGACAGTCATATGTATGCGGTCGGTGTCAGGAGCTGAAAAGCTTGAAGAAGGAAGTAAAGCGACTAGAAGACAAGATACAGGTGCTAGAAGGACTCTACACTACTGAGGACCCAGTCAGGACAGCTGAAGACTTCATGAACGAGAGACACATTGAGGAGGAAGTCAGGGAACTCGAGAAATTCATTGAGGAAGCCTACAGGAGGAGGGTGGAAGAGAATGAACTTCAGATGGAAGACGAAGTTACACCAACACCAACATGGAAGGGAGAAGAAGAAGCAGATGACCTCAAAGAAGACGCCCACAGAGGAACATCACACAAGGGGGAGAAAATGGCTGGTCGATGCCTAGAAGAAGAAACTGCGAAGTACATCGAAGACATAGAAGAAGAAGCAGCGAAGTACTCCAAGGACATTGATCTGAGACCGAAGCGAAAATTAAAGAAGGGAAAGTCAGCGATCCTAGTGGGAGACTCGATCCTGAGGCATGTGGACAGCCACGTAGCAGGAGGGAGAGAGGATCGACTGGTGACCTGTCTCCCAGGAGCAAGAACCAAGGACATCGTAGACAAAATTGGAAAGATCCTGGATGGAGCGGAGACGGAAGAGACCACAGTATTGATCCACGTCGGGACGAATGATGTCAGCAGGAGAGACTATAGAAGAAGCACGCTGATTGAACAGTTCAAGATTCTGGGAAGGAAGCTGAAGATGAGGACTCAGAAGATAGCGTTCTCAGAGATCCTACCGGTACCGAGGGCAGATGTGAAAACACAGGAGGAACTATAATCAATAAATGCGTGGATGAGGAAATGGTGCGAGGAAGAAGGATTCCACTTCGTGAGGAACTGGACAACGTTCTGGGGCAAGAGCAAGCTCTACAGGAGAGATGGACTGCACCTGAGCGCGGCGGGAACTAGACTTCTACAAACAACATCAGGAGAGGAATAGAACAGGCTTTAAACTAAGAAGAAGGGGAAAGCCGACAGTCGACCAAGCGTCGACGATTCGGAAGAAGGTGTCCCATGAAGATACTAGAGGGAAAAAAGGCTGGGAAGAAACAATGGTCAAATTACAGGAGTTGACTAACACAGAAGAGGAGGTTAGAAGTATTGTAGCACAAGAGAATAAACTAAAGACCGAAGCACAGGGAAAGGAAATGAAGACAAGAAAATACCAGGATCTAAATTGCATATATACTAATGCAAGGAGCCTAAGAAACAAAATGGGGGAATTGGAATCCATGGCCAATGCAGAAGACATAGACATCATTGGAGTCTCTGAAATGTGGTGGAATGAAGAAAACAAATGGGATACAGCACTGCCAAGGTACAAGCTCTATCGCCAGGACAGGTCAGGACAGAAAGGAGGTGGAATAGCCCTATACATAAAAGAAAGCATACAATCGACAAAAATGGACAAAGCAGAGACGACCAACAACCTGGAATCGCTATGGGTTAAAATACCTGGAAGGAAAGGGCCTGAAATAAAGATGGGTCTATACTATCGGCCACCCGGGCAAACCAGAGATATAGATGAAGAAATGGAAGACGAGATGAAGCGTGAATGCAAAAGTGGTAACACGGTTATTATGGGAGACTTCAACTATCCTGGGATAGACTGGAGTCTTGGAAACTCAAAATGCGCTAGGGAGACAGAATTCCTAGAGGCTATACAAGATTGCTTCATGGAGCAGCTTGTAAGAGAACCGACAAGAGGAAATGCCACTCTGGATCTAATCCTAAATGGGTTAAAGGGACCTGCAAAGGAAGTGGAAATAGTAGGACCGTTGGGAAACAGCGATCATAATATGATCAAGTTCAAGGTCGAAGTAGGAATACCGAAAGGAAATAGAACCATAGTGACAACTTTCAACTTCAGGAAAGGAAACTATGAAGCAATGAGGATAATGGTAAGGAAGAAACTTAGGAACACTTCCAAGAAATGGCAAATGGTAAAACATGCCTGGTCTTTTTTCAAGGACACGGTGAGCGAGGCGCAAAATCTGTATATCCCCAGATTCAGAAAGGGGTGCAAAAAGAGTCAAACAAAAGACCCGGCGTGGATAACTAAAATAGTGAAGGAAGCGATAGGCAATAAGAAATATTCATTCAGGAAATGGAAAAAGGACAAAACTGAGGACAACTGGAAAGAGCACAGGAAGTATCAAAAAGAATGTCACTGTGTGGTTCGAAAAGCCAAAAGAGAGTATGAAGAGAGGCTAGCCAGGGAAGCTCGAAATTTCAAACCTTTCTTTAGATATGTTAGAGGGAAGCAGCCAGCCAGGGAGGAGGTGGGACCGCTGGACAATGGAGACAGGAAGGGAGTGGTGAAGGAAGAGAAAGAAGTAGTAGAAAGACTTAACATGTTCTTTTCGTCTGTGTTTACAAATGAAGACACATCCAACATACCAGAACCTGAGCAAATCTTCAAGGGAGATCAAGCAGAAAAATTAACATCCATGGAAGTGAGCCTGGAAGACGTACGCAGGCAGCTAGAAAAACTAAAAACTGACAAATCCCCGGGTCCGGACGGAATCCATCCAAGGGTTCTGAAGGAACTAAAGGAGGAGATAGCGGGACTACTGCAGCAAATTTGCAATCTATCCCTGAAAACAGGCATGATCCCAGAGGACTGGAAGATAGCCAATGTTACGCCCATCTTTAAAAAGGGATCAAGAGGTGACCCGGGCAACTACAGACCGGTGAGTCTGACCTCAGTTCCAGGGAAAATGGTGGAAGCACTTATAAAAGACAACATTGATGAACATTTTGAAAGAAACAAACTTCTGACAACCAGTCAACATGGTTTCAGCAAGGGGAGATCGTGCCTAACTAACTTATTGCACTTCTTCGAAGGAATTAACAAACGGATGGACAGAGGTGACCCCATAGACATCATATATCTAGACTTCCAAAAAGCCTTTGACAAAGTACCCCACGAACGCCTACTTCGGAAACTGAAGAACCATGGGGTGGAAGGAGATGTACATAGATGGATCAGAAACTGGTTAGCGGGTAGGAAACAGAGGGTGGGAGTGAAGGGCCACTACTCGGACTGGAGGAGGGTCACGAGTGGTGTCCCGCAGGGCTCGGTGCTTGGGCCATTGCTATTTAATATATTCATAAATGATCTAGAAACAGGGACGAAGTGTGAGATAATAAAATTTGCGGACGACACAAAACTATTTAGTGGAGCTTGGACTAAAGAGGACTGCGAAGAATTGCAAAGAGACTTGAACAAACTAGGGGAATGGGCGACGAGATGGCAGATGAAGTTCAACGTTGAGAAATGTAAAGTACTACATGTGGGAAGCAGAAACCCAAGGTGCAGCTATACGATGGGAGGGATATTATTGAAGGAGAGTACCCAAGAAAGGGACTTGGGGGTAATGGTGGACATGACAATGAAGCCGACGGCACAGTGCACAGCGGCCGCTAAGAAGGCGAATAGAATGCTAGGCATAATCAAGAAGGGTTTTACAACCAGAACGAAAGAAGTTATCCTGTCGTTGTATCGGGCGATGGTGCGTCCTCATCTGGAGTACTGCGTCCAATATTGGTCGCCGTACCTTAAGAAAGATATGGCGTTACTCGAGAGGGTTCAGAGAAGAGCGACACGTCTGATAAAAGGGATAGAAAACCTTTCATACGCTGAGAGATTAGAAAAACTGGGACTCTTTTCCCTGGAGAAGAGGAGACTTAGAGGGGATATGATAGAGACTTACAAGATCATGAAAGGCATAGAGAGAGTAGAGAGGGACAGATTCTTCAAACTTTCGAATAATAAAAGAACAAGAGGGCACTCGGAAAAGTTGAAAGGGGACAGATTCAGAACGAATGCTAGGAAGTTCTTCTTTACCCAACGTGTGGTGGACACCTGGAATGCGCTTCCAGAGGACGTAATAGGGCAGAGTACGGTACTGGGGTTCAAGAAAGGATTGACAATTTCCTGTTGGAAAAGGGGATAGAGGGGTATAGATAGAGGATTACAGTCCAGGTCCTGGACCTGTTGGGCCACCGCGTGTGCGGACTGCTGGGCACGATGGACCTCTGGTCTGACCCAGCGGAGGCACTGCTTATGTTCTTATGTTAAGTTATGTTTAAGGTTCTTTTGATTCAGAGTTGTTCTCTCTTTGAAATGGAAAAGAAAAAAGCAACTTTCAACTTCATGGATTTTCATATTTAGGTTTTTTTTTAGTAGTTAAATAAAAGTATAATATTCTATAACAGCAGGAGTGTTAGTCTTTGGTACAAAAAATTCAAACTGAGCTGTCAAACTAGAAGAGATAACAAAAGACCCATCTGGATCATGCAAAATGAGTTTCAGAAGTGTCACATCTAATGAGAGTATCCAATTATTTCAAAAAGTTTGGAAAATAATATTCAAGACAGTGTTTTTAAATATAGAAACACCCAAAATTTCGACTTGGGCATTTTTGGTTGTAAGTTTTGTAAACTAGATGTTAAAAAAAAGTCTGAAAAAAATGTCTGGGAATGGTTAGTTACATCAACAACTCAGAGTGGGGTTAATTTACAAACTGTTCTCATTGGGACTGAAACCTCACATATTTTTCACCCATTAACTTTGCAAGAATTCTCAAAATGGTGTGGACTTAAAGTGTTGGTTTTTTTTCTTTGTTGCTTTATTATGTAAGTTCTTTTTTCTTTAGCTGTATTTCAGGGATAATAATATATTTCTGCATCTTTTTCATTTTTTTAAATTCATAAATGCAATTTAAAAAAATCATACGAGGGGGTGCCAAAAAGTTCTCAGCCCAACCAACCAGCTTCCTAAATTTTGAGCTTTATTTTGCTACTGCAGCTGAAAAGAGTGGTTTTTTAAAATTCTTTATTCATTTTTAAAACTTTCAATAAGTGCAACATAAGATACAATCACTTTACACTTTAACCTCACTTAATATTCCATCAAAGGCTAATTCACATCAAATATCCCTCCCCCCTTATACCCAACAATTGTTCTTAAGCATAAGAAAACATAAAGTATCCCCACCCCCTCCCCACCCTGGACATGCATGTACAAAGGGCAAAATATGCTATCTTATTTCATTAAGTGCCAATTTGCAGAAACAAAATTCTGTTTTGACTTTGTTTCAGATCATTGATTGAACCATATTCACATCATTCTCTTCTTGGTTGGGCTGAGAACTTTTCAGCACCCCCTCGTAGTGTAAAGAGTTTCAGTCTCTGGTAACCAGAGCTGAGATTGTGATGTCATAATGCCTCATTCCACCAATAAAAGCCAACCTCATCAGTGTACATCATTCTGATCTGGACAATTCCAATTTTATTTTTTTGTATTTGTGTTTCTGGTTTTGTTTTCCCCTGGTTTGTTCTTTCTCACTTTTATTACATACATGGGGACGCTGAAAAGTTCTCAGCCCAACCAACCAACTTTCTAAATTCTGAGCGTGATTTTGCCACTGTAGCTGAAAAGAGTGTTATCTTGTTTCATTATGTGCTAATATGCAGAAATGAAATTCTATGTTTTGACATGGTTTCAGATCATTGATTGAACCATATCCATGTCATTCTCTTCTTGGTTGGACTGAGAACTGTTCAGCACCCCCTCCTAAACCTACTACAAAATAGTAAGCCATTTTTTGGAGGGCTGCAATAAGCATCGGTTAATGCTTAGTACAGCTTTGAAAAAGGGCCCCAAAGTGTTCAGTATAATACACTGCTATTTCAACCTGCATTACATCATTGGCTCACAGACCATTGTCTTAAACATACCGTTAAAAAAAAAAATAATAATAATAATTCCTCCGCAACTATAAGTACACTTATATAAATCACAATGAATCTATTTGAATCACAGTCCCCTCCATATAGCTGACATCAATACCTTCATGCTGTGCAAAGCCTGACTCAAGTTTTATTGGAAATGCAACCGCTTCAGGGGCTCATATTTCATTGCATGCCAAGCATAACACTGGAGAGAGTGGATTTTTCATTAAAAAAAAGTATACTTAAGACAATGGACTGTGGAAAAATGATGGAATGTAGGATTTCCATAGCAGTTATTATACTGAACACTTTTGACTCCATTTTCTGAGGTCCTAAAATAAATTATCAGTCGGTATTATCTCAATCCTACTTTCCAATGTTTTTTTTGCTGTTTATGGTGGTGCTGTTTATGGTCTTTGATATTAATTAAGCACGCTTCACTCCTGGAGATCCTTTTTGGAAGGTGGAAGACCATAATACAGTCTGTCTATACTGTCCCTACAGGTTGGATCAATCATGAAATACGAATTTCACCTGTCTACAACTAACAACAGGCAAAAGGCATAATAGCTTATAGGCCAAAACCATATAACTGTCAGAACAGCGCAGAGCATTCAGCATAACCTCTTGCACAGTTTTGTAAAAAAAATGGGGCGGGGTGGGGAGGTTAACAGCAGCTTATAGCATAACACTTTTTCCGGTGCCAATTTTTTGGGCTCTATCTAATATAATAAAACCCTTACCCGCGCATGCGTAGTTGAAATGGTGTGATCCCTGCCTCCGTGATTTGTGCTTCCATGGCCATGTTCCATTTGCGGTGTGTGCGGCACGTGTGCGGCGGTGGAGTCTGTGGTGGTTTGATTTGCGACGCGTAAGAGGAGCCTGCAATGCTGATTTTCCCCATTGCTGACATTGCTAGGGCAGGGAGGGAGACTTCAACTCGCTGCTCCTGTTTACTTCGGGCCTTCCTCGCTGCTGGGTCCTGCTCCTGCCTTCGCGTAAAAAGAAAGTAGGTGAGAACCAGCAGCGATGAAGGACCGAAGCAAGCAGGAGCAGCGAGTTGTGAATGCTGCACTGCCGACGGCTGTGTGAGACCTGGGAGGAGAGGGGGGGGAATGAGAAATGCTACTGATGGCTGGCCTACTACAGGACAGGGGGAGCAGGGAAGGGGTGCTGCTGGACAGGAGGGAGGTAAAAGGAAGGGAGAAGGGCTACTGCAGGCAAGGGGTTTTGCTGCACAGGGAAGAATGGGAGAGAAATGCTGCTGCTTCTGCATAGGGAAGTGGAGGGGGGGGGCGGAGAGGGAAAGGGGGCCAGGGAGCAAACTTTCTATTCTTTGGGGGGACGGGTGTGCTGGGGGGCAGGCAGAAATCTTGGTTTGCTCTGGGGGGAGAGACAGAAGGGGGCCACAGAGAGAGACAGAAAGAAAGGCAGGCAGGCATGGTGCCACAGAGAGAGACAGGCAGGCAGGCAGGGGGGGCCACAGAGAGAGACAGGCAGGTAGCGCACGAGAACGAAAGACAGACACACACAGAAAGACATTGGGCAGGGAGAGAGACAGAAAGCAAGAAAGACAGATAGACGGGGCCAAGGAGAGAGACAGACATAAAGCAAGAAAGAAAGACAGACAGACAGGGGGCCAGGGAGACAGCCAACCAGCCAGTGGCCAAGGAGATAGAGAGAAAGAAAAAAAAGACAGACAGACAGTGGCCAAGGAGAGAGAGAGAGAGAGAGAAAGAAAAAAAGACAGACAGCTAGTGGCCAAGGAGAAAGAGAGAAAGAAAAAGAAAAAAAAAACCCAGACAGACAGCCTGCGGCCAAGGAGAGAGAGAGAAAGAGATAAAGACAGACAGCTCACACAGTAAATTTTCATTAAATTTTGTGATCTGTTAAGTCTACACATCTATTCTAGCACCCGCTAATTTAACAGGCTTAAACACTAGTACAGTATATAGGATTTATTTAAAACATTTATAACCCACATATCCAGCATCTAGGCATACATGATAAATGCCTAAAATTAGATGTGGAAATGTGGACATAAGCTAGCATTCTGTAGAGGTGGTGTAAAAACATTTAATAAATTTAGACTTAAACCTAAATATTAAAGGCATGGTAAGTGCAAAACATAACACACTTTAGTAAAAGGCCCCCTATATGTACAAAAGACCAAATGATGCCTCTTTTCTGACCTATACAACCTATAAGAAATTGGCTTTGTATTCCTGTGTCACTGATGCTTAACCCACTTGGTTGTTTAGTGATTTGTGCATCTCCCAGTTTTGACGTGCGGGTAGTACAGATTGTTCAGTGACTCGTTCATACACAATGAGCTCAGCAGTTTTTCATTTTATTAAACATACTTACAACATGTAAAAAAGTAGCCTGTATTTCGGGGGAAAAAAATGTCAATGGCTGGGTAACTCTAAGGGAGTAAGGGACTGGTTAACAAGAAGATTGATTACTTGTCAGTCGGCAGGCTCCGTGTCTTTTGATGTTGACTTTGCTTTCATTCTCAAAATTGCTTCTTTCCTTTGCAAATGTAATGCACTACATTCACTTTTATGGTTGTTTAGGAAGGCCCACTGGATTCTGTGAAGAGCAATAATCAGTTTTAAGTACAAGAATGACTGCAATCTGTTTAAATTTAGATGTGGGGTGCATGGCTTTTGGGATCATCTCTTCTATTTCACAATAACAAAAACGATGCTACTGTCTACGATTATCATATGGCATAGAAGCACAGATTTATTTTATTCCCAAAATATTTTTATAGAGAAAATCTACTGTGAGGTAAGCGGCCCTTCAGAGGTATTGAAGTGGGAAGCCGTAAGAATTGCTAATCGTAAATTATGGAAGTCCATTGACATTCATTTGTCTTCTGATTAAATATTTGTTTTTCAATCTTTCAGTCAATCAGTATGTATACAACTTTCCTGATACATATTAACATCAACGATTTCGTTGACTTTCCTGAACTGTATATGTTCTATGATGTTCTTGTTAAAATTCAATAAACAAATTGAACTAAGAAAAAAAAAAAAAGAATTAGAGATCTGTATTTGTTTTTAACTCAAAATAACAGTACCCTCCCCCAATATTTTTCTTGTGCCATCAATAGTATGCACTTTTTCATAATAGTGCACTCTTTTAGAGGAAAAGAGCACTATTTTGGCAAAAAAGGGTACAATGTTGTGAAATAGTTACACAATTGATGACATTGAGTAGATTCACTAAAGATAGCGACTCAATCGCTGTTGGCCAATTCTCTGGCTGATTTTCAAACAGCGATTGATTCACTATCAAGTTTGCACACAAATGATTTGCATGGAGGTGCAAATCATTTGCATGAAAATCCACCGACTCAGTCATTCAGTGAGTGATTGAGACATGCGCAGAGCTCTTACCGTAGTGACAGGAGAAGCAGCCTCCTGTCACTGCTGTCAGAACTTCTGCTTTTTTTTAATAGACAGATGTTTTGTACAACTTAAACGTGCACCATCTGTCCCATTAAAAAAGCCAACAATTGTGTGCACCACCGAGCCACCGTTCCCCTGCCCGCCCGCTCCCCCGAAAATAACAGCAGGAAGGATGCTCCTTAGGCTCCTTCCTAAGGAAGTCCCTGATTGGCTCAGATGCCTCAGGCCCCTCCCAAGGGAGGATCATGAGACATCTGAGCCAATCAGTGCCTTAGGCCCCTCCCCATGCATCACATGTTGCACTAGGGAGGGGCCTAAGGTCCAGTGGAGTAACAGACCAGAGGAGGAGCAGGAGGTGTTTCTGGTACCTCCTGCTCCCAACAGAAAGGTATGGGCATGGGGCGGGGGAGGAGGAGGGGGGAAGGGAGTAGGTATTGTGGGCATCCCTCCTGCTGTTTTTTTGGGGGGAACGGGTATGTGGGTAGGAGACTTTGTGGCAGGAGGGAGTGGGCATCCCTCATGCTGTTTTTTTCAGGGGAGCAGGTGGGTGCAGGTGGGAGCCTTAGTGGCAGGAGGGAGTGGGCTTCCCTCCTGCCATATTTTTGGGGTTCAGGGGGAGGAACGGTGGCTTGGGGGCGTGTGATTATCAGGGGTCATTGCGGGAGGGCTGTTGCGAGTGGTGGGGATTTTTTCTTTTTTTAATGGGGCAGATATTTTGCGTTTGTAATACACGCAAAATATCTGTGCCATGGAAAAAAAAACCCAAAATCCCCCAGACAGACCTGTTGGTAACACAGTTACTGACAGGTCTACAGCAGTCGGGTTTTAGGATTGTATAACTCGATGCAAAATAGCTAAGCAATGTAAGTGAATCAATCGCTTGGCTATTTTACAAGGGGTTTTACTAATTTGCATGGCTGGATCGAAAAATGGGCAATCGAGAGGAAAAACAAGCGGTGGCCATTTTGTGAATCGAGTTGGTTAGCAGCGATCATTGCTAAACCTGTGAAAACAGGTTTAGCGACGATCTCTGACTTTAATGAATTTGGGACATTGTGCCCAAAACAATCACAAATACATAAATAAAACAAACAAATAAAAAACCCTCACATAAATTGCAGTGCAAGCTACAGAAAACCAAACTTTTGGGCCTATGTAAGCCTAATAGAAATCCAGGGGTCAATTTTCAAAGTGAGTTTACTAGTTGGAAGAGGCCATTAACTGACTGATTCATGCTGATCGGGTTCCAAGGGAATATTCCAGAATAATGCTGCTGAATAACTCCTCTGCTAAAAGCAAAACTGGCTATTGTGTGAGTAGTCCAAGGATGGAGTCGGGGAAGGAGAAGGTGTTAGTACTTAACTAGATAAGTTATGATATTTAGGGCTAGATTCACGATCCGGGCAGATCCGGTGAATTCAGAAAACTGCAATATGCAGATGGGGGCGATTGGAGGAATGCCCCCATCTGCCTGCCCGGATCGCTCTATAGCGATCCCAGTGCATGCGCAGACCATCTGTACTGGGGCAACAGGTGATCGGGGATGGCAGGTATGGGGTGTTTGGAGCAGGCAGGCATTCATGTTTGGGAGGAGACGGGAAGGAGATCAGCCGGGGCTGGTGGCAGGAAGTGCAGCCCCGCTTTTAACCTGCAGGTTAAAACCGCCGGCTCACAGCGGGGCATGGCCGAAGAGAGCCGGGCGGCATGGCAGAGGCAAGGGAAGAAGAGAGCAGGTCAGCATGGTGGAAGAGAGGAGAGCGGCAGAGAGCTGGGTGCTTTTTGCATAGTTTCAAGGCTGCAGGGCTGGTATTTCAGGCAGAGAACAGAGAGCAGGACAGTCGGAAAGGCAGTGAGCGACTGGTCCCCAGCAGTCGCTTCTTTTGATCAGCCAGCCCAGTCGGTGTTCCTGAAGTCTCCTTTTGTGAATCGCTTCCTTCCTATATTTGCATGCAATTCCCCTTCATTTACATGTGCAGATCGGATCGAGCAGGAATCGGATCGGGGAGTAAGGTTAGTGAATGGGAGCGGGGTTGCAAAGTGATTGCAAACCGATCGGTACACGATCGGTTTGCTTAGTGAATATAGGCCTTAGTGGGGAACTCAGCAAAGGGCGCTAATCACATTAGCATGCACGAATGTGTCATAATCGATCCAAAGGAGAAGCAATAAGCCAGGTCTTCAAAAGAAACCACACTTTAATAACAACCAATGTAGCACATACAAAAAAGTCAAGTCATTTAAATATACATTGGACTCAAGACAGGCCATGTTTCGGCAAATAAGCCTGCATCAGGAGAACAGATATTAAGCAGTATTTCTGGAATTAACTAATGCTCATGGTTATGATGTCGAAGTTGGCCTGTGTGGGGGTCGGCTTGCTCTTCTACAAATGCAATTTATGATTCAACATCATAACCATTAGCATTGGTTAATTCCAGAAATACTGCCTAACATCTGTTCTCCTGATGCAGGCTTATTTGCCAAAACACAGCCCGTGTCGAGTCCCATATACTGCATGTTTAAATGACTCTTTGTATATGTTGCACTGGTTGCTATTAAAGTGTGGTTTGTTTGAAGACCTGGCTCACTCTGCTTCTCCTTTGGACCTAGGGATTCACGCGGAGTGGACGTTCTCTGTTGCTTGATCAAATGTGTCATAGTCCAAGAAAAGCGACCAAGTCTTAGAAATTGAGTTATTTAGCTGGCTAAGTAATCAAGAAGATTTAATACACCATGGTCTCCATGCATAAGCTTGTGCAATGACCTTCTGTTGTGCAGGAGTAAACTGAAAGCTTCACTCTTCGACAACTAATCTTCTAAGATCATCATAAGCATATGACCTTTACTTATTTCGCCTATGTTTTAGGTTTCCTGTCCCCTTGCCCTACCCTTTCCCTTCCTTTCTTAAAGTCGCCTAGAGCGCTGATAGAGGAACTTTTAGGAAGCTCCTCAAAACGCAATTGTTTGTTAATGCTTTTTTTTATATATATATATATATATATATATATATATATATAGGATCTGACTTGTCCTGTTTGAGGAATCACTGTGCATGTAAATTCTTGATGATTTGTCCCTCTTTTGTGCTGTTTTCACTATTATGTATGTGTAAACCGCCTAGGATTTAGATGCTTTTTTAACATAAATAAATAAATAAAATAAGTATAAATGGACACATACTGATCCGTACAGGATGTTTCAATTCCTGATTTTATGGCCTATCTAAAATGGTGCTTCACATTTTTGGTGCTACTGTCTGAGGCTAAGCTAAATGTTTTTCACTGCAGGCACAGAACAGAGCGTTTTCTATGTCGGACGGGGGGAATCTCTCAGATGAAATCTACATGTCCTGTAGGGCCGACCATGCTGGTATAAGCTCATGTGGGCCATTTTTAGCATCAGAGCCCCCCTTTGGGACACTACTAGATTACAATTTCCCATACTATCATTTTCAGAGATCACAGTTGATCTCTTATATGTTTTTTTTATTGCTTTTAGCTGCCTTGGTCAGAGGTGGAGATAGGGTGATTTTACTACAATCTTAAATGTATAGTCCTGCATTTCTAAAATATGTCACAGACTTTAGACATTTTGGCAAAGATGCCTATATTCCCACTTCCATGAAATCTTCCTTCATTAATGTTTTTATTTTCTTCTCCCTCTAACCCTTTCTCCCTACTTCCCAATGCCCCATCTGTGACCCTCTTCACAGCCTGCAAGTAACAGCAACGCAAGCCCCCGCCTCTAAAACACAGCTATTAGGGATCATCTCTTTTGGCCTAATGTAGCTCAAGAGAATAATAGAGTTAATTAAATTCTCACTCAAAGAGCCAGACTCTCAGATTTGTTTCTACAATCCAGGTAGCTGAATGGATAGTTTGCATCTTGTTGCTTTCTCAAATCTATCAATGTTTCCACTTAGAAGGTGTTTTAGTCGTTACCTTTCTCTGCACAATGACTTATTTTATAAAGCAAATAATTCTTTCCAGGGTGCCCTAATATGTGAGTTTCTAAGAGGCTGTTGTAAAGGCCGGCGACAGGAAGAAGCTGACACTTGGGAGTATTTATCACACTTATGCCTATAGGTTTTAAGAGCTCGCTTTTGCCAATTCCTCAATCTTCTCACGCTCTCATTCATTCCGAGACTCTGGAAGTATTTTGTGCCGTGGCCAACAGGCGAAAGGGGAGGTGTGACTCCCCCGAGGCAAAGCACCATATTATGACTTCATTCACCAGAGAAGCAGGCCCGCTATAAGTTTCACACAGTACAGTCAGCTCTCAGAATAAACTGCTCTCTGTTCAAGATTTATCTAGGATAAAGTGGTGTGATTACCATATCAAGTCACTGAAATGCTTTTCAGGTTTCACATTTTTATTTTCAGAATGTCATTTTTTTTGCTCATACCTGGCCTAAAAAAAAAGGCTCTGCCTTCAAAAAACCTGTCAAAAATGTATTTAGTCCAATAAAAAGAGATCAGCTTTTATTTTCCTGATTTTCATTTTATTTCTATTTATTAGAAGAGTTATCTAGTCAGAGGCACGTTTATATTACAAGCAAATATGCAAAGCAGAGCTGCCCAAATGGAGTCACAGCCTGAGTGTGCTCTCCGTGGGTGCAATATTATTCTGCACCTCTGGGGGCAGCGAGCCACACAATTTTATTCGGGTGCTATCATGGGGTCACAAACACAAAAAGATTGATAAGCATTGATATAAAAGTTGCTTGAAGTACCTGACATACAACCACTTGGTGGCAACATACATAACACATAAATACAAAAATTGTGTATACAGAATATACAGCCTCAAATTTATGTCTCATTAACACTGGCCATTAGTATGCACAATAAACAGTTTGGCCTAAATTCTCTATTACTGCGTTTAACTTAGGCGTGCTTTGGACGTCCGCTGCAAGTGAATAATTACGGAGTTAAGGGTCTTAATTGATGTTAATTGGGTAATTAACGACACATAGACGTCCCTAGGTAGTACATAACGAACTAACGTCTATTGAAAGCATAGTCCCGTCTGCAGCTCTGGACGTGGGCGTTCCGTGGGCGTTCCGTTGGGCGTGCCAAGTGGGGACGCTAGATAGGCGCTACTTGGGCGAACGCGTGCGTCTAAATCTCGTGAATTATGTAGACGTAAGAAACCCTGGTCTAGCTTGGATTTCAATGCCGTTTTAACTATCGTAATTGCGGCTCTTTGTTACACGCGAGGCAGACGTCCACTGTGTTTTTCATCAATAATTCCAATAGTGAATTTCAATAGGTATATTTCATCTTTTCTCTGTCCGAATAAATATAATGACACCATAACAATGGAACACATTATATTGCATGGATAACAAACCACATTTCATCCCAAACCATAATATAATTTTCACATGGCTTTTACAACCCCCTTTTTTGTCTCAACAAACAGCACTGCAATCGGCTCTCTTTTGAAAGCAAAGAAAAACCAGCACACATTATCAGCACTTAAAAAGAGAATAAACAGATACACACCTTAACAATCCAGCTTCCCTCATTGCAAAATGGAGGTGTTCAGTTGTACAAAACTGACCTCATTGTGACCTCATCAATCTGCATCTTCCAGTAATATGCCACAATTAAAAGACGTGGTGGGTGTTGAACCCACAACTTCTGGATGTTAGCAGCACAGGCTGGGCTCCTAACCGATAGAGCTACAGCTGCTTGACTGAACTGTCCGTGCTTCATTAGGTATCATATCAGGATGAACTCAAATAAGTTTAAGCAAAGGAATGCCTAAAGATTTGGAACGTTTTCAAGTAGAAAACAAATATGAAATATGTATTAAAGAATTGCAGCACAAATAACGCCTAAACGGAACAGATTATTTACAGTCCTATATGCATTAGTACAGTCCTTAGAATGAAGATTAGCGTGTGAGAAAAACGGAGCTCCACCTCACATGCATTCAAGCACACTTGGGAATATGGGTTTGGGGCTCAGTGAAAGCAGCCTACTATGACATTATAGCTAAACTCCTTTTCCCTTAGCACTTCACTAAGATATGATATGACAAGGGAACCAGAGGAATTGGAGCTGTGGGTCAGTGAGGAAAGGCACTCTCTACCAATTGTCCGGCCTTTGAGGGTTCAAATCCCAGCCTGTCTTTTACTTGTGGCGTATCTGCCTTCCAGGTGCACTTTGATGATGCTTTCCACTTCTTATAGGAGTTGAATATAACATTTCTCCATTTAAACATGGCATACGTTGTTAGTTTTTATCGTGGTAAAGTATACATTTCTGAAATGGTGAAGAAATGGCAGAAAGTGGTATAAGCAAATCCAAACTGCTATAAGCACAAGAAAGCATTTGTAGCTCAACACGCTAATGCTCCTTTTCTGATCTTTGCCATCTAAAACTCCCCAGTTCGACTCCCACCTTTGCTAATTTTAATAAGGTGCTAGTTTTTTGCTATTAGCTCTTATAACATTTCCCTTTGCAGGCAAACCTATTTTCAACTTACCATGGCTCGGACATCCTAAGCAGTGATGAGAGCACATTAACCAGGCGATCCACAAATGTCATCTTGCTGTCAGAGGAAAGGTGTCTCTCATCACTGCTTAGGATGTCCGAGCCATGGTAAGTTGAAAATAGGTTTGCCTGCAAAGGGAAATGTTATAAGATCTAATAGGAAAAAACTAGGACCTTATTAAAATGAGCAAAGGTGGGAGTCAAACCGGGGAGTTTTAGATGGCAAAGCTCAGAAAAGGAGCATTAGCGTGTTGAGCTACAAATGCTTTCTTGCGCTTATAGCAGTTTGGATTTGCTTATACCGCTTACTGACGTTGTATATTATTGTTTCTTCACCATTTCAGAAATGTATACTTTACCACGATCAAAACTAACAACGTATGCCATGTTTAAATGGAGAAATGTTATATTCAACTCCTATAAGAAGTGGAAACCATCATCAAAGTGCACCTGGAAGGCTGATACGCCACAAGTAAAATACAGGCTGGGATTTGAACCCTCAAAGGCCGCACGATTGGTAGAGAGTGCCTTTCCTCACTGACCCACACCTCCAATTCCTCTCGTTCCCTTGTCATATCATATCTTAGTGAAGTGCTAAGGGAAAAGGAGTTTAGCTATAATGTCATAGTAGGCTGAGACAAAAGAGTGTTAGCTCAATGGCTAAAAGCACTGCTTTCACTGAGCCCCAAACCCATATTCCCAAGTGTGCTTGAATGCATGTGAGGTGGAGCTCTGTTTTTCTTACACGCTAATCTTCATTCTGAGCACTGTACTAATGCATATAGGACTGTAAATAATCTGTTCCGTTTAGGCGTTATTTGTGCTGCAATTCTTTAATACATATTTCATATTTGTTTTCTATGAGTTAAATCAAACTTCAGAGGGCTTGGACAGGTGTTGAAGAATGATCCAGTTAGGGGGGGATGTTTTTGGTGGGGGGAGGGTGTTCAGCATGAGAGAGAACAGGTTGCATTACCTATTAGACAATGGGCTGCACATAATAAAAGCTGAAGCAAAATATTGATATGTAAAGGCAAGGCTAAAGAGTTACCAGGTGTCCTGGCTGAGAAATGAATATAACCTATTTGCTAACCTTACTCAAGACTTGAACCCCCTGATGTATGGAAGATGAAAAAAAAGCAATGCCTTAAGGCATAGAGCTATAGAGGTAACTTTGTTTAGAACATAGAGCTTAGAGATGTGAAGGAATTGACTACAACGTCACTACAGCTGTATATTGCTAAACCACATCCAATGCACATCCAATTAGATTTGAATCCTAACGGTTCCTATGACGTCCGCCGCTAATTAGGCGTGCTTAGTATATAGAAAGCTTTGGCACAGCCATTTTCCCTATGTAAGACCCCCTCATGTGAGTTGGTGTTTGTGGTGTTCCGTTTCCTCAATGATGAAACTTTGTGCTATGAAACTTGCCTGTTCTCCTTTATACTCCCTTCTGCCTTTGACACTCCTCCCCACCCCCATTATCTGTATTTCTTTCGTTTATGGATTTTTCTGGGTGTTGGTGTGAGGGATTGTTGAGGACTTAAATTTTGTGTTAAGTGTGGAGGGGAATCAATTGTTAGGGAAAAGAAGGGGCCAGGCTAGGTTACACACAGATGCCTACACCCACCACTCTCCCTGCTTTCAAAATGTCATGGTCTGCCCCACTTCCATTTTCCATATCTGCAACTCTCCATGCAAGAAATTCGATTTCCGTTTTGGAGCCATGTTGTAAGGTGAAGATATCTTTTCAGGCTACTTGTAGAACACGTTCAAACACACCCCCATAGAATAGCCAATGAGGTGTGATAGGCGTGGTTAGGAAGCGGGCCAAGGAACCGCACCCGAACGGTGCCCAATAGGCATTGAGAAACCTTTCCCGTCCTACTGACGTCAGACGTTAATTAGGCGTGCATGGGTATAAGAAGGTCCAGGTGAGCAGTGTTTCTTTTCTATTCTGTTCTATTCCTTATGCAGATGTTTGAGACTTTACTCTGTCTTAGTCTTTTACTTTTTTTTTTTCCTATCTCTGCCTCCCATTTCTCTCTATTCCACAGAGCCATTAACAAGCTACATGTCATTCTAATATGTTGTTTTATCTTTTCTAGAAGTAGCTCAGATAGTAAGTCCAGGTGAGAATGATATTTTGTAAGCTACTTAGGTGTCCTTATGATAGAACTAAAGAAACCAACCAGCAAAAACTGACTTCTCTTTATGGGCTTTCATTGTGTGCTATTGTTTATAATAGTTATTTTATTTCTGATATCTCTTACTCTTCATTCCACAGGGCTGACAAAAATGACTGAGAAGACTGATAAAGACCATGCTGGTAGAAATTTTACTGGTAGAAATATGGATATATAAGTAAAATGGATGTGTTCATACATCTGAGAGGGTTTACTCATAGAGCTAAAGTTAATTCTTTGTAGAATCAAATTACAGGCAAGTTAAAATCAGGTGAGGAATGGTTCTGTGTACTAACTCATTGATAAGAACAGGTTGGGTGTGTTGGGGGGGGGGAAACACTGCCATTCAGTGGACATCCAATCAGTGTACATGGTTCAGGTGGAAAACTCCTAATGAGTGGCTAATGGCTGCCATTTTTAATAAGGAGTCTAAAGGTATGTTAGCACTTCTGTTACTTCTAGGTGTGTGTTCTGCCACAACTTCAGTGTTTCATTTTGGAGACATAGATCTTTGTTAACAGTTTCTCTATTCTTCATTTCAGGTTAACTCTGCTCATCAGCTCAGCACACCAGCTTGCACCTAGCCAAACAGTTGTAGGTGAGAATGATACTCTACTATTCTTCACTTGAGTCACTCTTCTGATGAGTGAAATAAATGTTTCACACTTCTATTGTTCTCTTCACACAGGTATCCTTGATGACTTTCAGGAACAATAGTAAATTGATAATGTTGGCCTCATAGAACACCATGGCACGCATTCCTGCTGTTATATGCACACAAACAGCAGCTCAACATAAATGAGGTTAACACATTGCTTCAGGGAAGGGAGGATAGATATGGACCTTGGGGGTTGAACCCCCTGTTTGTGAACCTTGTGTAAACCAGCTTCTCCTCTTTTCTGTTTTCAGGTGTCTTAAACAGGCAACTGCAGTATTGTCAGATGGAGTTTTGTATTACTGAGAGCAGTGCAGCTGTGAGCATCTTTGTGGTTTCCACACCTGCTTAACCAAAATAGTGCAGCTCAAGAACCAGGAGGATAGATTGAGGTATGTGGCCTTTACTTCCATCACCTTCCGTGAAAGGAAGAAAAACCCACATGTCTCATTTGGATTCTCCTGGTGTGGAGCCAACTCTTAGTAGCAGTAACCCTATTCCTTAACAACAAATCTACCACAGTGACTTATATTTTCTTCCTTATGTAGCCATTTACTTTGGAACAGGGACTGCCTTATTTTGCACATCATAGCTGAGATGTCGTTATCTACCTATAGTTGCATATACCCTTGCATTCACTTACTTTTTTCCTAGATTCTGCAATGATTTGACATCAGAGTGGCTAGCAGGTAATAGAATGAATGACAGACCCCAATAAAGATTGTCAAACTTTCTATATGTCACCTTCTTGTATATTGAAAAGGGCCCATTCAGCAGTCCCTCCTGAACCCCTATCTACCTTGGACTCTGTCCACTAAACTGCTGATGCTACATGGTTAAAACCACACAGGAAAGTTTAAACTATAACCAACTTTTTTATTAAAATATAAACTTTTTAAAACTTTTAAAAACTTAAAACTTTTTTTTAAATAACTATTTACATACACATAACACAGGGAAAGAGGGTAGGTGCCCCCCAAGAGCAGCTTGAGCTACCTCAGGCGAGGGGGGCGGAAGAGGTGCAGTCAATGAGAGGGTGTATGGCTGCTGGCACCATGCCCTCTTTCGGCTACCAGCCGCAAGAGGGCATGTTCCATCCTCTCCACACACCCTCTCATTACCTGCACCTCCTCCAAGATGGCAGAGTAGGCCGCCATCTCCCTGGCTGCCCCCTCCTGAGGCTGGTCGGGCTGCTCCTGGGGGGGAACAGCAAGGAAAGGGGGTGGGATGGGAACAGGAAGGGCAGGAGAGTGAGGGGAAGGGCTGTGGGTGGGGGAAGGGGAAGGTCCAACAGGGGATGGTGGTGGTGGTCCAGGAGGTAGTGGTGGGGCAGGCGGTGGGGGTCCAGGGGGCAGTGGTGGGGCAGGCAGTCCAGGGGGCAGTGGTGGGGGCAGTGGTGGAGGTCCAGGTGGCAGTGGTGGAGGTCCAGGGGGCAGTGGTGGTGTGGGCGGTCCTGAGGGCTGCCAGGCCTCCTCCTCCTCTTCCTCCTCCTCCATCTCCTCTTCCTCTGCTGAGGACCAGGGTGGGGCTCCCTCCATCACCTGCGGGGCCTCCTGAGGGGGTGCTTGCGGTGCTGCTTGACAAGAGAGAAATAGGATACAGTCAGATATGTCCACAACACTTTTGAACATGACATTATTTACTACGTTATTTTCTTCAAATGCTAATAACAGGATGCAAAGCACCTACTCCACTGTAAACATCAAAATGTAGCGTAAGTAAGTGAGGCAAGTAGAACACCATAAAGCCATTGTGACATGATATCACAATAGCAGCTTTACTGCAGATTTTATGATTAAGAATGGTTGACAGCTACTCAAGCATTTTCATCTATTTATTCTGGTAGGCTGATCACAAAGAAACACACGCTGGACTCATTACTCACCGGCTTCAGCGCGCAATTCCTCCCTCACCCCCTCAAGGAAGGCCCGCTCCTGGCGCCTCAGCAGCCGCCCCCTTTTCCTGAGATCCTCAACCTAGATAATAGAGAGAGAGAGAAAGAACAGAGAGGGAGGGATATGATGAGTGCCATCTAGCACTGTGGCATAACATGTTTACTTAAGTATTGACCTCTATAAGCACATAAAAATGGAGTACGCTGCCCTCCAAGAGCCGCTATCCGCTTTGCTGCCTGCCTCTACCCCCTTCTGCCACATGTTTTACATGAATGTATTCACGTACTCCAGCTCTTTCCCCTTTCTGTGCTGGAGGCATCGCTATCTCTCTACTGTACCTGGGACAGTGGGGGGGGGGGGGGGGGGTTTGAGGTGACATGGCCAGCATCACAAGGAGGAGTGTGGGATTGAACTCACAACCCCAGGGTGCTGAGGCTGTAGCCTATCAGCACTGCCCCACATTACAGCATGTCCTGGTGAGCTTACAATCATACAGCAGGGGCAATAACATAGTTTGGTCAGAAGGAGCAGCGTGGCTTGAAACCCCTGACGTCAGGGTACTGACGCTGTCACTTTAAACGTCATGCCACTATCTCCCTAGACCAGCAGATTGATCCAGGAAAGGTGAAGGTATTTGAAATGACATAGCAGCAATTTGGCAAAGTTGATTTCAAGATGTTTCTATTACAAATGCGAAGCTTGTGACCCAAAAATTAGTTGTGTGCATGTTGTGAATGGAATAGATGCCTTCTAGGAGCTGAATTTGACATTTGAAATCCTACTACTGCTCCTTTGGGATGTGCTTTAATTTCAGTATTCAATGTAAAAGATTTATTATGCACAATTGTAGTTTTTAAAAGGAATCAAAATTTACCCACAAAAACATGAACAATTTGATTGAGACAGGTTTCCATCATTACATTTTACATGATTATTTGTGAGGGCCTGACTTGGAATACTTACTTCCCTGGGACAGGAGGCTCTACGATTGAACCGCCGGGTCAGGCGGGTCCAGGAGTCCCTGAACTGCAGGTATGACCTGCGATGGCCTGCCACTCTAAAATAGTGGTGCTCATGCCCTAAAAAGAGCCTGGCCAGCAGCCTGGAGTCCTCTGTGGAGAAATTTGGCTGTCTCCTAGCTGCCATTTTAGAGGAAATAACTGCGTATGAAGAACAGCCGATTCTATGATGTCACAACGCAAAAAAAACGCGATGACGTGTTTGTGCCGCTTGGGCGTGCTTGCGGTGGCAGTTCCGCACTACATCAACACTGTTAATTACATCCTAAACCACGCCGATATCGCTGTTATACAAAAAAGTACAGCAGAATGAACCACCTCCACCAAACACAATGACAAATTAAATAAGTGAAGATTGGGAAGTGAGGTTCACATGCTTAGCTATGCATGTTTGGGTGGGTGGAAAAAAAAAATATTATGTCTTTGGTAACCTTAGTCAGGACTTGAACTCCTGACCTTTGGAAGATACAGGCAGTGCTTTTAAGCACTGAGCTATGGTGGGGACTTGGGAATGGGAGTCTCCAGAAATGGCTTTAGGTACAAGATTTGACAAGGGGTAATCATTGCATCACTAAGGTATGCTTTGACAGGGGAACCAGAGACACAAGTGTAGGTTAGTGAGTAAAAGCACTATATTGATCATCTGTAGGTTGTGAGTTCAAGTCCCGGCTTGTCTTTTACTTGTGGCATATCTACCTTCCAGGTGCACCTTGATGATGTCACAATGAGATCAGCATTGTGCTGCTTGCTATTTCCTCTTCCTGTGAACTGGAAGCCACATTCAGGTTTAATCTGTGTTTTGATTCTGTTTCTTGTTGTGAAGAATGAGCTGATTGTTGCAATGTTTTAAGACCAGGAGAGTGTTCTTTCGAGCAAGATATCACTTCTAAACTATCCTCTCTGAAATAATGTCTCTGTGAAATCGAGAGAAAGCTTATTGGATGACTTAGGGTGCCTTTCCTGCCAGTCTTTGTGGAAGTTAAACGAAGTTTATAAAAAAAGTCTATATGGTGTTCAAAGTCCTATCCTTTCCACTTCTAATAGGAGGTGAGTATGACATTCCTGTACAGCTTTCTGTGTAGCACACATCTACCGGTTCCCACCTTTCATACTGATAATGTAAGTTCAACACCCACTAGGTACATTTCATCTTCTAGTTCTCCTTTGAAACATGACATATTTTTTTTCCTTGTATTAATGGTAAACTGTACAATTCTGATATCCTAGAGGAAAAAGATACAACACAGAAGTGTTCTCTGCTAGATTAACTAATATATAGTTTAGAAAATGGTATACTGTGTTTTAGTTATCTTTTTCATCATCCTATACTTACAATGCTGAATGTGTGATAATAAAGAGTATAAATAAAGTATAATTTAACAAAAAAAAAAAAAACAAAAAAAAACAACGTACCTACGTCTATCATGGGTCCATTGGAGACGTCCAAAAAACCTTACCCACGTCTATCATGGGTCCATTGGAAACGTCTTAATGACGTTTCAGAAACCTGCGTTTATTTTACGCGGCTAGATTGTCGGGACGTCTACCGTACGCCTAAGTACCGGTTAATTGGCCCTGCCGTTTCTGGACGTCTAAAGCACGCCTAACTTAGACGTACTAATAGAGAATTTACTCCTTTGGGTGTAATTATGGGGTCCTTTTACTAAGGCACGCTAACTGATTTAATGCACGCAAAATTAAATAGCATGTGCTAAATCAGTTAGCGCATGCTAAATTGTTTTGAGCGCCTTAATAAAAGGACCCCTATATAAAGTAGACGCTAATATTTACATGAAACCAAAAAATAATCAAGCTCTGAACTCCAATACCACAAACAAAGTCAAACAGATGGGAGTAACAAATATCATGGGTGGAGGAAAAGACCTCAAGAGCTCAATGAAAACAGAACTGCCAAGCCAGATAGCATTCATATACTAAACTAAACTAAAGCTTAATTTTGTATGCCTAGTCATCATTCTAAGAAGGCTTGACTCAGTTTACAGCAATTAAATAAACAGGGAATGATTTACAAATGATAAATAGAAGATATTTGCAAAATTTCAAAAAAATTAATTTTCAACATGTTTGGCAAATAGAGTAGTTTTTAAAGATTTATGGAAAAATTGAAATGAACTGGAACTCCTTAAAAAAAAGGGGAGATCATTCCAGAGTTGAGAGAGTTTAAAGACCAAAGATTGACTGAAGATCTTGACTCCTTTTATCCCTTTTTTAGAAGGAAGGGAGGGTTTAAATTGTTGGATACCTCTTGCAAAGGAGGTAAACGTTCCAAAATAAAGGAATAAGAGGATTAAAGATGTAGAATTTTAAAAGAAATACAAGCGCATTTAAACTGAATTCTAAAATAAACCGGGAGCCAATGAAGACTCTGAAGCAAAGGGGTCACATGGTCTAATGTACATCTTCGCAGCAGTATTCTGATTTGGAGCCATCATCGGTCAGAAAAACCTCCCCCTGTTTTTGAATTGAAAACTCCCTTTTGAATTATTCTTCTGTATTTTTTTTCACATCAATTTTTATACAGTCCTTCCCATATACCAAGGAAAATGTTCACTTAGCTGAAAGATGTAAATAGTCCACCAGATGAAACAGTTCAATGTGCTTCACAGATCTTATAAAGTTGTTAATTAAATGCTCAACGGAGCATCTCTGTTTCACTCATACTCAAAGCTTCATCAGGAGCAGGGCACCGTTACAGCCCATATAAATTACAAACTTCAGTGCTGGAAAAACCACAGCAATAGTTAGCAAAGCAGGGAGGCGCTCAGTTCTCTTCCTCTCTCCGTGCTATGCTGAAAAGGAATATTTACATGACAATTGTGTACATAAATAATTAGAATAATGGCATATACACACATACATATGCAAATGCCAAAAGGATGCCTAAGAGCTATTTTATAAATATGCACATATCTTATATAGCACAGGCCTGATATTCTAAATGGTTTAACTGGGCAGGACAGGCTCTTTCCCAGTTAAACCACTTAACAGTCAGTGCTATTGAATATGTCCTCTGATTGCAGCGGCACTGTCTGGGTAGTACTAGGGTGGTCAAGGGAAGGGTTCAGAGCTCTTCCACAAGTTATTCGGGCACTGGCAATATTCAGTGCCGCAGCCCGCACACCTAACTGGGCAAGCAGGACCACTTAAACAGCAGTCTGTTTCTGCACAGTTTAACTAGGCGGATAGGGAACTGAATATCGGCATATCCACATCATATCCAGCTATTGTTGCTCACCTAGAAAGAGAGAACAACAAACCCCCTCTTTTACTAGGGTGCGCTATGCTTTTTAGCGCCTAATAAATATTAGCGTGCGCTAATCACGCGCTAAATGCTAACGCGTGCATGTTATCCTATGGACACGTTAGCGGTTAGCACACACGTTGATTTAGCGCATGCTAAACATGCGCTAAAACGCTTAGCGCACCTTAGTAAAAGAGGGCCAACGTCAGATAAAGACCATATGGCCTCTCTATTCTGCCTAACCATGCCATCTATCTCCTCCTCCCCATTAGAGATTTATTGTGCTTGTTCCGAGCTTTCTTGACTTCAGATACACTTTTTTGTCTGTACCACCTCCAACAGGAGGCTGTTCCATGCATTCACCACCCTTTCAGTTTACTTCTGAAACGATCTCTTTTTACTTCCATCCTAAACCCCATCATTCCAGAGTTTCTTTTATGCCACATAGGTATTTAAATGTCTCTATCATATGTAATGTAATGTAATTTATTTCTTATATACCGCTAAACTCCGTTAGGATTCTAAGCGGTTTACAGAAAAATAGACAATAGGGTGCATTAAAATTATAAGTAAAATAGGTACTTAGAAATTCCCTTACTGTCCCGAAGGCTCACAATCTAACCAAAGTACCTGGGAAAATGACAATTAGTAGAGTAATGAAGAAATAAAATAGAGAATAGATGAGAAAAATAAGAAAATAAACATACTAATAAGATTACAATGATCTAAAGGAATCTGAAAGGTTAAAAAGAGGGGAGATAAGAATAGATGCAGAGGGAGAACCGTTGAAGCAATAGAATTCTGGGGAAATTTAAATGAAATTTGAATGATAAAATAAAACAAAATAAGTGGTAAAACAATAAGTGAGATTAAAAAATATATCATAAACTAAAAAGAATTGAAAATAAAATCAAAACAGTCAAAACTGAAGTCCAGCTTGAACGGGCCCCCGAGCCAACCGTTGGTCCGATGGCCGGACTGCAGCCCTCCTCCGTCGGCTCTCCCCTGCTGGATTCGGGGAGGAACGAAGACAGTGTCGGGTGCCCCGCTGGAATGGGCCCCCAAGCCGACTGTTGGTCCGATGGCCGGACTGCAGCCCTCCTCCATTGGCTCTCCCCTGCTGGAATGGGGGAGGAGCGAAGACAGTGTCGGGTGCCCCGCTGGAAAGGGCCCCCAAGCCGACCGTTGGTCCGATGGCCGGACTGCAGCCCTCCTCCGTCGGTTCTCCCCTGCTGGATTGGGGGAGGAACGAAGACAGTGTCGGGTGCCCCGCTGGAAAGGGCCCCCAAGCCGACTGTTGGTCCGATGGCCGGACTGCAGCCCTCCTCCATTGGCTCTCCCCTGCTGGAATGGGGGAGGAGCGAAGACAGTGTCGGGTGCCCCGCTGGAACGGGCCCCCAAGCCGACTGTTGGTCCGATGGCCGGACTGCAGCCCTCCTCCATTGGCTCTCCCCTGCTGGAATGGGGGAGGAGCGAAGACAGTGTCGGGTGCCCCGCTGGAACGGGCCCCCAAGCCGACCGTTGGTCCGATGGCCGGACTGCAGCCCTCCTCCGTTGGCTCTCCCCTGCTGGCATGGGGGAGGAGCGAAGACAGTGTCGGGTGCCCCGCTGGAACGGGCCCCCGAGCCAACCGTTGGTCTGATGGCCGGACTGCAGCCCTCCTCCGTCGGCTCTCCCCTGCTGGAATGGGGGAGGAGCGAAGACAGTGTCGGGTGCCCCGCTGGAACGGGCCCCCAAGCCGACCGTTGGTCCGATGGCCGGACTGCAGCCCTCCTCCGTTGGCTCTCCCCTGCTGGCATGGGGGAGGAGCGAAGACAGTGTCGGGTGCCCCGCTGGAACGGGCCCCCGAGCCGACCGTTGGTCCGATGGCCGGACTGCAGCCCTCCTCCGTCGGCTCTCCCCTGCTGGAATGGGGGAGGAGCGAAGACAGTGTCGGGTGCCCCGCTGGAACGGCCCCCAAGCCGACCGTTGGTCCGATGGCCGGACTGCAGCCCTCCTCCGTTGGCTCTCCCTTGCTGGCATGGGGGAGGAGCGAAGACAGTGTCGGGTGCCCCGCTGGAATGGGCCCCCAAGCCGACCGCCTTTCCTCCAAAGTATACAGATTGATATCTTTAAGTCTGTCCCCATACGCCTTATGACGAAGGCCACTGACCATTTCAGTAGTCTTCCTCTGGAGTTTGGACCGACTCCATCCTGTTTATATCTTTTCAAAGATGCAATCTCCAGAATTGTATACAACATTTTAAATGAAGTCTCGCCAGAATCTTATAAAGGGGCATTAATACCAACTGGACAGTGTCAGTGACCAGCCATGGTCCAACATGGAGGGCTCCTTTTACAAAGGTGCATTTAGGGCCTTAACGCGCGCCCTAAAATGCAGCGCACGCTAGGCACTACCGCCTCCTCTTGAGCAGGTGGTAGTTTTTCGGCTAGCACGCGCTAATCCGGTGCGTGCGCTAAAAACAATAGCACACCTTTGTAAAAGGAGCCCTGACTATCTGGGTCTAATTTAGTTGATGACAGTAAGTGTTTTTCGTTACCACTTTATCTGAGATCGGAAAAAAAAATCTCTTAAAGTCTTCAAGTCACAGCTGAAGGCTTATTATTTCAGAAAGGCTTTTGACTGAGAATTCCTACAGATGCTTCCTATCCCAGAATATACAAAACAAAAAAATCTTTATCCCCTTAACCTCTTGTGTTTTTCCTTTGTTTTGTTAATTTCCCCTTTCCCTTATAAATATTGTAACTCATCCCTTCCCTGAATATCCTTTTGTCCCAGTTTGTTTACAGTATCAGTCTTTCCCTTTTCTGATTTTTTTAACCCCCTCTTTAACCCCACTTGATGGGGGAGGGGAGGATTGAAAAAGACTGGAGGTCCGGCTTGCTCGCCTGCATGTGATTGACATGAAGCCTTCCCTCCGACGTCAGCTCTGACATCGGGGGAAGACTTCCGGTCAGCTACGTGTATGTGCTGCAGGCAGGAAAAGATGAGCCTCTCGGCTCGAGCTGCCTCCAACCCCTCGGGATCCTGGGAGACCATGAGGGGGGCCCCATGGGATCTCCGTGACCTGAGGGAGTCCCATCGTCCCCCGTTCCCGTGCAGCTCTCTAGAAAGAGATCCATTCCTGTACCATACCTTTCATACCCAACATTTCACTCTAGACCAGGGATCTCAAAGTCCCTCCTTGAGGGCCGCAATCCAGTCGGGTTTTCAGGATTTCCCCAATGAATATGCATTGAAATCAGTGCGTGCATATAGATTTCATGCATATTCATTGGGGAAATCCTGAAAATCCGAATGGAATGCGGCCCTCAAGGAGGGACTTTGAGACCTCTGCTCTAGACCTTCAAAAGTAAGTAATCCAGAATCAAATACCAACATCAACAGAATAAATGTCTCATAGATTTGACTCAAAATTCTATCCAATAATGATCCTTTATACAGTGAGATGAACTAATTAAACTATTATATCTCTGTCCTTTCTTGCTGAACTACAAATTCATTTTTGGGAAAAAAAAAAAATCTATCTTCCTTTTTTATTTTCCACAAATCACCATGGTTTGTTTGCCTTTTTGGTTCTGATTTCATGAAATGGTCTTCTAGGGTATACTGATAATATATCAAATGAAAATCACTAGTGTACATGGTCACATTTTTAAAGGTCTTCCTATAATTATTTCTATGCAGCAGCCCTTAATTGTCAGCTCGTTTTATAGAGAAATACCCAAAGATATGTATATGGCTCACAGAGGACAATTTATAACTGTAAAATGTTATTTATTGGAACATTGAGCATATATGACGGAAATGAAAATTAACAACATTGTTTATTCAAAGAAATCTTCTATTCTGTACTATCAACAGACTTATTCCTGAGGCTTAACAGAATAAAAGTCTTACTGATTTTATATTTCCACAGTTTGTTTGTTGTTTGCAAAAAGGCAGACATAAATGGTCAAAGAGCCAAATGAGATGGCAACTAAATTAGCTCCTTTTTTTAAAATCATGTTTTATAAAAGAGAATTTACCGCGCCTTTGTAAAAGGACCCCTTAGGGCTCCTTTTATCAAGGTGCGCTACGGGGGTTAGCGCGTTGGACATTTCATCACGCGCTAACCCCCGCGGCAAGCCAAAAACCTAAGGTGCGCTAACCGATTTAGCGCACGCTAACGATTAGTGCGTGCTAAATGCTAGCGCAGCTATTATATTCTATGGACATGTTGCCATTTAGGGCTCCTTTTACGAAGCCGCGTTAGCGGCTTTATCGCCCTGGACTTTTCATCACGCGCTAGCCCCTGCGATAGCCGAAAAACTACCGCCTGCTCAAGAGGAGGAGGTAGCGGCTAGCGCGGCCGGCAGTTTAGTGCACGCTATTACGCGTGTTAAACCGCTAACCCGGCTTCATAAAAGGAGCCCTTAGTGTGCGCTAATCGTTAGCATGCGCTAAATCGGTTAGCGCACCTTAGGTTTTTGGCTTGCCGCGGGGGTTAGCGCGTGATGAAATGTCCAACGCGCTAACCCCCGTAGCGCACCTTGATAAAAGGAGCCCTAAGGGGTCCTTTTACAAAGGCGCAGTAGCGGTTTAACGTGCGGTATACCGCGCGTCAAACCGTCTGCCGCGCTAGTACCTAACGCCTCCATTGATGAGGCGTTAGGATTTTAGGCTGTTGTGGGGGTTAGCGCGTGATGAAATGTCCGACGCGCTAACTCCCGTAGCGCGCCTTGATAAAAAGAGGCCCTAAGCATTTTAGCATGGATTTAGCATGCGCTTTATCAGCGCGTGCGCTAACCTCTAATGCATCCATAAAATAACATGCACGCATTACCATTTAGCGCGTGTTTAGCGCGCTAAAAAGCTTAGCGCACCTTTGTAAAAGAGGGTGGTTAGTGAAAGGACCCCAAAATAAACAAAACAATATATTTTTTCTTGCAATCTCATTGAGTGGTCCTTTTAATAAGCTGCATTAAGCACTAATGTGCACCTAATCCCGCAAAAAAATGGACTGCCATTGGACATGCTACAGCGTCTTGCAGAAGAGTTTGAAGGCGCTCATGCTAAGTTTTTTTGTGTGTGTTTTTTTAAAAAGGAATATCAGGGGAAGAGTGGGTGTTCATGTATTAAATATTAGGGGTCCTTTTGCTAAAGCGCATCAGCCATTTTAGCGCACGCTAAACGCTAACGCGTCCATAGACTATAATAGACACGTAAGCGCTTAGCGCGCGCTAAAATGGCTAGTGTGCCTTAGTGTGATTACATTACAGCAAAGTAACCAGTTAGTGCGCAGACAAAACAGGTGCCCTTAGAGCCGGATTCTACAAAGAGGACCGGCTATAAAATGGCCACCGATCACGCGTCAGTCATGCACTGGCGCTGTCTGTAGAATTGCAGCTTTGTGAAAGATAGGCGCCAGACATGTAGGCCAGGGCTTTCAAGGTCTACCTTTCCAGCGCCTACCTTTCACGTGACTCACAGCTACGGAGGCGCTTTACAATGCCCAATTACATTACATTAGTGATTTTTATTCCGCCATTACCTTGCGGTTCAAGGCGGATTACAGGAGAGGATTTCTGGACACATCCAGAGGTGTTACAGAGTAGAGCAGGTTGCTTCAGAGGATTGAAATGTTTCATACGGTGTTAGTTAATCTTCATGGATTTCTTGAATAGCAGGGTTTTTATTTTTTCCTGAAACTTTTCTAGTCTGGGGGTTGCGATTAGTAGATTGGAGAGTTGGTGATCTAGTTTTGCTGCCTGTGTGGCTAGAAGGCCATCGTACAGTTTTTTCCGTTTGATGTCTCTGGTTGGTGTTAGCCTACAGCAAAGTACCTCCATAGCCACGATGCAGGTACTTTTTTTTTTTTAATGGTGTTTTGCACTTGTTAGGCACCAGTATGGCACCTACCGACCCCTAACCTAAGGCGCCATTTATAAAATGTGGTAGCAGTAAGTGCTGCTGAGGTACTCTTTCAAAATGTCTGAACGCTAATGGCAAAATTAGTGCACGGGCATTAATTCAGAAAATGGAAAATTGGCCATTTTCCAGCTGAGCTAAAATGGCCTTAGTGCACAGGAAAGACCTATGCAGGAGCGTGCTGAGGTAGCTTAGTAAAAGGACCCCTAAATAAACTAAATCTGAATTCATATTTTTATAAATAGCAAGTTGTTGTTAGGTGCCATCAACTCGTGCTCGAGTCCTAGCGACTTGAATTGCGGATCTGAAAGGAAATCATTTTTGTGCTGTTCTGGAAAGGTCCTCCAATGTCATTCCTATGGTTGTTTTCAACGTGTCCAGCCGTCTGATTGCAGATCACCCTCCTTGCCTGGTTCCTTCGACCTTCCCGAACATGATGTCTCTCTCTTCTGATGGTGTGACCAAAATAAGACAGTCGTGACTTCATCATTTGGGCTTCGAGGGACGTAGCCGGTTTGATCTCTTCCAGAATCGATTTGTTAGTTCTTCTGGCGGTCCTTAGCACGCCTAAAATCCTTCTCCAGCACCAAAGCTCAAATGAGTCAATCTTCTTTCTGTCTTGTTTCCTTTAGTATCCAGCTTTCAAGTTTCAAGTTTATTGATTTTTAATATATCGACCATCAACGAGTATCTAGCCGGTTTACAATAAAATGCTAAAATAGAGATAAAAATGATACTTAAAAGTAATGTCTGTGAAGAGAAAGGGAAGTGAACATTGAAGACATTGACAGGACGAACTTGAAAGTGATGATTAAAAGGGAGGAGTGGGGTAAAGTTACATTGTTAGAGATAAGAAGAAAAAAAAAAAAAGGAAAGGGGGTTGAAAGGAAATGGAAAGAAAGGGAAAGAACATTAGGGATAGGATCGCTTCTTGAAAGCGGTTGGTTGATTTAAGAGGAGGTATTCATGAGAGATTGAATGCGTCTTGGAATAAAAACGTTTTTAGGTTAGTCTTAAATTTATCGATTAATTTTTCATGATGGAGATGAGATAGTCCATAGGGTTGGGGCTACCACTGAAAATTTGATTTCCTAGTATAGAAAAATTCCTTTATAGAAGGGATGGAGAGTAAGTTCTGGTCAGCTGATCTGAGAGTTCGTGAAGGGCGCAAGGGAATAAGGAACTTATCGAGGAAAGAAGGTTGATGGGAAAGTTTAATTTTAAAGACCAACAAGATAGTTTTGTAGGTAATGCGATGTGTGATGGGAAGCCAGTGGGCTTCTTTCAGAAGAGGAGTGACGATCGTATTTCCTTAATCCGTAACTGACCACTGAGAAAATGAGCATATACATCACTATTATAAAATTATCCTTATTATTTTATTTATGGGGATAGCATGTGATTACAAGGAGGTATACACATGGGTGGCCTTTTTACTAAGCTACGCTAAAATGTGGCCAGCAATATATGTATACTGTAAATTTTGCTCAAAAATGGGCACCAGAAAAGATCAGCACCAAACTGAAACCAGACTAGTACAAAACAAGAACCTGTGTGTTAACTGTAATCACTTAACAAATGATCAGAAAGCAGGAATATGGCAAGTGACTAATTTTACAGGCCTTTTTACTAAGCTATATTAAAAAGTGGACAGCAATATTATTAATATGAGGCTCTCCCTTGCGCTGAGACCACTTTTAATGTGGATGTGAAATGGATGCATTTACTATTTCTTCTATTGATGGCTATGTGTTAATTTCCCCATTAGTGGGTGATTCCCTACCAATACCAATAAGCAGTAAGGATTCCCGTGCTAACCACACACTAATTGGTCGGCATGTGTAGGGTTACCTTATGGCTAAAGAAAAAGGAGGATGGATTGAGACATCTGGGTTTTACTTCCATTGCTGACATCACCAAGATTGGGTGGGAAGAAGTCGAGGTGAGAATGTAAGAAGTGCATTTTAAGTGACATTCTGGGACCCATTAGCTGATATGCTGTCAGCATGTTCTCTACAAGCTCAGCATAATTCTCTGATCTGCTATTACCAAGAAAATTCTGAACAACCAGCATGAATGCTTCTCATGCTGCTGATTCAGCTAGGTTCAGCTTCTATTTGAACGCATCATCAAGGATCAGTTTACAGATTTTGGGTCCAATAAAAACACCTTCTTTGATTTTGGCTTCACTTTTCTCAAAACTAAACGTACTTCTTAGGTGCTGAAACACATCACTATTTTTGATCATTGCTTTGACAAAATTTTTCATCGGATTGTGTTAATTCAGAATAGCAGACAGTGCAGCACACATAAGGTGCCCATGCTTTATCTTGGATGCCAACTTTACAGCCAAAATAATGCTTGTATGCACTTTGAAGTCTGCTGAACAGATTCTTTCGCTGATTTTGTGCAGTAAATTGTCCACAGATATAACAGAAATTATCAGGATTGTTAACACAACCTCGTCTGTTCATAATAATTATAACATCTTAGACAAAAACAAACAAAATATAAAAATTCACAGGTAGAAAAAGCAGCACAATCACTTTTTAGTAAAAACTTTCAAATTACTGGTATATTTGATCAATGAGCTGTTCTAAAATGCAATATTGTGTTACAGAAACAGTAAAATACCGATGCTTCACGGTAGCGTTATTGACGAAAATGCTATAAATACAAACTGACTCATAACTTAAAAACAGGATGTGATAGACGAAAATTGTTTTTAGATTTAGAGTCACCTTGTGGCCCTTGATAATGCTTGATGATCAGTGTTTATCTTTAAATCAAATTGGGGTTTTTAATATAATTTTCTTAATTGCAGAAACAGTTGACGCACCATTACATTGTTATAATATCAACAGCTAAAGTGTGAAATATTGATGATGCTATTTCATGCATGATATAATTTTGATTGTTTAAATGATCACAGCTCTAATTTATAAATAAATCATGACTAATTAATATCCTTATTTTAATGTGAAGTGCTCAGACCTTATAACCAGTGTTTTTAGTGATGTCACCAAAACGAGGTTAACAAGGGGACCATCATCACCTTCACCGTCCCCAAACCACCATTATTATATAAACAAAACACTCCACGTGAATTGCTGCTATATATAATATACTTATCTTCACCAGGTGGTTGTTGATAATGTTGATATAATTTTGAACAATATTGCTAATAATTTCAAAAAAATGCAAAGATATACTTTTTTTGTTTCACCACCTTGCTGATATGTGCATGTATTTATACATAAGCTCTTTAATATGAACAAAAATCATATAAATATTCCTTTTCATTGTTAACAAAACACTGTCAATAGGCACTGGCCTTTTTTCTAGGCTCAAAATTAATTTGCTATCGTTGCTTCTTGGTTGGCCTTTCAAGCACTCTTTCATTTGAGGAAAGATTTCTGATTTTGTCGCATCTTTTGTATGAGACCTAATTGTGAGAAAATGCATTAAGAAATTTACCTTCTATGCATCCTTCCCTATTTTCCCAGTTGGAACTTGACCTGGAATTTTAGAATCCTGACATCAAAAGCAAACTCTGTTGACCTTATCATATATAAAAATGTCACAAAATTCAACGCATGTTGGAGGCAATTCTATAAATAGGAATGTTGATGCCAAACACTGGGCACCAGTTGTACAACAGCATCTGTGTGCCAAGATGCTACATTCTGCTCAGGTGCACCTATGTTTAGGCAAACCCATTTATGCCATGTCACATGGGCACAGCTTAAAAGTAACAGTGGTCACAGCCCTGATGTCTGATGCTCCAACTTCTGGGCAATATGTTTCTGTAATAGCAGATCTTTGGAGCAACCACAAGGCAGTTTTCTTGGAATGACTGTTCATTACAAGGAGACACTATTGTGTCGTTCTCAGTTGCCTAGATATGGAAACACTTGTAACCTGTGAGTACGAAGGGTTGCTGCCATGACCACCAGACACTTGGTGAATACTCTTGGAGATGAAGCCAGGCAGAATGGCAGAACTTTGTATTGAAAATGTTGATGAACTATCTGAAAAATGCTGAAATTTTCGGTGATGAAGATGTATGGATATGTGTGTATAAGCCTCTTTGAGGTCTAGAGAGCACAACCAATCCTTTTATTCTAGGACAGGGCAATTGCTCTAGTGATGACTGAGATGTTTGCAGAATTCCACATAACTAAGATCATCTGCTGTGTTATTGACAATGCAGCAAATATTACAAAAGCTTTGCCTCTTCTCAACGACATTTGCACTGGTGGCAATGAAGAGAATGGCAATTCATGCTGAACAAAATTGAACAGCCAGCCACATTTTGAGTTAGAGGTGGTCGAAGCTGCTGATGTTGGATCTCTGTTTGATGCAGTCAAAGATGAATCACATGCTGATGACATTGTCTCCAACTGTTTTCACAAGCACAAGAGATGTGTCAATCACACTCTCCATCTTGTAGCAGCTGTTAACAGCCATAAAGCACCAAAAGATTTGCGCTACAAGTGAATGTTTGACAGGGCCAGATTCTTAGCAGTCCAGTCAATTGGAGCACCAAACATGCAGATTTTGTTGAAGAGGGCTTACATTTCTCAATCCAATCTGAACACGGTGGGTTTCAGATTATTTAGGCTTCAGTTGACCGGTTACAATTGGAGTGGAGAAGAAATGAGAAAGTCAACAAAAAATAGCACTAGAACTGATGACTGACACTGAGAAGGTGTTCCTGAGGAACTACATCAACATCATAAAGCTATTGCCAATCACAATTGCTATATTAAACATAATATGGAAATTCAGTCAAAAATTACAGAGATTGTCTGATGATGTCAACTTGAATAAGACAATACAGTCACTAATCACAGCTCCAGTAAAATGAATTTCTTCAAAGCTTGGACCAGTACTTGAAGATGGTGGTAGATGCATGGAATAGTCTCCTGGTAGGGGTGGTGGAGACAAAGACTATGTCTGAATTTTAGAAAGCATGGGACAGGCATGTGGGATCTCTTAGGGAGAGTAGGAGATAGTGAATACTGCGGATGGACAGAGTGAATGGGCCATTTGGCCTTTATCTGCCGTCATGTGTCTATGTTTCTGTGTTTCATATCGCAATGATACTTGTTCCAAATTTCAAGCTGAGATATCTACCAGAACAAAAATGGTATGAGAAGACACAGCTGCTCATTTGTGCTCTAGCAGCAACAGAGACTGAAGTCAGAGCTAGTGGCATAGATAGGGTTCATAGACAACGGTGCGAAAGACAAAAGCGTGCGCCGACAATTGAGCGCAGCACGCGCCACTGCGCCGCTCTAAATTACAGTTTTTAGGGGCTCCGCCGGGGGGATTTGTTGGGGAACCCCCCCAGTTTACTTAATAGACATCGCGCCGGCGTTATGGTGGGTTTGGGGGGTTGTAACCCTCCACATTTTACTGTAAACTGAACTTTTTCCCTAAAAACAGGAAAAAAGTGAAGTTTTCAGTAAAATGTGGGGGGTTACAACCCCCCACACCCCCACAACACCCCCACAATGCGGCGCGATGTCTATTAAGTTAAGTGGGAGGGTTCCCCCCCCACACCCCCCCGTCGGAGCGCTAAAAACTGTAATTTAGAGCGGCGCTGCGGCGCGCGCTGCGCTCAATTGTCTGGGCGCGCCTTTGTCCCGGCGCGCTTTTGACCTGACACCCATAGATACACTTTCATTTGCACAGGAGTTGCAGTCAGCTTCCAAGGAAAAGACTGGAACTGTAGGTGAAATCTTCTTTGATTTTCAGTGGTACAACCTTTCAGCAGCCAAATCTGGAATATAGGAAGAGGTTGAGCGTTACCTGGAGTGGTCAGATACTTCCACAAGCAGCTTGCTTGCATTTCCAAAAGTGGCAAAAGCTTTTATTACGTTTAATGCTGCACTTCCCAGCAGTACAACGGTAGAATGGTTAGTTGCCAAGGACAAATTTTAGTGCCACAATAATGCTTTCTTAGTGACAATAACTTCGAGGTATAAACTGAAGTGTCATACTGAGAATTCTGAGACTTTAAACTTAAAGCAGAGCATTTACCATTAGTTAATTAGTGATTTGCTGAAAATGTATCAACTCTGTTTTAACACACAGAAACACAATAAATGGTAGCAGATATAGGGCTCCTTTTACAAAGGTGCGTTAGGGCCTTAAGGTGCAGAATAGCGAGTGCTATAATGCCACGCATGCTAGCTGCTACCACATCCTTTTGTGCAGGCGGTAGTTTTTCAGATAGCACACGCTAATCCGGTACGTGCGCTAAAAACGCTATTGCACCTTTGTAAAAGGAGCCCATAGTCTCACACGGTCTATTCAGTATGTACAACAAGGCCAGAGCAGTGTTTAACACGTTGGTTGTCAAGTCTCCACCATACCAACTATAAAAGCAGCCAAACATGAAGGGGATGATGTGGTTATAACCAAGAATCCAAGTATTGTTGACAGTATTCAATGTAAACAGATTTCTTCCTGAGCGCCATGGTTGTACAATTGATTTTAAGGCAAATTATAATGCCATTGAATTAGTTAACTACTACGGTAGTTAACTACTTGTGCAGTAGTTTTCTCATGTATTCAAGCTACTACAATAAAAATGTTGTTAACCAGGAAACTACTATTTTTTTAACATAAGAACATAAGAATAGCCTTACCTCTTGGGTCCTGCACATGGAACGGGGAAAATTTCTGAAAATGCGACCCTGGAGGATTTGGCTTCTAGAACTTCCTTCCCACATTTTTCTATGTCATTCGTACCTACATGTACCAAGACAGCTGGCTCCTCCCCAACACTATCTAATATCCTATCTAAGTAACGTGTAAGGTCCACTACCTTCACACCAGACAAGCAAGTGACCAGGTGATCCTCATGTCCACCAGCCACCTAAATATCTACATGCCTAATGATTGAATTTCCCACTACACCTACAGCCAGCCTTGCTTATAAAGGTATGGGGTGGCATCCGGATGGGCTTTGGGGGGTTGGGGGTTGAGGTTTTAGGGTTGATGTTTTGGGGGGGCACATGTGCTCAGGGTGGTTGTGTGTGTGCCAGTAGGGATTGGGCTTTCCTCCTGCCACGGTAGTGGGGTGGGGGTGGGGGATTCAGAGGTGGTGATGGGAGTGAGTGAGCATCCCTCCTGCTGGCTGACTTCCCTCCTCCCTCTATCCAACATTAACTCTCTTCCCATCCCTTTCCCTCCTCCCCTTCCAGCAGCATCTCTCCTTCTTCTCCCTTCCCTCCTCCCTCTATCCAACATTAACTCTCTTCCCATCCCTTTCCCTCCTCCCCTCCCAGCAGCATCTCTCCTTCTAACTCCCTCCAAGTCCAGTAACAGCTGTCCCTTTATCCAGCAGCTTCCCAGCCTCCTACAGTGGCTTCCTCCCCTTCCAGCAGCTCTCAGTACTTGCCTGCAGGAAGTTGCCGGTAAAACACTGCCCTGGCAAGTAGGAGAGCTGGTGGGAGGGGAGACAGCCACTGTGAAGGCTCCCCAGGATCTTGCTCGCACACGCTGACCATCTCCCTCCACCTGCACCTGAATCTGCAGCTCTCTCCATTCTACTCGCAACTTCCCCGTTGCGGTAGAGCTCAGGGGTTCCAAGCTGCTGCCACTCATCTGATCGCGGCAGGGAGATTCATTTACTTCGATCAGCTCAGCGGCAATGTAATTCACTAAATGGCGCCTGTGACATGGACACCAGTTAGAGAATTGGGAGTGGTTAGGTCGAGGTTAGGCGTCTGTCCATTAGAACAGATGGAATACTATATAGGACTCCCACGTGCGATTATCAAAAGCCGCTTAGGTGGCTTCTGAGACCAGGTGTCCTATACAGAATCAGGGCCCAAATTATGAAAAATGTTTAATAAAGCAGGCTCTTAATTAGCTTACTATCATATACTGTAGGTTTTCATTAAAATTCTTATATGTTTGTAAATGGCAGTGAGTAGACTGAAATATGTATATCCCAGAGTAGTGGTCTTCACTAATTTTTATGCTGGAACCACTTTGCATTCAAATGATATGAAGGAGAACCGCTAGGACATGTCTATCACTTCTAGCCTTCAAACCTTTTATTGGGGGTAGTTTTTTTTGCAAATTCATCTTCTTTTTCTATTGAGAAATGTCCTTCATGCATGTAGCTCTTCCTCCCATCCACTTCCCCATTTCTGACCTAAGCTTGGCTAGAGAAGCAGAGATTATTGGGGAAAAATTTGAATGATAATGGAGCAGTGTTCTTCAATAGGGAATAGGTCTCCAAGGGTCACCATTGAAGAACACTGCTCTAGAGGAAAGGAGGGATAGGGGCGGTATGAGCAGACATTTAGGGCTCTTTTTATCAAGGTGCGGTAGGCGGTTAACACGCAGAATACTGCGCGTTCAACCGTCTGCCACGCTAGTCGCTTACGCCTCCATCGATGAGGCATTAGGTTTTTGGCTTGCCGCAGGAGTTAGCACGTGATGAAATGTCTGACGTGCTAACCCCCATAGCGCACCTTGATAAAAGGAGCCCTTAATTACTTGGAAGGTATTAATATATAAACAAACATTTTCCAAGAATAGGGGAGCAATTGAACTAGAAGATAATAATTGTGATTGTAGGGGGATTGACTTAGGAATAATGGCAGGAAATGTTTCACTGAGAGATTGGTGGATACCTGGAATGTCCTCTCATGGGAGGTGGTGGAGATGAAGCAGTAATGGTATTCAGAAATGCATGAGATAAATCCTATATAGAATAAAATCCTATATAGAATATAGGATATGCTATATATAGGATTTTATACATATTCTATATAGGATTTATCCCACATATTTTATACATATTTATCCCATGTATCATACATATTTTATATGTATTATCTCATATATTTTATATAGAATAAATCCTATATAGAAATCCTATATAGAAAGAGAATCAAACAAACTTAGCAGTGGTTAGGTGGCAGCTCTAATAATTGAGAAATAAGGCCAGTGCTGGGCAAACTTCTATGGTCTGTGTCCTGATCATGGCTGAACAGATCTGGATGGACCAGAATGGAGCTTCAATGGCAACTCCAGTAATTGGAGAATGAGATAATTATGTAGGCCATGGAATATTACAGTGAGGCTGTAACAAGAAGGACTACCAAGGATACATGTAGGCTGGAGGGCTAAGTAGACCTTGGAGGGAGTGTTGGGATAGAGGGATTCATTTTGGGGACGGTTGGAGGTTTTGAGTATGGTGGCCTGGGAGTAGGAAGGAGGGGTCTATTTTGTGGACCAGAAAAGTGATTAGAGATACTCTTCAGTTAAAATATACCCCCCTCCCCTTGATGAAGCCACGTTAGGCTTTTTTTTATCATTGGCTAGAGCAGTAAAAACTCCAACGCTCATAGAATTCCTATGAATGTCAGAGTTTTTACCGCCACAGCTGGTGATAAAAAAAGCCTAATATGGCTTCATAAAAGGGGGGATAGTTAGTTATTTACATTTCTTATATATAGCTTCTATTTGAAGTGGTTTACATTCAGTTACTCCAAGTATTTCTTCCTATCTGTCCTGGCAGGCTCGCAATCTAACTATGGTACCTGGGGCACTGTAGTTAGATTGTGACTTGCCCAGGTTCACAAGGAGAAGCATGGGGATTGAACCCACAACTTCAGGGTGCTGAAGCAGGAGTCCTACCCTCTAGGCCACTCCTCTACTCCTGGCTGATATTCCATGCTAGGGTCTGCCTAGCTAAGTGGGTGAATTTAGCTACATCTCTTAAATTCACCTGCTTAGCAATGTGGATGCCAGCACTGAATGCTGCCAGCAGTTGCGTAACCCTGGCTCCTCCCCAACTGCCCCTGACCTGCGTAACTTAAGGATAGGCAGTCAGAGGCAATATTCAGTGGCACTCTCTGGTTTATTGCCACAAAATACCAGGGATTACGCATCCTAGAGTGATTTGAGAGGGAAGGAGCCACTCCCGCCCACTTAAATCACTCTGAATATCGGCTGGTTTGAATATATTTTGTCGGGCAGACTGGATGGACGGTACAGGCCTTTCCTCTGTCTTCATCTGCTATGTAAGAACATGATAAAACTCATCTGGCACAGATCTGAAAAAAAGATTTATCTAAGGCATCCATCTGGCAAAATCGAAATTGAACAAGCTGAAAAATGCACAAAAAAACACAATGACATTTTTTCCTCGTTGTTTGAATTGGAGATCCTGATTCTGTCTACAGAGAAAATTAGTGGGGTCAATTCATTTTCTGCCCCTGTACACTTACTAAATATTTCCGTTTGATTTGGAATTAAGCTGTAATGTCTTCAAAATATGTAGGTGGCATGCACATTGCTATCAGGAATGGGCTCAGTGGATGCTTATGTTTAAATATTCTCAGCTGTGTTCTTGCATGAGCACAATCTGAATAGCTCTCATCAGGTTTACATCTTACAACGGTATCTCAGCGGCTTTCGGTCAAGAGGCAATTAATTTCTGTTGTGCAAGATGGGACGTCTCGTCCAAGCTCATGCATTCTGAGGTAACTAAACCCTTTAAAGACTGATAAAAAAAAAATATTTTATTGTTATTGAGATTGTTTCTGACTCAAGAGTCCCCCTGACCAGAATAGAAAGATTGCCAAGAGCAGCACAGAGCCGGGATAACAGGACAAAAGTGCAATCAGCTCAGTGTATCCACTCAAAAGAAAAAAGAACAGGATGGAGTCACCGTTGTTCCTTTAAAAAAAAAAAAAAAAAAATTCTATTAAATCTCTCCGTGAGATGAAGATGGCAAGAAATAAAGATTGTAGCTGAGGTGATTCTGGGTAGCCAACAAGGAACAACTTCAGCAGACAGCAGTGAATTAAAGCTGAAGGCGATTCTTATTTTCTTCCCACTGACCTAGAAAGTCTGTCAGCCTTGTATTGTACATTACTACGGCTGTGCAGTCCTGAGAATGGATAACGACTCTATGGTTTTATATAACTACCATATACTGGTTGCTGATAGAGGCCCGGGTGAAGCTTAAGTTAGGTTGTTTTTGCTTTAAGGTACTATTTGGGTTAGTCCCTAAATACATAACTGACCTTTTCTCTTTTTCAACCAATACAAGAGAAGCTCACACTTGAATTTTGTCTCTCCACCGGCCAGAGGATGTAAATTTAAAAAACATCATGAATATCTTCTTTCATATCAGGCAGCATTATGGGGTAAAGATCTGGAACAATTGATTTTGCTTACTAACACTTATGTGGAATTTAGGAGACACCTAAAAACATATCTGTTCCTGATGTATTTAGGTAGTTGATTTGTTTAATCTTATTACTCAATAATTGATCTTTAGGGCTCACAGTTACTACCGTATTTTCACACATATAACGCGCATATGTGTATAACACGCATACGCGTATTGCGCGCGGGTCCAAAGCATTTATGTAAAAAAATTTTTATATAGCACGCACATGCGTATACCGCGCATGCTGCTATAACCTCCTCCCACTCCCGCTTACTCTTCTGGCCTGCGAACCGGCATCCTCCCCCCCCCCGCTGGCGTCACCCCCCTCCCCCGCGATCCTACATCTCCCCCAGCAATTGGGAAAGAGATGTTTTGCGGTGCTGGGGGGGATGTAGGATCGCGGGGGAGGGGGGGTGATGCGAGCGGGGGGGAGGATGCCGGTTCGCAGGGGGGATGCCGGATCGGAATGAAAAAAAAAAAATCGTACAACGCGCTCAAGCGTATAACGCGCAAGGTTATGCAGGGTTTGTAAAAATCGTGTATAACGCACGCGTTATATGCGTGAAAATACGGTAGTTCTGTAAGTTTTACTTAATTTGTAGCATTTATAACTATTGTGAACTGCATAGAACTTTACGATCCTGCGGTATATAAACATTATTATTATTATATCTGTTGAAAACCAAAATTCTGAGAAAGGAGATTGCGACCCCAAGTCAACATGATTACAATTTTTAATGTCAACAAGTCCTGAAGCTACAGTTAACTCAGCACTAATTGCTGGCTTCCCATGTTAAAATCAGAATGAGTATTTTTTTTTTTTGGTTTTTGTTTTGTTTTCAAGCTGTAGTTTTGGATATAAATCCAGCCAGTTTCCCTTTGCTTCCTGACTGCTACCTGTGGTGAAATTCTACAATGTCAGCACTGAGAAATTGGAGTCCCTGCGGTTTGTTCATTGAAATTCAAAGGGAAGAGCTGAAGAGTGCTTTAGATGTTATCGTACAGCTCTCCTCTGGCGTTGTATAATTTCACCTAAAGTTGCACACTGAATACGCATACATTAGAATTCATCTTGGGCTTTCCTCCTTCACACTTTTGCCACCTTGCGTCATGAACACAGTGGTAAATTCTTGGCCTCCATCATCTGTTCACCATCTTCTCTCACATCAAGTGGCATTATGGGGCAAAGATCTGGGGAATTTAGGAAACACCTACAAACATATCTGTTCCTGAAGCATTTAGGCAACTAACTTGTACAATCCTACTCCACAATAACTGATCTCTAGCGTTGTTAATAACCAGCTTCTAACCTTGTTAATTCTACTTCATTTGTAACATCTTTTAACCATTGTAAACCGCATAGAACTTCATGGTCCTGAGGTATATAAACTGTTATTATTATTTATTATTATTATTATTATTATAGGGCTGATGCAAGGAAACCTGTCAGAAAGTGAAATCCAGCATTGCACTGAAATCATCTTCCTTGGTGATACCACTTTGATGGAAATAACATTTTCCTTAAAAATGCGTATTTTTTTTTTTCCCATATGATAAATGAGCCCTTGTAATAAAACTTAGGGCTCCTTTTACTATGCCGCGTTAGGGCTTTAACGCACGGAATAGCCGCGCGTACTAGACCTTAACACCAGCATTGAGCAGGCGTTAGATCTAGAAGCGTAGCGTGCGGTGTAGCGCCCGGTAATTTCCTGCTAAAAACGCTAGGGCACCTTAGTAAAAGGAGCCCTTAGTGCCTGCTAGGTTAGGTGCCACTGACTTATGTTCAAGTCCTTAGCGACTTGATAAGGATATCAGATTTTTGTGGCAGAATACAGAAGTAGATTGCCGGGCCTTCCTTCTGCGCAGTATAAATTCAATGTTGTCGCCATTCAAATGCAATCTTCCAACTCCAACCCCGCCCATCTGCTGCTGCCCAGCAGATGAGTGGTACATCATTAGTCTGACATCTCCGCTGAAACCTGTCCGCCTGCTGATGGCATAGCTTTCAATGTCACAAATGCGCCCAAGCCCCAGTGGCACAAGCCCATGAACCATGAAGCTAATCGAACATAACCCCCCCCCCCCCCCATAAAATTTGCCATGCTGAAACAAATTGAAGGTCCATCAAGCCCAGTATTCTATTTCCAGCTGCGGCCAACCCAGACTACAAGTACCTGGCAAGATCCCAAAGAGTAAACCAGATATTACACTGCTTATCCTAGGGACTTTCCTTTTTGGAAATGATCTAAACCTTTTAAAACCCCGCTAAGCCAACTGCTTTTGCCGCATTCTCTGGCAACAAATTTCTGAGTTTAATTACACACTGAGTGTCTGGTTTGTTTTAAATGCACTACTTAGCAACTTCATTGCATGCCCCCCTAGTCCTAGTATTTATTGACCTCTATCATATCTCCCCTGAGACCATCTCTTCTCCAGGCTTTAGAGCCTTTCTCTACTTTCTCATGGGGAAGTTGTCCTATCCCCTTTATTAATTTTGATGCCCTTCTCTGTACCTTTTCTAATTCCCCTATATCTTTTTTTAGATGTAGCAACAAGAATTGCACAAAGTATTTCAGGTGCAGCCATACCATGGAATGATACAAAGACATTATAACATTCTCATCTTTGTTTTCCATTCCTTTCCTGATAATTCCTAAGAGTCTACTTGCTTTCTTAGCCGCTGGAGCACATTGAACTGATGTTTTCAACGTATTCTCCATAACGACACCTAGACCCTTTTCCTGGTTGGTGACTCCTGAAGTGGAAACCTGCAATATGTGGCTATAGATCAGGGCTGCCCAAGTCCGGTCCTCGAGATCTACTGGCAGGCCAGGTTTTCAGGATATCCACAATGAATATGCATGAGAGAGATTTGCACACCAAGAAGGCAGTGCAGGCAAATCTTTCTCATGCATATTCATTGTGGATATCCTGAAAACCTAGCCTGCCAGTAGATCTCGAGGACCGGACTTGGGCAGCCCTGCTATAGATCATGTTCCTCTTTCCCACATGTATCACTTTATACTTGCTCACATTAAATGCCATCTGCCATTTTGATGCCCAGTCTTCCAGTTCCACAAGGCCCTCTTGAAATGTTTCACAATCCTCTTGCATTTGCATGTTTTTACATCTCATTACTCACTAATGCATGATGACTTAAATATCGCTGTGGTATTTTTAGAAAAGCAGCATTAGGTCCATTTAAGTTGCATTGTAGTTGTTAGGTGCCATGAACTCGTGCTTGAGTCCTAGCGACCTGATGAACTGCGAATCTAAAAAGAAATTTGTTTTGTGCTAGTCCGGAAAGGTCCAGCCCCTTAATCACATTAGTAAATCTAGTTGTAGGTTTGTCCTGTTCAATACAATGAAATTTTTAACCCATTCTATGGAAGAATCGAAAAAGGCAAATGAATAGTTGAAATTATGTTCTTATGTAAACATAAGATTAGCCTTACTGGGTCAGACCAATGGTCCATCAAGCCCAGTAGCCCATTCTCACGGTAGTCAATCCAGGTCACTAGTACCTGGCCAAAATTCAAAGAGTAGCAACATTCTATGCTACCGATCCATGGCAAGCAGTGGCTTGCCCGATGTCTTTCTCAATAACAGACTATGGGCTTTTCCTCCAGGAAATTGTCCAAACCTTTCTTAAAACCAGCTACTCTATCCACTCTTACCACAACCTCTGGTAATGCATTCCAGAGCTTAACTATTCTCTGAGTGAAAATAAATTTCCTCCTATTGGTTTTAAAAGTATTTCCCTGGTAGATAAAGGCCAAATGGTCCATCCAGTCTGCACATCCGCAGTAACCATTATCTCTTCTAAGAGATCCCACGTGCCTATCCCAGGCTTTCTTGAATTCAGACACAGTCCTTGCCTTTACCACCTTTTCCAGGAGACTATTCATGCACATTTACACTACATAAGTATTTAAATGTCTCTATCATATCGCCCTTCTCATGCCTTTCCTCCAAATTACACATGTTGAGATCTTTAAGTCTGTTCCCATACGCCTTATGATGAAGACCACACACCATTTTAGTAGCCTTCCTCTGGACCAACTCCATCCTTTTTTATATCTTTTTGAAGGTGTGGTCTCCAGAATTGGACACAAAATTCTAAATGAGGTCTCACCAGAGTCTTAAACAGAGACATCAATACCTCCATTTTACTACTGGTCATACCTCTCCGTATGCACCATAGCATCCTTTTAGCTTTTGTTGTCACCTTTTCAACTTATTTGGCCACCTTAAGATCATCACAAACAATCACACCCAAGTCCTGCTCTTCTATCGTGCACATAAGTTCTTCACTCTCTAAACTGTACCATTCCTTCAGACCATTCTACAAGCTTTGCTAGGTCTTTGTTCATGTTATTCACACTATCTGGGGTGTCTACTCTTTAGCAGATTTTGGTATCATCCGCAAAGAAGAAAATCTTACCCAACAGCCCTTCAGTAATATCGACAGTGGTGCTGCAGTGCTCCACGATATTAGATAAGTAATACAGTGTCCTTAGTGTCTGAATAATGTCTACATGCAATTGAAGTTCGAGTATCTCTTGCATTACACAAGGCTATTGGATTAATGTTCAATATGGAAAATGAGTTTTTTTTAATGCCAATGACATGATATTGACCCCAGATGCACAATCTCTGGAGGGAAGTGGAGGGGCTCTGAAGCTTTTTCTTCCTATTTCCATAATAATCTTGTGAATGTCAAGTGATTTGCATTGAAGAGTTTGCTTTCACTTCATTAAGCAGTCGTACACTTTTGAAGATTAGAATTTGTAAATGAATTAATGGGTCAAACACATATGTTCATTACTCTGTAGCAAGGTTTTTTTTGGCTTAATATGATCTTTAACATATAATGCTACTCCCCTTCCTTTTCTTCCTACCCTATCTTTCCTGAACAGATTATAGCCTGGTATAATAACATCCCAGTCATGGGTCTCTGTGAACCACATCTCCGTGATCACCAATCTATCCAACTCATCTTCTTCTATCACAGGTTCTAGATCCAGAATCTTGTTTAACATACTTTGAGCATTAGTATGTGTGGTGTGAACAATTAAATTGGAAACAGGTATTTACATTTTCAGTCTATGTCCAATTAAGCTATGGATTTCCTGCCAAAGAAAGTGGTCAAGGATAGTAGAATACCTACTGAGGAGTGGCCTAGAAGTCAGGCTGTCTCAGCACCCTAAGGTTACAGGTTCAATCCCAGCACCGCTCCCTGTGACCATGGGCAAGTCACCCAGCCCCCCCATTGCAACCAGGTAACATAGCCAGATTGTGAGCCCACCAGGATAGATAGCGAAAGTGAATGTGTCAAGATTGAAGGAGGGCATTTTGAACACAAATTTTGAAAACCAATTATACTAATGTATTTTCAAAGGTGGAGGGCCATTTTTGATAGGACATTTAAGCCTGAGTCTGGAAGCCTTGAGAAAGCTGTACAAAAATTGGGTGTAATGGCCTTTTTTGAAAAGATGTCATTTTTTTTTTTTTTTTTTTTGCAAAAATGCCTGCTTTTGTATAGTTTTGTGAAATGTCAATAAAGTTTCCTTGGCTTAAATTATCATCAGAATATAGGAATCAACAATTGTTCTTAGAATGTCTTTAGCATGCATTTGAAGTTTTAGTGCAGAGGTCTTTACATGGTAGGGAGAACATCTGCCAGTGATAAGATTCCTCGTTGGAATCTTCTACGTCCCACTGAGGACTTGGTGCAAAAAAATATAGTCAGTGAAAAAAAACCAACAGCAACAAAAACACCCTCAGCACACATACAACAACAGATGCGTGTAAGAAAACACTCTAGCATGCTTTGTGCCCTATTAATTGTATTACTGTATTTTCACGCATATAACGCGTGCGTTATACACGATTTTACAAACCGTGCATAACCATGCGCGTTATACGTGTGAGCGCGTTGTACAAATTTTTTTTTCTTCATTCTGATCCGGCATTCCCCCTGCGAACCGGCATCCTCCCCTCCCGCTCGCGTCATCCCCCCCTCCCCAGCGATCCTACATCCCCCCCAGCACCGAGATTATCTCGGAGAGAGCGAGACCAGAAGGCTTTGAGCATGCACAAATGCTCAAAGCCTAGTCCAGCCCGGCACAGGAAGAAGGAGGATCTCTCTCGCACCGCCCAGCCCAGCCCAGCCCAGCCAATCCAACGAGGGAGGATCTTCGGGCACTGGCACATGCTGTGCATTGGTGCTGGTGCCGGTGCCGGTGCCCAATCGGGTAAGAGTTGTCTTTGCGGTGCTGGGGGGGATGTAGGATCACGGGGAGGGGGGGTGACGCGAGCGGGGGGGGGAGGGGGAGGATGCCGGTTCGCAGGGGGAATGCCAGATCAGATTATCTCGGATCAGAGGGGGAGGGGGGGGGTGACGCGAGCGGGGAGGAGGATGCCGGTTCGGAGTAGGCGGGAGGAGGTTTTAGCATGCGCGGTATATGCGTGTGCGCGCTATATTAAAATTTTATTACATAAATTTCTGTTCCCCGCGCACTATACCCGTGTGCGCGTTTTACACGGGTGCGTGGTATATGAGTGAAAATACGGTAAATGTTTCGTGCTCTGATAATTATATTGCTGACCGGGAAAGTTGTAAGCTAGAACATTGCTCCTTCTGCAAGGTTTGTACCATTTAGCAGGCTGAACACGACAAGACTTCCTTTTTTTTATATAATGAACTATTCTGACAGCAAAGAAAAGATAGAGTATACATGTAGTGGGGAGTTAGAAAATAAAATGTCTACACTGCATCACCAGCAATCGCAAACTCTGCTGTGAATCTTTGATTGCTGCATGCTTCTCGGTGTGTGCTTTCACCTTTCTCCAAAGCAGTATTCTTTTCTCATTGCCAGTCATGCTAGGGCACCAAGAATGCAGCATTGATTTTGTTTTAGCTTCTTATTGTGCCTGAGGCTTGTCCCTCCAGAAGTCTGAACCAGCAAAGACAACATGCAGCAACAGAGAAGGATAATAGCAACAAAAAGAAGGATAATGCAACAATGCAAAGAGAAGGATAATAGCTAGGTAAGATATATAGAAACGCTAAAATGATGGCATTATTAGAAAATAACATTTCCCTTGAAATAAAAAAGTTTACATATGCTTACCTAAAGAGATGTGCCATTCATTATTTTAAAATTAGGGCCAGCCTAAGGGTATCTGATACCCTAGGTGAGCCTTCACTGTGCTCCTCCCCTGGTACCTTCCCTATGGTGAGCCCCCTGCCCTTCTCCATTAATTTTTTATAAAATTAATATAAAAAAATTCCTATATTTAAACACATTTATGACTGGGTCTACCTTCTCTTCCCCTCTTATCCCCCTCTATTTCTTCCCTCATATTAATCGATTAGCATCTCTGTATCCTTTTCCCTATTTTTCCTCAACAGTGTAGAATCTCTCTCTCTATCTCCTTTTCCTTCCTGTCATGGTCAGCAACTCCCTCCCCTCCCTTTTACTAATTATTATTAGGATTTTATCTACCGCCTATCGAGGTTATCTAAGCAGTTTTACAATCAGGTACTCAAGCATCTTCCCTATCTGTCCCGGTGGGCTCACAATCTATCTAACGTACCTGAGGCTAGGGAGGATTAAGTGACTTGCCCAGGGTCACAAGAAGCAGCGCGGGGTTTGAACCCACAACCCCAGGGTGCTGAGGCGGTAGCTTCAACCACTGCGCCACACACTCCTCTAAGCTGCAGTAGACATTTTTACCATAGCCCGGAGTGCTAAATACTCCAACGCTGCTCGGACGCTCATAGAATTCCTATGAGCGACAGACCTGGGGAAGATTCTGTATAGGATGTTGGTCTCAGCAACCGCCTAAGCAGCTGAAAATCGAATACCAGGATGGTGTCTGTCTGCAAAAGCAGACGCCTTACCCACGATTCGTTAACCGGTGTCCATGTCACCGGAACCGGTTACAGAATTGTGCCTGCCTGATTGAGGGATCCCTTGCTATCAGCTTATTGTGGCAAGGGAATCCTTGATCAGCTGAGTTGGCAGGCCTTCCCGAAGCCACGGCTTCAGGGAGTCCTGCCAGTTCAGCTGATCGGGGGAAAATACTCCTGTGGCTAAAGCATGGGACCTCTGACAAATGCCCCCAAATCATCAGAAGGGATGCTCACACCCTCCTGCTGCCAACCCCCCTTCCATTGTGATTGACAGGAGGGATGCCCACTCCCTCCTCCTGACACCCCCTGAATTGGTGACACCTGCTCCTGTTGAAGACCGGCAGGATGGATGCCCACTCCCTTCTGCCAACATCTCCCCAAAGCAGTGACACCCTGTACCACTTATAGCCCCCAAACATCAAAGCCCTCCCAACATCCCCTAAACATCAATACCCCCACCACAGCACCCCCAAACTTCAAGGCTGCCACCTGCCTTCCCCACCCGCACCTCCCTTACCTTTTGTAAGAAAGTCTGGCTGGAAGGATGCTTACTCTTTCTGGCCAGCAGGGGAGCCTTTTCAAAATGGTGGGTCTTCCCCTTCCTGGTGCATCCTGGGAAGTACCGGGAAGGGACCTAAGGCCCTGAATGGCTCAGGTGCCTAAGGCTCCTCCTATGGGAGAGCCTTAAGTATCTGAGCCAATCAGGGCCTGAGGCCTTCTTCCCAGTACATCCTGGGATGCACTGGGAGTAGTCTAAGACTCCGATTGGCGAGATACCTAAGGTCACTCTCATGGATGAACTGGGAAGGGGGAGGCCTGCCATTTTGAAGAGGTGGACCTGCTGGCCAGAGGGAGTAAGCATCCCTCTGGCTGGACTTTCTTACAAAAGGTATGGGATGGGTATCAGGGAGGGCATCTGTAGGTTTGGGGGGTGATGGTGTGGGGGTCTTGATGTTTGGGGGTGCCAGGGGGGTCTTTGATGTTTGGAGGGTGTCACTGCTTTGGGGGTATTGGAAGGAGGGAATGGGCATCCCTCCTGCAGGTGTTATCACTTTGGGAAAGTGATGTAAGGAAGGACTGGGCAACCCTTCTGCCACTTGCGATGAGAAGGTCAGTGGCAGGAGGGAGTGGGCATCCCTCATGCTGATTTTGGGATACTTGTCGGGGGGGTCCCATGCTGTAGTCACTCAGCTGATCGCAGCATGGGTATTTTCCTCCTGATCAGCTGAACCTGCAGGGATTTCTGAAGCCATGGCTTTGGGGAGGCCTGCCAGCTCAGCTGATTGGTGTTTCTCTTACCGTGATCAGCTCAGCTGGCCACATCTACTTTTAATTTTAGAAATGTAGGCCAACATTTTCTGGTCTAAATTTCAGACTAGAGAATTACACGGAAACAAATTTGTCCCCATCCCAGCAGGAACTCAATTTTTCCATCCCATCCCGTGAGTTTTGTCACTGTCCCTGCCCCATTCTTGTAATCTCTACCTTAACCTCACAAACTTCGAACACTTATGATTTCAAAGTGTTTGAGACTTGTGCAGATGAGGATGGAACATGCAGAAATGGGGCAGGGATAGGATATGAACTCTCAGGGATGGGACGAGAAAATGAGATCCCGTGGGGACAGGGAAAAATTGGTCTCCATGTCATTCTCGATTTCAGACATCTGTTGTGGCCCTAGGGAGATGCCTAGGGCCATTGAAGCTCACCCAATGCCAGTGGCGTACCTAGCATATGTAACACCCGAGGCCCATCATTTTTTAACAAGCCACATGTCACACATCTAGGAAAAGTCAGCATCTTACATACTGCAGTGAGCAGTACAGTATCAATACACCCATTGTAAAACTAAACAAGCTAGACTAGTACAGATCAATCCTGCAGTCAAGACTAACAAAAAACCATGTCTTTTGAACACACAGAACACAGAAAACACCTTCGCCTAGAATGGAATATGTAATCACAAACTAACCCCTCCCTCTTTTACAAAACTGTAGTGTGGATTTTAGCCACGGTGGTAACAGCTCAGACGCTCATAGAATTCTGAGCATCAGAGCTGCTACCACCATGGCTGGCGCTAAAAAATGCTCCACAGTTTTGTAAAAGGGGGGATAAAATAGAAATACATAGACAAAGGTTAAATTGAACCAGTAAGAAGCTGGACTCTGCATACAGTGCACCACAGAAACAGTGACGCATGTCTCCTAAAGCAATAAATAAATAGAAAATTTTTTTCTACCTTTGTCTTCTGTGGTTTCTGCTTTCCTCATCTTCTTGTAACTCTCTTCCTTCCATCCATTGTCTGCCGTCTCTCTTCCCCTATATGGCATCTGTATGCCTCCCCTTTCCGGGCAGGAGAACCCGGACCTGGCCGCTGTGCACCACCCCAAGCCGTGCACCCGGGGCGGACCGCCCTCCCGCCCCCCCCCCCCTTGGTACGCCACTGCCCAATGCCACTTCCGGATGAAACCACACCCACGTCCAGCCTTAGGAAAGCTTAAGTGCCCCTAGGCATCTCCCTGCACCCGTGACAAATGGCTACAGTGTGGGAGGCCTGCCTTGGGGTTTTTTTTGTTTTGTTTTGTTTTTTAATGTATGTCATGATTGGCTGCCAGATGATGGTAGGATGCCTACCATCACCTACAATCGGAACGCCTGTTTAGAGAATCAGCCCTTAATGCGCTCCAGGCTGCGATAGAAACCTCTACTGCAGCTTAGTAAAAGAGGGCCTATATCCTCTCCTTCCCCCCATAGTAAGCATTTTTCCCACTCTCTCCTGTTTCATGACAGAATCCCCCTGTCTTAAACCCTCCTATATCTCCATTTTCTCTGTGCTCCCTGCCCAGCATCTCTCCTCCTTGCCTTTCCCCCACCCTTGAGATCCAACTTCAATTCCTCTCTCCTCTCTCCCATTTTCCAGTATCTCTCCCTGCTCTCCTTACCTTCCTCCCACCTACAGTCCACCATCCAGCCTTCCTTCTGACACAACTTCCTTTTTTTTTTTTTCGCAGGGCAAGACACATCAGAAGGAACTTCTTTGGGGTGGCTACAGGCAGCATGTGTACATCACTGCTTGTCACTGCTGCTGCCAGTGATATTTACAGTAGAAATAAACACATTTGAAGATACACCAAAGGGAGATGGGCAATCTCAGGAGGGGAGTGGAAGGAGAGAATGATGCTGGACCATGGATGGGTGAGAATGAGAGAAATTGCAGCCCTTAAAAATGTGAGATCCTAAGTAGCTGCCTAGTTAACCTAATGCCACGTCTAGCCTTGTTTATAATGCAACAAATCAATGTTCTGCACAGAGGGATTTAACATCAGCAATCTAAGTCCACTGTTATTATCAGCCATCTGTTTTTTTATTCTCTTGCAGTGAGATCAAGCAAACAACACTAGTAACGACACTGAGTTTTATATACCATCACGACTTATAGCTCAGAAAGGTTTGTAACAATATTAGTGTTTAAGTCCGTTACATTAATGGGTGCTAGAATAGATGTGTAAACTTTTAGCACAATGGGGCGCTGAGGGCTTTCTTTTTTTCTTTGCTTCCTGCTCCCCCTGTCTAGCAGTAGCCCTTCTCCCTTCCTTTTACCTCCCCCTTGTCCAGCAGCACCCCTTCCCTGCTCCCCAGTAGCCCTTCTCTCTTCCTTTTACCTCTCCCTTGTCCAGCAGCACCTTTTCCCTGCTCCCCCTGTCCAGCAGTAGCCCTTCTCCCTTCCTTTTACCTCCCCCTGTCCAGCAGCACCCCTTCCCTACTCCCCTGTCCAGCAGTAGCCCTTCTCCTTTCCTTTTACCTCCCCCCTGTCCAACAGCACCCCTTCCCTGCTCTCCCTGTCCAGCAGTAGCCCTTCTCTCTTCGTTTTACCTCTCCCTTGTCCAGCAGCACCCTTTCCCTGCTCCCTCTGTCCAGCAGTAGCCCTTCTCCCTTCCTTTTACCTCCCCCTGTCCAGCAGCACCCCTTCCCTGCTCCCCTGTCCAGCAGTAGCCCTTCTCCTTTCCTTTTACCTCCCCCCTGTCCAACAGCACCCCTTCCCTGCTCTCCCTGTCCAGCAGTAGCCCTTCTCCCTTACTTTTACCTCCCCCCTGTCCAGTAGTACCCCATCTCCTTTCCCTGCTCCCCCTGCCCAGCATCCGCTAGCCTGGGCAGCCTCAGGGCTTTTGCTAGGCTGGCCCGCCTTGCATTATTGAAGGGCCTAGCAAATGCCCCGCGGCTGCTTGATGAAACCGCGGCTGCTACCGCTGCTGGTCGGGGGGTGAGAAGAAGAGGCATCCCGGCAGCGGCAGCATAGTCAGAAGGCAGGAAGTCAGCCAGTGTTGGAGATCGGGGCAGGAAATCAACTGCAGCAGGCACTGCGCATGCGCGTCACGCCTCCACGGAGGCACGGAACATGGAGACTGAAGTGCGCATGCGCGCTAAGGGTTTTATTATAGCGGATAGTGAAATAATTAATATTCAAATTGCAAAAATCTAAATAGTCATTCTTAGTAAAATGTATTTTTCTGATTCACATGTTACATCTCTTCTCATTCTTTTATGATCCAACTAACAAAACCAAGGATACCAGATTGGAGATTATGTACACACTTCCTTGACACCCCCCTCAGCCCCCCTCCGCTCCCCTTTTTTTTAGTGTTGGTCATGGCGGTAACAGCTTTGATGCTCATAGAATTTCTAAGAGCATCAGAGCTAAGGCCATGGCCGGCACTAAAAAACAGGCTACAGTTTTGTAAAAGGGGGGGAGGGGGTGTAAGTTTTTTAGCACTGGCTTTATGACCAGAGCTTTGAGGCTTCGTGAACCTACCTTAAATAAGGGGAAAATTGTATCTTTTCAGGCCGGCTTTTTACAGTGAGTGGAAACTTATCAACATGGGATATCATTAAGATATACTGTATATTTTATTGTTAGCCCCAGTTATTAGTAACTACTCTATTTCACCAAAAGTAAGACCTACCTAAAAAATAAGCCCTAGCATGATTTTTAAAGATGCTCCTAATATGAGGCCTACCCCCCAAATAAGCCCTAGTTAAGATCGACCCCTGAAGCCAATTCTTCCACTTTCCTTTCTCTCTCCCCCATGTGCACCATCTTTCCTCACCTCTCATCCATTCCCTTGTGCAGCAGCTCTGAGGCCTCGAAAAACAGTGGTAGCGCTCTGAAGTTTCAAGTTTTATTTTAATTTGATGAGTCGCTTAATTTAATTTTTACTAAGCGAATTACAACATAGAGAAAAAAAAATAACATTTATTTTAACATAATGCTTAAAAATTTTTAAAACAATAGTTAAGACCAACAGACATACACACCAACCGAGACACTAGGTAAAAAAAAAAAAAAAGGGCAGAACTACAATTCAATAATTTTAGGGTACAGAAGAGAACCATAAATGGAAAATAACATTAGGAGGGGGAAGGTGAAAACCTGGAAGGTAATATAAAATTTTTTGAACATAATTTATAGATTGAAGGCGTCTTTAAAAAGAAAGCTTTTTAAATTACTTTTAAAAATGACTCAAATTATTTTCCTCTCTCAATTGCTGAGGTAAAGTGTTCCAAAGTTGTGGGGCCATCACCGAGAACATATCTTGTCGTCGAGTTCCAATAATTTTCAGGAAGGGAACCACTAAGAGTTTTTGGTTATTAGACCGAAGGAAACACGATGTACTATAAGGAATAAGTGCTTTATTGATAAATTGGGGTTCGTTAGTATCAAGGGTTTTGAATACTAATAATAAAATTTTAAAAGTGATGCGGTGATTAATGGGAAGCCAGTGAGATTTGATCAGAAAAGGAGTAACGTGATCATATTTTTTACCATTTTAAATAAATTTAACAGCGGTGTTCTGGATGATTTGTGATCATTTCTTTTTCTTTTGTGTAATATTTATTAATAATGAGTTGCAATAATCAAGTGTGGCAATAATTAAAGAATGAATGAGTATATTTAAAGATTTTGGCACTAGGAATTTAGAGATTGACCGGATCATTCGTAATCTGTAAAAGCAAGATTTTACGATGTTACTTATATGCTCATGGTAAGAAAATTTGTTATCGATGATGACACCAAGTATTTTTAAGGATGATACAAGCTCCAAGTGAGTGTTATCAAGGGTAAAGGGGGCACTCAAGTTTATTCCCTGTTTCCATGGAAACATTAGAGTTTTAGTTTTTTGTATGTTTAGGGCTAACATGTGGGAACTAAGCCATTGTTTAACCTTCTCTAATTTTGAATTGATCTCTAGTATTTCCTCTTTATTTTCTGGATTTAGAGGGTGGGAGAGTTGAATGTCGTTGGCGTAAGTGAAGGTGGTAAAGCCTATAGACTGACATAAAATCAATAGAGGGGACAGAAAGATGTTGAACAAAAGTGGAGAAAGGATAGATCCTTATGGAATACCGTAATTAAGGGTATAAGGTTTAGAGACAGAATCATTAAAAGTGACTACAGAAGAGCGATTAGACAGAAAAGATCTGAACCAATCATGTATTTGATCACAGATACCTATAGCCTTTAGTCTGTCGAGAAGTAGAACATGATTAATAGTATCAAATGCTGTTGACAAATCTAGAGAAAAAAAAATTGCAGTTATAGTGATCTAGATAATAGATTATGTTTGTAGTTAGACCAATCAGCGAATACTCCGTAGAATGGTTTTTCCTAAACCCTGTCTGGTTTGGATATAGTGCATTAGTTAATTCGACGAAATCTGATAGTTGATCAAATACAATCCTTTCAGTTAGTTTCACGAGGAATGGAATGTTGGCTATAGGACGATAATTTGAGTCTTCTCCGCCAGGGCTGGGCCTTCCCTCTTCCCCCTTCCTCCCATCCCTCTGTGCAACGGAACCCCACCGACCCTCCCTCCATGAGCCTGACATACCTCCACTCCGAAGCCTCCGAAACAGCAGCGGCAGCAGCACCCTGAACAGGCTGCTTCGTGCCCTTCCCTGTCGGGGCCTTCCCTATGCTGCATCACGGACCCCATCAGTGATGTGACAGAGGGAAGGCTGTGAAGCAGCCCGTTCGGAGCGCTGCTTCTGTTTTTGGAGGCCTTGGAGCTGCTGTACAAGGGGATGGGTGAGAGGCGAAGAAAGATGCTGCACATGGGGGGGGGGGGGCAGAATAGAAAGGAATGAGGAGAATTGGGGTGGAGAAGAAGGGAGAGATGATTGTTGTACATGAAAAAAAATAAATAAGACATTCCCTGAAAATAAGCCCTAGTGCGTTTTTTGGAGCACAAATTAATATAAGACCCTGTCTTATTTTCAGGGAAACCTGTACTAAAATAGCATCAGCTAGAGGGAATGTTATAACAATTCTTATCACAATTTAGGTTATTTTACCACAAGTCGGGTTATTTAACAGTCTCATTGCATAAAATATGACCCTAACCTGTTCATGAGCAATGTGACTTGTAAGATAATACAACTTAACAGCAGCCCACATTAATAACTATGCCTTTAAATCTTCAGCTGTTATGCTGATATAGACCTCCATCTTCCAGCTTCCTCTGTATCTCTTTTCTATTGTTCCATATCCAGGCACTTTTCCCTTTATTTCAATTTATTGTACATCAAGTTAGTAAAGCAACCTAAAGAATTCCTATGTGCGTCGTCATGCATAACCACAGATTCTAAGCACACATCGCCTCTCATAACCCACAGAAACATAAACATGCATTTCAAGTTTTAATTACAGACACATTTGAATACAAACTCCACAGCTGATTGCTGAAAACATATTCTGTACTTGCATAATCTTAGACTTTTGCAGACAATACAGAGAATAACGATTGGAGAAGCTTGGATTCAGATTTCGTGGTCGATGGCTGTTGTAGACTACTTTTCAGCTGAGAGAAAAATGGGGTAAATTATCAAGACTTTCGAGACTTTGCGGCATTGAAGTGCTGATGAATTCATGTCGTACGCTAGTTAGTTAATATGCCATTCAGATAGATTGAATTGCTCCTCAAGAAACTTGCCAGGTGGTAACTTGAGAGCTTTGTTTGTGAGTGAATGGTTTTCATCTATTCATATAAAAAGAGTCTTATGAAACCCTTCCTTTTGAGTTATACAGTGTTCATTTTGATTACCACCTTTTTTTTTTTTTGTCAAGCTTTGGCTATGGATGGGTTCCTCAATCACTTATTGTAACTTTGCAAATTATACATACTATAGTTCTGGATCTGGCAATCGTCTTTTCATTCTTCTTTTATGATGGGTATTTTACATTTGGAGTTCTTTCACCTTGATTATCCTTTGAAGTGGATGTTATACAATGTTTTTATTGATCTAATTTTGTTATTCTTTTGAGAAACAATTAGGTATAACATCACATTTTCATCATTATGAACATGCATCAGCCCTGAAACAGATCAACTTCCTTTCACAAGCTGGCAATAAAGATACTATCTACCATGAATATGTGGAAACAGAAAAAAATATTTGTGACAAACAAAATAACACTACAGTTGGAAATGGGATACTGGGTGTGATATGCCTTCTGTCTGTTCCAGTATGGCAATACTGATGTTCTTATGGAAATTATCAAAGGGGGATACTATTAAGGCAGGTTATTTTACTGTTAACCTTGGTTATTAGTAACTAGGTCTCATTGCATAAGGACAAGAGAATTAGCTTACTGGGACAGACTGAAGGTTCATCAAGCCCAGTATCCTGTTTCCAACAGTGGCCAACCCAAGTCCCAAGAACCAGGCAGAAGCCCAAAGAGTAGCAGCATTCCAGAGCTGAGAATGTGATGTCATAATGCCTCATTCCACCAATGCCTAAGAGCCATCCTCATTAGTGATGTCACAATAACTTGATTGTCCTATACTTGGCTCACATAAGAACATAAGAGCTGCCATACTGGGACAGACCGAAGGTCCATCAGGCCCAGTATCCTGTTTCTAACAGTGGCCAGCCCAGGTCCCAAGTACCTAGCCAGAACCCGAATAGTATAACAGATTTTATGCAGCTTATCCTAGGAATAAGCAGTGGATTTTCTCAAGCAATTTCAATAATGACCTATGGTCTTTCCTTTTAGAAATTTATCTAAACCTTTTTTAAACCTGGCCAAGCTAACTGACTTTACCACATTCTATGGCAATGAATTCCAAAGTTTAATTATGACCTGTGCTAAAACAGTATGAGTGAGTGATAAAATGACCCATCTTAATGATAGCCCACATTGCTACGTCCCCCTAAGTAAACTATATATTAAGAATACCAACCCCCCCCTGTTTTACTAAGGTACGCTAAGCATTTTAGCGTGCATTTAGCATGTGCTAAATCTACGTGCGCGCTAACCGCTAAAGCATCCATAGACTAACATGCACACATTAGCGTTTAGCAGTTGTAGCGGGCTCTAAAAAGCATAGCACACTAGTAAAAGGAGCCCCAAGTATACCTTCTCTATGCTGATTCACAGACTGAGCAAAGCAGAGAATTATATATTAAATTATCTTTCTAACTTTAACCCCCTCTTTTACTAAGGTGCGCTATGCCTTTTTTGCACACGCTAAACGCTAACGCATTCATTTTATCCTATGGACGCATTAGCGGTTAACGCATGCGTTGATTTAGCGTGTGCTAAAACGCTTAGCGCGCCTTAGTAAAAGAGGGCCTAAATCTTGGATTTAATACATAATTTTCCTTTAAAGGTAACAATTTAATATAATGCAAAAGAGTATATATCAATGGCCTTCATTATGGTTTATCCAAAATATAGAGCTTAATATCAGTAAGATTGGGAATGTAGGGTCAGAAGACCCTAAGAGCAAAAGAATTGTTGAGTTAGCTATAAAGGTCTAATAAGTCCATAATCTTGTCTTCTGTAGTAGCCAATCCCAGTCAAAGTCTTGGCAGGAGCACAAAAAGTAGAAAGATATCCAGCCTAGCATAAACAGTGGCTCACCTCAGATCTACCTTGTTAATAACAGTTTATAGACTTTACACTACAGTTTAAATATTCACTTGCTCTCTAGTTTTAGGGTAAGGTTTATATCATGATTATGGGAACCCTAATCATGGATATAAACCTTACCCTAACACGAAGGACCTGATTTGCTGACACTCCACAGGCCCCGTCCCTTGGGAGGGGCTTGAGGCACCTCAAGTCCATCCCAAGGGACGGGGCCTAAGGAGTGTCAGTAAATCAGGGCCTTCCAGTTTCGGGCTACAATTGTCCTGCGTGCACTTGTCCATGCGCGCAATTGCCCTGCGTGGATTTGTCGGTGTATCCAATTTGCACATCCTTATCTATATTATTATTAATTCCTTCAAAAATGTAACAAATTGTAAGGCAAGACTTCCTTCTATTAAATCTGCACTGACTTTGACAAAATAAGCTGTAGTTATTTATATGAGGAGATGCTGAAAATTTCTCAGTCCAACCAAGATATGGCTCAATCAATGATCTGAAACAATGTCAAAATATAGAATTTTGTTTCTGCAAATTGGCACTTAACGAAATAAGATAACACTTTTCAGCTACAATGGTTATTTATACAGCAATTTAGCACGTGCTATTCCATGCATTAAGCCCCTAGTATACCTTCGTAAAAGGAGCCCTTAGTGTACATAGGGAGAGGCATGGCCAGTAGGTAAAAAGGAGGTATTGATGCCCCTGTATAAGACTCTGGTGAGACCTCATTTAAAATATTGTGTACAATTCTGGACCTTCAAAAATATGTAGAAGATGGATGGAGTTGGTTCAGAGGAAGGCTACTAAAATGGTGCATGGTCTTCATCATAAGGCGTATGGGGACAGACTTAAAGATCTCAATATATACCGTATACTTTGGAAGAAAGGAAGGAGAGGGGAGATATGATAGAGACGTTTAAATATCTACGTGGCGTAAGTGCGCATGAGCTGAGTCTATTTCATTTGAAAGGAAGCTCTGGAATGAGATGGCATAGGATGAAGTTAAGAGGTAATCTAAGGAAATACTTTTTTACAGAAAGTTTCAAGTTTCAAGTTTATTTGTATTTGATAAATCGCTTAGCCATAATTTAAGCGAGTTACAACCAAAATATAAAAGTAAGTCATGAAATTAACATACTATTTAAAAAGGGCGAGACGAACAAACGTACTGACAAACTTGGATACAGGAGGAAAAAAGGGGTAAAGTTACAGAATTGGTGTTAAGCTAGATTAACGAAAAAAAAAACCGTAAATGGAAAGAACATAAGGAAAGGTAGTAACATTAAATTTCCTATATATACATTTTTTTTTTAACCTTTTTGTTTTCAGAGATGTGTGGAACAGTCTCCCAGAGGAGGTTGTAGAGACATAGAGTGTGTCTGAATTCAAGAAAGCTGAGATAGGCACGTGGGATCTCTTAGAGAGAGGAAGAGATAACGGTTAATGTGGATGGGCAGATTAGATGGGCCATTTGGCCTTTATCTGCCATCATGTTTCTATGTTATGTGGGTAGCTGTTAATATTCAGTCAGGTCCTGCATAACAGTGGTATGCAAGTCCTTGCTGAATATCGTCCAGGATCTGCATACACTCTGGTGGCTAGCAGCAGGGCAATTAGCCATGGATATTCAATGCCAGGGCCTGTACATTGCCCGGCATTGAACGTTTGGGCCTAATTTTTAACTGGCCATGGTTACTGCTATCTATAAAATACCCCTAGAGTAGTACTTCTGGTCTTCCAATTTTGCTTGACATAGCTAAAAAAAAAAAGTATTTTCAGGTCACATTACTCTTTAGGTCTTCTTTCTTCTGGCTCACGCTTGCTGTCCTGTTTTCTTTCTTCATCTTTTTCAGTTTTACAAGGTATTCTTTCCTACATTTCTCTTTTTGATATCCTTTATACTCTGTAATTTATCTAAAGAATTGTTTTTATTATCTGATTGCAAGGAAGCGACATAGTTTTGATCCTTTTCTTTCAAGTAAAGAAGTAATTTAAAGCACCACTGCACACCCTATAAAATCTACTTGAGCGTTATGTTGTTACTTTACTATGCAAGAGCTTATTGTACAAAAAAAAACAACTTTATTAAGCACCCTAGCTTTATTACCGAGATAACAGTTGACAATACTTAAATAAGCTGTAATGAAAAACAACTGAGATAAATATCTGTAATGCCTTAAACATTGTAATTTTGGCATAACAAATGAATGTCTACTTACGAACTCGTAATCTGTATTGAAAATGTCAGGAAAACCTTTTCTTTATGGAAAGAAGAAATGAGTATGGGAAAGCCAAATCTTGTAACTGTGATAAAGATAAGAACACAGCAACATAAGATTTTGCATTACTAAGGGCTCCTTTTACAAAGGTGCGCTAGCGTTTTTAGCACACGCACTGGATTAGGAGACAGGCATCCAACAAATAGGAAAAATATAAAAACTGTTAATAAATCAACCATACGTGAAGAAGGAATAAAAAAAAAAACAAAAGGAAGAGACACCTACAGGGAAACACAGGATCAAGAGCATACAGAGAAAACAGAAGTTTGCAGGAATCAGGAACATATAGAGAAAGGAGAGCAGAGACCCCTGCAAGAAGAGAAAAATAGCAAAGAGACTGGGATGAGAAAGAGAGCAGAGATGCTTGCAGGGAGAAAAAGCTAAGCAGTAATGTTACAGTTTGAGAGTGCAGACAGAGGAAGAAAGCAGAGACAGCGCTACACAGGGAAATGGAGGGAGGAAAGAGACAGAAAGAAAAATACAGACAGACATAAATTCTAGCACCCGTTAATGTAACGGGCTTAACGACTAGTGTGGATATAAATTATGATAATATAATAATGATATAAAGTAAGATTTAAGGATTAGTAGCAGTTAAGGGCATTGGTTTGCAAATATTGAGGGGTTTCTAAGGTGATAGTAACACTGTTTTCTTTTTTGGAGTGTTCCTTCCTGAGGAAGCTTATCACTAGCAAAACCAGTCGAAGGGACGACTGGGTAACTAGTATGGGAAAGTGAGATTACACAGGCATGCCAGTAGATAAGGAGCTGAGTATTCCCCCAGATAACAACACCGTGAGATAAGTGAGTGTAGATTACAATCCTTATGTTATAAGTCAGCTGATTTTGGTGGATTAGGAACCGTGAAGTGCAATGATGGTTCCTCTGGCAGCCTGTGCTTTTTATTAACGGAGCACGTTAGGTTGTGGGCGGAGCACTTCATTAATATTAGAAAATAATGTTTGGAAAGTATGCAATATTGAAGTAATAAATAGAAGTATTTGGATTAGAGCCTTTGATAAGGGAGAAGTGATATAAAAAAGTATAGAGATAAATAATGGATTTACTCAGACATGCACATGCATGCTTTGGCCCTGAATAGATGCTCTGAATGGATGCTTCTGATATATACTCTGCAATATACCTTTAGGAAGCCCTTCACGAGCAGGACTGGATTGAGGGAACAGACCACTGGACCACTAATGTGCTGAGAACCCTCCTTAGAACCTTAGAATTAGGGCCTATGGCCCCTTTAAAGAGCCACTGCTCCATGGGAAAATCTCAGTGAACCACAAGAAAATAATCACACATTATTGGAGATTTTATTTTTTTCACAGTCTTTTCTGTGGATCGTTTTTTGCAAAACTTAATATTAAATATCTGCTTTGCGTGCATTTGCTTTACAGTAGTTCATTAATATGCAATGTCCTTCAGCTTTTGAGAGAAGTCTACTTCATGTAAAAATTTACTATAAAAATGGTCCATTTTGAAAAGTCATTCAGAAAAACATGCTTCACTTCAGGAACATTCTGTTCAATATTAAAGATTGTCCCTCTGACTTCACACTTTATCCAGCGATAAAGTCTCTAATGTTACAGCATAAGTAGTTATCGCCAGTCCTGCCGCTGCACATCCAATGGCTGATCTCACCAATTTTATATTGAGATTTTTATTGAAAATTTTATATGGCCTCAGAAACACCACTCCTCCGCCCTTAGAACACAAATTTCATGCGGGAAGCTTTATGTGTAAATATCCTCACCAGCCTTTTAATTATATTTATCCTAATCAATTTATAAATATTTTACCTTGTCCAAAGAAGTACTGTTTACATCATTCTTCCTCCTTTAATTTTTGAGGGTAAAACCAATCATTAAAGTTTTCAGTTTCACTTATCAATACTTCTTTGGACAAGTTAAAATATTTATAAATCGATTAGGATAAATATAATTAAAAGGCCGGTGACAGGGGAAGTGACGTCATCGCCGCAGATGGGAGCTTGAACTGAGAGCTCCGTTCGGGCCGGCGAAATAACTATCATTTCGGTGTGTAAACGGCGCAAATTTTTTGTCCCCGGGGGCTGGTGAGGTGTGTGAAGGCACAGTGAACACTATGGCAACGAGGAAAAAGTTGCCTGGCGACAAACCCAGCCAGCGCACGTTGGAACAAGCGCTGAGCCGGGCTGCACGTGGCAGCATGGGCCCTGAGACGAGCAGCGGGGAGGCGGCGAAATTGAGCGGAACCCTAGCGGCTGTGGCAGACATGGTTGTGGACCCGGTGCTGGAGAGCGCATCGCTGGACCCGCTTACTAAAGCGGACATGCAGCGCTGGATTGCAGAGGTAAAATCTGAAATCTCTGCGGTGGCTATGCAGGTTCGGGAGGCGGTGCAGGAGTTGCGCACTGACCTGGTGGAGGTGGGCACGAGGGTCGAGGTGGTGGAGATGCGCCTGGATAGTTGTGAGGACAGTGTAACTGGAATGCAGAGATCATTGGAGACGGTATCTGCGGATTACCAAACTCTTCTGGATAAGGTCGAGGACCTGGAGAACTGCACCCGACGTAATAATTTGAGGGTGCGGGGCCTACCGGACCTGCCTGAGTTTAAAGATGTTCGTGCTACCACAATTAAGCTGATCAGGTGGCTCCTGCAGGATGACACACTGGAGCCGGGATTGGAATGGGCTCATCGCGCTCTGGGACCCCGGACACTGGATCAACCTAAAGATATAGTGTTGTGCCTCCAAAGCTTTGTTCTTAAAGAGCGGATCTTCCGCAGAGCCCGGGAGATGGGAATGGTCACCTGGGAGGGTCACCGGCTGGAGTTCTATCAAGATCTAGCTGCTGGCACGCTCCAGAAACGTCGGGCGTTTAAAGAAGTGACTAAGGCTTTGCAGCGCAGCAATTTACGCTATCGCTGGACTTACCCTTTTGGGGTTGTTATTACCATCAATGGAGTCCACACCAGAGTTGCCACTGTTCGAGAGGCTCGTGGGCTGTTGCAACAAGCGGGTATTGAGATTCCTGAGGAGGCTGCTCCGGCGGGGGGTGTGATGCCTAGCCAAGCGAGACGCCCTGCCTCCTCCCGCTGGCAACGAGTGGAGAATGGATCCCGGAGCGGGAGGGGTGGCCGAGGGGGCAGACCCCCTATTCAGGCCGCTGCTTCTTCTTCGAGTGCTCCCCCCTGAGAGCCGATTGACTGTACCTGTTCTTTTCCTTCCACTGTCATTCCTTATGTCTCGGTGGGGGGTCTTTGGACTCCCCTCCCGGGGAATGGACTGTTGGGTCTTGCTCCGTGGGAGGGTGTTTTGTGGGGGTAACACATTGACAGGTTTGGGATGTGGTGGGAGGGGGAAGTTGAAGGTTTTGTGTTTGTGTTATATGGGGGGTATCGTAGCATGGGGGAGGGGGGAGTGTGAAATGCGATGTGGGAGTTTGGGGGGTGGGTGGGTAGGATAAGGGGGATTCTTATAAACATTGTTCTTGATAGTTGATGTTTGATTGTGGGATATGTGTCAGAGGCCATGGGGATGGTTCACTTCTTTGTATGTTGGTGGGAGATCTGAGGACTCTCACTTTGGGGGAGGTGGGGCGGAGGGGAGGGATGGGGGGGGAGAGGGGGGATGTGGGGACATGTCTGCTGGGGTTGGGTCTGTGATGTTCTTATTTAATTTGGAATATGGGGGCGTTTAGATTGGTCTCATATAATATTAGGGGTCTCAATTCCCCCAATAAGAGAAGAGCTTTCTATAGGGAATTGCTCCGTTTGAGGGCTGATGTCTGCTTTGTTCAGGAAACACATCTACTACAGTCTCATGAATCCTTGGTCGGGGATCATAGGTTCCCGCAGGTCTTTTGGGCTTCCCGGGTGGGCACTTCTAAGAGGGATGGGGTGGGAATTCTTATCCGTAAGGGGATTTGTTGTGAGGTACGTAGGGTGGTGCGGGATCCTCAGGGCAGATACATTATGTTGGAGGCTCTGATTGAGGGGGTCTTGTACTCCCTGGTAAATGTATATGCCCCTAATGAAGATCAGGGGACCTTCTTTCGTGAGTTGGTCCCTCAGATCCTCAAGTTTAAGGGGGGAGCCCTGGTTTTTGGTGGGGATTTTAATCTCACAGTGACCCCTCATTTGGATAACTCAGGGAGGGCGGATCAGTATGGGAGAAGGGATCGTAAACTGTTGCGTGAGGCAATGGCTACTCTGAATGTGGTGGATTGCTGGAGGTGGCTACATCCTTCGGTTAAGGACTATACTTACTTTTCGGGAATCCATTCCTCATATTCTAGAATTGATTATGTTTTTTGGAGCGGGGACTACTCCGGAGGGTGGAGTCCGCGGGGATTGAGTCCCTTACGTGGTCGGATCATGCCCCGGTGTGGTTGCGGATCCAGGGGGTGGGTGGAGGCTCGGGACAGAAATTCTGGCGTTTTAATAATAGTCTGCTAGATGACCCGGAGGTGGGCACACAGATTGAAGGGTGGATACAAGAATATTTGGGTGTGAATGTGGAGTGTGGAGCCTCGTTAGAAGCGGTCTGGGAGGGGTTGAAGGCAACCCTTAGGGGCAGATTGATTGCCCTGTCGTCGGCCCGGCAGCGTAAACGACGGGAGGATGCGGCGGTCCTGTTGGGTGTGATTGGTAGGTTGGAGTGTATGCATAAGCATTGTCCTTGGGATGCGGAGCTGCGGGAGCACTTGTTTCAGGCACGTCGGGATCTCCAGGCTTTAGACTTGGACAGATTGCACCATAACTTACAGCTTCTCCAACAGAGATATTTTGAGTTTTCTAACAAAGCTAGTCGACTGGTTGCCCATCGTCTTAAGGTGCGACAGACACGTAACCAGATTTTTTCGCTTCGGGCGGCCTCTGGGGAATTGTTACAGACTGAGGATGCTATCCGTGCCCGTTTTGTGGAATATTATTCCCAACTCTATACTCCGGAAGCACCGGGGCCCTCACAGGACCAGGACGCTTATCTAGCTTCTGCAGCGTTGCCCCGGATAGCACAGGCTGATGTGGCGCGGTTGGACCGCCCTCTTACGTTGATTGAGGCTCGTGGAGCGCTGCGTTCTATGAAGCTTGGTAGGTCACCTGGGTTGGACGGTTTTACCATTCGGTACTACAAACGTTTTCAGGATCTGTTGCTACCTCCTCTGTTGCGTTTTCTTAACTCTTTACAAGGGAATGGTGCCCTTCCTTATTTCATGCGCTTGGCGGCTGTGACAGTGTTGGCTAAGGAGGGGAAGGATCCCCTTCAATGTGCTTCCTAAAGGCCGATATCCTTGTTGGGGGTTGATACTAAAATCTTTACGCGGATTTTGGCGGACAGATTGATGAGCTGGATTCCCCGGCTGATCCATCCAGATCAGTCGGGTTTTGTGGTGGGCAGACAAGTGAGTGATAATACTCGTCGGGTTTATGATTTGTATGACCGGGCCAAGGGGGGGTGCAGGAAACGGTGTTTTTGTCTATCGATGCTGAGAAGGCGTTCGATAGGGTATCTTGGCCTTTCTTATTTCGGGTCCTGGAGTCGGTGGGTTTGGACCTCTTAGTTGTATCAAGGTGAATGGGGGTTATTCGGAGACTTTCTCTCTGGCAAGGGGAACACGTCAGGGGTGTCCACTTTCCCCGCTCCTTTTCGCTTTGACGGTGGAACCCCTGGCGCAGCGAGTGCGGATGAATCAGGATATCAAGGGGGTTACGGTGCCGGGAAGGGATTATAAGTTGGCTTTGTTTGCGGATGATATTTTGTTTACGGTGGAAGACCCTACCACTTCCCTACCGGCTATATTACGGGAGCTGGATATGTATGGTGAGGTGTCGGGATTCCAAGTCAATGTTGGCAAATCAGAGCTCCTTAATATTAACTTGCCTGCTGATCGGGTATCCTATCTCCGAGACCGGTATCCGTTTCGGTGGGTTCAGCGCTCTTTGCGATATCTTGGAGTTTATTTTGGACCGCCGGGAGTGGATTTATATGACCTTAATTTTCCTCCGCTCTTTCGGCATATTCGCCAGGATTTGCTCAATTGGAAAGATTTGTATTTTTCTTGGTTGGGTCGGGTAGCCATTGTGAAGATGATGATTCTGCCTCGTCTGTTGTTCTTATTCCAAGTATTGCCTCTTTGGGTGGGTAGGAGAACGTTGGAGGGGGTTCAAAGACATATCTTTAATTTTATTTGGGCTGGTCGGCGGCCCAGAGTAAGTAGGAAGGTCTTATGAATGGGGAGAGGGGATGGGGGGTTGGGGTCCCTGATGTGGTAAAATATTATCAGGCTGCTCAGCTGCGCGCCCTTTTAGAGTGGCAGACACAGACGCCGAAACAGTGGGTGGACATTGAGCAAAGCTTAAGTGATGGGGTGCCTTTGTTGCATCGGTCGTGGGTGCCTGGTAGGGTGCGACTAGTGGGGGAGGTATCCTCGGTTGCGACTTCTCTGAGGGTTTGGAATCAGACCCGAGCCAGTTTATTGTGGCGTAGGCGGCATTCCTGGTACACACCGTTGAGACATAATCCTGACTTCCCTCCGGGAAGGGATAGGGGAGTGTTTGCTGACTGGGAGTCTCGGGGCTTAGTCTGTGTGGGACAGTTGTGGGATCTGGTTCTGGGCAGTATTAGACCCTTCACAGAACTCAGGGGCAAGTTTGAGTTTGGAGTACGGGATCTGTTCCCCTACCTACAAGTTCTCCATTATATCAGGACTTCGGGCCTTCTGGGGGACTTGAGGGGTGGTAAGACGCCCTTTGAGCTGCTATTGGGCCCAGTACTCCGGAAGGGAGTTCTTTCTGCGGTATACAGGTGTCTTAATTGTCGGGGGGCTCCCCTTCCCTACATGAGGGCCTGGGAGGGTGATTGTGGTTCTACTATCTCCTGGGACACTTGGGGTGACATCTGGTCGGAGATTTCCTCGGCGGGTGTGGCTGCTTTGCTGATCGAGAATGGATACAAGGTCCTCTTTCTTTGGTACTATACCCCTCAGGTTGTGGCTCGTTGGCAGGGAGGTGCGAGTGTTCTATGTTGGAGGGGTTGTGGGGAGGTGGGTACCTACTTTCATATGTGGTGGCAGTGTGGGCAGGTGTGTGGATTCTGGACTGAGGTCTTTGTTCGGGTGTCCCGGATCCTGGATGTCCAGATACCGGCCAATTGGCGACACGCCTTGTTGTTTTGGCATCAACTGGACCTGGCTTGGGGTGACTCTTTGTTTTGTAAGTTGGCATTCACTGCTGCTCGATTAGCCATTGCCTCTTTGTGGAATCAGGCGCTCCCTCCCACGTGGGCCCTGGTGGAGCAACGTTTGCTTAATTGGCAGAACCTTTATCACTTAACGGCCTTGCGACATGGTAAACTGCATGGCTATGCTCATATTTGGCGTAGTTTTCGGGCTTCCATGGGGATTTGTGGCAGGGGTGGCCAAGGGCTTTGAGTTGGCCTTGGAGTTGGAATAGATGGCGATGCTGGGGGGGATCCCATAACCATATTCCTTTTCAATTTTTGGTTTTTGTTTGGAATTGACTGTTTCTCAACCATATTTTGAGCTGTAGGTATTGAGTTTTGTCCCAGGGGGGTGGGCGGGGGGGGGGGTATTAGCTGTGTTTTGGTGGGTATTTTAGCTGGTTCTTATTAGTTTGTAGGACTTGCACATGTCTATGATATTGTTGATATTAACTGTGTGGGTTATTTTGGAGTGTGGTACTTTGCTCCATGTATTTTCTGTTCTTGCATTTCCTGTGAAATGGTAATGTTTGGAGTGTTTTTCAATAAAAGCCTTTCATTAAAAAAAAAAAAAAAAAAAAAAGGCCGGTGAGGATATTTACACATAAAGCTTCCCGTATGACACTTGTGTTCTAAGGGCAGAGGAGTGGTATTTCTGAGGCCATATTAAAATAGGACATCAGGCTGCTCAGTGGTATAAATTGATTTCTGGATTTTTAAATAAAAAACCAAAAAATAGTCTTAGAGACATTTGGAGTATCAAGATAAAACAGTATATTTCTGTTTCTCGTTGGCCACGGATTTGGACTCGGAGATTAAAATGTACAATGTCAGCATCTATGAGACAAACATAGTTATTTTTATTACATAGGATTTTTTGGACCCCAGTTCAATTAAACAAAGTAGATAGTTCTAAATCTAATAGATGTTGGCATTGTCAAATTGATATAGGGACTTTGGATCATCTTCTGTTTTTTTGCCCATTGATACTTGCTTTTTGGAAGTCAATTTGGGGGCAAATCAATAATATTCTTCAAGCTGATATCCCTTTGACATATGAAGCAATAATATTTGGAACTATTCTTCATGTTAAACCCACTTTGGATAAAAATAGTAGTCGCCTTTTTATGATTTTAACAGGAATAGGAGTTCAAATGATCACATCTAATTGGAAACATTATGATAGGATTAATTTTAGTTTTTGGTGGGCAACTGTATGTGCAACATATAAATATGAAAAGATTATGGCAGAACGTTTAGGGATTAGTAAATCCTTTAATGGGATATGGGGTCCATTAACTAACTTTGTTACATTATAATTATAGTAGATTCCTTTGCATATCCAGGGGGGGTTGGAGGGTGGGAGGTGGATTATTTGTTTTAATATTATTCATAGTATAATATATAAGATTACTGATTATAATTTAGGATAAGAAGGGGATTAAAATTTGATGAATGTAATAATTTTGATGATAATAATGTATTTTCATATAGTTTTTTCTGATGTTTAAATTGTATACATTATAAAGTTTGAAATATCAATAAAGATTTACAAAAGAAAAATCTTAATAAAAATCTCAATATAAAATTGGTCAGAGCAGCTGTTGGATGTGCAGCGGCAGGACTGATGATAACTTCTTATGCTGTCACTTCCAGAACATAGCGCAAACAGCAGTGTTATTTTTTCTTTCTGATGTTTTGCATTGTTTATCTTATGAAAATACTTTTGCAAAAAAAAAAAAAGTTATATTTATGAACATCAAAGTCTTTCTTTGAAAGTTACCCCTTAAAGCCTAGTTATTCTTTCATTATGTCTTGTCCCAGCAGTTGAACAGAATGTCATGTTTCTAAATTTTCTATAGATTTTAAATGGAAATTACAGTATTGTGAAACGTTAGCCAGCTGCAACCTTTATTCATCCATTCAGCTTGTCTAGTTTTTTAGTTGATCATTTCCTGAGTTTTTTCAGAGCTCCTTTGATCTCTTTTCCTTACACTTTATCGTTTCTGACATTCTGCTCACCCTTCCTTGTCACTGCAGGGAATATCAGGCTGTCAGTGTTATAGAAGCATAACAGATCCATATTTCAGTCTTTCTGCTTATAGGAAAACCCCTCCAAATGCTGGAAATGTTCAGCAGGCAACCCTACTGCTCTCAGATCTTTTTTTGTTTTGTTTTGTTAGAAAACAAAGATTCTCCTCAGCTATTGGTTTCTAAAATTTGTATGTTTTTCCATCAAAAATACTGTTATATTTTTATGACAACACAATATATTCATAGCTATTGCAGTTCTCTGGGTCTCGCCAAGTATGGGTAGATAAAACCGATGTTTCAGCCATCATGCTGTCTAGCTTTCTTCAGGGTATGCTGGAAGGTCTGCAATTTGTCTTTATATATAGTGGGTCCTCAGACCTGAGGTGCTTGAGGCAGGAAAATGCATTGGTCACAGATTTGAATTTTAAAGATATTCTCCCCATAAGGCCGGGTTACATGTTTTCTTAGGCTTCCGTGGCTGTCATCAACTTCAACAACCATGAATCCAGTTATAGAAGCCTAAGAGAACATATAACCCGGTCTTATGGGGAGAATATCTTTAAAATTCAAATTGTGGCCAACAGACTTTCCTGCTTCAATCACCTCAATCCCCGGCCAATCAGATTTGAGGACCCGCTATATAAAAAGACAAACTGCAGATCTCCCAGCACACCCTGATGACTGAAACGTCAGTTCTACCTACCCAGATGTGGTGAGGCTCTGACAACTGCAAGAACCATTTTCAGCAGCATTATCCAGTCAAGTGCCAGTATAAGCTGACATGATTTCACAAGCTGAGTACTCACAGAGACTCCTGATGCAGGCCATAGGGCTGAAGCATGTAAGTGTCGAGTAAATTGAATTTAGACAATAAAGCACTACAGATACTTTTGGTTATTTCACTGTCTTTGTGCTAACCCTTACTAATGGATTCACTCAGACATCCTGCAGTAGGTCCAAATCTTTGCATGCTACATGCACATTTAAAATTAGTTTTAAATTTTTGTTTGAGGAGCATTTCTGGGGGCAGAGAGTAGGCATTTCTTTACTAAACAGTTAGTGCATCTACATTACTGTACATTAAAGGGCCTAAGCGGCTTTTGAAAATGGCACATGGGTGTCATCGTGTCTGTCCTCACAGACAGATGCCTAAGCCCGCCTAATAACCCGATTCTCTAACCGGTGTCCATTTCACAGGTGCTGGCTAGAGAATCGGGTTGCCACTGAGCTTATCGTGGCAAGGGATCTCCCTGCTGCAATAAGTTTAGCGGCGACCCGTTGCCATCCCCCTATGAAGACTGCCGGCAGGAGAGATGCGCAGTCCCTCTTGCCGGACCCCCCCTTAACATCGCCAGCAGGAGGGATACCCAGTCCCTCCTGCTGGAATCCCCCCCCCCCCTGAACATTGCGTGCATCCCCCCGCCGGACCCCCTCTCTACCCCCGGACCCCATCAGCCCCACCCTGGATCTCTCCCCCAGAACACCCCCTACCTTAAAATGTTCACCGGCCGGAGGCATCCTTTTTGCCTCCATCCAGCTGGCCCGCCTTTTAATTTTATTCTTATTTCCTTTATCATTTTTCTTTCTTTTAAAAAAATGATGATTTGAATTGTACCTCTCTCTCACCATTCTTGGAATTTTGTTATATCTTTTCTATTTTAATAATTGTTTAATCAGGTACTTTAGCTAGATTGTGAGCCTTTGGGACAGACAGGGAAGTTCTAAGTACCTAATTTTATTTTATTGTAAACCGCTTAGATCTGTAATATGCTTAAGCGGGATATTAAATGTTAATAAAACATAAATATAAAACATGTATATTGCATATACATATAAATACTAATTTTAGAAATCTTGGATATACACATCCACAATGTGAATGCATACATATGGAAAGGGGACAGGGCCTATGTGGTTGGTTGTTTTTTTGTTGTTGGGGGAGTAGAGTTGGATAAAAAGATGTACATTCATGCCCTATTTCAGAAGAGAAATGCATGTTTCTGTTCACTACACAATGGAGGAGTCGTGAGGATAAGATGCCAATAATTGAGCCACGGGTATACAGTTTGCAGTGCCACTACCAATAAAGCGTACTTTGAACTGTATTCCCTGTGGCTGAATTATTCACATTAAATCCTCATGACTCCTCTGTTGTGCTGTGCTTCTGTCATCATTGAGGCCTTTTTGAAGCTTTCTCTCAGTGTTTCTAAGAACATAAGAATTGCCGCTGCTGTGTCAGACCCGTGGTCCATCATGCCCAGCAGTCCACTCAGGCGGCGGCCCTCTGGTCAAAGACCAGCGCCCTAACTGAGACTAGCTCTACCTGCATACGTTCTGGTTCAGCAGGAACTTGTCTAACTTTGTCTTGAATCCTTGGAGGGTGTTTTCCCCTATGATAGACTCCAGCAGAGCGTTCCAGTTTTCTACCACTCTCTGGGTGAAGAAGAACTTCCTTATGTTTGCTAACTTGACATCAAAATCAAGATTTACATCTGCTTTCATGTATCTAGGTTAAAGAAAGTTGTTCATTTTGTGGAGCGATTAGAGATGATGGCCCCCTTAATCTCCGTTTTTTGGTCTCCCCCCAAATGCCATACCGGCAAATGTTCTTGGGTGCTTTGACAGTGTGGTGAAATACATACGTGTGGGTTCTAAAATAGCTGACGCGCTATACATACATATGTTCTGGGAGACACGCGTGTATGCTCTGAAATTCCAACAAACACCACTATATTTCACAACATACATCTTTGTGTTCCAATATAGATATTGATACTTGTAAAATGGATGCTTTTGCAACAAATAATTAGCACATACATGTCCATTTTTAGATTTATTGTAGAACGGGCTCTACATCAGCAGACCCTGTTCTAAAAAGCTACCAGAACGTGATACATCTGACCTGATTTGTACATGCTATCAAAACTGTGCATCTACATATTTATGACCAGTAAATGTTCAAGATCTCATATAATCCAAATTTCTCAAAGATCATCCATTCTATTCTTATATATCCCATCAAAATATTGTATGTTGCCATACCAGCTTGTTTCACAAAGATTTCAACTATTTTAGGGTATAATGCAGCAAAAGAATTCTAAACAAAGGGATTTGCTGATGTTTATATTAAAATTCAGAACACTTGCTCATCGAGGATTTGAAGTTTCTGTTGATTGATAATTGAGACATTAGATTGTTGTTGATTAGCACTTGACATTTCATTAGTTAGATTCTAATTAATGAGCTGCATCTGATGTGCCTACATATAGTGAAGGAACAGTTGGGAAGCATGGTTGGGATCAGTTATTTAAATGCACAGGATGGCGCTATGAAATTGGCTGCCAGGAAGTGATCTTAATAAAGATGGCCTTTCAAGTCAGGAGGCTCTTTCATGTGGGTGGGTTTTATGCATTCCAGCCGATATTCAAAGCAAATTAAGAGGCTGGGAACGGTCCCAACCATTTAACTTGCTTGTAAGTGGCTATCTGGCCATTTTCAGTGGCACTTAACCGGTTAGCAAGGTTGAAAATGGTTGGTTATCCAATGGATCTGTGCAATACCACCTGCTAAATCACTTCTCTCCCTCCCCCCTTTTTTAAAAAAACGTAGTGCATATTTTAGCGTCGGCCGTGGCGGTAACAGCTCCTAAATTCATAGGAATTCCTATGAGTGTCGGAGCTGTTACTGCCGCAGCTAAAACTTGCACTACAGTTTTGTAAAAGGGGTGGGGAAGGGTTATTATTTACTCCAGTTAACATCTGTGTTTGCATCTTAATAAATAGCCATTAATAAAATAATCTCTAAACATCACAGTTCTTCATGCCAATTTAACTTACATTTCCTTCATCTGGTTGAACGAGGTGAGTATTTTGTCTGGTCTTAACTGAGAAAGGTGATAAGTCTAAGGCCCTCTTTAACAAAGGTGCGCCAAGAGGAGACTGAGAGGGGACATGATCGAAACATTCAAAATACTGAAGGGAATAGACTTAGTGGAGAAAGACAGACTGTTCACCCTCTCCAAGGTAGGGAGAACGAGAGGACACTCTCTAAAGTTGAAAGGGGATAGATTCCATAAAAACGTAAGGAAATTCTTCTTCACTCAGAGAGTGGTAGAGAACTGGAACGCTCTTCCGGAGGCTGTTATAGGGGAAAACACCTTCCAGGGATTCAAAACAAAGTTGGACAGGTAAGGCTAGTCTCAGTTAGGACACTGGTCTATGAACCTAGGGGCTGCCGCGGGAGCGGACTGCTGGGCACGATGGACCACTGGTCTGACCCAGCAGCGGCAATTCTTATGTTCTTATAACATGCACACGTTAGCGTTTAGCACATGATTAGCATGCGCTAAATAGCATAGCACACCTTTGTAAAAGAGTGAGTAAGGTACTGAGTGAACCATGGCTATATAAACTGGTACATACATAGTAGGTCTATTAACTAATTCAAGAAGAGGTCTGGGTGACAGGAGATTTTCTTGGTGAGATGGGCTCAGATCAGGAAGATATGCCACCCTAATATTATTGTTTAATTTACAGAAACAGATTGGGACTTGTATTTTGCCATTTTGTAGTTATACACCCACATACAAAGCAATTTACACACAGGTACTTCGAACATTTTCCTTATCTGTCCCAGTGAGCTTACAAGCTATCTAATATACCTGGGGCAGTGGAGAATTAGATAACTTGCTCAGGGTCATAGGGAGCAGCATGGGGTTTGAACCCACAACCTCAGGGTGCTCTAAACACTACACCACACGCTTCTCCATAACATTTATTGGCCTGGCATAGCATTCCATGCTGTGCCAGGTAACCTAGGGGTCCTTTTACTAAGGTGCGCTAGCGTTTTTAGCGCACACAGGAAATTACCGCAAGCTACGCTTCTAGAACTAACGCCAGCTCAATGCTGGCGTTAAGGTCTAGCGCGTGGGGCAATGTAGCGTGCGCTATTCGGTGCGTTAAAGCCCTAATGCGGCTTAGTAAAAGGAGCCCTTAGTGTACACTAATCGAATTAGTGCACACTAAATGCTAAGGTGCCCATTACATTCTATGGGCGCCTTAGCATTTAGTACGTACTAAATCGATTAGTGTGCGCTAAATCGGTTAGTGCGCCTTAGTAAAAGGACCCCAGGGTTGCTCCTGTGCTATCTGCTACTGCTTGTAATGTTGTACTTGTGTTGCAAGTGTCTACACTTCCCCCTCCCCATTCGCAGTTTCGACACTCGCGATTTCACATATTCACGATTTTTTTGGGAGAGGGGGAAAAAAATCCATAGTATAGCACGTTCCTGCCTCTCTTCAGCCTTCCCCCCCCCTGGCTTCCTGGCCTTACCTGGTGGTCTAGCGGGCTTTCAAGGCAGGAGCGATCTTCCTACAGGAACTCACGGCAGTCATTTCCTATTGGCGATCTGCAAGGGGCAGGAGCGTAGGAAGATCGCTCGTGCCCCAAAAGCCCACTAGATCACCAGGTAAGGCCAGGATGCTGGGGGTAAAGGCGGGTTGGAGGCGGGGGGGGGGGGGGTCATAGCCAGATGAGAAGATATTTGCGATTTTTCTCTATTCGTGGTCTGGCTCTGCCCCTATCCCCCGCGAATACCGAGGGAGAAGTGTATACTGTATGTCCAATGCTGAGACCACCTGCATTTACTGCAGAGGTTTTGCATTTAAGGGATTTTCCTCTTAACACACAGTTCAGAAACTTAGCACAACTAAGTAAACATGCCTCTTTACGCAAAATCAATGTAGCACTCCTTATTTCTATGAATTAATACATATAAAATAAATGCTTACACTTTTTTTAAATTATAAAAACATTTGAACCAATAATGTCCCAAATTGTTAAAAAGTCTTTAAAAGTTCCAAATTAACACTGAAATATATTTGCCTTGCATACCCCTACATGCTGAAGCTAAGATGAAATATTTGGGGGGAAATAGAAGGCAGGGAGAACTGGTAGTGAAATCAATTCTTTATATGGCTATAATGGTTTGTTGAGTGGAGAGATGGGGGGGGGGGGGGAGAGGGAGATGAATGGAGGTACATTAATATTTTGTTGGATGTTGGGGAAGAGTTATTGAAAAGAAAAAGTTGCATGAATCATTCTTAGATATATGGAACACTTGATTTATTCTGTAAGTTCTATGTTTCACAATGTACTTTTTTTTTTTAAACTCTTCTTTTCTTTCCTATGTGCCTTGGTGTTTTTATAACACTGCATAATAATAATAATAATGAAACACAATATTGAGAATGCAAAGCAAATTGCCATGTAATTTAGCATAAATACGCAGCTGAAGGTGACATATGCTGCAAGCTAAGAAAATACAACATTGTTAAATCATCAACAGAGAATTTGTGTAATACATTTCAGTAAGACGCATACAGTCCCATGGCACTTTATGATTTAGCAAAATTAGTTTTCACCCTTTTGCTTGATAATATCATCTTTAATATTCTGTGGTACTTTAATCAACAAAACACTTTAGACTTTCCTCGGAAGGGAGACGGTCCATCCTCTTTATCACTTTGGCCATTCTTCTCTGTATCTTTTCTAATTCTGCTCTATCCTTTTTGAGATGCGGCGACTAGAATTGCAATCAGGTTCAAGGTGCGATTGGAAAGGCATTATAATATTTTCTTTTTCATTATCCATTCCTTTCCTACTAATTCTTTACACAAGAACATAAGAAAAAACAAGCTCCGATCCACATAGGGAGGAGCGAACACAAATCGGCCGAAGCCTTGGGGCCAATCGGCAAGGAGTAGGGGAAGGGGGGGGAGAGGATAGATTAGGGGTGAGCGGAAGGGAGGTCGCCCCTCTCGATCTGGCCTCACACGAGGCGGATGCGGCTTCCTTTCTGCTCACCAATTTTCTCCTTACCGGCTTTGGGTTCCTCCGGCGGCTGGAGCGGCTATCCTGTTGCTGCCTACAAGTGCGCCCCACGTCAGACAGCAGTGGCTGGCCCAGTCCCGATGCTGAAGTCCTGGGGACAGCCTTGCTGCTGCACCCTGGACTGCCCCATGTTCCCCGGCCTGCAGAGGCGCTGGCAAGGAAGCACTGCAGCGCTCCTGTGCCCCTGCAGAGCTTGGCCATACAAAAGGTGAGCATGTGCCGACCGGAAGCGGGGGAGGCAGGTCACCATCGGCCACGTGGCGCACGCAGTGCTCCCATGTGAGCGCGAGAGGCCATCCAGACCGGGTGCCCTTGGCGGCCCAGGCCCGGCTTCCATCCGGTGCCGGCTTCTCGGCGCTGCCGGTCCGGCTACGGGGAGGGATCCGGCGGCCGCGGAGGAGCGGGTTCTTCACCTCGTGGCCTGGCGCCTCGGGCGGTTCTCGCCGGATCGGGTGATGTGCCCAAGTTGCTTCTCTGCCGCTGCCGATGGGCCGCCATGAAAAAAAAAAAAAGTTTGTTTAAGTGGATTCAACAACTCCCCACCCCCGCCAGCTTGTCTGGTTTGCAAGGGGAAGCCTGTTGTGATCTCAGGCTAACACAGTGTGCTTGCTAAAACAAATTGACTTTTATTACCAGTAACAAGGACTACCAATTATTGCTCTGCTCTGAGTGTTGAAAACTTGGTATACTTGATAAAGACTTACCCTGAAGAAAGGGCTGCTCAGATTTAGGCTAATTTAAGAGCTGAACCTTCTGAGCCGTGTTTTGTTTATTTTACCTGTTTGATTTGGACTTTATCACAGTGACTATATGGTTGACTACAACGCTGTGGTTAAATAAAGCACTGTTATTTTTGAAGAACTTATGTATCCTGATTTTTGTGTTTACTGACTTTGTGACCACCAGCAGGGCCTTTCAATTCGTGAAGGCACGTCCAGGACTATGTTTGTGCGCAGCACCCGGTAGCCATTCTGACCAGCCAGTACCGGGTGTGCGACAGAATCTATTAATGGCGCCTAGTGGATGATTACAAAACACACTCAATGGCATCTAGATGTTAGGCGCCGTTTATAGAGTCAGGGCTTATGTGCGTGGCATTAGGGTGCCTAATGCGAGGCGCCGATTTATAGACTTGTTGCATCCACAGAAACGTGCAATTACCACTCCCTCTTTGTGGAACGCCGCTCCAAAGTATTTAAGAGAAGACATGGCTATTTTAGACTTCAAGTCTAATCTCAAAAACTATTTATTAAAGGACGCTTTTAACGTTTAACCGTCCTGTTAAGGACGCTTTCTTTCTCTCCGAACCTGATTGATTCATGTGATATCTGCTCCCTTCCTATTGTCCGTCCCACTTGTTCTGTCTCTTTAAATAATGTAGTTTTACTGCCTCCCTTCTGTGTCAGTCTTGCATTGTTAAGTCGTTATACGATATTCCTTTGTTGTACCCTGTATGTTTTAAATACTTGTATTTTTAATACGACATGCACACCGCCTTGAAGTCCGATATGGCGGTATAATAAGATTTTAATAAACTTGTAACTTGAAAGTGATTCCAGGATAACGACAGGTTTGACCTATTGCCTAGGTCAGTGCAATGTCCTCACCATATATAAATAATATTAAAAAAAAATATTTCTGACGATTGACCAGAAAAAATGATTTGATATATTAATTGCATTAGCCATTCAAATGATTCTTTCTAATTGGAAGTCAGCTAATCTTCTCAACACTACATCTTGGTGTGCCAATGTTATATTAACCCATAAGTGTGAATCCTTGGCTACTTCTAGCTCGCCTATCAGATCCAAAATTGAAAAGATTTGGTTACCCTTACCCGAGGGTTTTATCTGACTCCATTTATACTTACCATATATCCACTTTTTCAGTTTTGTTATAGGGTGATATCGTTTTCTCATTCTTGTCATGCAAATCTGCTTCTATACAAATGTGCTTTGCTTTTGCTGCAGAAATGTGATTTAGAAATGCAAGATTTTACCTTACTGTTGCTCTGCTCTAAGTTTTTCTGTACATGTTAGAGGGCATGATTTTTTTTTTTTAATAATATAAATCTTTATTGATTTTCAAATGTTAACAGTGCCATACAATGAATTTAAACATAAACACTACACAGAATGCACTTTAAATACACAAATAATTAAAAAAACCAATCATTTTCTCCCCCCTCCTCCCCATAATTAGTAGAAGTACATATTTAATTTCTAATACTGGCTCATGTCCCTACATGGCACTTTTTCTTTGGTCACAAATGCCATATATATTAATCTATGCATATGTCCCCTGACCTGTTATTTCTTTTACTGTTTGTATGGTTTTACGAAAAATTCAATAAAAAAGTTTTAAAAATGAAAAAAAAATATTTCTTTACATCCTTCTTAACCTGAACAGAAATAAATACCCCAAGAATATGAAACTGCTGCACCAAGTTTCATGTATTCTCAATGGAAAAAAAAAAGTCGTACTTTCAATTTTTCTGAAAAAAGGAAGAGCCTAACGTTTACCAAACACAATGTGAAATCTTACTGGGTAAGCATAAAATAAATAAAAAGCACTTGTCTCTGATTGCCTGTCATACCTGGCTGTGGGAGTCAATGCAAAAAACAAGCTGACATAGCCAGAATGCCTCACAAATAAAGCTATTTGAGAAGGCCATAAAATGCATAGGAGGAACTACAAAAATTAGCATTCAAGATCATCAATCATTTCCTTTAATCTTGGCAGGCAAAGAGAAAAAGCTGTATGCGGGGAGTTGTACTGCATATAACATTAAATTATTGTGCTGGAAACTCCTCTATTGTAAGCCAAAGGAGATAAGATTATGGCCACTTTCACTTTAATCTGGGACTTTATAAAGACGTGGCAGCGTTGTATGGGCTGTTTTTTTTTTCATTTATTTTCTGGTGTTTTGATTTATTGTGCTTATCTTTATAATATATAAGCTATTGAAGAAGATTCCATGGCCATTTGTTCAAACCATATTGAAACAATTGTCAGATTAAATATTCTAGGGAAAAAAAAGATTAAGGCTGAATAAAACTACTGAAGCCTGCAAGTCACTTGGCTTACCTAGTTTTGAAGTAGCACTTTAAACCAAGATAATATTTTCTTGCAACTCTGAGATGACAAAGGAAACCAAAACATAAGTAAACCTTGTGCAAAACACTAACCCCCTCTTTTACAAAGGTGCGCTATGCTTTTTTAGCGTGCGCTAAACACACGCTAAATGCTAACGCGTGCATGCTATCCTATGGACGCATTAGCGGTTAGCATGCGTTGATTTAGCACGCGCTAAATGTGGGCTAAAACGCTTAGCGCACCCTTGTGAAAGAGGGTCAAAGGAATCTTTCCATCAAAGGCATAAACTGAAGGAGCTAGCTAAAATCTCACAGCCCTGCAGTAAAGGCACAAATTATTTAGGGCCCCTTTTTACTAAACTGTGGTAATCCCTAGTGCGTGCTTGCCGCAGCTTAAAAGGATTTACCTTAGAACGTGCTAAGGTGTCCTGCAGTAATATCCCAATGTGTGTACACAAACCATGCACACACGCACAAAAATCTTAATGAGGGTGTGTCTGGGGGGGTGGAACTAGGGGGGCATGACAGTGCGAATCAGCACAGCCACATTATCATGTGGATTACCACCTGTAAAATAGGGCCAAAATGGCATCTATTGCATGCAAATCACGTTCAGGCGTCACTTTAGAGAATTGCAGCTCCGGTACCAAACGACGAACCTTAGGCCCTGGAAACGTAAGCCAGGGTTTGAAAGGCCTTTATTTCCGATGCCTAGGTTCATTGTAGAATCGTGCCTGGCTTAGCATACGAGACCTAGATCTTGAACTTATCCCGCACATTGCAGCTTGCCCTTTTGGTTTTTCCTTCCCAACCACCTTTTTTCATTTTAGCAGTGCAACCCCTCCCTTTTCCCTCTTGTGTGTCTTGTAGTTGTTCATGAGATTTGTCTACCTATGTATTTATGTTTACAATGTCTACAGTTTTGTTGTTTTTTTAATTTTTATAGATATGTGATGTTGTAAACCGCTTTGGAAATAAAAAACGGCATATCATAAGTACATAAGAAATGCCTTCACCGGATCAGACCCAAGGTCCATCCTCTCCGGCGACCCGCACACGCGGAGGCCAAGCAAGGTGTTCCCAAATGGACACCTTGATCACCCGTATCCCTCAACGTGATTTGCAACAAGGTGTGCATCCAACTTGCCCTTGAATCCCTATCACTATGCTCTGCTAGGCCCCCGGGTGTTAGCCACTGATCCCGGGAGGTGCCTAGCAGTGCCTAGTTTTGGTTTTAATTGGTTTTAAATCATCTTTTAATGGTGCAATAAATTATTGTGCCAATTAAAGCCGATTAAAACAATTAAGTTAGGCACCGGCAGGTGTGGTCTGGTGACCCGTCAGAAGCGCGCTGAACTTTGGCACGCTGACAATCCCGTGGTGAAATTTGCATTCAGGACATATGCACGCTGCTGCTTCCGCCGCTTTCAATCCTTTCCATTAGCCATTTTTTTTCCTTTGACAGACTTGTTAAAGTGACTATGATATATCATCTTTTACTATGTCCAGGGCCGGATTAAAGGGTAGGCCCAGTAGACACATGCCTCGGGCCCGAAGAGTTCAGGGGGGCCCAATGCGCTGCTACGATGACGTCACATCATCTACAGCACCAGCATGCCTTCCACATTCCTGCCGCAATCGCCATAATTTTGTTTCCACTATGCTCCAGTCTAGCAACGGCACCTCTCCCGGCCCCCGCCCCCCCCCCTCGATTAACAGGCTCTCTCTCTTTATTGCAATTTGCCTGACAGCTGCTGTAACATCAGAGGTTGGAGGTTGCATAGAAGAAAAACTGTACACTGGCAATGGTATGGTAATCTTTGTTTGTTTTAAATTAAAAAAAAAAAAAAAGAAGAAAATAAGAAAATGGGTAAATAATTAGGGGCAGGGCATGGTGCAGGGCAGGGGGCCCAGTGAACTTGTGTGCCTAGGGGCCCTCAACAAATTAATCCTGCCCTGACCATGTTGTTTGGAATGGACAATAATTTTTGATCAAACCAGCATAAACATTTACATGGTGAAGCAGAACCCCTGATGAAGTCATAACAGTGAAACGGTTGGCAACCACCAAGCTAAGGCAAGCTAAGGGCCCCTTTTTACAAAGCTGTGGTAGCATTTCCCGTGCGGCAAATGCACCGAAGTCTATTCAATTCCTTTGGACCGGTGCATTTGCCAGGGGAGAGTCGCTCCCATGGATTTGTAAGTGTCTCATTGTTTTAAACAATTGACTGTTATGCAGTAGAAACTCTTTGCAGTTTTGATCCATTTATGAGAAAAACCAGAAAAGAAAAAAAAAAAAACCACCACAAAACAAAACATGAAGAACAAGAAGAAGAAAAGCAACCGTAAGGTTTTTGACCAATGATAGAATTGAGAGCTCCGTTAAAGACATCTGTAGAAAATGCAGTTCACTTATTTGATTAACATGGGCATTCGCACTCCCTCACCTGCAACTGAACGCTAAACACCATCAATCAATAAACACATAGCTCAATTTTATTGGAATAAATATTTGGCCGCAGCTTTATTATCTGTCCTAATATTATCTCCACTTACAATACAATCTGTGTCCAAAACCAACAAACCCCCCAATGCATATTTCACACACACCCAGTGTCAAAACTAGCTCCCGTTAAGCCTTTAAACTTATACTACATAGGGCTACATCTCAAGCCCCCTAGTCGTAATGTTTTTTGGAAAGGGTGAACAAGCAATTCGCACCTATCCATTCCACTCCACTCAGTATTTTATAATCTAATCTAATCTAATCCTTAGGTTTGTATACCGCATCATCTCCACGTTCGTACAGCTCGACGTGGTTTACAGTAGGAGAAATAGGAAGGAACTACAACAGAGGGTTAGAGGGAGAAGTGTGAAGAAAATTTAGAAGACTTGGGATGCCAAGATATAAGAGTTTCCTTGATTCCTAAATTGAAGGGAGACTTACATTTTTTGAGAAAAGCCAGGTTTTCAGATGCTTGCGGAAATCTTGGAGAGAGCTCAAGTTCCGAAGAGGGGAGGTAAGGTTGTTCCAGAGCTCAGTGATTTTGAAGTGGAGGGAGGTCCCTAGCTTTCCTGTGTGGGAAATGCCTTTTAGCGAGGGGAAGGATAGTTTTAATTTGCGGGAAGATCTGGTGGTATTAGGGTTTGAGGAATTCCAAGAAAGAGGGATAAAGGGAGGGAGGATACTATATAGGATTTTGAAAGTTAAACAGGCGCATTTATAGTGGACCCTGGCGATTATCGAAAGCCAGTGGAGCTTGGCCAGGAGCGGGGAGACATGGTCAAATTTACTTTTAGCGAAGATGAGCTTGGCCGCGGCATTCTGAATCTCCCCCCGAGTCGTCTCTTCTCCAGCTGAAGAGTCCTAGCTGCTTTAGCCTTTCCTCATAGGGGAGTCATCCCATATCTTTGATCATTTCATCACCCTTCTCTGTACCTCTCACTAATCCCACTATATATTTTTCGAGATGCAGCAACCAGAATTGCACACAGGGCACATTTTTGTTTTCCATTCCTTTCCTGATATTTCCTAATATTCTATTTGCTTTCTTAGCCACCGCCACACACTGAGCTGACGGTTTCAACCTATCCTCAACGATGACGCCTAGATCCTTTTCCTGGGTGGTGACGCCTAACATGGAACCCTTCATTACATAGCTATAGTTCAGATTCCTCTTTCCTACATACGTGAACTTGCTCACATTAAACGTCGTCATCTGCCATTTTGATGCTGCGTCTCCCAGTCTCGCAAGGTCCTCTTGCAATTTTTCACAATCCTCTTGTGATTCAATAACTTTTGAACAACTTTGTTTCATCAGCATATTTAATTATCTCACTAGTTATTCCCATTTCTAGATTATTGATAAATATGTTAAAAAGCAGCGGTCCCAACACAGAACCCCCCCCCGGGGAACCTAACGATTCACCCTTCTTCATTGAGATTAACACATAAATTAACACAAAGTAAAACAATCGTGGTAGTAAAAGCTCCAACTCTCATATAATTCCTATGAACGTCAGAGCTTCTACCACCGTGGCCTGTGATAAAAAAACCTTAATGCATCTTCATTTAAGGGGGGGGGGGGAGGAGGAGGAAATTATTTGACTTGCAAATGAACTGAATGCATGTTAACAAGTGCACATTCCTGGCCCAAATCGATAGGTTAACGTTTTCACACTAACAGCATTTGCATGCTATTGAGGCTACTTGCGAATGCATTTCCGGTTAAATTATGTTTTGTGTGCATGTTAATTATTTAATAAAGGTGCGTTATGATTTTTAGCACGCAGTAAATATTAGCGCACACTAATCGCACGCTAAACGCTAATGCGTGCATGCTATCCTATTGATGCATTAGCGGTTAGCACACGCGTTGATTTAGCACACGCTAAACATGCGCTGAAACGCTTAGCGCACCTTTGTAAAAGAGGGCCTATGACCTTTTTCATCCAGTGTTTCAAGGTTAGGTGTTACAAATCAGACTTAATAATTAAATCCTATACGGATTACCCAGCTCCATCTGTCTTTTGTTTGACCCTATTTATTCTGCTAAATGTCCATCTATTCAGGATAATAGAATGGTAATACCCTCTGTTCACAGAGCTAAGTGGGAATCTACTCAAAATAAAGCATTCTACTTTGCGGCTCCAAATTTATGGAACCATATGCCAAGAGAGCTGAGACTAGAGGCAAATTTAAAACCTCTCAAAATTAAGTTAAAAACAGCTTTTTGTTAAAGAAGCATACGGACAAGATCTAAATCAATCTGATATTACTCATATCTTCTGAATGTTCTAGACCTTCAGTTAGCAGTCTGGTGAAATTTTAAAGCTTAATGGTATTTATACGATTTTACTTAAGAGTGAATGCTTTTTGTAAGAGTGAAATACGACCACATCACCACCGCTTACCTCAGCCCACACTGGCTCCCAAAACAAGCAAGAATACAATTCAAATTTTGCTGTCTACTATTTAAAGCCATGAATAGTTACAATGTAGAATCATAGTAGGTGGTGAACAACCACCTACTTGAACAACCGCCTACTTGAACAACCGCCTTATCCAAACTGACACAGCCAGGCAAAGGAGAGACCAGACACTATTCACGCACCCTCCCAATCAGAGGCGTCAAATGCAAATTAATGTACGATGGCCTACTGGCCTCGCAGGCAGCGAAGCTTGACCGCCAACTCTCCGATCTACTGACCACGACACCAGACTACAAAACTTTCAGAAAAGAACTAAAAACCCTGCTATTCAAGAAATCCATCAAGACAAACTAACTCCGCAGGAAGCATTTCAATTCCCCGAAGTAACCCGCCCAACTATGCAATCTCTTCTGGAATTGTCCAGACAACCTCCTATGTAATCCACCTTGAACCGCAAGGTAATGGCGGAATAAAAGTCACTAATAATGTAATGTAAATGTAATGAATGTTTCTTAGCATGTCTGCTGTTTATATGGGTAGGTCTATACTATCTAATAATGGAGTTCTTTCTTATATTTGTTTTATTTTATTTTTACTGTATTTTGTAAACCGCTTGGACCAGCAAAATGAACGAGCGGTATAACAAGTTTAATAAACCATAAACCATGATGATGTCTAATGTTTGCAAAAGCAAGTAAATTAATGGCATGCTAAGAAGTCAAGCAGAGAAAGACTTCACTTAGGAAGAAATACTGTGGGGCCTATTTAATAAGCTGCTTTAGGGTTGTTGTTTTTTTTTTTTAAAAGACATACTAGGGTCCTTTTGCTAAACTGCAGTAAGCACTAATGTGTGCTTACTGCAAACTAGAAATGCATACTTGGACATACTGAGACATCCCATGGTAAATTTGCAAATTTGGGCAAGCACACTGCACACTAAATTAATATTTTGCATTTGTGTGGAAGGGGGCATGTTTGGGGGTGGAGAGTAGGTGTAACAGCACTACTCAGCGTACAGGTCACTGCCACATGCTAACTAATTAGCATGGGGGTTAGCGCGTCGGCTCTTACTACCTACAAAATAGATGGCAGTTAGAGCTCAAATGGTAATATTTGCAATGGCCGTTTGCTAATTGTGCAGTTAGCATATGGCAGTTAGGGGAGTGTGTGGCACAGTGGTTGGAGCTGCAGCCTCGGCACCCTGAAGTTGTGGGTTCAGATCCCTTACTGCTCTTTGTGACCCTGGACAAGTCACTTAGGCCCTCTTATACAAAGGCGAGCTAAGCATTTTAGCGTGGTTTTAGCGTGCACTAAATCAACATGTGCTAACCGCTAACGCGTGCATAGGATAACATGCATTTAGTGCATGTTTAGCATGTGCTAAAAAGCTTAGTGCACCTTTGTAAAAGAGGGGGTTAATACCCCCCATTGCCCCAGGTACACTAGATAGAGTTTGAGCCCACCAGGACAGATAGGGAAACATGATAAAGTACCTGAATGTAAAACCACTTAGGATATAAGTAGTGTATAAATAAATAAAAAAATTACAGAAACAGGAAAATCAGCTTATTTTTGGGTGCGGCACAAGTGGACTTGGTGCACAGAAAAGACCTGCATAAAGGGACACACTAAGGTCACTTTTGCCATGGCTTTAGTAAAAATGCTCCATTCCAGGAAGCCCCACGAATTTTGAAAAACCTGTCCAAAAGGCAGGGGAGGCAGGAGAGGGCAGCTGGAGCGCCGGAGGGTGAAGAAAATCACTCGCAGTCTGCTCTAACTGCCTCTTTCTGTAGTAAAGTTGGGCTACACCAATCAGGAGCTGCTTTGACATGCAGTTCCTGATTGGTGTAGCCCGACTTTACTACAGGAAGAGGAAGTCAGAGCAGACCGTGAATGAGCGAGTCCGCGATTCGCAAACTGCAAATTCACGGGGGAACACTATACTGGACTAGATCAGGGGTAGGCAATTCTGGTCCTCGAGAGCCACAGGCAGGTCAGGTTTTCAGGATATCCACAATGAATAAGTATGAAATGGATTTACATGCACTGCCTCCTTGAGACGCAAATCTATCGCACGCATATTTATTGTGGATATCCTGAAAACCTGACCTGCCTGTGGCTCTCGAGCACTGGAACTGCCTACCCCTGGACTAGATGAACCATTAGTCTGACCCAGTAAGGCTATTCTTATGTTCTTATGATGCAGCTAACTACACCTATAGAGGCAGCATTATATTTGCCAAGCAATCTGAAAGTTAACAGTTAATGCACGGTATTACTTTTAGTATTCTCTATAAGGCATAGTTCCTGCCCATTCTCCACCCATTCTCAACCACATAGAAACATGATGGCAAATAGAGGCCAAATGACCCATCCACAGCATCCATTATCTCCTCTTCTCTCTAAGAGATCCCACTTGATTGTCCCACACAATATTCAGTGTAGATCAGCTATCTCTACTATTACCACTATTTATCATTTCTATAGCAGTCCTAGACATACGCAATGCTGTAATCAAACACACCGAAGAGTCAGTCCTTGCTCATAAGAGCTTACAATCTAGTCAAGACAGACAATCTGGACAAGAAGGTGCATCAATACACAGTGCTCAGGTAGGGGAATTACAGAGGGAATGATAAGACAGATATTGGTGCTTAGAAAGTGAGTTGGAATTTGGAATTGGAAGAAGCTTCAAAGAAGTGGGCTTTGAGCCTGGATTTGAATACTGCTAGACGGAGTTTGGCATACTCATGAATATTAGCGGTTAGCCATCCAAATGCTATTTAACCGTTTTGGAACTGTTCCTGGCAGGTTAAATAGTGATGGTTATCGGGGGAGGGGGGTTGGCTTATGTGTACATCTACCTGTAACATATGTCAGAGAAATACAGTACATGCAACTTATAGTAAGTAGGCGTGAACATTCATGTTAGCCATAGTCCTATCATAACTGTTTTCAGCTATATTTATGCCTAATGATGTCGGGTTCCACTGGATTTCTATAAGGAAACTTATATGCATTAGTGTCTTTATAAAAGAAGCTTACTACCCACATTATGATGGTGTAGTATTATAGAATTACTTCCACATGTCGAAACTTTGGCTGTTAACATGTGTTAGGTGCAAAATCTTAGCACAAGCTTTGTCACACTGCATTATCTGCCAGAGATAAACTTGGCCTGACATTGACATGGATTTCCATAAAACGTGCTTGTTTTAGTGTCCTTGGAATAAATATTGAGCTCTCCTTGGAAAACACTTTCTCGACTGTGCCACTTGGCATTCGGAAAAGATGAAATACAGAAAGAGCAGATTGTGCCTAGATGGATGTCACCAGGAAGACAGTGTTCTTGTAAATCTGTGTCATAATGGAATCAGTAAGGTCAGTCTGTTACAACATTATTGTGATTACTGCTCTGCAACAAGTTTCTGCCTCTAAATGATTGTTTTCTAAAAAAAAATTTCAACCGTCTGTTCTCAGCCTTGCTCGGCACTGATTAAAGTGGAAGGACTGCGTATAATGCTAATGGAAATGAGTAGAAGATAAATTATCAGTTGATTAAACTGAAAACCAGGAAAGCACTTCTATGCTATCCATGACCCTATTCTTTCTTTCTTTCTATCTTAGCCATTATCTTCTGCTTGACAGTGTTTCTCTGTTCCTTTAGGTTTCCAAATCAGTTAGAAACTGTCTCAGCTAGAGCTAAGGCGTCACGAACCTTGAATTGTTGCTACCTGGTCGTAGGTAGTTTACTGTTGAGCTTTGCTCGTGTTTTCATGTCTTGAACTTTGGAGTGATCTTTCACCGTAGAAAGCTCTTTTCGACATAATGAGAGGCCGACACCCGTTGCCCTCCTAACAACGAGAAAAAAAGAAATTGAACATTTTACAATTGGTTCCCTGAAGCAGGAAATCGAAACGTGCCATGTTGGGACCAAGCAAATAGATAAGTGTTTCTTATCTTTTGCTCACAATAAGCATGTATAGTTATAAGAACCTGCCACAAATCTGGAAGAAAATGCAATGATTGGGTGAAGAGGTTTTTTGGGGGGGTAATTCCTCCTTTTTTAAATCTCTAAGGATCTCTGAGCCCATACCTAATTCAAAGCTATTCAATGTTATGTATACATTGTTGAATATTTTAGGAAGACTGTTATTTATTGGTGTACTGAGTGAAATTCAATCTTTCTTTTTTCTATTGAGAAAGTATTTTATATTTCTCCATTTTTGTTTTGACTTAGTCGTTCATTTCTTGAAGAGCTGGTGGGGGAAGGGAGTTATCTACTTGGGTTACCGTTAAGACCGGTTTAGTAACTAGCCATCCCCCTCCCCCCTTTTTTCTAAGCTACGGTAGAGTTTTCTACCACGGCCCAGAGCGCTAAGTGCTCTGACGTTGCTCTGGAGTTCAAAATTCCTATGAGCATTGGAGCATTTAGCGCTCCAGGCCACAGTAGAAACCTCTACCATGGCTTAGTAAATGCACACTTAGGTCTCATTGTGTAAAATGGAACCTTTGGTAAAATAACGCATCTTAATGGTAGCTCACATTGATAAATTCACCCCTTAGTGATGATATTTGGAATGGGTTTGAAATATTGTCATTCAGTGGAAAGGCACTTAGCAAGAATGGCAGTGCAACAATCTATCAGGAAACCCCCCCAACAAAATAGCCAGGTGAGCCAACTTTACACAGACACAAATGAGAAGACACCCTTGGCATGTGGTCCTTAAGGTTAATATGATGCATGCTTTGATTAGATGATAAATCACAGCAATTTTCTCAGTTACTGTATTTGATGATAAGTTGCTCTAAATAGATTTCCCTTTCTTTTTATGGTAATGAGGCCTACATGGAAGTTGCTTTCATTAATCCCTCTGTGAGCTATAATAATGTCTTTGTTATAAATGTTACAAAATGCACGCGTCTTGTCTAAAGCACGGTTGTCCTTTGTGCAAAACGCACTTCAGCATTCTGTTTTTCATTTGCGAAGTTCAGTGTTCTTGCATAATAGCTAGTTTCCTTAATGCTGTCAGATACTGATACAGGAGCATTGTCAGCCTTTGTAATATTTTCTGTTTATATTACATCTTGCCACTTTGCATGTATTCAGTGTATTAATGCTAGAAGCACAAATTGCAGAACTCTTATTGGAGTAAATACCTTCAGAATCTTGCCTTGTTTTCCTATTAACAGTTCAATAAACTCTAGACTGCATTTGACGTTATAGACCTGATTATCTGCCTATATGTTGCATGTTTAAAAGTACAAAACAGGAGAAACAACTCCACAAAATCAAAGACACAAAGCAAGGAGTGGAGATGTCCTAAAGAGACTAGCGGACTCAATTTATTCCATAAAGTTCAGTTATTAATCCAAAACCCAATAATAACTCGACATGTTTTGGCCAAAATGGCCTGCTTCAGGAGTCTTGAGAGTCTTAAAGGTAAGATAAATTGATTTATCCACAAAAACAAAGACTTCCAAGTCGCTGATATTGTGTTGAATCCTCTAAGCAAAAAGTGCAGGAGCCACTTGAGAGTTGGTTTACAACAGGGGTAGGCAATTCAGGTCCTCAAGAGCCTGAGCCAGGTCAGGTTTTCAGGATATCCACAATGAATATGTATGAGATGGGTCTGCATGCACTGCTTCCTTGAGATGCAAATTTATCTCATGCATATTTATTGTGGATATCCTGAAAACCTGACCTGGCTCCGGCTTTCGAGGACCGGAATTGCCTATCCCTGGTTTACAATAAGCATAACTGACATTATACCAGTGCATTTTTCAATAGGGATGGGCGGGTTTTTTTTTTTTTTTTTTTTTTTTTTGCATGGTACTATCAAAAGAAAATGAGCAGAAAAAACACAAGCGAGAAGGAGTGAACTCATGGCAATGACTCATGGCAATTGCTCCCATGATGAAAAACGACCAAATACCGTATATACTTGAATATAAGTTGATCCGAATATAAGTCGAGACCCCCATTTCTTACCCCCATTTTTCCCCTCCCTCACTGGACAGCTGCCTCCTCATCTTTTGTGGCACAGCGGCAAAAAAAAAAAAAAAAAAAAGATATAACAAAATTCCAAGAATGATGAGGGGGAAAAAGAAACAGTATTAGAGCAGGAAAAGAATCATTTCCTTCCCATTCCTAAAAGGGGGGAGAGTGTGCCGCAGGGGTTAAAGTTATAGCCTCAGCACCATGAGGTTGTGGGTTCAAACCCACGCTGCTCCTTGTGACCCTGGACGAGTCACTTAATCCCCCCATTGCCCCAGGTGCATTAGATAGATTGTGAGCCCACCAGGACAGACATGGAAAAATGCTTCAGTACCTGAATAAATTTGTGTAAACTGTTCTGAGCTCCCCCTGGGAGAAAGGTATAGAAAATTGAATACATAAACTGCCAGCCTCCATTGTTTCAGGCTCTCAGCTTCGGTTTCCCCCTTTTTTGCTAAGGTGCACTATGCTTTTTGGTGCGTGATAAATATTAGCGCACGCTAATCGCCTGCTAAACGCTAATGCGTACATGTTATCCTATGGATGCATTAGCAGTTAGCGCACGCGTTGATTTAGTGTGCGCTAAAACCCTTAGCACACCTTATTAAAAGCAGGCCTTTGTCACCAAATTTCTCTTAAGCTATCACCTCCATATTAATGGCCTGACCGAGAGACTCAGTCAGGGCCTTCGGCCGTTTCTATAGTGTAGTTTCAGTCTTTCACCACACTGAGTTCACCCACAACAACCCTTCTAGCGGATCTACAAAACAGACACCCTCCCTTTGTGATTTATGGTCGACATCCTGCCGCTCTGCCATCTTATTTGCGTCTTCGCTTCTCCGCCGAGTTGCCTCCCTTCTTGTGTTTCCTGCTGTGCTTATCGTCTATTTCTCCATTCCTTATTTCTATTTATCCCCCTCTTTACTTTTCCTTTTCTCTAACTGACCCATCCTGATGTCTTTCTCTTTACTGTCCTTCTTTCCTATCCATTATTGCATTTCCTACCTTCCTCTCCCATTGGATGCTGTAAGTCCTGTATGTCTTTTGTAAGTCAGTCGGTTGGTTCACCTTAAATATTGTAAATTTTTTAAAAATGATGTTAATTGCTTAGAATTTTGATTAAGCGATCAAAGTGGAGAAAAGCTTCATCTAGGGCTAGACAAATCATGGGCTGTATCCGTAGAAGTTTCGTCAGCCATAAGCCCGAGGTCATAATGCCGTTGTACAGATCCATGGTGAGACCCCATCTGGAATACTGTGTACAATTCTGGAGGCCGCATTATCAAAAAGATGTGCGGAGAGTTGAGTCGGTTCAGCAAATGGCCACCAGGATGGTCTCAGGTCTCAAGGATTTCCCGTATGAGGAACGACTGGGTAAGTTGCAGCTATACTCACTCGAGGAACGCAGAGAGAGGGGAGACATGATCGAGACGTTCAAATATGTCACAGGCCATATCGAGGTGGAAGAGGATCTCTTTTTCCTTAAAGGACCCACGGCAACAAGAGGGCATCCGTTGAAAATCAGGGGTGGGAAATTTCATGGCGACACCAGAAAATATTTCTTCACCGAAAGGGTGGTTGATCGCTGGAATAATCTTCCACAACAGGTAATTGAGGCAAGCAGCGTGCCAGATTTTAAGAAAAGATGGGATTGGCATGTGGGATCTCTTCATGGAGGTAGTTAGGGGGTGGGCCATTAGTGTGGGCAGACTAGATGGGCCGTGGCCCTTTTCTGCCGTCATGTTCTATGTTTCTAATCAAATTTTAAATAAAACTTGAAGCTTGAAAAACTTCTGGTCCAGCTATTCAGGTTGTAGCAGAGGATGACATTCCCCAGCTTTGTCCAGAAAACCTAGTCCCAAGTTCACAGCAATCCTGAAAAGTTTAGGATCTGATAGAAGAAATCTTCAAGCTTAGGGTTACCAGATTTTCCATCTGGAAAATCTGGACCCCTAGAACCGCCCCTGGGCCCTCCCGGTCACAGCCATTCCTGCCCTGTCATACTCCAGTTCCGCCCCATCATAACCCTCAAACCCGCCCCAGCCATGCCCCCAATCCTGCCCCCCACTGCCTGCTCTTAACGGGCAGGACATTCGCACTTGCGCGGATACCCTTCTGCCCAAAGGAAAGATTTTCAAAACCCGGACAAAGGAGGACATGTCTGGGGAAATCCGGATGTAACCCTATTCAAGCTGTCATCTTCAGTGAAAACTTTAGTATCAGGTGGGCAATTAAGTCTAGTTGTCTACTAACTAGTCAATATTCAGCCCTTGATGGTCAGCATTTTTTAAATGCTGACCATCGTGGGCAGAATTAGCCCAGATATTCAGTGCTGGGCATAACAGCAGAGATAACTTACTAACAAGTATATCAAATAAAGATGGAATGGCTCTATATGTACCTGTTATCATCACTGATAATTAAAAAGGGCACTGTATCAAGTATTTATGATGCTTAGATGTTAATAAGAAAATAACCTAGTTTTATCAAAAGTTTAATCACAAATTAAAAGCACCAGAGACAGTTCATCTCCGGCATATCAAGTGCTCTCTATGTCGGAACAGAAAATTACTCAGATAATAACTTTAAAGTTATTTTCCCTCCAAATGGAATATAATGGCTAATAACAGTGCTATTAACCCACCACTGAGCATTTACAGAAGCCAGGTTTGGGATGGTTATTCTAGTCTGCTCCTTTAAATACCTTTAAACTTTGGAAGTTCTGGGAAATTTATTAATATCACATCCCTCTGGGAACTCACATCACATTGATAAGTTTCAAGGTTGTTACAAATTTGATATACTGCTTTAAAAAAAATTGTCTAGGCGATGTGCAAAAGAAGAATGCAAAATTGTAAAATCATCAGGGTGACACGACTAACCCCCTCTTTCACTAAGGTGCGCTAACTGAATAGCGTGCACTAATCGAATTAGCGTGCGCTAAACACTAACGCGTCCATAGACTAACATGCATGCGTTAGCGTTTAGCGCGCGATAATCGGTTAGCATACCTTAGTAAAAGAGGGCCTAAGATATGAACAATGACAAAAACACAAACATATTTGGAAAAGAGGGGGGAAGAGAAATAACAATTTGTGATAGGATAGTGAAATAAAAAGGTCAATATAAAGGGAGTGATATGCTCTTCCTTCATTGTTGTTCTTTGGTCGGAGAGTTACAAATCATAGGCATCCTATATAATAAAACCCTAAGCGCGCATGCGCACTTAGGGTTTTGTGTTCCCTGCTGCCGTGTTTTCTGATCCGTGGCCGGATTCTATTTTAGAACGTGGTGGCAGGGAACAGTCTGGCCACTCCCCTCCTCCTGCCCTCACTCACCAACCGCTGGAGAAGCGTAGGCAAGCTCTCTCCCTGCATGCGTCCTGGCCACCCCGATTGCCCTCCGTGGCTGTATTCGGTGGCGGCGGAGGCGGCTCTCAGTCCTTCCTGCCAGGCCTTGCTGTAGGAGCATCTCTAATCTTCCCGCAGCGGACCGGGGAGGGGGGGGGGAATGACGTGGCGCCTTAGAGCCCGGGCACGAGCTGGCCATGGCTCTCGGTGCAGGCCCGAAGGCGGGTCGCTGAATGCAAGAAAGCGCCCTGTGACTGGAAGCCTTCGTCAGCCCGCTGAACGCAGGTATGGTGCGCAAACCCCCTTTGCTTCTCGCCTCGCTGTGAGGAGGGGGGAAGCCGCGGACCTTTAAATGCTCTGGGTGTGGAGCTGGGGCTGAAAATTTGGGGACATGTGAGGGAAGGAGGCTTTACTAGCACCCGTTAATGTAACGGGCTTAAACACTAGTCTTTGAATAAAAATGTTTTACAATTTGCTTTAAATTTGTCAATAAGGGTTTTTTTCCTGCAGGGACAGTGGTAGTGAATTCCAAAGATCTCTCTCTCTATCTCTCTCTCATTATATACCATAGTTTGATAGTTAAGATAGACATATAGATAAAATTTAATAAGGCAAATTTAGGTAAAGAATAAGAACATAAGAATTGCCATACTAGGACAGACCAAAGGTCCATTAAGCCCAGTATCCTGTTTCCAACAGTGGTCAACCCAGGTCTCAAATATAGTAGACTCTCAGGGCTCCTTTTACAAAGGTGCACTAGTGCTTTTAGTGCACACACTGAATTAGGGCGCGCTAAAGCCCACGCTACCCGAAAAACTACCGCCTGCTCAAGAGCACGCACGGCATTTTAGCCCTCAGTTAACCAGCATCCCTGGGGCTTGATAGATGCCAGATAAATGTAGTTTCTGGTTGCTTGAGAGTTATTCTTAAAAATAGGCCTAACTAATACTATACCCCATATTATGCCATACCACAAACTGTTCCAGACAAACTGCTGGACATGTGGTAGACAAGCATGCGTGTACTCTGAAGTGGCATGCTAAGTTTACACTTAAATTTCCTCAAAAAAATTGATTTTATTTTTATTTAAAGTATTACAGTATTTCGCAGATTTTTTGTTCTGGTTGCTTGAGAGTTCTGGTTAATTGAGTTCCGGTTAACAGAGAGCCTACTGTACCTAGCTAGATCCCATTTTGCCACGCAACTTCATGAAATATATGAGTAAAACAGTTCACAGGCAGAAAATCTTTTGTAAAATTTGCACTATTACGAATAGAAGTTTATAATCTTTCATGACGATGACTGGGTGGAACACTTTGGTATAAGATGACTACTACTACAATGAATCATTTCTATGGTACTATCCTGTTTCCCCAAAAATAAGACCTTTCCAAAAATAAACCCTAGCATGATTTTTAAAGATGCTCCTAATATAAGCCCTACCCCAAAAATAAGCCCTAGTTAATATTGACCCCCGAAGCCCCCCCCCGAATGGCTCCGACACTCCCTGACTCCATCCCTGACACTAGTGCTGCCTGATTTGCTGAAAAAAAATCAGACTTGTCAATTCAGCAACTCCCACCCCTGCTGCTTTAGGAGGCCTCGGAGTGGAAGTATGTCAGTCTCACGGTGGGAGGGTTGGGGGGGTTCTGCTGCACAAGGGGTGGGTGAAAGCGGAGGAATGATGCTGCACATGGGGGGAGAGAAAGGAAAGAGGAAGAATTGGAATAGAGAAGAGGAAGGGAGAGATTATTGTCTTACATGAAAAAGTAAGACATCCCCGAAAATAAGCCCTAGTGCGTTTTTTGGACCCAAAATTAATATGACAGTTTTATTTTCAGGGAAACACGGTACTAGACATATGTAGCGCTGTACATATTATATGGAGGTACTTTTTCTGTCTCTAGTGGGCAAGAGATGACTTTTTACCTGGTGCAATTGAGGGTTAAATGAATTGCCCAAAGCCACAAGGAGAAAAACAATTACTTAGAAGCTTTTTCCCATAATAATTTCTTACTTGTAGTTTCCTTATTATCAGCAGGTAAAGGATTCAGGGGCCAGGGAGCAGGGATAATTGTTACCCAAGACCAGGGGTGTCAAATGTCGGTCCTCGAGGGCCGCAATCCAGTCGGGTTTTCAGGATTTCCCCAATGAATATGCATGAGATCTATTTGCATGCTCTGCTTTCATTGTATGCTAATAGATCTCATGCATATTCATTGGGGAAATCCTGAAAACCCGACTGGATTGTGGCCCTTGAGGACTGAGCATGGGAAATTGGATGCCACACACTTATGAAGCTCAAGGTGTGAAAAATAACAAAAAACATGCAAATGACACCAGCGCAAGGATATAATAATTATAATTATGATTTATTGAGTTATTGTTTATATTTTTCCATCATGAGACTCAAAAGAATAAAGCATAATTGCTTGCATTAACAGTTGCGCTAGTGGGATATCGTTATAGTTGCCAAAATGCTGGCCTTCTGATAACGAACTCAGCTCAATATTTTACAACACTCTATTATATACTTTTGGCTCAGTATGACATCATCAGTTTGACAGCCAATAAAAATCAACAAAGGAGGTGTTTAAAGTTAGACAAAGAAAAAAGTTTCAGAAATTACTTTTGTTTGTTTACATTCATTTCTGAATATACATTTACATTTTATAACCTTTCCAATTAAGAGAAATCTGCAAACGTGCTGAAATGTTCTCAGCTTGCCTGTCATTCTTAAAGGAAAAGAGGGCTCTCTGAGCTGACAGTTTCACACAGAAGCCTTCCTAGAAGAGAAGGAGGGGCTGGTTTTCCCCCCCTTCTATGCTAGAGACTGTTAATTATTTCCAGATATGATGCCCTTTGAATTTCTTTAGGTTGCAAATATATATATTATGTTTTTTTCAAAACCCATTCTTTTGTTTAATACAGTCACACAATCACATACTTTTGGGCCCTTCATTCATAATTTTCATTCATATCTCGGCCATTCATATTTAATGCATGTTATATCTTAGTTTAGGATACGTCTTCCTAGCCAGCCTAAGGCACATCTGGTATCAATTAACACCACGATGCTGAGACGCCTAAACAAAGACTTGGAAAAACTGACCACAAAATGGATTCCAAAGACACAAGAACCCAAAATGGAGTCCATGTGATTTCCTTCATGATCTAGCCTAATAGCAAAGTACATAAAAAGAATATTATTATGCTTTCCCTTATATTAACCTGTAGTGTGTTTTTCTGGCCTTGACTTCATCCATATTCAGATTTATATTCACCTTTCTTTGTACGCTTCTATTTGGGCATTGCCTTAACTGACACATATGCTTGTATCTAACTAGAATTACCCAGAATCTTATGAAAAACAGACACTTTTGTAGAAAAACTCCACAAAATATTGCACTATCATGTTCTGATATCCATTCCATTACCGTCCCATAAACATCACCTCCAACTGGCCACGAGCCACTACTCCTCAGGACCGACATTTGACACCCCTGCCCTAGACATATAAGATGCCATATGTACACACAGCCTGTTTTCCCCACAGACCATGTTTCAGTCTTTGTCAGGGGTCAAGGTACGGTGATATGAAACATTGACAGTGATTGTGACAGTGGTAGATGAAAACAATATCTGATTGTTAGCAAATAATTTAAGAGTATGACTGTAATTTCTTCCTTATGAGTAAAAAATACATAAACACCAAACTCTAGGCAGTACCATGTTTCCCCGAAAATAAGACAGTGTCTTATATTAATACTGGGTCAAAAAAACACACATTAGGGCTTATTTGGGGGGATGTCTTATTTTTTTTATGTACAACAATCATTTCTTTTTTTCTCCACCCCAAATCCCTCCCTTCCTTTCCTCCACCCCAGTTCTTCCTCTTTCCTCCCCCCCCCATGTGCAGCATCTTTCTATCCCTCCCTCCCATCCCAATGTGCAGCAGAATCCCACTCACCTTCCCATCGTGGGACTGACATACCTCTGCTCTGAGGCCTCCGAAAACAGCAGTGGCAGCAGCACTCTGAATGGGATGCTTTCCCTGCTGGGGCCTTCCCTTTGCCGCATCATTGGTGATGTCATTAGTGAAGTGGCAGAGGGAAGGCCACGAAGCAGCCCGTTCAGAGTGCTGCCACCTTCTGCTTTAGGAAGCCTCAGAGCGGAGGTATGTCAGGTCTCACCAGGAAGGGGGGGGATGTCACTGAATTGACAAGTTCAATTTTTTTTTGAGTGAATTGAGCAGCACTAGTGTCAGGGATGGAGTTTTGGAGTGTTGGGGACATTCGTGGGGGGGGGGTTCTGGGGGTCAATCTTAACTAGGGCTTATTTTCGGGGAAACAGGGTAGTAGTGTTGGAAGAGATAGATTGAAATGGCTAAATGGGGAAGGGAAAGGGGAAAAACTGTTGACCAAGAGAGAGAATGGGAGATGAGACACTGAATCACAAAGGCGGGGTGGAGATAGGGAGAGGAAAAGATGGGGAGGGGAAGAGCTAATAATGCTGGGATTAAGGCAAAACTGACAAAAGGAAGGTTACACCTTTATAAAGTATGGACCAGATTCTGTATAGAATACCTAGCGATGTCTAACTTTGGAATCCACACACAACTTTAAAAAAAAAAATGCTTAATTAGTGTGGTAATTGATTGTGACAGTATTCGGCCAATCAAAAAAAAAATCACAAATTAGGAGTTTGATTTGGAAGTCTTAGGATGCTTAGCAGTGCCTAAGTTAATGTATCAAATATTGCCTATCTAAAAAGTAGGTGTGGTTAGGGGCAGAGAATAGGATTGGTTGACTTCGATGTCACTAGGTGCTTGAGTTTTACTACTTGGGATCTAGCTAGGTACTTGGGACCTGGGTTGGCCACTGTGTTTGGTCTGTCCCAGTATGGCAACACTTATGGTCTTATGTGAGCCAAGTAAAGTGGAACCTTGGTTTACGAGCATAATTCGTTCCAGAAGTATGCTCCCTCCCTCTGGGCTGGGCTGGACTGGGCCTTGAGCATTTGTGCATACTCAAGGCCTTCTGGACTCACTCTCTCCAAGATGTAGGATCGCGGGGGGGGGGGGGGGGAGGGGGACGTGAGCGGGGGGGGGGATGCTGGATCGCAGGGGGATGCCGGATCGCGGGGGGGGGGAGGGGATGGCACTCGTAAATCGAGTCAAGCTCAGTTTCCGAGACACTGATTTTGCGAATGTTTTGCTCATCTTGCAAAACACTCGCAAAATGGTGCACTCGTAAACCGAGGTTTGACTGTATAGGAAAATCAAGCCATTGTGATATCACTGATGAATTTGGCTCTTAGGGAATGGTGAAATGAGGCATTATGACATCACAATCAAAGCTCTTTGGGTTTCTGCCTGGTACTTGGGACCTAGTTTTGCTCCTGTTGAAAACATGATACTGGGCTTGATGGACCTTCGGTCTGTCCCAGTATGGCAATTCTTATGTTCTTATAAGTTAGGTGCTGGTAAATTAGGCCAAGTAAAGCTTGACCTAATGTACCGGCACCTGCTTAGCAATGCCTAAACGCACCTAGGTGCCACTAGGCAAAATTCTATAAGCAGTGCCTAGAGGTTGATTGACAACTGTGCCATGCAGTGCTACAATGTAGGTGTGCTTAGCACTGTTTATAGAATCAGCTTATTTAAGGGAGAAAACAGTACTAGACAGATTTAAAGGAAAGAACTAAGCGTTTTAGCGCATGCTAAATCAATGCATGCACTAACCGATAATGCATCTACAGGATAACATGCATGCATTAGTGTTTAGAACATGTTTAGCGCGTGATAATATTTATCGTGCACTAAAAAGCATAGCACACCTTTGTAAAAGAGGAGTCAATTTACATTCACAATCACCCGTACATGTAAGGAAAAAAAAAAGAAAGAAAAAAAACCCCATATACTGTATTCTTCTTCTTCTCTATAAGCATTTATCCAAACTCATTTTCCTACTGCTTGGTATAACATGGCAGCGGCGTTCTCTGCCGGGAGTTTAAATCTCCAGCTGATTTCACATAATACGTGCTGATGTGTTCCAAACATTATTTCCCGTTCTCTTTCATACTTGTAGATTTAACCCTCAAAAAAATGCCTGCAATGGCCATGGCCAAAGATTCATGTACATACTGACAGGAATATTTGATGAGGTTTATTACATAATGGACAGCCATTCAATTTTCTTCATTCAGCCCCCTATGTGTCAATGAATTCAAATTAAATATCCACCGTTATTCTTTAATTGCTAAATATTTCTGTTGATTTCCACCCTCCCACCCTACTTTAACTGAGTCAATGATGCGCCATCTGATGTCCAACCACGAGTGACCCATCAGTTGCCTGTGTCTAACCCAGGGGTGTCCACCTTGTGGCCCGAGGGCTGCATGCGGCCCCCGTGAAGTATTTTGTGCAGCCCCAGTCAAGGGTGATGCAGTGTTTTCCTCTGCTGTCCCCAGGTGTTTACCGTCTTGCTGGCTCCCTCCTTTGTCTTGCTGCAGCGTTTGCACGGGCCCAGAAAATTTTTTTTCGGCCAATGCGGCCCAGGGAAGCCAAAAGGTTGGACACCCCTGGTCTAACGAAAGGTGCCATATCTCCGTACAAACTCTGGATTTATGTTCATTCAATCGTACTTTGATGGAGCAAATTGTACGACCGACATAAATTTTACTACATGGGCACTGAATCAAATAGATCACATATGTAGGGTCACAATTGGTAATCTCATGTTATACCAGTGTCAGGTATGTTATACCAGTGTCAGGGTGTTGCCAACTGTCACCGTTTACAGACAGCTCACACCATTGTTTTCACTCATAGAGTCACCCTCCCTTTTACAAAGTCATGTTAGGTTTTTTATTGCTTATCTGCAGTGGTATTAGCTCCAATGCTCATAGAATTCCTTTGAGCGTCAGAGCTAATCCCGCCATGGCAGTCGATAAAAAAGCCTAACGCAACTTCGTAAAAGGGGTGGAGGGTGGGATAAATGAACACTTAAAAAGACAAACTCTAAACTTTTGACTTTTAGACCTGTATTGAATTCATGATTCAAATTCCATGCAAGTTTCAAGTTGATTTAAAATTTCTTATACCGCCTAATCAAGCCTACTAGGCGGTATACAAAAAACGCCAAAACAGTGCGCCAATTAAATTCCAATAAGAACAAAGACAAATCAGGGGAAATGACAATTTTAAAGACGTTGACGAACAGGAACGGAAGGGAAGAAGGGTTGGAACTACAATTGAGAGAAAGAGACCATTCAAGGGAAAGAACAAAGGGAGGGGGAACTTAAGGTAGAAACCTTTCCTGAATCTAAGTCGTCCTTAAAAGGACAGTTTAGGTTACAAAAGCATCAATCAAGTTTAGGTTACAAAAGCACAGTTCATCTAAGACCATGGTATCATTTCTTATACTCTCACTGGCAAATTCTATATAGTTCACCTAAAGTTAAGCCCCTATATCAGTATGACTAGCCATAGTAGGTGTTTCACTTAATTGATTAATAGGCTTAATTGGCACTGATAATCGACACTTAACACTTCATAATTGGCTTTAACTGGACTTAATGGAAACTAACTCGAAAAACACAATTTTATAAAAAGTAGGTGCCTAGTCCAAAGTACCGACTTAAAAGTGGAGAAATGCAAAGTAATGCATTTAGGCAGAAAAAAATAAGGAATACGAGTACAGAATGTCAGGTGCAACTCTGGGTAAGAGCGAACAAGAAAAGGACCTGGGTGTACTGATAGATAGGACCCTGAAACTGTCAGCATAATGTGCGGCGGCGGCAAAGAAAGCAAATAGAATATTGGGCATGATAAAGAAGGGAATCACGAGTAGATCGTAGAGGGTCATAATGCCGCTTTATAGAGCAATGGTCAGACCCCACTTGGAATACTGCATCCAACATTGGTCCCCCAACCTAAAGAAGGATATAAAACTGCTGGAGAGGGTGTAGAGACGAGCAACGAAGCTAGTAAAAGGTATGGAGAAACTAGAATACGAGGATCGACTGAATACTGAAAGGAATCGACAAAATAGAGCAGAAAAAATTATTTACATTGTTCAATTTGACACGGACAAGAGGACACGGAATGAAGCTAAGGGGGGACAAGTTCAGGACAAATATCAGGAAGTTCTGCTTCACTCAGAGAGTGGTTGACGCCTGGAATGCTCTCCCAGAGGAAGTTATTGCAGAATCGACCGTCCTAGGATTCAAAATCAAACTAGATGCACATCTCCTACGAGAGGCATAGAAGGATATGGGTGACTAAAAATTACGACAGGTGTACACCTGGCGGGGCCTCCGCTTGTGCGGATCGCCGGACTTGATGCACCGAAGGTCTGATCCGGAGATGGCGCTTCTTATGTTCTTATGGGTGTGGTTAGGGCCAGATGGTGGTTTTTGAGTTAGGTACCTTATTGTAAATTAGGTAGTGTTAGGTGCCTAACTTAGGCACAGATATTTAGGTGAAGAAAACCCTGGCATAAATTAAGTGCACCTAAAGTTGGGATACCTATTTATTTGAAAAATGTTTATACCTTTTACAAAAAACTAAACGGCTCACATCAATTAAAACAAACATAAGATAGAAACAAGCCGTGTCATAAAATCTGCATAATTAAACAATTTCTTCTCTTCAAATGTCACCTAATAAATCACAAGATTACAATAGCAAACATCATTAAACATATTCTTTTTCTTCAAATACCTACTAATAGATCACATAAATGCAGTAACAAACAGCTGAGTTTTTAACTCTTTCGTAGCCCTTTCAGGACCAAGGGACATATTTGTCCCATAACTTTAAAATCCTATAAATTTTGATTGGGATAGTCTACAGTTCTAAATTTGATATGTACAGATTCCATATGATACTGCCTTTATGTAAACAAACTGGTTCCGACATTCATTCATTAGCGTCGTTGCTAGATTGACGAGAAGATTCACTTGCCACACTGTCCATAAGCCAGAAGTGTGATTTTTTAAATAAAAATAATGATATTTCACAAAAAAAATCAATTTTTTGGCATCTGCAAGCCCTTTTTACCATAAAAATGTCGTCAAAACCACAAAAATTGGCCTACGATCCTTATGGTCCTGAAAGGGTTAAACTGAAACTGATTTCCACCCAGTCACAATTGACCCACCAGGGCATTCCACATTTTAACACCAGCAACGCAGAAAGTCATCGCTCTAGTGTCTGCATAATTTCCCTGCGCTACTCGAAAAGCTTGATTTTCGGATCGTAACGATCTACTAGGTTTAAAGAGTGCTACTACTTGTCGACAGTACAATGGTGTTTGATGGTAGATAGTCTGGTGGAACAATTCAAAAAGAAATCCTATCATCAAAACAAACACATAAAAATGTATTTAAATAATGTTAATAGTGCTCAGTAAAAATAAAACACATAAGCACATAAGCATTGCCTCTGCTGAGTCAGACCATAGGTCCATCACGCCCAGCAGTCCGCTCTCGCGGTGGCCCCCCAGGTCAATGACCTGTAGTGATCTATTACTCTACTACTCTATTACTTTACAGCCTTCTGTACTGTATAGTAACCCTCTAATTGTACCCCTGGATACCCTTTTCCTTCATGAACTCGTCCAATCCCCTTTTGAACCCCAAAGTCGTACTCTGCTCTATCACCTCCTCTGGCAGCGTATTCCAGGTGTTCACCACCCTCTGCATGAAGAAGAACTTCCTAGCATTTGTTCTGAACCTATCTCCCTTCAATTTTTTTGAGTGCCCTCTAGTTTTTGTTGCCCCTGCTAGTCTGAAGAATCTGTCCCTCTCTACCTTCACTATACCCTTCATGATCTTATGAGTTTCTATCATATCCCCTCTAAGTCTCCGCTTTTCCAGAGAGAAGAGCCCCAGCTTCTCCAGCCTTTCAGCATATGAGAGGTTTTCCATGCCCTTTATCATTTTTGTCGCTCTCCTCTGGACCCTCTCGAGAATCGCCATATCCTTCTTAAGGTACGGCGACCAGTACTGAACGCAGTACTCCAGATGCGGTCGCACCATCACCCTATACAGCGGGAGGATAACTTCCTTGGTTCTGGTAGTGATACCTTTTTTGATAATGCCCAACATTCTGTTTGCCTTTTTTGAGGCCGCAGCGCACTGTGCCGCTGGCTTCATTGTTCTATCTACCAAAACCCCCAAGTCCTTTTCTAGGTTGCCTTCCCCCAGTACCATCCCCCCCATTGTGTAGTTGTACATCGGGTTCCCTTTCCCTATGTGCATAACTTTACATTTTTCTACACTGAAGCTCATCTGCCATTTATTTGTCCACTCACTCAGTCTGTTCAGGTCCATTTGAAGTTCTATACATTCCTCTACAGATCTAACCTTACTGGAGAGTTTCGTGTCATCTGCAAATTTAACAACTTCACACTTTGTCCCTGTTTCCAGGTTATTAATAAATATATTGAATAGCAGTGGCCCCAGCACCGACCCCTGTGGGATCCCTTTATACCGCACCACTTTATACCGGCAACAGCATGTGATAAACAGTGTAGTACCACTGTACCTCCATTAGTATTGGCAATATATAAGTATATCAAAAATATGAAAAAAGTAACTTATCTCTGCTGATGATTGACTCTATTTTCCTGAGATTTTTTTGCAAACACTGTTCAATACCGTATTTCCCAATGTATAGGCCACAGAAAATGCCGCATTTCGTTTTACACCTGCTAGATAAGTCTCCCCATGTTACTAGCCGCAAACTTTTTTTAAAAAGTCATTCTCCCCCCAATACCTCCACGGCTGCCTCCTCCAATCTTGCGGCCAGTCATGCAGGGCAGGAGCGATCTTTTGGCATCCAGCCTGGCCCTGCGCCGCTTCCGGAACTCGTGAGAATTGACAGCAGCCAGTCCGGAAGTGGCGCGGGGCCAGGCTGGATGCCGAAAAGCTCATTCCTGCCCTGCGCTGCTGGTTGCGAGATTGGAGGAGGCAGCTGGCAGCCGTGGAGGTATTTAAGGGGGATTTTATAAAGGTACAGGGGGTGGGGGATGATTTTAAAGGTTTAGATAGGCTGCCCCATTTAAGGAAGCCACACCCCATAGGCAGGTTTGTAAAACCCGTGTATAGGCCATGGCCTATACATGGGGAAATATGGTATACAGTTCCGTTGTCTGGTGGACCATAGAAACAATTTGATTATATACAGTGCACTTAACCTTTATAAAATCACGCTTTGCGCCGTACTAGCCAATTTTTAGGTGGACTAAATAGAATCCAGCCCGCATTGTCTATCTACTTTACAATAGTAATTAATGTTAAAATGATCACTAATTTCATCTGTTTTGTTTTTAGGACAATAGATTTCAAGTGTACTTTTCATGTGCCTTGCTTCAAGTTATCACTGTGAATTACGATTTCTTGTCAGAAGAAATATTGGAGAGTTAATATATTTTGGGGAGTAAATCTGCAGCTTGCTGTGCTAATTAGAGCAGCTAACTCTGACAGTCTGCCAAGATCCCAAGAGAAATTTTGAAAAGAGGCCAGCTTTAAGCATTTCTCCTAACAGGCACAAGGATTTTTAAGAGGAATCCTTGTACTTAAGAATTCTATCAGTACATTTCTGAAAGGAAAATCATGGCATTTTCATTAATTCTGATTGTACATTTAGCTCAGTTCACCCACAGACCTTTTGGAGAGCAGAGAGTAAACAAGTTTTGCTGATCTGAGGAAGGGGGTTACCTTCGAAAGTTAATCAAAAAATGCATTAAGTTAGTCTAATAAAAATAGATATTACCTTAGTTCCATTATGTTTTGATGTTTTTTTATTCTATATATTACCAGCTAAGTATCAGGAAAATAATTTTCAAAACTTTAAGTAAATACTAATTCATCAAAGCAAAAGCTTTCCTGACCAAAAATACGCATAGGTTCAACAATGAATTAAGGCAAATTGTTCCCTGTGGCATGTTTTGGTCAAGCTTAGGAAGTGGCACATAAATATTGCATTCCTACATGTATAGAAGCTATTTTCTTGCAAAGCCTAGCCGGAATGAAATGCTAACGCAGCATCCACTGTTCATTTGTGCTTACGAGGGGGCTGCTGAAAAGTTCACAGCCCAGCCGACAAAGTTGAGGCATTCTCTGTCGAAGGTTATATACGCTTACCCCCTCTTTTACAAAGGTGCGCTAAGATTTTTTTGCGCGTGCTAAATATTAGCGTGCGCTAAACGCTAATGCGCGCATGCTATCCTATGGACGCGTTAGCGGTTAGCGCACATATTGATTTAGCGCGCGGTAAATTTGCGCTAAAACGCTTTGTAAGAGAGGGCCTTAGGACCTGAATCTCTACATTGCAGGTGTGCGGTTGTTAATCAGCCACGTGTTGTAGAATCGTGCCTACAGTTTTGTATAGGTACATAAAATGTAGATCAGCATTTTGCAGGCCTACATTTCAGATGCCTACCTCGCACGTCCAGAGGCGTATAGTGATGCCTATGCATACGTAAAACAACTTCTGGCACATACCACATCTCCGCCTGCCTTATGCGTGCATAGGTGTTGCTATGCGCCTTCGTAGGCCTGAAGTAGACGCGTTAGTACAGCATGCCTAATTTTTTAAAACAAAATAACAAAATTCCAGTGATATAGAATATACCGATATGGGGTGTCAGATTGACCAATTGAAGTGAAAACACCTCAAAGGTCTGTCAATTCTTCATTCATCCCCTATATCTTTTATCAAAGTGATATTTTTTTTGTGCTTTTTATGCGATCATTTTTTTATGCTTTTATACTTAAATACGTTTTTCAATTATTTGAAATAAATTATATAGTGAAAGGTAACTTAGCTTCTTTCAATAAAGAAGTTATTTAGATCATGTTGTATTGAATATGCTTTCTCCAGCGTTCAAAATAAAACGCTCCCCTCTGCCAACGCGTTTCGCCGATCTTTATCAAGGCATGGGGCACTGCATCATTAAATGTTCCTAACTATTGTGTCATCTGCCATTTGGGTGCCCAGGACGTTGGCCTAACTTTATCGCACGCTATAGAGACTCGTTCCAATTTTTTTCATTCCATGGTTAATGCCGGAAATGACCTTAGGCGCCTCTGGAGATGCGATTCACATCAAACATAGGCGCCGGACATGTGGGCCTTCAAAACCCTGCCCTCCATTTCCAGCGCCTCTGTTTGATGGTGGTCACAATTCTACAATCAGTGCCACTGCGTGATTGACATGCAACCGGCGCTGTTGTTGGAGGCGCCGGCCGATAACGGTGATTGACATGCAACCGGCGCTGTTGTTGGAGGCGCCGGCCGATAACGGTGATTGACATGCAACCGGCGCTGTTGTTGGAGGCGCCGGCCGATAACGGTGATTGACATGCAACCGGCGCTGTTGTTGGAGGCGCCGGCCGATAACGGTGATTGACATGCAACCGGCGCTGTTGTTGGAGGCGCCGGCCGATAACGGTGATTGACATGCAACCGGCGCTGTTGTTGGAGGCGCCGGCCGATAACGGTGATTGACATGCAACCGGCGCTGTTGTTGGAGGCGCCGGCCGATAACGGTGATTGACATGCAACCGGCGCTGTTGTTAGAGGCGCCGGCCGATAACGGTGATTGACATGCAACCGGCGCTGTTGTTGGAGGCGCCGGCCGATAACGGTGATTGACATGCAACCGGCGCTGTTGTTGGAGGCACCGGCCGATAACGATGACTTTTGTAGAATCTGGCCTATAATGGGCTAAATTCTATGCATGGCGCTCAAAAAAACTGGTGTTGAAAAAAAAGGGCTGTTTTATAAGCTGTACTGTGAGTAAATTTAGGCGCAGCTCCATAATGAGTGGCGCTACTCACGGGACCTAAACTGCCAACCACCAATCATGTACTCGCTTACAACACTAACCCCCTCTTTTACGAAGGTGCGCTAACCGATTAGTGCACGCTAATCTAATTAGCGCACGCTAAATGTTAATGCGTCCATAGACTAACATGCACACGTTACCGTTTAGCACGCGCTAATTCAATTAGCCCACCTTAGTAAAAGAGGGCCCAAAACTTTGGTACAGTTATGCTATGTTCTGCTAGTACAGTAAATGCTGTCCTAAATCTATACTACCAGAACGAAAGAAGCTATCCTGCCATTGTATCGGGCGATGGTGCGCCCGCATCTGGAGTACTGTGTCCAACATTGGTCGCCGTACCTTAAGAAGGATATGGAGATACTCGAGAGGGTTCAGAGGAGAGCGACATGTCTGATAAAAGGGATGGAACCTTTCATACGCTGAGAGATTGGAGAAACCGGGTCTCTTTTCCCTGGAGAAGAGACTTAGAGGGGATATGAGAGAGACTTATAAGATCATGAAGGGCATAGAGAGAGTAGAGAGGGACAGATTCTTCAAACTTTTGAAAAATAAAAGAACAAGAGGGCATTCGGAAAAGTTGAAAGGGGACAGATTCAAAACGAATGCTAGGAAATTCTTCTTTACCCAACATGTGGTGGACACCTGGAATGCACTTCCAGAGGACGTAATAGGGTTTAAGAAAGGATTGGACAATTTCCTGCTGGAAAAAGGGATAGAAGGGTATAGATAGAGGATTACTGCACAGGTCTTGGACTTGTTGGGCCGCCGTGCGAGTGGGCTGCTGTGCGCAATGGACCTCAGGTCTGACCCAGCGGAGGCATTGCTTATGTTATTATGTTCTTATGCCATGTAATATCTTCTACCAATGTCACAAATTCTTCTAAGCTACGTCTGCCAAAAATATCTTTCAATAATTTTGTCCTTCTATACTGTGAATGTACCTTTGTAACCCGTTCTGGGCTCCTTTGGGAGGACGGGATAAATAAATGAATGAATAAATAAATTTGTACCAAGGAAAATGTGGCACAAATGCCTGCACCTAAATTTAGATGTGGATGCCCGTATTCTATAATTATAGAAACATAGAAACTGACGGCAGATAAGAGCCACGACCCATCCAGTCTGCCCACACCAATGACCCTCCCCTACCTTCCTCTGTGAAGAGATCCCACGTGACGATCCCATTTTGTCTTAAAATCAGACATGCTGTTGGCCTCAATTACCTGTAGTGGAAGATTATTCTAGCGATCAACTACCCTTTCGGTGAAGAAATATTTCCTGGTGTCACCATGTAATTTCCCACCCCTGAGTTTCCACGGATGTCCTCTTGTTGCCATGGGACCCTTGAAAAAGAAGATATCCTCTTCTGCCTCGATACGGCCCGTGAGATATTTGAACGTGTTGATCATGTTTCCCCTCTCTCTGCGTTCCTCGAGAGAGTATAGCTGCAATTTATCCAGCCATTCCTCATACGGGAGATCTCTGAGTCCTGAGACCATCCGGGTGCACGTAACTGAAAATAATACCCCGATCCACCCATGACCTTCCCATTTCTGCACCCCCTGTTTTGACGAGCATGGAACTGTGTAACTTGAAAATAATTTTAATCAGCACCAATAATTGCTCGTTAAGAACCTATCATTGGTGCTAGCTTGTTATTGAAATAAATTGCATGTGCAATTTGGGTTAGTTAGTTAGGGGTCCTTTTACTAAGGCACGCTAACCGATTTAGCATGTGCTAACCGATTTAGCGCATAGTAAAGATTAGTGCTCACTAAATGCTAAGAAGCCCATAGAATCGGTTAGCACGCCTTCGTAAAAGGACCCCTTAGTTAGGTGCCATCGACTCATGCTTGAGTCCCACCAAAATTACGCGCAAAATTTTTAGCCCTTTTTATAGATTTGGGGGGAGTGCATACTCTTTTTCCAGAACAACAACAACAAAAAAGCCAAAATTTGCTGGCTGCCCATCTCTACTTGAGGAGTTGAAATATTTGTTCTTCCTTAGACTGATATCATGGTAGCACAATTTCAATAAATTAATCCTATTCTTGTTTTCTAAATATGAGCTCTTTTTTCTTCCATGACCTTTTCACAGCATGAGCGGATGCGTCGGAATTTCTGAACCCTCCCCGAGTAAATAAACATCACATTGTAATCCAGCTTGTAATTTACTTCTACATTCAGGCACGTGCATCCACAGCTCATTCTGCACCGATCTGATGAATGGGGTATAGCTGTCAAAAGCCAGCCACAAATGCACTAGGTTAGTCAATAAAAAGCTATTACCTACCATTTAATTGCTGCTCTTTCTTTCAAGCTTTATCTGAATTATTTCACTTTCTCTTTATCAACAGGTTCTTGTAAAAGATGAATTTCTGATTTTAACCCTGCTTTTCGCAATTCTTTTCTTACATTAGTCACAGCACCTTTTTTCCCATTTTTCTATTCTCATTTAGGTTTCTCTTTCTATTTTTAGCCATTATAGAATGGGGAGATGCTCCAGGGTATCTTGGACTATTGTTTGAAGCAACTTAGCAAAGTGTGCTTCATGTGAAAATGTACACAGTTCTCAGAGATAGGCAAGTCAGTTGGGGATTAACATAAGTGCATCTAGATTTTCAGATAGCTTTTGATAAAGTTCCTCACGAGAGGCTCCTGAGAAAATTGAAGTGTCATTGGGATAGGTGGCAAAGTTCAGTTGTGGATTAGGAATTGGTTATCGGATAGAAAACAGAGGGTAGGGTTAAATGGTAATTTTTCTCAACAGAGGAGAGTAAACAGTGGAGTGCCGCAGGGGTCTGTTCCGGGTACCGGTGCCATTTAACTTATTTATAAATGATCTAGAAACTGGAACGACGAGTGAGGTGATTAAATTTGCAAAGTTGCTGAAACGCATACGGATTGTGAAAAATTGCAGGCGGACCTTAGGAAATTATAAGTCTGGGCGCCCAAATGGCAGATGAATATTTATTGTGGACAAATGCAAAGTGATGCACATTGGGAAGAATAACCTGAATCACAGTTACCAGATGCTAGGGTCCACCTTGGGGGTTAGCACCCAAGAAAAGGATCTGGGTATCATTGTAGATAATACGATGAAACCTTCTGTCTAATGTGCGGCGGCAGCCAAAAAAGTAAAAAAGATGCTGGGAATTATTAAAAAAGACTAAGAATGTGATAATGCCCCTGTATCACTCCATGGTGCAATCTCACCTGGATTATTGCGTTCAATTCTGGTCTCCTTATCTCAAGAAATATATAGTGGCGCTAGAAAAGATTCAAAGAAGAGTGACCAATATGGTAAAGGGGATGGAACTCCAGTCGTATTAGGAAAGACTAAAATGGTTAGGGATCTTCAGCTTGGAAAAGAGACAGCTGAGGGAAGATATGATTGAAGTCTACAAAATCCTGAATGGAGTGGAATGGGTACAAGTGGATTGATTTTTCACTCCATCAAAAATTACAAAGACTAGGGGACACTCAAAGTTACAGGGAAATACTTTTAAAACCAATAGGAGGAATTTTTTTTTTCACTCAGAGAATAGTTAAGCTCTGGAACGCGTTGCCAGAGGATGTGGTAACAGCGGATAGTGTAGCTAGTTTTAAGAAAGGTTTGGACAAGTTCCTGGAGGAAAAGTCCATAGTCTGTTATTGAGAAAGACATGGGGGAAGTCACTGTTTGCCCTGTATTAGTAACATGGAATATTGCTACACCTTGGGTTTTGGCCAGATACTAGTGACCTGAATTGGCCACCGTGAGAACGGGCTACTGGGCTTGATGGACCATTGGTCTGACCCAATAAGGCAATTCTTATGTTCTCATGTTCTTAGTAGCATAGTAAATAATGGCAGATAAATACCTGTGTGGTCCATCTAGTTCGCCTAACATTCATATTCATTTTTGAAGCAACATTAAACCAACAATCCTGTAATTATTCATTTTAATTGCTAAGTTCCACTATACAATGTTTTCCCTCTCTCCCCTGAGATATGGAAGGCCTGTACTCCGACCATATGAATGTGGTAAAAATGTGCCTTCTTGCTCTGGATGTAGGCCGTAGAAGTCCATCCGGCATTGGTTAAACTGCCCCACCGCTGGAGTCACTGTCCAAGCTAACTCCAGCCTATCCCAATCTGTCTTGCCACACACTGGACCCAGACCTTTTGTGACCAAGAGAGGGGAACCGAAGAAGCTAAGGCATTTGTTTACAAAAGGTTAGCATTAGAAACATTGGGGGGGGGGGGAGGGGGGCTGAGATTTCATAGGAAAGTACTGTTTTAAAGCAACTGAACAGGGGTATCAAAGACAATCAAGTATTTAAAGTCCTCCAAGGGTCTCTGATTTGGAATCATAAGCCTCTTTAATTAGTTACAAATCGTGCACTCAGCACTTGTTGCTCTACCCCCACGACCTGTCGTGACACAACGATGATACTCAGGCGTTTTCAACTAGTGTGGAATTTTATTTTGGCCGCAGCCATAACAGCACTATTACATCACAACTGTCATCAAATGAGCAGAATAACAAATCACGAACTGTGATCAACTGTACATCGAAACTGAACATCTGAAGATGCCGTAACACTCCATGTATAACACTTATTAGATATAACCACCACATGATCAGGTGCACAGCATATGTCTCGCCATCCTCTCCTAATATGGGGTGCCGTACAAGCTTCCCCTGCTCACTGGACCCATCCCGTTCCAGGATGTGTCCTCTCATTAGAAGTACGTTGCTGTGAATATCATGGCCTGGCCTCCCTGCCGTCGAAGCAAGGTGACATGCCCCATTTCCTAAGCACTGTAAAGGTGTATGTCATTTCTCATATGCTGTGCTTACCCTCCACTACCCGGGATAGCGAAACCTCGCTTATCGCGGGTTCCCCCCAAGTGCTATGGCTGCGGCCACCGTGAAGCAACAATATATAAAAGCAACCATATATATGCAACCCCAATGTGCTGATGACTTCACCAACCAGATATATCTGCAGACCCAAGGTACTGATACCGTCACCAAACCAAAGTGCATACTGATGAACTTCACCAAACCAGAGCATATCCCATGTACTGATGAGCATATCCAAACCAATCTACTGATGAGCATATTCAAATGAACTTACGGGACTTTCCCAAACGAATCTACTGATGAGCATGTCCAAACCAATGTACTGATGTACTGATGGGCATATACTGATGAACTCCCCAAAACCCCTGCACTGATGGGCATATTGATGAACATATCCAATGTACTGATGATCATATCCTGACCAGTGTACTGAAGAGCATAATGGACTGTTGAACCCAAACCCGATGTACCGCTGAACATATCCCCACCCAATAAACCAATGTGCCAAATCTCTGTACTCCTGTCCCTATAACTCAGTACCTATACCCTAATTATCCCGTCAACCCAATAATCCAGGAATGTGAGACCAGTAAATACTCAGACATAATGCCCTGTAGCCGTAAACCATCATGGAAGCCTTGGACAGCTCTTGAGGAAATGTAAACCCTAATTATGAAGGTCATTCAGCATCTCTTAAGGTGCTGTAAACCATAAGGTAAACCCTAAACTCTAAGTATGAAGGTCGCCCCTGAGGTACTGTCAACCATAATTCTAGCCAGCATCCCTCCATAACCATAATGTAAACCCTGAATTGTAAGATTCATAAACCGAATGTATATCCCTGATTTTGCCTGAATTGTAACATCCATAAACCAAATGTAGATCCCTGATTTTGCTACAAACCTAATGTAAAGACATTCTTGAGGTAATGTGACCTATGGGGTGCTGCAAACCATAAGGTAAATGTAGACCCTGATTTTGCTACATCAAGCCCGATTTTGCTACATCAAGCCCGATTCTAGTCACCATCCATCCGAAGCCTAATGTCCGTCCTGTGATATAACACCCCCGCTTCTAGTACGGATGCCATCTATATCCCTCTATATCCTTGAATCCGATGTAAACCCCGATAATACCCTAATGTCACTCCCCGATTATAGCTACCATCCATGTGTTGAGCTGGCGTTCGTTCTTACCTCCCAGATGCTGACTCTTGTTCTGAGTATCCTCCCGTTCTTATCTCCCAGATGCTTGTGAGTGATGTGAGTTGGTCCCAAGGCTAAGGTCTCCAGTAATCCGGTCGTAAGCGAGGTGGTAAGTGATGATAGCATGGCTGTGTAACTGATGAAGAAAGTATGTGAAGCAAGAAAACAGTTAATACATAGCATCACCCCGTATAAGGGCCCGTTATGGTCAAGGAGAAACCTCAAGGAAGCAAAATATCTTACTTCCCCTCCTGCACGGGCAACTGGCTAAGGAGGAATTCATACTTTCATAAACAGGTAATAAAGTTGTAAGCCAGGTGGTAAATGATGATATCATGGCCGTGTCGCTGATGAAAAGAGTGAGGGAGGCAAGAAAACAGTTAATCTGAGGTAAGCATGAAGTGAGGTCAACACATCTCTTGTCAGTGGCAGCACCCCTAAACTATCTCGCCCCACCCCACCCCCCACCCTCCCTCCTCCCTGCGGATTGGCCCCAAGGCTTCGGCCGATTTTTCTTCGCTCCTCCGTATCCGGAATTGGAGCTTGTTTTTAACTACTGAATGTGGGTGCCAATTTTTGGAGTTCTTGCACTTTGCCACGAAAATGCAGAAAGTTCACAGTCATGTCAACATATGAAGAATTTCTCACAAAATGTTCATTCTGTAGTCAAATATGTAAAAATAGTCATTAAGGACTGAATTCTATACATTTGGCCTAACAAATTGGCACCAAAAAGATGCCTAAGTGCTATTCTAGAAATGGCAGCTAAATTTAGGCATTGCTTATAGAATAGGACTCAAACCTGAGAGCTGCACCCAGTGGCATAATAAGAGGGGGGGCAAGGGGGGGCGGTCCACCCCGGGCGCCATGTTGGTGGGGGTGCAAGCACCCCTCCGCTTCTTCCCACTCCTCCCCTCGCTAACAGGAGTGAGTGAGCATCCCTCCTGCCACGGACAGTGTGGGGGGGTTCGGGGTGGTGGCGGGAGGTAGCGGGTATCCCTCCTGCTGGCCAACTTGCAGTAGGGTTCAGGGCAGGTAAGCTGCTATGGAGTTGCTTGAGTGTTGTATGTGTGGTGGTGTGCAGGTGCAGGTTCCATGTGAAGAATGTGCATGTGAAAGTTCGAAAACGTTTTCCAGTGGCAGTTGGAGACAGAACATGAGAGGCCACCAATCAGGGGGAAATAAATTTGCACCTCCAGACATTTCAAGAATTAGGCCCACACTTGTATATGCCCCCTCTTCCCCTCTATGCACGTGCACGCTTACCATGCACATGCCTATTAACTTTGTTTAGGCCTTTAAAAGCCTTTTGGATCCTGGCTTCTCATTGCCAGGGTCCTGACACAATGCTGCTGTTTGGGGTAACCTCCTCAGGTTGTCCCACTCACCAACTGGGGGGTGTCCTACAAACCTGGTGCACTCTTGTGCTTTTCAGCTTGCTCCCATGCCAATATTTTCCCCAAGGTCCAACCTTTCTCTTTAGGACCTGAATGCTACTGGACCAAGTCCCCAGTGGCTTCCCCAGTCTGTCGCTTACTGCTCTTCCCAGCCCCAAAATAGGTGCAAGGTGTGCTCCCATGCTCTTCAGGCCCTCCGACCCAGACTGGACTTTTTTGGCACATGCGCATCCTACCACACATGTGCCCGAATGGCAAATACTTCTCCTCCCGTGTCCTGGCAGCTGGCACTAAAAAAACACATGCTGCGACCAGTGGAACATGCTGCTGCCTATTGTTTCCCTCCAGCGGTCAACACGACTGCTGTAGAACAGTGGACTGACCTTTCTACATCAGGCCCTGCCTCTACATCATGGCAAAATCCATGACACCCTTGGGCCACCCCTACTTTGAGGCTTTCTAACCACCGGATACTAACCTCCCCCCAAAAAACTAAACCTAGGTCCAGGCCCTCACGGCAGCCCTGCTCACTCCCCCCCCCCCCCCCACAAGTGGTTAAATTATTATTTTTTTAACCTGCTTTCATTAACAGTAAAGAATTCTACATCAGAGCAGCTAGATAAAATCATCACATTTTAGCATATTGAAAATATTTAATATCTCAAGTGATGGAAAATGTCAAAAATCAAATTATCACTAGCACACAACATCCTTGATCTACCTGGAAAAAAAAATATATATATATGGCACACTAAGCAAAAAGGTATTAAAAGAGGGATATGTGATGTGTTTGTGTTGCAAGAAAAAAAGGATATCAGCTGCATAATCCTGGATAAGTTCAGCCTAATTATGGGTTCCTTTTATTAAATGGCACTGGAAATTTTTAGCATGGGATGGTGAGGTAAATGCTCCGATGCTCACAGAAGTCCTATGAGTGTTGGAGCATTTACCTCACCGGCCTGCGGTACATGATTGAGTAGGAATTATAAGTTAATCTTTTTTATTGTGTTGTCTATGTTTGTTTTGGTAAATGACTGAGTTATGAAGAATATTATTATTTTGTTATAGTTTAAGAAATGATTTGTTTATATGTCTTTTCATAGTTTGTGACATTGTTTTAATTATGTATGTTGGATTGTAATTCACTCAGAACATAAGAACATAAGAACTGCCATCTCCGGATCAGACCTCGGTCCATCAAGTCCGGCGATCCGCACACGCAGAGGCCCAGCCAGGTGTACACCTGGTGTAATTTTAGTCACCTATATTCCTCTATGCCTCTTGTAAGGAGATGTGCATCTAGTTTGCTTTTAAATCCTAGAACGGTGGATTCTGCAATAACCTCCTCTGGGAGAGCATTCCAGGTGTCCACCACTCGTTGCGTGAAGCAGAACTTCCTGATATTTGTCCTGGATATTTGTCCCCCTTAGCTTCAGTCCATGTCACATTGGACATTGTAAATAATTTTTTTCCTGCTCTATTTTGTTGATTCCTTTCAGTATTTTGAAAGTCTCGATCATATTCTCCTTTTCTCAAGGGAGAACAATCCCAGTCTCTTAAGTCGTTCCTCGTATTCTAAGTTCTCCATACCTTTTATTAGCTTCGTTGCTTGTCTCTGCACCTTGTCCAGCAGTTTTATATCCTTCTTTAGGTTGGGAGACCAATGTTGGACACAGTATTCCAAGTGTGGTCTGACCATTGCCCTATAAAGCGGCATTATAATTTTCTCCAATCTACTCGTGATTCCTTTCTTTATCATGCCTAACATTCTATTTGCTTTCTTTGCCGCTGCCGCTCATTGTGCCAACGGTTTCAGGGTCTTATCTATCAGTACACCCAGGTCCTTTTCTTGTTCGCTCTTACCCAGAGTTGTACCTGACATTCTATACTCGTATTCCTTGTTCTTTCTGCCTAAATGCATTACTTTGCACTTTTCCACATTAAACTTCATCTGCCATTTCTCCGCCCATTTCTCTAACTGACACAAGTCACTCTGGAGTTTCTCGCTATCCTTCTGCGATCTGATTGCCCGGCATAGCTTTGTGTCGTCTGCAAACTTGATGATCTCACTGGATGTTCCTTCTTCTAGGTCATTGATGAAAATATTAAATAAGATGGGCCCAAGTACCGAGCCCTGGGGCACACCGCTAGTCACTTTCTCCCAATCTAAGAACTTCCCATTTATGCTCACTCTCTGCTTTCTGTTCTCCAGCCATTTGCCTATCCATCTTAGTATATCTCCCTCTATTCCATTCTTGGATGGTTGCAAGTAATGCATTTTTTAAATAAATAAATAAAATCCTCTAGCACCGTTTAGTAAAACCCAGCATATGTCTTTAAAAAATTAGAAAAGTTTATTAATAATAATGTTTTTTGTTTTTGTTTTTTGGGGGAGGTGGGAAGCATTTGACAATAGCAAACTTAAAACATCTCTTCAATCCATAGGAAGTTACAGATAAAAATTTGACCATATTTCTTTATATAGATTCTGCTGAAATTTCAAAAATGAAATTTGCCCAAAGTTACCCCTTCAGACTTTTATAGCCTTTATCTCTGTTATTTATAAGCCCACTTTTGATATCTTTTTGCTCAGTAGGTCACACAATATAAGCAAGAATACAATTCAAGTTCTACTGTCTACTATTTAAAACCATGAACGGCGACAGTCCAATATACCTAAACAACTGCCTAATCCGAACCACCTCATCCAGACAAAGGAGAACCCACACTCCATTCACATACCCTCCAATCAGAGAAGTCATACTGAAAAAAAACCCCTGTACAATGGCCTCCTGGCCACATAGGCAGCGAGATTGGACCACCAACTCTCCACTCTGCTGATAACGACCCCAGACTGCAGAACAATCAGAAAAGAAATAAAAACCATACTATTTAAAAAAAACCAAACCCTGCTACCCAACAGTTCCTAGAAATCAACCTAACACCATCACTATTCTCTAAAACAATCTAATGCCACAAGAACCACCTCATCTCTTTGAACCAACCTCTCTATTCTCTAATTCCTCTGGAAATGACCTGATATATCCTTATGTAATCTGCGTTGAACCGCAAGGTAACGGTGGAATAAAAATCACTAATGTAATGCAATGTAATATATAGCAGCTAATATAGGGGTCCTGTTAATAAGGCGTGCTAACCGATTTAGCACATGCTAATATTTAGCATGCGCTAAAGCAATTAGCACATGCTAAATTGGTTAGCGCACCTTAGGGCTCCTTTTTACTAAGGTGTGCTAGTGTTTTTAGCGCACGCTACACAGAAAATACTAACGCAAGCTCTATGGAGGCATTAGCGTGTAGCGCACGCGGCAATGTAGCAAACCGCTAGTGCACCTTAGTAAAAGGAGCCCTTAGTAAAAGGACCCCATATCTAGATAACTGAGCAGAGATGGATTTAAAAACCATCATACAGGCCCTCCACAATAAGTTCTTATGGTGGATGCAAAACAAGCAGATAAGGCAAAAAAAAAAAAAGTAGATAGAAGGTGGTTCATGGTGTCAAAGGCAGCTAAGATGTACAGATGAAAAACAACATTAGATAAATTTGAAACACTACAGTAGACATTTTAGTCAGTGAGTAGAAAATTTATCCCATTAGGTCCAATGAAGATTATGGCACTGTAAACCTTTGCAAGAACCCAGTTGGTTGTTTCTTTCAATCATTTTAACATTTATAATATTTATACTAGTCATGCTGGTTTTAATTGCAATCTATTTCATACAGGAAATAAGGTACTATATTCTGCAAAATAAAGTAAACAGAGAAATGAAAAAATGAAAAAAACAATAGTGGAAGACTGCAGAAAGTAGGACTAAGTACAGAAGAAAAAATGAGAATCGGAATGCAACTAGTGTGCAAATTTGTGTTCACAAGTTAAAGAATAAGGTTAGTTGTATCATAACAATTTAATTTTAGCTGATAATTGGTGATAATGAGAAATAAGCTATAATTGGCCATAATTAATGCTGATTAATACCAATTAGCGTTTACACATATAACTGCTCTAAGGCCTACATTCACTAACCTGCCCGATCGTGCCCGATCCGTGGCAGGCCGACTGATTCACAATGAGTCAGCATGCAAATGGGGGCGATTGGAGGAACGCCGACCACACAGACCGCTAGTGAGCAATCCTGAAGCATGCACAGACCATCTTCTTTGCCTGTAGATGGTCTGCACATGCTTACCAGAGCTGCAAACTTTTTTTACTTGGGAGGCATTTGGAACCGCCACTGTTGAGTTGCCTGAGCGTGCGATGGGGTTGAGGGGGAGGGGGAGGGTGTGGGCCCGCGAACAGAGCAGGGAGGATTTTTCACGAGCTGAAACTTTTCGCGAACCTGTTTACTCTCCCATGTCCCAGGCTAGCCTGCCCTTTCCCGAAGTGCAAGCCCGTGGTTTTAACCCCCAGGTTTAAAGCGGGGCTGTACTGCGAGAAAGGGTAGGCTAGCCTGGGACACGGGAGAGTAAAACGCATTTTTGCCCCATATCCTGGTGGCTGATTTGCTTCTTCTCCTGCAAGCCCATGCCACCCCGACTCTCCTGCTGCCCCGATTGCTCTCTGCCACCCTTCCCCATGAATAGTGGCATTAAGGCATTTTACTGAAGGAAGGGAAGAAATTAAAACAAGAAAGTGAGAAAACAATCCTGGGCTCTGCATCACATTAATTGATTTATCTGGAGAATGAGCCGTTTGCTGACAGTGTAAAAGCATCTTTTGATTCCTACTCAGCATGGAGAGGAGACCAGATAAGAGCTTTTATGTGCAGGGCAGTGGAAAGGATGCGAGCCGACTGGTCCTCAGCAGTCGCTTGTTTTGGGATCGGCCAGCCCAGTCGGTGTCCCTCGTTTTTTTTTTTTTTTTAGTGAATCGCTGTCGGCCAACATTTGCATGCCGTTCCCCCTCATTTGCATGCGCGGAAAAGGATCGGATCGGAGGATGATCGGCATAGAAGTTAGTGAATAGGGTCGGAGGAAAATCGGGCCGCAAAGTGGTCGGTACACGATCGGTATCCTTAGGGCATGCGTAATAGCGTGCGTTAAACCGCCGGCTGCGCTAGCCGCTACCGCCTCCTCTTGAGCAGGCGGTAGTTTTTGGCCAGCGCGGGGGTCAGCGCGTGATGTTAACCCGCTAGTGCGGCTTGATAAAAGGAGCCCTTAGTGAATCTAAACTAAACTAAACCAAAAGTTAACCTTATATACCGGGCCTTCAACCAAAGGAAGCTCGACGCGGTTAACAATACATTTTAAAAAATTAAGTAAACTGAAATAGAAGAGATAGTTTTCAAAATGTTTAGCGAATAAAAAAGTTTTTAGAAGTTTATAATTGGAAAGACTGGAGGAGATTAAATTATAACTTTTGATGGAATTCTTTATGCCATATCTATAAAATGGAAAGATTTACTGCGTTACAAAAGGGATATTTTAAGAAATTTCAGGATTTGTGGAAACCATAAACAAAATATTGTCAGGATTAAGTAAAATTATTTCCCTTATGTTTATTAGTTTATGAGGTAGGGAGGGGGGTATTTTATTATTACATATATCATACAATAATGGAGTATATGGTTGGGGGGGATGGGCGAGGGATAGGGATAAGAATATATGTAATATACCAATGATTGTTTATAAGTGATGTATTTATTGTTACTGTGAATGAAAATATTAACACTTAATGTAATTTGTGAAAATGAATAAAGAATTATAAAAAATAAAAAAAAAAGAAGAAGTTTACGGAAGAGTTGGAATCTAGCCCTTAGTCGGGATTTTATAAGTTGCCCGCCAAATTCTAGAGCATGTGAGTTCAAGGGAGCGTAGACTTAGGCCCCCTTTTACTAAAGTGTGTTAGCCATTTTAGCGCACGCTAAACGCTAACGCATCCATTGGCGTATATACATTTAGGTCTCTCTTTCTATTTTTAGCCATACATACATTATAGAAAGGGGAGAAGCTCCAGGGGATTTTGGACTATTGTATAAAGCTACTTAGCAAAGTGTGCTTCATGTGAAAAAAGTAAACAGTTCTCAGAGATAGGCAAGTCAGTTGAGGATTAACATAATTTAGTAGCATAGTAAATAACGGCCGATAAACACCTGTGTGGTCCATCTAGTCCGCCTAACATTCATATTCATTTTTGAAGCAACATTAAACTAACAATCCTGTAATTGTTCATTTTACTTGCTAAGTTCCAAGTTTCCAAGTTTTATTAAAAATTTGTTGAAATGCCTATCATGAATTCTGAGCGTTTTACAATGTTAAAAACAAGGGGGAGACTTACAAGGACATATTGACAACACAAATTAAGGATTTAAAGTAAAAACAATAGGTAAGTTTTGGTTAAATACAATATTTACAGGAAAAGCGGACATAAAAATGGAAGACACAAAAGGAGGGGGAGGGAGAAGGTCCTCTTTGATAACAAGAAGATCCTCTTTGAATAAAGAGGCTGGAAATGGAGAGAGTGTAGAAAAAGGAAGAGGTAAAAGGAAGTCCCACTATAAGATGTTTATCCTCTCTCCCCTGAGATATGGAAGACCTGTACTTTTTTCCCGTCATATGCAGTCCGCAAGAGGTGGCGGTTTTGTGACGTGGATCACATGATGCCCAATTGATTTTTGGATGTTCTTTTGATTCATACACAGATTTGTGAGACTCCTGAAGCAGGTCATTTGGGCCGAAACATGCGCACGTCGAGTCGATGTATGTTGAATTAAAGAATAAAGAACTTTGTGGACTATTCAGAGTTCACCAGTCTTTCTTTGGACTTATCCACTTCATCGTGTCTGGGTATTGATCTATGTGGATTTGACTCTCCTGTGTTTTCCTGTCCATTCCTGTACTCCAACCATGTGAATGTGATATATTTAGCACACGCTAAACCACATAGCACACCTTAGTAAAAGAGGGGGTTAGGCATGTCAGACAGTTAATCATGTGGGTTATAGAATACTAGCATTTACCCACTCAAGTGCATTTACACCAACCATTGAGCTAACATAAGTGCCCTTGCCTACATTAATATCAATAATTGAAGGCTATTTCTAGACCAGATGTAAACTATACTCTCATTTGATACAATTCCAGTCTATCACTTATAACTTATTAGATCATTTCTCATAAACTCTTCACGATCCTCAGAGGGTTAAAAAGTCCCATTAGTTCATATGATAAATAATCAATGAACCCGATCGTCATATGTATTTTTATATACTTACTAGCTGATGCCCCGGCGTTGCACAGGTATTTAATTATAGCAATAACACTGTAAATGGATTCAAATAAAGATACTTTATAGTGGTGAATGAAATTATTTTTTTACAGCTTAATAAAAAGTACAATATTCAAATTATAATGTGAAATATTTGACAAAATGAATACAATACAACTAACGCAAAACGTGATTATAAACAACATTTTTAGTTTCACCTCCTGGAGCAAGAACATATAAATTCTTGGGTGAACCCACCCTTGAGCAAGCAACATAGAGTTGTGGGCCGCGAGACCCCCAGAACATATCACCCCAGGTAGTGAGGGATCTGCATACCAAGTTTCATTCAAATCGGTCAAGCTGTTTTTGAATTACTGTGAGAATGGCAGCTTTTTACATTTTTTCCATTGACATGAATGGGTGAAATCTGATTTTCTGTTTGTAGCTCCGCCCACGTGTGCAGGTGGGCCGCGAGACCCCCAGAACATATCACCCCAGGTAGTGAGGGATCTGCATACCAAGTTTCGTCCAAATTGGTCACAGTGAGAATGGCAGCTTTTTACATTTTTTCCATTGACATGAATGGGTGAAATCTGATTTTCTGTTTGTAGCTCCGCCCACGTGTGCAGGAGGGCCGCGAGACCCCCAGAACATATCACCCCAGGTCAGTGGCGTACCAAGGGGGGGGCGGGAGGGGCGGTCCGCCCCGGGTGCCAGCCCTGAAGGGGTGCTCCCGGCCTTGCCGTTCAGTCCCCCCACACCCCCGAAGGACCGCTCGCCCCACTGACCTTCCTGCACCACCTATGAAGCAGCAAGCAGCAGGATCGCGAGGTCAGCTATCCCTGAGCTGCTTGGGCGCTGCTTCCTGCGCCGCGGTCCCGCCCCTCCTCTGATGTCAGAGGAGGGGCGGGAACGCGGCGCAGGAAGCAGTGCCTTAGCAGCGCAGGGATAGCTGACGTCGCGATCCTGCTGCGGCTGCTTCATAGGTGGTGCAGGAAGGGCAGTGGGGCGAGCGGTCCTTCGGGGGTGGTGGGGACTGAACGGCAAGGCCGGGAGCATAGGTAGTGCTGCTTCATAGGTGGTGCGGGGAGGCCAGGGGGGGCGAGCGGTCCTTCAGGGTGGGGCGGGTGGGCAGGCAGGCAGGCATTCAAGGGGGAGGGGGGTGACAGGCAGGCAGGCCTTCAAGGGGGGGGGACAGGCCTTCGGGGGGGTGTGCAGAACTTCAAGGGGAAGGGACAGGCCTTCAAGGGGGGGGCAGGCAGGCCTTCAAGGGGGGACAGGTCTACAAGGGGGGCAGGTCTACAAGGGGGTGGGCAGGCCTACAAGGGGGTGGGACAGGCCTTCAGGGGGGGTGCAGGCCTTAAGGGGGGGTGCAGGACTTCAGGGGGGGTGCAGGCCTTCAAGGGGGGGACAGGCAGGCAGGCCTACAAGGGGGGGGGACAGGCCTACAAGGGGGTGGGACAGGCCTTCAAGGGGGGGGACAGGCCTTCAGGGGGTGCAGGCCTTTGGGGGGGTGCAGACCTTCAAGGGGGGGACAGGCCTTCAAGGGGGGGACAGGCAGGCAGGTCTTCAAGGTGGGGGGACAGGCCTACAAGGGGGAGGGACAGGCCTTCAAGGGGGGGACAGGCCTACAAGGGGGGACAGGCAGACCTTTAAGGGGGGACAGGCCTTTGTGGGGGACCCTGATTTAGAAGTACACGGAGGGAAAGGGGTGTTCAAAGAGACGTGCATATGCCAAACTTTGGTGGGGGGATGAAGAAATAATGGGTCTGAAAATAGAGGAGAGGGAGAGAAATGATGGACCATGAGATTTAGGGAGGGAAGGAACTGAAAGGGAGAGAAATTGGACACAAGGGATGGTGTGGAGGAGGGATAGAGATACTGGATAGGAGGGTAATTGGGAAAAGAAAGGGAGAGATGGTGGACTCTGGGGTGGTGGGGAAGGAGGGAGAGATGCCGGATGAAAGGATAGTTAAGAAAAGGTGGATCTGTGGAGGGAGATGAAAAAAAGGAAAGATACCAGACTTCCTGGGGAGGGAAGGGAAATGGAAAGGGAGGACAGAGTTGGCAGATGGATAGTTAGCACGCAGAAAGAAGAAAGAAGGAGACCCTGGCAAGCAAGTTATCAGAAGAAAACCAGAGCCTTGGACCAACAAGATTTGAAATATAACCAGACAACAAAAGGTAGAAAAATTAATTTTATTTTCTGTTTTGTGATTATAATATGTCAGATTTGAAATGTGTATCCTGACAGAGCTGGTGTTGGACTGCAAACGTGAGCTAGGATTTAACAGAGAGAGGTAAAGTCCTTTTTGTTTCTTTATTTTATTTACACCACAGCGCCAGTGTGGTTAGGAGAAGCCAAAGGGGGTGAAAAAGCTATAAAACCCACCAGGAGTTTTGAAAAAAATCACCCAACTGGGCAGGAAAATCGAATTGAAAAACCAATTCAATAGGCTGAATCGAATCGAAATTTTTTTTCCTGAATCTGGCAGCATTAGTTTGCGCTACTGTCTTAGACTTTAGGACCTGGGATTGGGGAGAGATGGCATCCTCAGTACTTTATAATGCAAGTGAAACGAGGATTTGGTCAGACTTTTGAAGGGTCTGCAGAAAAAAAATATTGTATAGGCCGGGGACATGAAACAGCAGGAAATGGGAACTTTTCTTCCTTCTATTTTTGTGAATGGAAAGGCTGAGGATGTCAGAGAGTTCAGTTAAAATATGTGCTTTATAAGAAAATATAATAATGTGTTTTATAAAGTTTATAGCATAGCTGGCCTACCCAGTGAGGTGTTTCTAGTGGTGGTGGTGGCAGCGTGTCAATGTGTTGAGAGGAAGAGGTGGTCTGGGAAATTCTGCTGAGCAAACTCCGGGCCCATTTCCACCCCCCAGTTAGTCCACTCCACTCAATTGGTTCACACACTGAGTGGGTCTTTGGGTGTTGTGTTGGGATCTCTTCCAGTGGTTTATCAGTATCTCCTTCTGGTCCAAGGAAGGAAACTTTGTTATCCTTAGCATTGACCTACAGAATATGTTTGTAACAGCGCTGCTTGTGTGGCATTAGGCTATGTAGTGATCGAAAGAAAAAAACAGACCTTTGCACATTTTTGCACTATATGGTGGGTGTATGAGGAGATTCACATTTCCTGCACAGCTAAGTCCATGTGAAGTTACCTTGTGCTGTATTTGACATCTAGCAAGGTCTCTGTTTGAAAGGAAAGATCTAAACTTAAAAATGAAGTGGCCAGAAGTTATGGTAAAAGCAGATAGTGTAGCTGGTTTTAAGAAAGATTTGGACAAATTCCTGGAGGAAAAGTCCATAATCTGTTATTAAGACATGGGGGAAGTGTCTGCTTGCCCTGGATCGGTAGCATGGAATGTTGCTACTCTTTGGGTTTTGACCAGGTATTAGTGTCCTGGATTGGCTACCATGAGAATGGGCTACTGGGCATGATGGACCATTGGTCTGACCCAGTTAGGCTATTCTTATGTTATGTTCTCATCTGTAGGGGCCTTTGTTTTCACTTCTTATTTTAATGTATTTTTTTTCTGGGAACTTATCAGTGTTTTTTATAATGGGAACAAAAATGGAAGAGAATTAATGTGTGTGGGATGAGGGGGTAACTAATTTCTTCAGCTAAATAATTCAATCCACCTCAACCAGACATAGGAGAACTCACGCACCATTCACACACCCTCCAACCAAAAACGTCAAAAGAAAAAAACTGTTCGACAACCTCCTAGCCATTCGAGCTGCAACACTCGACCCCCAACTCTACAACCAATTGACATTGACCACAGACTGCAAAACCTTCAAAAAGAAATAAAAACCCTTCTATTCAAAAAACACATAAAACCGAACTAACACAATCAGAACTGTCCCAAGCATCACCTGCAACTACTCCATATGTACTTCTGATGTCATGACAATTCAGACATAATTTATGTTATGTTATGTTTGGAATATAAGAAAATTTTCACTGCCTGTTTCTATTCTGACCATTTATTCCGTTTCATGGTCATTACAAAAAATATTTTTTTACATGGGGGGGGTGTCAAAAAATGATGGGCCCCGGGTGCCACATACCCTAGGTACGCCACTGCCCCAGGTAGTGAGGGATCTGCATACCAAGTTTCGTTCAAATCGGTCAAGCCGTTTGTGAATTACTGTGAGAATGGCAGCTTTTTACATTTTTTCCATTGACATGAATGGGTGAAATCTGATTTTCAGTTTGTAGCTCCGCCCACGTGTGCAGGTGGGCCGCGAGACCCCCAGAACATATCACCCCAGGTAGTGAGGGATCTGCATACCAAGTTTCGTCCAAATTGGTCACAGTGAGAATGGCAGCTTTTTACATTTTTTCCATTGACATGAATGGGTGAAATCTGATTTTCTGGTTGTAGCTCCGCCTACGTGTGCAAGAGGGCCGCGAGACCCCCAGAACATATCACCACAGGTAGTGAGGGATCTGCATACCAAGTTTCGTTCAAATCGGTCAAGCCGTTTGTGAATTACTGTGAGAATGGCAGCTTTTTACATTTTTTCCATTGACATGAATGGGTGAAATCTGATTTTCTGTTTGTAGCTCCGCCCACATGTGCAGGTGGGCCGCGAGACCCCCAGAACATATCATCCCAGGTAGTGAGGGATCTGTATACCAAGTTTTGTTCAAATCGGTCAAGCCGTTTGTGAATTACTGTGAGAATGGCAGCTTTTTACATTTTTTCCATTGACATGAATGGGTGAAATCTGATTTTCTGTTTGTAGCTCTGCCCACGTGTGCAGGTAGTCCGCGAGACCCCCAGAACATATCACCCCAGGTAGTGAGGGATCTGCATACCAAGTTTCGTCCAAATTGGTCACAGTGAGAATGGCAGCTTTTTACATTTTTTCCATTGACATGAATGGGTGAAATCTGATGTTCTGTTTGTAGCTCCGCCCACGTGTGCAGGTGGGCCGCGAGACCCCCAGAACATATCACCCCAGGTAGTTGGAATTACTGTGAGAATGGCAGTTTTTTACATTTTTTCCATTGACATGAATGGGTGAAATCTGATTTTCTGTTTGTAGCTCCGCCCATGTGTGCAGGTGGGCCGCGAGACCCCCAGAACATATCACCCCAGGTAGTGAGGGATTAGCATACCAAGTTTAGTTCAAATCGGTCCCACAGCTTTTTACATTTTTCCCATTGACTTGAATGGGTGAAATCTGATGTTATGTTTGTAGCTCTGCCCACGTGTGCAGTTGGGCCGCGAGACCCCCAGAACATATCACCCCAGGTAGTGAGGGATCTGCATTCCAAGTTTCGTTCAAATCGGGCAAGCCGTTTTTGCGTTGGCAGCTGTTTTACATTTTTTCCATTGACATGAATGGGTGAAATCCGATTATCTGTTTGTAGCTCCGCCCACGTGTGCAGGTGGGCCGCGAGACCCCCAGAACATATCATCCCGGGTAGTGAGGGATCTGCATACCAAGTTTCGTTCAAATCGGTCAAGCCGTTTTTGCGTGATCGCGGCACATACATACATACATACATCCGATTTTATATATATATAGATATGTGTAACTTTTTATATATAAATATTCATTCTTTTTTATAGTAATATAATAATTACTTAGCTTAAATATTAATAGCCACTTAATGGGAGCACCTCTACTGACATGTACACGTTTCAAGCAGATCTTTTCATCAGGGTTGAGGCTCCCGTAGTTATTTATCGAGCTTGTACACTAATCGCTCCCCTCCATAGAGTATCATGGTGTTTAACCTGTAAATGCAGACTTATGCTACAATTCTATAATGGTGTTTGTACGTTCAGTTATTGTTATGGAGGTGATTCTCAAAATTGTTATGGAGGTGCTGGGATGCGCAATGACAAGGAGAAGACTTAAAATTCCAACATCACTTTGAAATATTCAATTTCTTCTTAAGAACATTTTCTAATTGCATAGAGCGGCATAATAATAATTAAAAAAAATGTCTAAGTCCGTTTTGGACCTAAGACGCTAGTCGCCCAAAGTTGGAAACGTCCAAAGTCCATTCTCGAAAATGAATCGTCTACTTCTATATCCAACCATTTGATCGTCCAGACCGCTAAGTCATCTATCTTTATACCCCATTCTCGTCCAAAAAAATCATCCAAGTAAAAAAATGACTAGAACAAGACCTTTTGGATGTGGGAGGGGAAAGCACAGTGATGGACTGGACATCCAGATATGGCAACAGAATAGGGGAGCACCTTATAGGGCACTGCCGTGAACTTCACAAAAAGGGTGCCACATAAAAATCTCACCACAAATCCCTTATAGGTCATGGTGAGCCCCTCAACACACCCCTAAAACCTACTATACTCACCTGTCTACAACCCCAAAAGCACTTATGTCTGCAGGTGCCACCTATATGGGTTTGGGTTTTTTTTTGGTGGGTGCACATGCTTCACCATGAATGCAGTGGTTAGAGTGGCTTATGGACCTGGGTCCTCCTTTCTATGGTTCACTAGCCCACCCCCTAGACTACGTAAGCCACCTCTGTGCAGCTCTACTAGGCTTTCCTATGCCAGGTGCTGATGTTCTGGAGGCAGGTATGTACTTTTTTTATTCTGATTTTTATGGTGGTGGGGAGGGGTCAGTGATCACTGCAGTGATTATCTGGTCACTTTGGAAACAGGGCACTTATACCTGTTTTTAAATTGCCTAAGTCACAACATATAAGTTCCCTCTAGGAAGACCACCTTCGAGTTCCAAGGCGCCAGAATCTGGAACAGCCTCCCGGATAGCTTTCGACAAACACCCATGTACTTCCAATTTAGGAAAGCGCTGAAAACACACCTTTTCTCCTCAATGTACTGACCCATTCCCATGCAGTCACCTGCATAATATCTCCCATGCAATTTCCTGCATGACGTCTATGTCTCTGTAGCGTTTCTAATATTGTGTAAACCGCATTGATTCCTAGCTGATATCTGTGGGATACAAGAGTTGGAATGATATGGTATGGTTGATTGACAACTGTGCGGAACAGCACCTACAAGTTTAGCTGCTAGTCACTGTTTATAGAATCAAGCCCTATGTCCCATTAAATCATGAATTTGGATCTAGTGGGAACCCTGTAAGAGATAATTTAGGGGCTGTTTTACTAAGGTGTGATGAAATCTGGGTTTAGCGTGTTCTAATATCAGATGTCCTGCATGTTAAGCCCAGATGTTCCTATAATTGCATGGCATCTTCCCTTTTGACATCTTATCGTCTCCTTTTTAGCAGGTGCAAAGTACTCTTGTATTAACACTGTGTTATCTAGTAGGAGGGTATTGCACAATGTTTAAAGCTACAGCCTCAGCATCCTGAGGTTGTGGGTTCACACCCACACTGCTCTTTGTGACCCTGGGCAAGTCATTTAATCCCCTTATTGCCCCAGGCACATTTAATCCCCTCATTGCCACCAGGACAGGCAGGGAAAAATTCTTGAGTACCTGAATAAATTCATGTAAACTCTGAGCTCCCCTGGGAGAATGGTATAAAAAATTAAATAAATAGTGTGAAAAGTTTCAGTCTCTGGTAATCAGAACTGGTATTGTGACATCATAATGCCTCATTCCACCACTGCCTAAGAGCCAACCTCACCAGTGATGTCACAATGGCTTGATTGTCCTATACTTGGCTCACTTCTACTATACTTTGATTTCTATAATGACACAGTGGTTAAAACTTCAGCCTCAGCACCCTGAGGTTGTGGGTTCAAACCTATGCTGCTCCTTGTGACCCTGGGCAAGTCACTTAATCCCCCCCCATTGCCCCAGGTACATTAGATAGATTGTGAGCCTGCCAGGACAGACAGAGAAAAATGCTTCAGTACCTGAATAAATTCATGTAAACCATTCTGAGCTTCCCTGGGATAACAGTATAGAAAATTGAATGTAGAAATAAATAATTAGCACATGCTAATGCAAACTTGCTTGCTGGATTACATGGGAGGGCCCACTCTCTGCCCATGACACACACCCTCTGAAAATATTTTTTAAAATAGCTAACGTGCTTACTGCAAAAAAAAAAAAAAAAAGTGCAAAAAAATGTGCAAAAAACATGCTTACTGCAAAAACAAAAAACCCAACAACAACTTTTGACAGGTTTTGTGCCAACATTGTTGTTTTACAATGAGATAGAGTGGGAGAGGAAGGGAATGGACTGTTGAGCTATTTACGTACACAAAACTAACCTGCTGGACTAAACAGCTGCCAAAACGTCCTAATAATACATAAATCCAAAATTGGCAAACCTGGTTAAAATCTTTTGAGGGACTGTCAAATCTTGTGAAAGCCAACCTAAAAAATAATAACTAACTAACTAACTTGAACTCAGAGGGCCTCAGTACGAGCTCTTAGGATTTAAACGAAGGGTATTGAGCTCAGGTAGTGACTTATGGATGACCAGCATCAGACAAAGTATAAATAAGCACTACCTCATACGTCATTTGGTCCATTATTGTGTCAATCACACTGTAAAAAAGTGTTAGGTAAATCACATGCAACAGTCCCTTTAAGAGATAATCCTAGTAGAAAGGCTTAGTAAAAACTCCTAAGTTACTAACTTATGCCTAGAATAAAGTGCTGGTGCTAAATAAATACAATAGATTGAAAAGTGCCACAACCTAAACAAGTGAATATGTATAATCTATATATATAAAATCGGATGTATGTATGTATGTGCCGCGATCACGCAAAAACGGCTTGACCGATTTGAACGAAACTTGGTATGCAGATCCCTCACTACCTGGGGTGATATGTTCTGGGGGTCTCGCGGCCCACCTGCACACATGGGAAGGGTGGGTTCACCCAATAATGTACATGTTCTTGCTCCTGATTAAAAATGTTGTTTATAATCAAGTTTTGTGTTAGTTGTATTGTATTCATTTTGTCAAATATTTCACATTATAATTTTAATATTGTACTTTTTATAAAGTAAAAAAATATTTTCATTCACCACTATAAAGTATCTTTATTTGAATCCATTTACAGTGTTATTGCTATAATTAAATACCCGTGCAACGCCGGGCCATCAGCTAGTATAAGATTATAATATATAATATGATTGCAAGGCAAATCCCCTCTTCTGATAACTGTATATCAATAAATAAATAATTAAAATACATAAATATGATGGCCTAAAGTGCAATAGTGGAAGTATAAACTAATCATTCAAAATACTAATATACAAAAAAACTGAAAGACTTTGACATGCCAAATAACACCCAAACAGTTCATAAAACGGCTACATAGACTATAATGAGTTCATAAAGTCACTTCTAGAGCCTGCTGCACAATGCATGAAGTCAATTCATCAAATAAGATATATTCTGAAAGCGTCCAAAGTGTTCAAAATTGCACTGTCAGAAAAAAAACAATCCAAACCGTGAAATGCTCGAGGGGTACTCGAAGGTCCGTCTAACACCAAGAGAACTACCACTCGACAGAGCTCCGTTTCGTTTTCTTCATCAGGAGCGGATAGTGTCCGACAGAAGATCTTTTACTGCTGTCGGCTCAAAATTCCGGAGCGTAAAAATTTTAATTATTTAAAGTTATCGCCCGCGGAAAGTAATGATGGCGTCTCAGGAATTTTGAGCCGACAGCAGTGAAAGATCTTCTTTAGTTAATGGACCTCTTACCCAAGTAAGTGGCCACTTTTGCACATAAATGTCCAGAATATTGCCATTTATGCGCGTTCCTTCTGCCGAGATCTAGGCAACTCCTTATAGAATTGCCCTCATACTGGCCATATGCAGCGAGTTGCAAAAGTGTCATCGTCTCCAACAGTAGCCAAAAGAGATTCAGAGCCTTCTTCCTGTGATTCTTATAAGCATTCTAGTAACTTAGCAGAAAGAATTCATTATAACAATGTGCAGTGAACATCACTGCCAGATAGCACTTACCCTTCATCAATTAAATTAATGCAGTCGGTGGGAATTAGTACTCTAAGGCTGAAGTAGACCATCAAAAAACAGCTCTCATGTGTCAAATACACTTCCTGACATTTCTGATGTAATGGAGAAGAACAGAAAAATGTGGAACAATTCAACTGCATATGTCTTATTGCACTGCACATCTACCATCTCTATTTGGGGGGGCTTTTCTCTTTGAAGGAGGTGTTTTCAAGATGTTTTGCTATTATCAGTCTCAGAGGGTACATTTAAAAGTTCCTTTGCATTACTGTTTATGATCAAATTTTCATTCTTTTTTACATATGTACTCTGGGGTCTCCAAATAAAAAATGTCAAATAAACTGAAAAAAAAACCCCAGCCCCGTAGTAAAGGTAAACAGGAAGAAATCTCCACAATCCAGAGAAATTTGAAGTCTCCTGTAGTTCAAATGTGAAAACTAGTGACTTAAAAAAAAAAAATAAATAGAAGAATATTCCAAGAACTGAACATTTCTTAAATGGCATTTGGTTGGTGGATACATGGAACGCGCTACCAGAAGAAGTGATAAGCAGGAGCACGCTACAGGGCTTCAAAGAAGGTTTGGATAGGTACCTAGAGGACAAAGGGATTGAGGGGTACAGATAGGAGTAGAGGTAGGTTATAAGGAGAGGATTAGAGGTAAGTTACAAAATTAGTCTGGGACCACTGTTCAGGCGTTAGGGCCGCCGCGTGAGCAGACCGCTGGGCAGGATGGACCTCTGGTCTGTCCCAGCGGAGGCACCTTCTTATGTTCTTACTTTTGTACAGCTTGATATAGGATAGGAAGAAGTATGATAATCCTAAGGGATCAATGGAAAAATAGCTTGTTCAACTGCTCATGCCACATGTAACTTGATATAAACAAACTGTCAAGCAGCTAATAGATGTGTTTACCAAGACCTTAAACACCCGAGACACTACTTAAACTGATTTTGTGTCCTTACTGGAGTGACGTGTTCATTATTGGTCTTGTTTAATTTTTTAATGCAGACTATGATACTGTGTTGTATCTATATGGTAATGAATAATTCAGAAGAACACTTAACTTGTGGCCCGATGGCTACCCAGCCGTTTCACTGGTATGTTTCCTCAGGGGCAAAAGCTCTTCTTATCGGTGTGATTCTGCATTAAAACACACAAACTGCGTAATTAATTAAATATTAAGTGAAAATCCTGCCTAAAACTATTTTTAATTATAAAAGTTTTTAATATGTCCAATCATGTCAGTTACATAATATTATTATTATTATTTTCATTCATAGTTCATACATGGATCTTTGGCAATTAATATCATAAGGTATTTATTATAATAGTAATTAATTAATTTAATAATAATAATAATTAGATAAAAATCACATTGGTCTTAAATTAAAAATAGTTTTAGGTAGGATTTTCACTTAATATTTAATTATATATGCAGTTTGTGTGTTTTAATGCAGACTAACACCACTAAGAAGAGCTTTTGCCCCTGAGGAAACATACCAGTGAAACGGCTGGGTAGCCGTCGGGCCATAAGTTAAGTGTTCTTCTGAATTATTTGTTATTATGTACTGCACCATATAGATACAACACAGTATCATAGTCTGCATTAAAAAAATTAAACTAGACCGATAATGAAAACGTCACCCCAGTAAGGACACGAAATCTCGGGTGTATGAGGTCTTGGTAAACACATCTATTAGCTGCTTGACAGTTTGTTTATATCAAGTCACATAGGAAAAAATATAACTTCTCAATATTCAGTTTGTAGCAGTCAGCATTTTTCTAAATGCTGACTGCCATAGACAAAATTAGACCCCAATATTCAATGTTGGCATCTATGAGGGCTCTGGTCAGCCTCCTCCCATGGCCAGAATGAATGAGATCAGGTACAATATTCAGCCCATTACCTGAGCTACTAATCAGGTAGAGAGTTGAATATCAGGTGGTCACATCTGATCTACCTAAAGAAACAAAAACAAAAAACTGTGGATACAGATGTTCTGGAGATAATTTATTATACACTGACATATAAAAACATGAAAATTCAATTAAAAAAGTACAATGATAAAAAATACAGCGATAAAAATTCAACCGGACCCTATTTAAAAAAACAGCATCCTTGTTCAGACACTGTCATACCCGTGATCAGTTCCCACAAGGCAGACATCCCGCAACCCAAGCAGTTCCCCAAACCCACACTCATAATTAACCCCAAGATAAATACTCCCCAACAAAGCTAGCCCCTCTTACCCCCATCCAATATTGGCTCCAAACCCAAAGACACCCCCATGGGCTTACCTTAAAACTTTGCTGGTGGTCTAAGGGGGAAGTTTGTACAGACTGGTTGCTCAGTTACTCCTGCCCTTGTGGTGCCATGTGTCTAAATGCTGACCTCTAGTGGTAGTCTCATGGTGTATAATTTGCTTCTGAAAAGGATTTTATGCACTTTCAAATACATAGCTTTATTTCCCAGTTGTATTTTTCAGAAAGTATCATTCCTAGAAAGGAGAGAAAAACAATATACATCCCTTATTAAAGTGGGTGGGTTTTTAGCCCTATAATTTCTGTACAGAGTTAGTGGATCATTTATTGGCACTGGAGTATAGGTGCTGCATAGTAGAGCCTAGGTATAAAGAAAACACTATGACTCAACAATGCCTGTAAGAAAAGAACAAATAGAATATATTTGGACTGCTTAAGGCCAATAAAGGGGGGGGAATTTGTTTCAAGAACAGAGAAAGAGCAATCACAGCCTATCTTTAGCTTTTTATCAAAGTTATCCGCAAAGTGGGGTAGTTTGTGAAGCACGTCTACCACAGATCAGAGCTCTGTATCTATTCCAACCCTCTAGGCAACAGGTTTCTTAAACAGTTCCTTAGGAATGTTTTCTCCTAAAACCATTCAGCTACAATGCTGGCAGAATTCCACTTCTAGCCTCAGTCGGCTTAGAAAGAAGAGTTTGAAACTCTGCTGTGATCTCTAGTACATTTACACGTGCGAGTAATGCATAAATGTGGGTGTTATAGAAATACCTGTCATATGTCTATAGAAAATATATTGTTAAATTGGGCCCCAAAATGCAAATAAATAATCCCATGTTATACCCATAATCTCAGGGGCTTGAAGAAAAGTACAAAGCGACTTCATAAAAATTCACTATGTGAAAAATACAGTGCAAAACACCTGGAAACATAAAAATGCAAAATTTCAGGACTATCCGGATGCCCGGACAGACGTTTCAAAACACGACAATTTTTCCGGATTATGGAAAGCTCTGTCCGCAACTAGAGGGCCTCTGAGCATATATGGATGACATCACATGCATCTGCGCAAGCTCGGAGGCCCTCGGACATGGCCCGGAGGAAAGGAATTAAAAAGAAGCAGCTTGCTGGAGTGGGATTGGGGGAAGAATGGGGTGGAGCTAAAGGTGGAATAGGGTGTGGCTGGTGGCGGAACAAAGCAGGGCTAGTGCATAACAATGTGGGGCTGGGGCAAAACAGGGCGTGGCCATGCATCTGGGATTTTGGGATGCAAAATATGGTAACCCTACATATAGTAAATATTTGCACAGTTTACTTAGCATGACAATTTACTGTAGGTGAATTTGGCACTAATGAGATGCAAAAATCATGCAAAGTTTCTGATTAAGGGGTTCTTTTACTAAGGCGCGCTAGTGCATTTTAGAGCACATTAAAAATTAGCGTGCGCTAAATGCTAATGCATCAATTATATCCTATGGACGCGTTCGCATGCATTAGCATTTAGTGCATGCTAATATTTAGTGCATGCTAAGACCCACTAGCGCACCCTAGTAAAAGGATCCCTAAATCATAGAAATGTGAACATGAGTACAAAAGTGGTTTAATGGGCCAATTATCTAAAAAAAAACAAAAACTACAGCTCAGGAGTTGTAGATATTTCTTCCAGGGTACCTCCCCTCCCCCCTGAAAAAAGCCTGTGTGTGATCCCTCAAATAGATGTCCTCTGAACTTACTCCCTTGTGTGGAATCTCTACTCCTTGTTGGACCAAGGAGCCTGACACCCTCCTTCCTCAACCCTAATATAAAGCTAAAACTTTTCTAAATCTTCTCCACCTCGTAGCTCTGACCTTTCCAAAAGTCAAAGGGCTGGCTGGCCCACCCTCATCTTCCTTAGTACTTTGACTTACCTCAAGGGGTATCGGTAAGAAACAGTATCGGGAAAGATTTGTGCTGATTCCTGCTCTGGCAACTACCATTTTTAAAATGGTTAACCAGCATAGCTTCACCCACCTTCTCCTTTTGAGATCAGTCAGGATACAAGAAGATGCCAGGGATGATGGTCTGCTGGGGGAAAGACTGGCTAGCTAGTCCTTTGTGGGAATGAGTGGGGCTATGGAGAGGGAGGAAACGTAGATTTATTTTAGCCCCTTGCTGGGGCTAGGGAGAGCATGTGGTACAGTGGGCCACAGAGGAGTTGTTGTTTCCTAGGCTAGGAGAAGCTAGAAGGGCCTGTAAGTTCCACTGGTCAAAAACATGAATGGGCACACATTTTTATAATTTCTCATGCGTTGCCATAGCCCAGAAAGTTTGTAGGTCCTGACTGTGGCCACATGTGAGAAATTCTTTGTGAAGTTTAACTAAGGATATAAATGAACCAAGAGCTCATTTGCATGTCTTAGCTAAATTTTGCAGACATGGATTCAAACCCATGCTATTTTGGTGAGTTAGAACATTGATCCTGATTCTATAAATGGTGCCTATCTGCACCTATCTTGTAAGCACTGGTTTCATATTTTACAGATTGAACGAAAAAAGTGGAAAATCACTGGACTAAGGGCTGGATTCTGTAAACGGTGTCCCGATTGTAGGCAGCGGTAGGTGTCCTACCACTGTCTAACCAGCCAATCGGGACGCACATTTTTGTAAAAAAAAAAAAGCTCCAAAGGCAGGCCGCCAAAGCTCGCCTAAGGCTAGTCATGGTTTGCCCTGGAAGTAGCCTTATGCGGACCTAGGTGGCCATACGCATCTCCCTAGACCAGCGGGAGTCACGTACAACGTAGGCCAGAAAAATGCTGTGATAAGTTTAGCGGCCGCACTAGCGGCCGCCCATCCCGCCCAAACGTGGCAGGAGGGATGCTCAATCCCTCCTGCCGGAACCCCCCCTTTAGATTGCATGGTCCCCCTACTCCCACTAGAACCCCTACTACACCCTACCCTCCCTGGACCCCCCTCTAACCTGTTAGGATGGCCAGCCGGATCTTCCTTCCTGGCAGCCAGCAGGCTTGCTTCCGTTGGAATGAGGCGGGCCTGCACCTTCCTGGTGCATTGTGGGATGCACCAGAGAGGGACCTAAGGCATGATTGGCCCAGGCACCTAAGGCCCGGAATCTTAGGTTGGAACCATGAGCCAATGGACGTCAGTTAGAGAATCGGGTCCACTTTAGGCAGCCTTAGCCCGATTCTATATAGGACACCCGTCAGCTTCTGAGACCAGGCGTCCTATACAGAATCCAGGCCTAAGTGTATAGCTCTCAATGGAGACTGCCACAACTTTGTTGTTTGGGCGGAAAACTTTTCAACGGCCCCTCTTATTAAGTAAATCAATGCAGACAACAGCTTGAAAATATCAAAATTGAAAACAATTTTGCATATTTTCTATGTCTTCCCTGGCCTTGAATAGAAATATGTTTTAAAATCTACAGATGATCTTTTTAATCTAGTCTGTGCCAGAGGCATGCAAATGCCTAAAGAAGGAAATGCATTTGCTTCCTTGAAAATAAAAGGCAGGAATGTTGACTCATTAAATTTGATTATGAAGCGGTGATGGGTGAACATGGTTTCTGACAGTCAGTATATTAAAAAGACCTTGTTCCTGAAATATAGCAGCAGAGAAGCCCTGGGTGTTTAGCCATTATTGTTGGAGTTATGAGATTTATTAATCTATAAACTCAAATTACTTTTTTGATTATTATTATAATGCCATCTGTACTAAAGATAGAAAAATGACCAATCAAAAATGGCCCATAAAAATTATCTCTTTATTAAAAAGAAAAAAATTGCAACTTTTCAGTTAATGCATATTACTTATGGATATTTGTAGCAAAGTATGCAGTGAACCCCCCCCCCCCCTAACAACTTCAAAAACAAAGTCCTTATTTTAGAAGTCTGATTTAGGATTTACATGTGTGAATACCTGCATTTATATGTGTGCATTGCATACATATGTAAAGCACCAATTTCAAGGCACCGGTATTTCTACATGTAATCCACAGTGTGTGTAGATCACAAGGGGGCCGTGATTTGAGTATGGTTTGAGCACAACCAAAGTCTGCAGAAAGGGAATGCCACAATATATCAACAATCAGGTTATACGGCTGCTCTTTTAAAATACGTACAAGTTAATAAAAAGTGCTCAAGTCATCCAACCATTCACATGAGGAATTAAGGGACCCACGTACCAAACAGCGGTAAAAAGTGGGTTCAGTGTATCCCTACATAGCTCATTCCCATGCGCTAAGAATATTTTTCCCACCAGGGTAAAATGACCACCATGGAGAAGAAATGGATTCTTTAAGGGCTAGACTCCAGGAAGTGGAGACATGTGACTCCTCGGTGATAAAGTATAGAAATGATATTGCAAAACACTTACCCCTTCTTTTACTAAGGTACGCTATACTTTTTAGCGCGTGATAAATATTAGCGTGCGCTACGCACATGCTAAACACTAACACGTGTATATTATTCTATGGATGCATTAGCGCACACGTTGATTTAGCACATGCTAAACGCACACTAAAACGCTTAGCGCACCTTAGTAAAAGAGGACATTAGAGTACCTTGGAAAATCAATCGATGATTTAACTTATGATTTTTTAAATTTTTCTAAGATCCACTGGCGCCTGCTCTGAATATGTTTAAGAAATTTTTGATGGAAGTTTTGAGGATGCCATTGGAGGCACTTCCGCCTATTACACGTGCTCAATACCTTTAGGGTCAGAGGATATCCTTTAACCCAAAGGCAACAGCTGAGAAGGAAGAACTCCTGGGACTTGCTGCCTTTTTGGAATCCTCTCTGGATGTGGTTATCCGTAGGACTACATTGCTGGTCACTTTCGCTTTTGAACTTGACCGTTAACAATGTTTTGAAACTTTCCTTTAGACATTTGGATTCTCAGTTTCTAGGGTCTAAAATAAGAGTATTTCCTGACTTGGCACGAGATACACAGATAAGGCGAAAAGCCTTCTTGGCCCTTCAGGCTAGGGTTCAGGCTTTATCTGCTAGCTTTGTGTTAAGATATCCTTGTAATTTTAAAACATACACAAAGTGCATACAAAAATACAATTGGCACCAAATAACAGCACTTATTACTAACAAATAATAATTTAGACATCTTCCCCCCCTCCCCCTCCCCCTCCCCACCTTCCCTCCCAACCCGGATGTGTATAAAACTCAATAAAATGAAAGGCTTGGACTACACTGCACAACAATTTTTTGGTTAAGTCTTGATTCCTGAAAAGTTTTTGGTGATTATGACAGGTACCAACTTGGTATGCTCAAATATGGTTTTGGTTTTACTGCATCACGTAAGAACTATGAGAAATAGACATTTTTATGTTTACTGACAATAAAATATATAGTCAAGTTTACGTTTCGCACAAGCGACTAAATGAAACAGAATTAAAAGTGTTTTGCTCCCGAGTTTCTTTTATATTCAGTGTCTGGTGCATCACGTTGTAGCATCCAACAATAGTCGGCAAGCATTGACGGATTCCAATTGTCCTGGTATCGTTTCTCCATCGTAGCTATGTCTTGATGAAACCTTTCACCGTGCTCGTCACTCACAGCACCGAGATTTGCGGGGAAGAAGTCCAAGTGTGAATGGAGGAAATGAATCTTGAGTGACATATTGCACTTCATTCTCTTGTATGCTTTGAGAAGTTTGTCTACCAGCTGAATGTAGTTTGGGGCTCTGTAATTGCCCAGAAAATTGTCAACAACGTCTTTCAAGGCTTTCCAGCCAATTTTTTCCGGCCCAACTAACAGATCTTCAAATCGCTTGTCACTCATAACATGTCTGATCTGGGGGCCAACAAAAATACCCTCTTTGATCTTGGCATCAGTTATTCTTGGGAACATCTGTCTTAAATAACGAAAACCTTCCCCTTCCTTGTTCATTGCTTTCACAAAATTCTTCATGAGTCCCAGTTTAATGTGAAGAGGAGGCAAAAATATCTTTGTCGGGTCAACAAGCGATTCATGTGCTACATTTTTCTGTCCTGGAACTAACTTTTTACGGAGTGGCCAGTTCTTTCTAGAATAGTGCGACTCTCTGTCTCGGCTGTCCCATTCGCAGATGAAACAGCAGTACTTTGTATAGCCAAGCTGCAGTCCTAGTAACAGAGCAACGACTTTGAGGTCTCCACAGATATTCCAGTTATACCTGGTATACTGGACATACTTTAGTAACATTTCCATATTCTCATATGTTTCTTTCATATGTGCTGCATAGCCAACAGGTACTGAAGGATAAACGTTGCCATTGTGCAACAGAACAGCTTTCAGGCTTAACATTGACGAATCAATGAAAAGACGCCACTCTTCCGGGTTGTGATCACAACCAAAGACCGAGAACAATCCTTCAATGTCACAACAGAAACAGAGACTGTCGACTTGTGCAAAAAATTTGGTTATATCATGATGCCGGTCTCGAAACACAGAAATTTTCGTACCTGGTGATAGCAAACACCATTCCTGCAGTCTCGAACCTAGCAGCTCAGCTTTTGCTTTTGACAGACCCAAATCTCTGACCAAATCGTTCAATTCGGACTGTGTTATCAGATGTGGATCGCCTGATGAGGATGGTTCAAAATCCGGGTCAATGTCACTGTTAGAACCCTGCACTGCAGTTTCTTCATCTGGTTCGTCTAAGGTCCAATCCTCTGGTGGTTTCGGAACTGGAAGACTGTCATCATGTGGCATGGGTCTCATTGCTGAAGGCAGATTAGGATATTCAATTGACTTCTTGTTTTTGGCAGAGAAACCAGACACATTAGTCAAACAGAAATAACAGTCCGTCACATGGTCTTTCTGTTCTCGCCATATCATCGGAACAGCAAATGGCATCGTCTTTCGAGTACCTCTGAGCCAGGCTCTCAGACTAACAGCACATGTCGCACAGCAAATGTGAGGCGCCCATTGCTTGTCTTGATCACCTATTTTGCAGCCAAAATACAGATGATAGGCTTTCTTTACAAGGGCAGTCATCGAACGTCTCTGAGGCGTAAGTGTATATTCCCCACAGATATAGCAGAATGTGTCGCGGCTGTTACGACACCGACGAGACATATTGCCCGACACCAAAACGTCTATAGCATCAAGCTTACTTACTGTTATATTGCTACAGCTACTATACTACTATACTTTACTATACTGATACTATATACACACACGGACTATCTATATTAACCAAATGAGCAGGATCGGTGTATGGAAGCCACCATTATAGCATGGTGAGACAGCGCAAGCTCGTTCAGACCTGCCCAGACATGCCCAGGATGTCATCTTCCATAAAACAGCTTCCAACCTGGCTAGATTTTATGCATGGACATACCCAGGCGGCACAAACCGTTGTTGATAAGACACTTATGGGAGAAAAAATTGTTTGCATCCAAATATAAGAAAAAATCACGACAAAATTGAAGATTTCTCTGAAATGGTACGTGATGGGTAATTTTTGATGTAATATTCATGATCAGCACCCAAAATTCTATAAGAAACACCCAGCAGTGTTCAGGAAGCAAAAACTTTGTTGTGCAGTGCTATTAATTGGTGGATACAAAATTTGCTAATGGGCCCCAGATATCATTTAAGTTTTTACCATAACCCTTTATTTCCGAATTCATACGTTCGTATCGATAACATAAGCACAGGGATTCCCACCAAAAGGTGTGATTCAATCTATTACAATTTTTGTGATCATTTGTATAGCAATCCCGGTCATTACAAGAAGTTACCTATTCTTAGCTGCAGAAATTGGAGATTTGGATTGTAATATACTGTAGTTCTAAAGAGAATCATATCATATGATATAGGAATAGAGATAAATAACTGCAGCAAAAAATGTTGCAAAAATGTTATAAGCCAAGTGGTGGAAATATCCTTTGAAAAACCATTTAAGTAAAGTGGAAAAAAAAGCCTCAACTAGTTTTATATGCAGGCAACAACCTGATGAGTTTTTTTTAGCCGTTCTTAATCTGTATGATAGGCAAAAAAAACTCCACTGCTTCTCTAAAAGTAATCTTTCAAAATAGCAAAATATTTCACCACTGTGCACAGGGAACAGGAAAAAGAACCTTCAGGAAGGTTGCATTTATCTTCACAGCTGTTGATGTAAGCCAGGACCGTGATCCAAAAACGCAACGATCTTCATAGTCACATTTCTGGCATTGAAGTGAAGACAAGGAACCGATGTCCAGATCCAACAAGGCACTTGTTTCACCAACGAATTGAATAGGAGGGAATTCCCTGAAGCAGCCATTCGTTGGTGAAACAAGTGCCTTGTTGGATTTGGACTTCGGTTCCTTGTCTTCACTTCAATGCCAGAAATGTGACTGTAGGAAGATTGTTGCATTTTTGGATCGCTGCAGTTATTTATCTGTTTAGATTGTTATTGCTATCCTATTAATTGTAACCCATATCGACTTCCAGAAGCCTAATATTAAGGGGCAAAAGTACAACATATGTTATATTGTTTATGAAGGCAAACAATTTCAATTCTTTGACCCTAAGCAGCTTGAGGAATTTTTAAGTGCTAGAGAAGATATTCATGTCATTGGCTCTCTTTTTCTAAGGTGCGCTAAGCATTTTAGCGCACGTTTAGTGCGCGCTAAATCAATGCACGCGCTAGCTGTTAATGCGTCCATAGAATAACATGAACGTGTTAGCGTTTAGCGCAGCAGTCTCAAACACGCGGCCTGCAATCTGTCCTTGACTAAAGCAGGGGTCTCCAATCTACTTCCCTTCCAACTGCCCTCCCCCAAGCCACCGCAATCGGGGAACAGGCCAGCGCCCGAGGTCTTACTTCTCCCTGCCCTTCCTCAAGCCACTACTATCGGGGAACAGGCCTCAACCACCGCAATCGGGGAACAGGCCACGCCGAGGTCTTATCTTCCCCAGCTCGGAGCTGACCAATTCTCGCCACTCGACGTCAATTCTAACGTCAGGGAGGAAGTTCCGGGCCAGGGGAAAGGAAGGAAGGAAGGAGGGAGAGAAAGGAAAGAAAGAGATGTCAGACCATGGAAATAGGGACAGAAGAAGAGAGAGACAGAAGGGAAGGTAAGACATGGAAACGTAGATTTTGAAAAGAAAGCAGTTAATGCCAAAGATGGATGCAAGGCAGAAAGTGAAGATGGAGAGAAAACCAGTCAAAGGACAAGAAGACCCTGGAAACATAGTTAAATGCACAGAAAAATAAAGTCACCAGACAACAAAGGTAGGGAAAATGATTTTATTTTCAATATAGTGATTGAAATGTGTCAGTTTTGAGAAAGGAAAGATATTAAACTTTTAAATGTGAGGGCTGCAGAAAAAATAGGGTACTTGGAGGGCGGCAGAAAAAATAGTTAATGACAATTTTGCATAAAGTAAAACTCTTTATAGTTTATAAATCTTTCCTTTAACTGTTAAAGGAAAGATTTATAAACTATAAAGAGTTTTACCTCATGCAAAGTTGTCATTTCTTTAATAAGACATTAACTATTTTTTTTCTGCGGTCCTCCAAGTACTACAAATCCAAAATGTGACCCCACTAAGGGTTCGAGTTTGAGACCACTGATTTAGCGCATGTTAAGCTTTCACTAATATTTATCGCTAAAAAGCATAGCGCACCTTAATAAAAGAGGGGGATAGTGTAATTCTATAAGCTCGCTGTAGACTGGCTTGGGGTGGGGGGCAGGGTCTCGGAGCGACCTTTCAATGCATTTGTGTTCATTTACTACTTATTGATATTTCCTTTTTTCCCCATTTTGGTTTGGTTTGGTTTATTTATAATCCACCTTATACAAGGCAAAGTTCGTCAACACATTCATAAAGAGACATAAATAACATTTCAATTATTTTACAAAAATAAAAATTGACAACACCAAATTACATAATCAGACTGACATTGTCAAACAACCCTGCCCTCCCAAAAGGATCAATTCAATGAGCATAACATGTAGCAGTCATAACAAAGCCTAAGGGCTCCTTTGACTAAGGTGTGCTAGCGATTTTAGCGCGCGCAAACCCCACGCTAAATGAAAAATACTAACGTAAGCTCTATGGAGGCGTTAGCGTTTAGCGCACGTGGCATTGTAGCGTGCGCTAAAATCGCTAGCGCACCTTAGTAAAAGGAGCCTTAAATGTTGTCGGCGAAAGATGTTCATTATTTCCTAATGTATTTTTAGTCTTATCCTATTTTATTTCATGAATTTCTGTTTGTCTCCAAAGTAATTGGTGATGGAAAAGTGAAAATTTAAAAAAAGACAAATTTTTCCCCATTCATGGCCCATTCATTAGCCATTCATGGCTAATTTTCCCATCAGTGTATGGCCATACATTTATTTAATTAAGCTATGTATACAGGCCTATTTACCTTACAGCCCTAATTTCATACATTTATTACTTTTTTTTGTGTCCAAAAAAAATTCGGAGCTGCTCTGGTGCAAAAAAACACATAAAGGAGTAGACTTGGGGAAATTTATTACTCATAAATTGAGCTTCCGAATGAAATTCTCCAGCTGTTCAATTTTTCTTTGTAAAAAGACTCTATCCTTAACAACGGTAGCAGAAATATTTTGTAAAGAAGCCGTTTGTGCATGAAAGAGGAGCGGGACTTGGGTGTGATAGTATGTGATGATCTTAAGGTGGCCAAACAGGTTGAAAAGGTGATGGTGAAAGTTAGAAGGATGCTAGGGTGAACATGGAGAGGTATGGCCAGTTGGAAAAGGAGGTATTGATGCCCTTGCATGAGACTCTGGTGAAACCTCATTTAGAATATTGTGTCCAATTCTGGAGACCACACCTTCAAAAAGATATAAACAGGTTGGAGTTGTTTTAAAGGAAAGCTATTAAAATGGTCTAAGGTCTTCATCATAAGGCATAAGGGAACAGAGTTAAAGTTCTCAATATGTATACTTTGGAAGAAAGGCGAGAGGGGAGATATGATAGAGACATTTAAGTACCTATGTGGCATAAATGTGCATAAGACAAGTCTCTTTCATTTGAAAGGAAGGTCTGGAATGAGAGGGCATAGGATGAAGTTAAGAGGTGATAGGCTCAGGAATAATCTAAGGAAATACTTTTTTCAGAAATGATGGTAGGTGTGTGGAACAGTCTCCGGAGGAATTGGTGGCGACAGAGACCATGTCTTAATTCAAGAAGGTGTGGGATAGGTACGTGGGATCTCTTAGAGGGAGGAAGAGTTAATGGTTACTATGGATGGGCAGACTAGATGGATCCATGTCTCGTCGCTGATGACAATTCTCTCCAGAATAATCTGATATTCTTCATACTGTCTCAGGAACTGGGCCACAACCTCCACACACTGTTGCTTGTACAGATCAGTAAGCTGCTGAGAACCCATCGTGTGCAGTTTCCTGTTTTCTAAGTCATCATGCATTATGGCATATGCAAATCCATAGCTGATATCCAAACCTGCAGCCAATTGAGAAGCTGTTATCCATTGGCCTTCTCTAATAATGGCATTAACACTGTCAATGTGCTCTTGTGTGCAAAATGTTGATGGGTGACCAGAATGACCTTTATCAGTTACACCTGTTCTTCCTGCTTTAAATATTTTGACCCACTCATAAATTTTCTATCGATTCATGGTGCTATGCCCCTACTGAGTCAATATCCAATGGTGAATTTCCACATGTTTAATAATAATAATAATAATAATAATAACTTTATTTTTGTATACCGCATTACCATGGAAGTTCTATGCGGTTAACAGATGAAGAGACTGTACATTGCAGCGAAGTTACATATTTTTTTTTTTTTTGGCATAGCTACATTTACATTTTCGGCAACGTTACATTTGCGGTGAAGTTATTTTCAGGTCGGTTACTATTGCAGAGAAGTTACAATTGTTGTAAGTTGCATATATATAGCGGAGTTCATACAGTAGTGTTACATACAGCGGTGATGTATATTGCGGCGTTCGATAAAGCCGAGCAGAGGCGTTAAGTAAGGGGGGTAAAGAAGAAGGGGTGATTAGTTGGATAGGGTGATCCATTTTGTTAAGCCGTTAGGTGGCAGACAGAATTGGAAGAGTCGAGAGACTGAGGTAAGTCAAGGTCCGAGGGGGAGGCAAGGAAGAGGGGGGGAGAAGTTAGAGGAATTTATCAAAAAGGTAGGTTTTGATTGTCTTCCTGAACATTTGGTAGGGGGGGGGAGTTGGAGATGAGTGCTGTGAGGCATTTGTTCCATTTGCCCGCTTGGAATGTGAGGGATCTGTTGAGAAATTTCTTGTAGAGGCAGCCTTTCAGGGAAGGAAAGGAGAACAGGTAGGTGTTTCGTGTACGAGAGGGGCCAGCGATTTCAAGGTGCTCGGATAGGTAGATTGGGGAAGAGCCTGCTAGGGTTTTGAAGCAGAGGCAGGCGAATTTGAAGATGATCCTTGCCTCCACCAGCAGCCAGTGGAGTTTAGCGTAATAGGGGCTAACGTGGTCATATTTTTTGAGGCCGTAGATGAGGCGGACAGCAGCGTTTTGAACTATTCTTAAGCGTTTGATGGTGTTTTTATAGGATCCCAGGTATATGATGTTACAATAGTCCAGTATACTTAAGATTAGTGACTGGACCAGAAGACGGAAGGAGAGGTGGTCAAAATAGCGTTTAATGGTGCGAAGTTTCCAGAGGGAGTAGAAACATTTTTTGACCTGGGCGTTGGTATGATCTTCGAAGGTCAAGCATCTGTCTAGGAGGACTCCAAGGATTTTTATGGTGGGGTTGATAGGATAGTCTAGGCCGTTCAATTTCAGGGAGGTGTTTGTAAGTTTATGGTTAGGACTTGCCAGGAAAATTTTGGTTTTTTCGGTGTTCAGTTTTAATTTGAATTGTGAGGTCCATAGTTCTAGTTTGGTGAGGACGGAGGAGGTGAGTTGTTCCGACTGTTGTGTGAGTGAAGTAAGGGGAATGATAATGGTGATGTCATCTGCGTATATGAATGATTTTAGGTTTAAGTCAGCGAGTGTCCGTGCCAGGGGGGCCAAGTAAATGTTAAAAAGGGAGGGGGATAGAGGGGAGCCTTGTGGGACTCCGCAGGGGTTGCGCCAGTGATGGGAGAAGGTTCCATTGCTGTGGACCTGATAAGTACGGTTGGTTAGGAAGCTTGAGAACCAGTTTAGTACTTGGCCGGTAATGCCGATTGAGTCAAGGCAGTTGAGCATGATATTGTGGTCGACCAGATCGAAGGCACTGCTTAAGTCGAATTGGAGTACTAGGGCGCTTTTGCCCAGTGAGAACAGGTGGACGAGGTAGTTGGTCAGAACAGCTAGGACAGTTTCTGTGCTGTGGTTTGTGCGGAAGCCAGATTGGGAGTCGTGAAGAATATGGAACTTTTCTAAGTAGTTCATGAGGTCGTGGTTAATAAGGCCTTCCAAGAGTTTTTGGAAAAGTGGGATGTTGGCGATGGGTCTGTAGTTGGTGGTGGAGGAGATAGGTTCCTTGTTGTTTTTGAGGAGGGGGGAGACAAGGATGTGGCCAAGTTCAGTCGGGAAGTGACCTGTTGTCAGGCATAGTGAGATCCAATTGAAGAGGTCAGCTTTGAATGAGGGGGGAGCGGATTTCATGATAGTGGGTGGGCAGTTGTCTAATAGGCAATTGGAGTTGGCGTATTTTGAGTAGAGATTGAGAAAGAGGTTCCAGTCTGGGCTTTCGAAGGAGCTCCAGGTCATGTCTGTAATTGAACCTATTGTGTCTGTTGCAGGAAGGTTGAATATTGGCTCAGGACTGGGGGCTACAAGAGACGATTTTAAGGTGTGAATTTTGTTGGCAAAATGGTCTGCTAGGGTTGTAGCAGGGGGTGGGAGGTCAGAGCAGGAGCGTATGTGTGAATCTATGTCTAGGAGGGAGTTAACTATTCTAAAGAGCGCTTTACTATTTAGAGTAGGGGAATTAATTAGTTGGGAGTAATGTTTATTGCGTTTTTCGTTGATCAGTCTTTTGTATTCGTTGACTTTCAGTCGCCAGTTGAGTCTATCGTTGTCAGTCCCTGATTTACGCCATGTTCTTTCAAGTTTCCGTACTTCGCGTTTTATGGCTAAGAGATCCGCGTCAAACCAGTTGTTTGAGGGCCGAGGGGTTATCTTGCGAAGTCTCAGGGGTGCGATGGTATTTAGGACTTGGTTGCTGAAGTTTTTCCAGTCTAGGTAGAAGTTGGGGTCTGGGTCGGAGTTAGAAATGCGGGTGTAATGTGACCAGAAATCTGCTGGATTAATTTTTTCTCTTGTCCAGGTTATTGTCTTTGTATGGTTAGGTTTGGGTTTCCTGTCTGGTGGTTTTTTGAGCCAGGCTAGTTCGAACTGACACAGGAGGTGGTCTGACCAAGGGGTGTTAGACCAATTTTGTTCAGTGAGGCTTATGTTAGGATTGGTGGGGGTGTTGGAAAGGAAAGTGATCAGGTCTAATTGATGACCTTTATTGTGTGTTGTGGTTTGGGGGGGCTTGGTAAAGCCAATCGATGTAAGGAAGGAGAATAAGTCTGCAACATTGGGGTTCTCTTCTTGCTCGAGGTGTAGGTTGATGTCTCCTGCTAAGAGGTTGTGGGTACCAGCTGCCGAGTTCGTGAGAAGGTATTCATAGTAGTTTTCTTTTGCTAGGTTCCATTTATTGGGGGGTATGTAGAATAGTGTGATGATAAGGTTGTCAATGTAGTCAGTTTTGGAGATTTTGCAGGTGAGGATTTCCAGGTTATTAGTTGATTTGGAATCTAGGATTTGGAAGTGAAAGTGGTCACGGAGAATGATGGCCAGACCACCTCCCCTTTTAGAGTTTCTTGAGAGGGGAATGATTTTGTAATGTGGTGGTAGAATATCCGCTATGATTACATCCTGGTCGGAAATGAGCCAAGTTTTGGTTAGAAGTACGATTTCTAGTTGGATTTCTTCCAGCCAATCTTTGAAGAGTTGGGCCTTATTTCTAATTGAGCGCATGTTCAGGTAGGCGCCAGGAAGTGTGGATTGTTCTGGGATGAGCGAAGGTTCCGTACTATGTAGATTTTTTAGGGATCGTTTTCTTTTGTGTGTTGTTCTGGGTGGGTTGCGGGTAGTGTTGATCACAGGGATGGGGAAAGGACCTGTTTCTGTGACATCATGAATGAGCCGGTGGGGGCGGATGAATTTATCCGGTCCTGGGATTCTAGTCCATGCGATGTAGGTTGGTATAGGTTCGAAGGCTAAAGATTTTGTAATCCAGCCTCTTGTGCTAAGCAAGTAGAGGAGGAGGAGGGCAATGAGCTTGTGAGTGGGGATAGACATGTTGGGGTGGCAGTTAGGGTGACGAAAGAGGGAGGCTGGTATGGGAGGGGGGGGCGGGCTGGAGAAGCTAGGGAGGAAGGGAGAAAGTCGATTAAGGGGAGGTGGGCAGATGCGAAAGACTCAAGGCAGATGAGAGGAAAGGGTCAGAGAATAGGTCTATGAACCAAAGTTCAAAATGAGGTTAGTAGCAGGTAAGATGAGAAGGAGTATGAGCAGATCTGTACTAAGTGAGAACAATGTGTAGGTATAATATAGAGACTATGAACAGGTCGTAAGATGGAATTAGGGTAAAAATCTGTAACAGGTATGAAATAGGAGTCGTGGGTAGATACAAAGAACAAGTCTATGAACTTGAGAGATGATGATCAGATCAGGGTGGCCGCAAGTGAGAGTCGAGGAATACAGTACGTGGCCCTCGCGAGTTAGTGACACTGAGTTAGGTGTCGGTCTTTGGCGGCTGAGCCCTTAAGAGGGCTAGGAAGGCAGGCCAGGTGCCGAAGTGGCTGCTGGGGGTGGGGCAAACCGCCGAACGCGATGCTCCTCCAGTGCAGTGAAGGGGGACGACTCGATCTCCCTTCCCCTTCACTGTGCTGGAACAAGAAAAGGCCCGGTCTGCAAAGCCCTTAAGAGGGCTGGAAAGGCAGGCCAGGTGCCGAAGTGGCTGCTGGGGGTGGGGCAAACCGCCGAACGCGATGCTCCTCCTGTGCAGTGAAGGGGGACGACTCGATCTCTCTTCCTCTTCACTGTGCTGAAACAAGAAAAGGCCCGGTCTGCAAAGCCCTTAAGAGGGCTGGAAAGGCAGGCCAGGTGCCCAAATAAAGCATTCTTTGATGGTGCAATCTTGCACTGGAGCATCCATGTTTCTGACCTCATGGCTGCCACATGACTAAAGGTCAAGCACTGCACTCTGCATGGATGAACTATCCAACAGGCAATGTACAAGAACATATCCCAGTTATTACATTATTTAACAACTAGTTTTTAAGCCCGTTACATTAACGTGTGCTAGAATAGATGTGTCTGTCTATCTGTCTTTCTTTCTTTCTGTCTCTCGCCTTGGCAGCTGTCTGTCTTTCTTTCTTTCTCTCTCTCCTTGGCAGCTTTCTGTCTTTCTTTCTATCTGTCTCTCTCTCTGTCACTGCCTAATTTTTCCATCTTAGCATCAATGTGTGTGTCATTCTGTGTATATTCAGTCGGCACCTCTTGCTTTACACTACCCAAACTGTGGTCTTCTTCCCGGTTCTTGTCTTCACCACTCTCATTCTGCTGGGCTGCAAATTCGCCATTCACTGGGGCAGAAACATCTGCACAGGGCTCCTTCCTCTCTGTCTCATTCGTAGCTTCCTCTCCTGTTAGCTTCTCAACGTTCATCATGCTGTTTTTGTTTGTTTTCTGAAGTGGCCCCCCTCAGCATGGGCTTTGTTTTGCTTCTGATTTGGTTTCCTTGCTGACTCGGACTGCTGCTTCTTCACGTCATCACCAGTGTTGCTGTCACTATCACTGTCCTGCCCTTTTTCCATCTGTTCTCCGGAACTGCCACACGTGCCATAAACTGCCACAGGCTCCACCACTGTACGCATCGCAGAAGCAGCATTGAGAGAAAAGCGCTGCACCGCGCTACCGCTGGCTTTGCCGTCTTCTGTCCACTGTGGCCCGCCCTCTCTGACTACTTCCTGTTTCCGCTAGGGTTGGCCACAGTGGACAGAAGACACCGAAGGCAGCGGTAGCGCAGTGCAGCGCTTTTCTCTCCATTTAAACGTGGGTGAGCCGGCGAGAAGGAGGAGGTGGTGGTTTTGGCGGTGAGTGAGGGCGGGAGGGGGGAGTCGCCGGCTGTGCTGTGCTTTCCCGATCTGGCCGCCGCATACGCGCTGTGACCACGGGCCTACGGATCACAGATCAGGGATCACAGATCACACAGGTCTGAGTGCGCATGCACGGCTAGCGTTTTATTATATAGGATTACCTTTCATTTTTGATTCACCCTATTTATCAAGCAGTGGTAGAGCCTTTTACTGAGGGCCAGTGAGGTAAATGCTACAACGCTAATTCAATTCCTATGAGCTTCAGAACATTTACCTCGCCAGCCCATGAAAAAGGCTCTACTGTGGTTTGACTAAAGGAGCCCAAAGTCTTTTCTTATATTGGACTGGCTTTGTAGAACTTTTGACTGGAAAGTTACCAGGAAAAATCCTCTTACTGTGTTTTTGTAGATCCACTAAGACAGGGGTGCCCAATAGGTCAATTGCGATTGACCGGTAGATTGCCAAGGCAAAGTGAGTCGATTGCGGAGCCCATCCCGGGCTCCGTGATAGACTCACTTTGCCTTGGCGATCTATCAGGCCGATCAGCCTTCCTCTCCCCGACGTCAATTCTGCCGTCGGAGAGGAAGTTCGGGCCAGCCAATTGTTGCCTGGCTGGGCCAGAACTTCCTCTCCAATGGCAGAATTGACGTGGGGAGAGGAATGCTGGTCAGCCTGATGCAGGGAAGCAGGGAGAGCTAGGGGCAGCGGTGGCTTTGGGGCCTGTTACCTGATGGCAGCGGTGGCGGCGGCTTGGGGACCTGTTCCACGATGGTGGCAGCAGTGGCTTGGTGGAGGGCAGGGAAAAAGAAAGAAAGGGGCAGGCAGGGAGACAGAAGGAAAGAAGGGAAACAGAAAAAAAGAAAGGGGGCATGAAAAGAGAAAAAAAGAAAGGGAGGCAGGGAGAAAGAAAGGGCAGGGAGAGAGGAAGAAAAAGTTGGGGGAGGGAATGAGGTCTGGAGGAGAGGAAGCATACAGGCTGAAAGAAGGGAAGAAAGATTGGATGCACAGTCAGAAGAAGAAAGTGCAACCAGAGACTGATGAAATCACCAGCCAACAAAGGTAGGAAAAATTATTTTATTTTCAATTTAGTGATCAAAATGTGTCTGAATTTATATCTGCTGTCTATATTTTGCACTATGGCCCCCTTTTACTAAACCGCAATAGCGGTTTTTAGCGCAGGGAGCCTATGAGCGTCGAGAACAGCGCTGGGCATTCAGCGCAGCTCCCTGCGCTAAAAACTGCTATTGTGGTTTAGTAAAAAGGGAAGAGGGTATATTTGTCTATTTTTGTATGATTGTTACTGAGGTGACAGTGCATAGAATCATCCGCCTTGACCTCTTTGAAAAAAACCCAGAATAGGAATGATAATTAACATTTTCTCAGCGTACAGTGTGCTTCACAAGCCCAAAAAGTGTGGGCACCCATGCACTAAAACATTATTTTTTTCAACAACACTACAGCTAAAGAATTGCATAAACTGAAGATAAAATAAGTTAGATCAGGTTCCTTTAGACATTTATTCTATGTTTAGAAGTGTGGAGGGACATTTTCAATATGATGTCTAAATCTGGAAAAACATGATGATTGAATAGACAAACCCATGGAATAGAGCAGCATTTGCTCTTCTATTGTGAATAGGGAAAGAGTGTCTGAGGTCCTTCCACATTTGTCCAAGATTTTTACAATTGATTGAAATGATTGGTGAGAAACTTTCAAGCCAACTTAGGTTAATAAACTATAGTCATTTTTCTAGATATATTTGAAAGGGATTTAACATATTTGGTGAAGAATTATATACCTGCTCCACGTTTGATGCTTATCTTGACAATAGTCTGGTGGAGAAGTTTGTCTTTTCTTGTTTCAGTGTAAATCTGAATATCTCCTTATATGCAAAGATGCCACCTAGTGGTACTTTTGCTAGACTATCACTAGGGAACAGAGATGACATTTTGGATCCTGGTATAGCCCTGATTTGAGTGGAGGGGACCACACCCACTTTGGAGCCACCGAATCACCAATGCAACTGATGGTTAGGTCACAGGTTGGGTAGGTGGGTTAAGGCTGAGCTCTAGGGAATGCTACATGTATTCAAGGGTAGGTTTAAAGTTGGGGATGCAGACTGTTGACAACCACCTCCTCTTGAGGTAGTGGCAGTTCAATCATACTGTCAGCGACTATGACAGCTAGCACACGGTAATGACCTGCTTGCTAGCTGTCAATGCAGGCCAATTTTCTTTACCACTCTGGCCAAGTCCACCTACCACCCATTCCTGTATTAAGCAGTTTGAGTTTTCTTTTCTTTTTTACCATACTTAGGGTTATCACTTGGCTCCATAAAAAGGAGGACGGATTGAGACATCTGGGTTTTACTTCTACTGAAAGCAATGAAATTATGGAGAACAGATAGAGACATCTGGATATTACTTCCATTGAAAGCAGTGGAAGTAAAACACAGATGTCTCAATCCGTCCCTCTTTTTATGGAGCCATATGGTAACCCTCTAACTACACTGTTTTAACACATTAGATGTTAGCATGTATCTGTGCTGACATTTAAGGCATGCTTCATTGGCTCCCTGTCCATTTTCCATTTCCAAATACAGTTTAAACCCCTCTTTCTGACTTACAAGTGCATTCACTCTGAAGCCCCACGATATCTCTCCTCACTTATCCCCCCCATGCTCCCCCCCACCCCCGCTCATCGGGCAAGCCCCTCTTATCTGTACCCTTCTCTTCCACTGCCAACTCCAGACTCCGTCCATTCTTTTTTTGCGGCACCGTATGCCTGAAACAGGCTGCCTTAATCAATACACCGTGCTCCGTCTCTGGCAGTGTTCAAATCCAAGCTAAAGGCCCACTTTTTTTTTTTTTTTTAAACCACTTTCAACTCCCACTCACTGCCGTCAGATACCTAGACCCACTATAATCTCCCCAACCCTGAAATGTCCTGTCTCAATTAGATTGTAAGCTCTTCTGAGCAGGGTCTGTCTATTGTATGTTAAAATGTACAGCGCTGCGCACGCCTTTCGGCGCTATAGAAATAATAAATACTAGTAGCAGTAGCAGCTGCTAAATACAGCTTAATAAATGGGCCTCTAATTCCATGAAGCAACAAAAAGGGAGGAAAGGTCCAACCTTGTCTGCAGAAAAAAACAACCAGGAACAAACAAAAAAAGGAACTGCAGATATGTACAAGATGCAGGCGAAATTTATTGTGACAAATATAAATATATAAAAACCTTTTTACCAAACAATGGACCCGACACGGTCCGTGTTTCGGACAAACCTTCGTTGGGGGTCCAAGATGAAAAAAGGTTTGGAAAAATATGCTACAAAAAATTGTAGAGTAAAAAATGTCATAAACCAAAAGGTCCGATGCGCCGAGAATCGCCAACTGCTGTAAAGCGTCTCACAGCAGTTGGCGATTCTCGGCACATCGGACCTTTTGGTTTATGACATTTTTTACTCTACAATTTTTTGTGGCATATTTTTCCAAACCTTTTTTTATCTTGGACCCCCAACGAAGGTTTGTCCGAAACACGGACCGTGTCGGGTCCATTGTTTGGTAAAAAGGTTTTTATATATTTATATTTGTCACAATAAATTTCGCCTGCATCTTGTACATATCTGCAGTTCCTTTTTTTGTTGTTGCCTCTAATTCCATGTGCATATTTTTCAGATCTGAACAAGCAGCCTGGAAAACCCATTGCTAAATTTAACAACTGTGCACTGGTTCGTTTTCTGACCATGGATTTAGTAAATCAGTAGCTGAATGGTTAGAACCTTTTTATGAAACCATAGGAATTGTTATCCCAGGACAAGCAGGCATGATATTCTCACATGTGGGTGACGTCATCTACGGAGCCCCAGCGCGGACAGCTTTTCAAGCAAACTTGATTGAAGTTTCAAGTTTGCTACATTGCACCACGCATGTGCATGCCTTCTTGCCCACTAGAGGGCGCATCCTCACCTCGTGGTCCTCAGTTCAGTCTTTTCCGCGGAGCCAGAAGCCCTGTGGAAATTGTGCTCTTCTTGTTTAGCCTTCTGTCACCGCGGTTGAGTGTTTCCCTCTCGGTCGCTGTGCTTACTTTGTTTTTTTATTTGATTGTGTATCGGTTTTCGTCAAAAAAAAACAAAAAAAACCTTTTATTTTTCTTCCGTTCGGCTCCGGGGGCTCCCGGGAGCCGCGGCCGCGGGACCTCGTTCGTTCCCGGCCGGGTTTCGTGTCCATGTCCCGTCCTTTGACAGGTTTTAAAAAGTGCACCCGGTGCGATCGTCTCCTTTCGATCACCGATCCTCACCGGTGGTGAGGCTTACTTTGTCTGGGCCCTGAGCACCCGACCGACTCCTGTACTCGGTGCTCTACGTTTCAAACAAGGGCCCTCCGCCGCCGTCGCGCTCGTATGGCAGAGCTCTTTGCGGTGGACGCCGGGGCGGGGAAGGCCTCGACGTCGGCCTCGGCTTCGGCCCCGGCCTTGACCTCGGCCTCGTCTTCCTCGACCTCGCCCCGACAGCCCGCGTCGTCAAAGCCGGTCTCCTCGACCCCGAAGTCGACGAAGGGTAAGTCCTCGCTTCCTTCTTCTCTTCCAGCCTCAAAGAAGCCATCCTCAGGCTCATTGACGGGGGCGGGTGGGTCGTCCTCGGCCCTGCCCCGAGCGTCGAAGTCGGGTGCCCCGCGGGAATACTCGAGACCGAGGTCGCCCTCGAGGGAGCACCCGCGGACCCAGGATCTACCTGCCATGATGGCGGTGCCGGCCTTTCAGGACTTACTCCGTGCGCTCATTACCTCGGAGCTGTCCGGTGCCCTTGCGCACCTCCAGCCGCCTTCGGCGGCCCCGTCGTCGTCGGCCTCGGTACCCTCGACTTCGGCCCCCGGGACGGCTTCGGCCTCGGCCCCGGCCTTGCCCTCAACCTCGGCTGACCAGCCTGAGTGGAGCGTGCGGCCTCAGGACAAGGTATGGAGGGTTCGGAGGATCTCCTCCTCTTCCTCCTCGTCGAGATCCTCCCGGGGCTCCTCGCCCTCGGGTCGGCCTCGGGCGAAGCGTCGGTCGAGGAAGCCCAAACGTCAATGGGTTTCTCCTCAATGACGCGGTCGCTCCTCGCTGACCGGGGCCGAGACCCTTCGGGTCTCCGAGCTTCGCCTCGATAATCCGAGGCTTCTCCGTTCCTCCGAGGTTGAGTACTCGAGGGACTCTTCGCCAAGACGGAGGGGGCGTGCCTCGGTCCCCCATACCCTGGGGACCTCCCGAAGGGGTTCCTCGGGGCATGGCCGGTCCCCGACCCCATCGAGGTCGCTTGGTGCGGCCTCTTGGGGTTCGGGTTCGGGTACGGGGAAGGAACCTCGCTATTCTCGTGAGGCTTCCCCTTCCTTCTTGGCGACGAGGGCTTCTCGTTCTCCCTCGCCTCCTTCGAAGCCCTCCTCTTTTTCACGATTTGTGCTGGATATGGGGAGGGCTTTGGACCTTGACCTGGCGTCAGGGTCGCAATACACGAAAGAATTTTTGGAGGAGCAGGATTTGCCCTCTCCTCCCAGAGAGACTCCCCGGCTGCCTCTTAACAAGGTTCTACACCAAACCTTTCTGAGGAACTTGGACTCCCCTCTTACAGTCACAGCGGTTCCATCTAAGATGGAGTCTAAGTACCGGACAGTCCCTTGTAAGGGCTTCGATAAAGCGCAGTTGTCTCACCAGTCGTTGCTGGTGTTGTCGGCGTTGAAGAAGTCCCAGCCTTCTCGGGTCTCGGCTGCGGTTCCCACCGGGCGGGAAGGGCGGACCCTGGACAAGTTTGGTCGTCGCCTCTATTCCAACTCCATGATGGCTGCCAGGGTCCTTAATTACGCATTCACCTTCTCATCCTATTTAAGGCAGATGGTGAAGGTGTTGCCCAGGTATTATGGGGTCATGCCGGATTCCCATAAGGAGGATTTTGGAGCCTTTATGGCCAATTTATCTCAGCTGCGTCTCTACCTTTTTCACGCAGTTTACGATGCCTTTGAGTTGGCCTCTCGCGTATCCGCCTTTGCGGTGGCGATGCGCCGTCTCGCATGGCTTCGTACTTTGGATATGGATCCGAACTTGCAAGAACGTCTGGCCAATCTCCCCTGTGTGGGCTCCGAGTTGTTCGATGATTCCTTGGAGGCGGCGACCAAACGCTTGTCCGAACATGAGCGCTCTATTGCCTCATTGGTCCGTCCTAAACCCCGGGCTCCGCCGCGGAAGCCGTTTAGACCTCCTCCGCGGCGGTACCCGCAGAAGTCGACGCCGGCTTTTTCGAGGCCTCCGCCCCGGCGTCCCCCGCAGCAGGGCAGAGCGTCCCAACCAAAGCCTCAGGCGCAAGGAGCGTCTAAACCCGGTCCATCTTTTTGACGTGATGCACGGTTGGGGGTGGGCCCCCTCCGCACTGTCGAAGGACTCTCTTCCTATCGGGGGCCGATTGCAGGCCTTTCTTCCAGCCTGGGCCAAGATCACGTCGGACGCTTGGGTGCTCCGGATCATCTCCGAAGGTTACTCGCTAAACTTCTTAGCCAGTCCGTCGGAACGTCCGCCGGGGACTTTTCTTGGCTGTCGAGACCAGCTTCCTCTTCTCTTGTCAGAAGCCAAGTCCTTGTTGAGCCTTCGGGCGGTGGAGCCTGTTCCCCCGAACCAAAGGGGACGGGGGTTTTACTCCCGGTACTTCTTGGTCCCGAAGAAGACAGGGGACTTACGCCCAATTCTGGACCTCCGAGGGCTCAACAAGTTTCTTGTCCGGGAGAAGTTCCGTATGTTGTCCCTCCCAGTCCTGTACCCTCTGTTAGACTCGGGGGACTGGATGTGCTCCCTGGACCTGAAGGAAGCATATACTCATGTTCCGGTGCATCCCACCTTCCGCAGGTTTTTACGGTTCCAGGTGGGGGAGTTGCACCTCCAGTATCGCGTCCTTCCCTTCGGGCTGGCCTCGTCTCCTCGGGTCTTCACGAAATGTATGGTGGTGGTAGCGGCTGCCCTGAGATCTCAGGGGCTGCAGGTCTTCCCCTACCTGGACGATTGGCTGATCAAGGCTTCATCCCGGGAGGGGGTTATCTCAGCGACCCGACAGACTATCATTTTTCTTCAACGTCTGGGGTTCGAGGTAAATTTTCCCAAATCGCAGCTGTGCCTGGCTCAATCCCTTCAGTTTATCGGGGCCGCGCTGGACATGGTTCGCCTTCGGGCGTTCCTTCCCTCGTCGAGACTGGAGGCTCTGCTTCGTCTGGCCCGTCAGATTTTGCTGCAGCGCTCTGTATCTGCCCACAGGCTGATGATTCTACTCGGCCACATGGCTTCGACAGTTCATGTAACGCCGTTTGCCCAATTGCATCTGAGACTCCCTCAGTGGACCTTGGCCTCCCAGTGGCGTCAGGATCGAGACCCGCTCTCCCTTCCTGTAACGGTGACTCCTTCCTTGAGACGATCGCTCCGTTGGTGGACCGACTCTTCCAATCTTTCCAGGGGTTTGTTCTTTCTCGTTCCTCCACATCGCAAGGTCCTGACCACGGACTCTTCGGAGTACGCGTGGGGAGCTCACCTTGACGGTCTGCGGACTCAAGCGCTATGGTCGGCGGAGGACCATCTTTGTCACATCAATGTGTTGGAGCTTCGTGCCATTTTTCTGGCAGTTCGAGCGTTCGGTCATCTGCTGCGCAATCAGGTGGTCCTGGTACGGACGGACAACCAAGTGGCAATGTATTATGTCAACAAGCAAGGGGGGACGGGCTCTTGGTCCATGTGCAGGGAAGCTTTGCGCCTTTGGGAATGGGCGACCTCCCAGAACATCTTCCTGCGGGCGGTTTACATTCAGGGAGAGAAGAATTGTCTGGCCGACAAGCTCAGTCGTCTTCTCCAGCCGCACGAGTGGTCACTAAACTCCAGAGTCCTGCGCGATGTCTTCCGCCGCTGGGGGACTCCTCAGGTGGATCTGTTTGCCTCCCCGGAGACTCGCAAACTGCCCCTTTATTGTTCACAAATTTACTCCCAGGACCGTCTCGAGGCAGACGCCTTCCTTCTCGACTGGGGAGGGAGATTCCTTTATGCGTTTCCTCCTTTTCCTCTGATCTTGAGGACGTTGGTTCACCTCAAGTCATCCAGGGCCACTATGATTCTCATTGCGCCTCGTTGGCCTCGTCAGCACTGGTTCTCCCTGCTCCTTCAACTCAGTGCCAGGGAGCCTCTACTTCTGCCTGTGTTTCCCTCTCTGCTGTCTCAGAGTCGGGGTTCGCTGTTACATCCCAATCTTCAGTCATTACATCTGATGGCTTGGTTCCTTTCCCCCTGACTTCGGCGGTCAGGGAGGTGTTAGAAGCCTCGCGCAAGGCCTCGACTCGGCTTTGTTATTCCCAGAAGTGGACCAGATTTTCATCCTGGTGTACCTCGCACCATCTGGATCCGAGTTTGGTTCCGGTGTCCTCGGTTCTGGAATATTTGTTGCATTTCTCCAAGTCTGGGCTGAAGACGACTTCCATCCGGGTACATCTCAGTGCTATTGCTGCTTTCCATCGGCATCTAGAGGGACGTTCTCTCTCTCTTCATCCTCTGGTGGTTCGTTTCATGAGGGGTTTAGTTAATGTTAATCCTCCTCTGAAACCTCCTCCTGTGGTTTGGGATCTTAATGTGGTCTTGGCTCAGCTGATGAAACCTCCTTTTGAGCCGATTGATAAGTCTCTTCTTAAGTTTCTCACTTGGAAGGTGGTATTTTTACTTGCGCTCACGTCGGTTCGTCGGATTAGTGAGCTACAAGCTTTGGTTGCGGAACCGCCCTTTACTGTGTTCCATCATGACAAGGTGGTTCTTCGCACCCATCCTAAATTTCTACCTAAGGTTGTGTCTGATTTTCTCCTCAGTCTATTGTTCTTCCGGTGTTTTTCCCGAAGCCCCACTCTCATCCTAGTGAGGTGGCGCTTCACACGCTTGACTGTAAGAGGGCGTTGGCTTTCTATCTCCAACGTACCAAGTCTCATCGGAAGGTTCCTCAATTGTTTTTGTCCTTTGATCCTAATCGGTTGGGACATCCTGTTTCCAAGCGCACCTTGTCCAACTGGTTGGCTGCTTGTATTTCTTTTTGCTATGCTCAGGCTGGTCTTACACTCCATGGTCGAGTCACGGGGCATAAGGTCAGAGCTATGACAGCTTCGGTTGCTTTCCTCCGGTCTACTCCTGTGGAGGACATATGTAAAGCTGCCATTTGGTCTTCGGTTCATACGTTCACCTCCCACTACTGTCTGGATACTTTGTCCAGAAGTGACAGTCGGTTTGGCCAGTCGGTGTTACGTAACCTGTTTTCCTAAATTGCCATCCTCCCACCTGCCCTTTTTTGGGTTGGCTTGGAGGTCACCCACATGTGAGAATATCATGCCTGCTTGTCCTGGGATAAAGCACAGTTACTTACCGTAACAGGTGTTATCCAGGGACAGCAGGCATATATTCTCACAACCCGCCCTCCTCCCCGGGGATGGCTTCTTTGCTGGTTATGGAACTGAGGACCACGAGGTGAGGATGCGCCCTCTAGTGGGCAAGAAGGCATGCACATGCGTGGTGCAGTGTAGCAAACTTGAAACTTCAATCAAGTTTGCTTGAAAAGCTGTCCGCGCTGGGGCTCCGTAGATGACGTCACCCACATGTGAGAATATATGCCTGCTGTCCCTGGATAACACCTGTTACGGTAAGTAACTGTGCTTTTTAGTTTTTCCTTCTGTTCCAGTTTACAGTTTTCAAGTATAATAAAAAATAAAGTGCAATAGTTTTGAATGTGGTATCCCCACAATCTTTTAGATAAAATCCACTTCTCCCTCTGTATTTGTGGTTTCAGCAATTGCAGTTTCGATTATTTGTGGCTTTTAGCTTGCTGGCTCCTCCCCCCAAAATTACATCAGCCTGCATAGAGAAATCGCTGATTTCAAGCGTTTACAGAGAAAAATCGCTGATTCCCCATCACTTTTTTCACTGTGTTTTGCCTCTCCTTCAGGAACAGGCCAGGTCTCCAACCGAGTTATGTGTGGTTTCACCATATTCACGATGGTTTTTTAAAAATAGAAAACAGTGAATAGCATATGAAAAAGTTATTCGCGTTTTTTCTGTATTCGCGGGTCTGTTAATCCCACTATCACAGCGAATACGGAGGCAGAAGTGTACTGTGCTTGCTAAGAAAGCATGAACTTTAGATTTTCAATTGTATATTTCGGTGACGGGACTAAATCGCGCGAGACAACGGCGCGCCGACAACTGAGCGCAAGGTTGACGGTGTGCCAAAGAAAAGCACTATTTTAAAGAGCTCTGATGGGGGGTGTGGGGGGGAACCCCCCACTTTACTTAACAGACATTGCGCTGGCGTTGTGGGAGGTTTGGGGGGTTGTAACCCCCCACATTATACTTAAAACTGAACTTTTTCCCTAAAAAACAGGCAAAAAGTTTGGTTTCAAGTATAATGAGGGGGGTTACAATGCCCCAAACCCCCCACAACGCCAGCGCGATGTCTGTTAAGTAAAATAGGGGGGATCCCCACTAACACCCCCCGTAGGAACCCTTTAAAATAGTGCTTTTCTTCGGCGCGCCATCAACCTTGCGCTCAGTTGTCGGCGCGCCGTTGTCTCGTGCGATTTTGTCTATGAACCGTATATTTCAGCAAAGAAACGTAACTGATTGCAAAAGTATAAACTTCAGCACTGCAGTATTTCATTTTCCATCTTAACTGTCAGATTAGAGCACCTGCCATTTATTTTCTCAGAACCTTCCACACAAAATACAGAAGTGCGTTAATAAAATAAAAACGCTCGTCAATGACAATGATTTATAAAAAGGAGTCCTTAACAACCAGCTAAAAAAGGCGCATTCATATTGGAAAAGTACAGGATTTCTTGATATAATTCTGTATCTAACCTTGGTATATATTAGAAGTGCTTTACCATTCCTGTTTGATGGTTGTTGCTTATGTAGGTGACAGTATAGCCAAGATAAAGCTTATCAACATTCATGGATGCCATAATTCTTTAAAGTTCTCAATAACATTTTCCTCGGTATGGTAATTTGAAAGGAAATATGCAAATTACTTTCAGAAACTAAACTTAAGAGAATAATTAATGCTTATTTTAGCTAGCGATGGATATCTTAGCTTAGGTTGTCATTTGTCATACTTCTGTTATGTGACAAATCCTACCTTAAGACTATAATTGTGTAATTTAGGATTCTGAAAATCAGTCATTTCAGTATTTATTATATATTATTGACAGAGTGATATATATGTTGCTACTTTTGGATACATTTGCATTCTTAAAATAACCATCTCAAGCTATTTCATTTTTAAGCAAAGTTTTCCTGAGTTTAAAATGCTACAATATAAATGTTAAATTTTTAATCATTGCAGAGAAGACGAGACCATCAAGCTGGGAAATATGCTTTCATGACAACCATATAAAGTGGAACCTGAATTTAGACATTTTTGACATTGGTACTGTTTCAGTTGTAGCTGTCAAGACACAATACAAGATTCATTTTTTTGTGTCACACAATGATTTGGTCAACTGATTAGTGGATTTTTTTCAAGGACTCCTGATGCATGCTTTGCAGCCAAAATATGGTCTGCGTCGGGTCCGGTTCCAGGTTCCACTTTATATGGTTGTCCATTAAAGCGTATAGTGTATTTAGCAGCAATAGTAAACCTAGGCCCTCTTTTACTAAGGGCTCCTTTTACGAAGCCGCGTTGGCGGCTTTATCGCATGCACATTTTTAGCGCGCGCTAACCCCCGCGCTAGCTGAAAAACTACTGCCTGCTCAACAGGAGGCGGTAGCGGCTAGCGCGGCCGGCAAATTAGCTCACGCTATTATGTACGTTAAACCGCTAACGCGGCTTCGCAAAAGGAGCCCTAAGGTGCGCTAAACAATTAGCATGCGCTAATCGATTTAGCGTGCACTAAACGCTAGCACATGCATGTTAGTCTATGGACGCATTAACATTTAGTGTGCACTAATCCCTTACCGTAATAATTGTAGCAGCCACATCTACAATAGCCCGGTTCTGTAACTGGCGTCTGTAACATGGATGTCGGTTACAGAATCAGGTTTATTTTAGGCGGCCTTAGGGCCGATTCTGTATAGGACGCCCGTCGGCTTCTGAGCACTTTAAAGTTAAGTTTTAATCCGGTGCACTGATGTCCTGCGCGCATTTGTCTGAGCGGCTTTGTAAGCGCACGGTTATCCCGCACGCTTTAGTCTATGTACCGTCCAACCACGCCCATACCATGTTCCCTTGAAATCTCTACATCTCAGAGATCTCCATGCCTAAAAGGCTGTTCTCTGAACTGGCCATTTAGATAGCATATAATCTACTAATGCAAATACCGCTGGGTACACAGAAATGCTTTTAAAATGACATCCTTAATTCAAACTCATTTATTACATAGCTACAGAATAGTAACAGAAGTTCTTGGGATCCAACCCGAAATGTCTAATGAGTTGGACACGGAGTAAATCTCAAAACTGTGACAACGAGAAACACGCTCATATTTTTAATGTTTTGCTTCCCTATGTAATTTGAAATGCTACAATGCTTTGTTCTACATAATTGCTCTCCCATGCTTTATTAAAAATCTGATACCACTACTGAGGGTTGAAATGAAATACAAGTCTTCATTTAATTAATCAAGGGGATGGAGAGCTCAGAGCATTATTATTTTTGAGAAAAATATACCAAGCTGATAGTTAATCCATGAAGCTTTATTATGATATTGTCTAAGTGAAATACAATAAAATCAAGATTTATACTGATTTCATACAATAAAACTGAATGATAAAACAAATATTTTGTGCTAGTTATACGTTTGTAGGCTTATTTAAAACTTGATATGCCACATGCCATAATGCATGAAAATGGTTTACAGTCAGGTACATACTATATATTAAGATTAAAAACTGGAAAAATTGGGATCGACTGAATTATAATTTTTGGTGGTATTCGCTATGCCAGATCTTTAAAATGGAACAGGCAACAGCCATACAGCAGGGGCATTTTAAGAAATTTAGGGTTGTTAGGGAGCCATTAACAAAATACTGTACAGAATGAATATTATTTTTCCCGTTTGTTCATACATGTCCAGGGTGGGGGGGTGGGAATACTGTATGATTTCTAACGCTTAATAACAATTGTTGGGTATAAGGGAGGAGGATATTTGATGTGAGTTAGAATTGATGGTATATTAGGGGCTCCTTAGCGCGTGCTAAACTGCCACTTTTCGGTTAGCGCGGGGGTTAGCGCGTGATGAAAAGTCACGTGCGATAAAAACGGTAACGCGGCTTCGTAATAGGAGCCCTAAGTGATGTTAAAGTATAAAATGATAGTATCTTATGTTACACTTATTGGAATTTTTTAAAATGAATTTATTTATAGAGTGTTAATTCCATATACCTCACCTAGACTTTCGCGGTCAAATGACCGACATTTATTGGTCATCCCTTCTCTTAAAATTATCAATACGCGGTGGCAGTATATTTTTTCTATTATTGCTCCCCAATCCTGGAATTCCCTTCCAATTTATCTAAGAGAGGAAAAGAATCTTGGAAAATTTAAGAGCAAACTAAAGAGTCTTCTTTTTAAAGATGCATTGAATGATTAACTGAATTGCTTATGGCTCTTAATCCATCCTTAACTATTTTGACTGTTTTTATTCCCTTCCCTATTGTTTTCAACCCTAATTGTATTACTTTATAACCAAATTGTAATTCATTCCTAATTGTCCCTGTGTTTTGGCTTGTATGTGTAATTTGACTTGCTATTATGTTTTTGTAGATTTGGTGCTTGTTATTTAAGTTTGTCTTCCTTTACTTTGTAATTTTTATCACTTTGTACATCGCTTAGAATTCGGATTAGGCGATTAATAAAATGTCACAATAAACTTGAAACTTAAAGATGTTTTTTTAAAAAAAGATAGTGTATGGGATAAAAAGAAAGAGAAGAAAAAATATATGGGCAGTCCGAGCCAAATTCTATAAAAGGCACTCTAGTTAATTGTCACTAGATGCCCTTATTGCTGATGCCTAGCGATGCCTAACTAAAATCCACACGCAACCCACGCTATTTCAATTAGCTTAAATGTCATGGCAATTGACCATGCCATTGAAATTAATAAATACATTTTTTTAAAAAACAACAACTTTGGATCATCTGTTATATTTTTGTCCATTGATACTTGGTTTCTGGAAGTCAATTTGGGGACAAATTAATCTTATTCTTGAATCATCTATCCCCTTGTCATATGAGGCGATAATATGTGGAACGCTACTCCATGTTAAACCCACTTTAGATAAGTATAAAAGTTGTCTTTTCATGATATTGACAGGAATAGGGGGTTCAAATGATTACACTTAATTGGAAAACTCAAGATAGGATTAATTTCATTTTTGGGTGGGTAACTGTGTGTACTACGTATAAATATGAAAAGATGATGGCAGTACGTTTATGAACTAATAAGTCCATAATGAGGTATGGGGGTCCATTGACTAATTTCATCTAATATAATAAAATGCTAGGCCGCGCATGCGCACTAAAAAAAACGTGTTCCCTGATCCGTCGTGAAAACACGAGTGCGCATGCGCACGTTTTACGTCATCACCTACTCTCCACCTCACACCACCTATCACTGTCATCACCTGCTCTCCACCGATCACTGTTCCTCCTGCACCATGCCACGCCAGGCATGTCCGCAGCCGGCCTCGAGCTCCTGGGGGCCGGCGGCGCTGTGATGAGGTCCCGCCTCCCGCTTCCGCACTACACGGCGCCGCCAGACCCGGACCTACACTGAGATCCGCGATCGGGTTGCCATGGAAACCCCGCCACAGCCTCGCAGCTAGGTAGGGGGACAACAATCGCGCTTATGTTCAAGCCGCCGCCACGACTCCCCTCTCGAACCGCACCAGGATCGAGAGAGGAGCTGCGGCGGGGGCTTGAGCATAGACGCCATTGTTGTCCCCCTACCTAGCCGCAAGGCTGCGGCGGCCTTCCTCACCCGGCTCACATTGAATCCAAGTAAATAACCGGGGCTGCCTAAAGAAACAAAGTTTCACGGTGCTTGGCCCGCAAAACAATTCCTGCCGTTGCCAAAATTTGGCCCACCGTTCCTTCCCTTCCTCCATCAGGTACAGTTCATCTCCGCCTATGTTAAAAGGAGTTGCTTTGAAATTGGAGCCCTGCCGCCACCGTAACACATTCCCTCTGCCGCGGTCCCATATGTCAGAGAAGGGGCAGGACCAAGGCAGAGGGGAACGTGCTACAGCAGTGGCAGGCCTTCGATTTCGACGCGGCTCCTTTTAACATTGGTGGATTCACTGCACCTGATGGAGGGAGGGAAGGAAAGGTGGTTGGGCGCTGTTGAGCCCCTCTTTAGCCTTAGACCCTCTCCTAACTGCTCCCTCCTGTCTCAGACCACTGGAGCACCTGATGGAGGGAGGGAAGGAAAGGTGGTTGGGCGCTGTTGAGCCCCTCTTTAGCCTTAGACCCTCTCCTAACTGCTCCCTCCTGTCTCAGACTACTGGAGCACTTGATGGAGGGAGGGAAGGAAAGGTGGTTGTGTGCTGTTGAGCCCCTCTTTGCCCTCAGACCCTCTCCTAACTGCTCCCTCCTGTCTCAGACCACTGGGGGGAGGTGCCTGTCTTCAGCTGCAGGGATGGAGGGAGGGAAGAAGAAAGAAGGGGCCCTGGCAAGCCAGTTATCAAAAGCCAACCATAGCCTGGGACCCCTACATGATATGAATAATGACCAGACAACAAAAGGTAAGAAAAATAATTTTATTTTCTTTTTTATGATTACAATATGTCAGATTTGAAATGTGTCTTGAGGGAGGCTTCCGCCGCGGCTTTGGACAGAGGGGTACCATTTTCGTGGGAGCCAGCCTTCGGAGAGGCTTGGGACACGGGGACGGATGCGGGAGGGGCTGCCGCTGCGAAGGGCTTTGGTGGGGGAGCCAGCCAGACCATAAGTGTGGGGACGTTGTAAGCGCGGATTGGTCAAGGAGCCGCCGCTGCTGAAGCTTTGAAATTGCTCTCCCACCGTCACTCCCTCCCGTCCCGGCTCTGCCTCTGCCCCTGCCCCTGCCCAGGTTCAAAAGCAGGAGACATCTAGCACCCGTTAATCTAACGGGCTTAAACACTAGTTACATTATAATTAGGGTCATGTTTCTCCCTTTTTCGTTAGATTCCTTACACATCCAGGGAGGGTGGAATATCTAGTTTGAAGAGATAAATTAATTCCTTATTATATTGAAATCATATCATATATATTATTGTTTATAATTATGATAAGAAGGGGATAAAATGATTGATTAATGTAACAATTGTAATGATAATAGTGTATTCATATAGTTTTTCTGATTTATCATTTGTATACATTATCAAAGTTTGAAATGTCAATAAAGATTTACAAAAAAATACAAAAAACAAACAAACAACAATTAAGTCCCCTCCCCTTTTTGTACACCAGCTGGTGTGCTGAATGCTCTGCGTTGCTCCGACACTCATAGGAACTCTATGACCGTCGGAGCAGCAGAGAGCATTCAACGTGCCGGCCAGCACTAAAAACCTATTGTGCGGTTTTGTAAAAAGGGAGAGGGTGGGTAGGGAGTAAGAGTTCTATGTGGAATTCAGAACAGTACCTAGCGACACATAAGTCAAGGTGCTCCCTGACACCAAACGGCAACTACCTTAAAAGTAGGCATGGTTAGGGATGTTGTTAAGTGTTGAGTGTTAAGTGTTGAGTTAGATGCTGGAACTTTAGGCCCTGTAAAACCTGGCCTATTGTACTGGCGCATACCTCTATGGCACCTAGCAGTATCTAAGTTTACTTAGGTGCTGCTAGACATGATTATATAAGCAGTGCCTATAATTGAGAACTGCACGGAGCAGTACCTATAATGTAGGCACACTTAAGAGCCATTTATAGAATGTGGCCCTTATTGACTAAGCACGTCAAGTTCTGCTTGTGACAGTTGTCGACCACCACAAGCTGAATCTCACAGGTCTTTTTTTTTTTTTTTTTTAATAACTTTTTTAATTTCAGTAGTTACTCTACCCCAAACAGCTTTCTAAAATGGCAGGCTTCTTTCAATTAAAAATGATATTAGAAATGCTAATAACATTTCTTCTGTTGTTTCCTCTCATTCCAAGGACATAGCTTCTGGTTTTGGAGGGGCAGAACCAGTCTGAGCCACCAATGCTGTGCACAGGGCAATAGCTTCATGCCTGGTTTCCATTTTTTTCCAGCCATAGAGTTGGGGAGGCAGTGGGTAAGTGAACAGGCATTAAAATGGGGGTGACCACAGGGGTCATGGCCTCCCTAAAAATTGGCAGTCGAAGGTCAGAAGAGTCAGTTATGGCTCTCCTGATTCCCCCACCTACTTTCTCCCTGGCTGCTGTAATTTTAAATCTTCAGGCAGCTGGAATCAGCTACGAGGTGAGCCTGCTGCCTTCGGCCTGTCTCGGAAGTCTTCATTCTGCAGCATCCTGCCTTCATAGGAACAGGAAGTCGCTGTACTATGTATCATGGGGAAGGATGAAAAATAAAGGAGACACCTTGCATTTTGTGAAAATCTCAAACAAGAATGCAGGGTTCTTAGATCAATCAATTATGTGGTGGAGATCCATCGGGCCCTTTGATCTATGAGACCTGACATGGCTCCGGGATTGGATGGATTCTAAGCATTATCAGGAGCTGTTAATTCTACCTTTGTTGAATCTGTTTAACTCTTTGGATGAGGAGGCTAGACTTCTCTATTTTATGAGACTTGCTGGGATCACCATTCTCCATAAAGAGGGGAAGGATCCTGTGGAGTGTGAACCCTACAGGCTTATTTAATTACTTGAAGCGAATGCCAAAATTTTCACTAGAATTATGGTGGTCCGCTTGATGTTTTGGGTGCTCAGATTGGTTCATCCTGATCAGTTCGGTTCAGGGCAGTTGCTTATTCAGGCAGTTGCTATATTCGGCAGTTGCTTAATTTGATGGATATGACTCAGCAGGTTAAAGCTGATTTGGTGTTGCTTTCGATTGTTGCCAAAAAGGACTTTGATCAGGTCTCATGGCCATTTATGTTTCAGATTTTGGGTAGAATGGGCCTGGGGCATAGACTGTTGGGGTGAATTAAAGTATTATATTGTTCTCCCTTGGCAATTAAAATTAAGCTATTTGCAGGTTTTTGAGCTTTTCTTGGAGACTAGACAGGGTTTCCGCTCTTTTGTATCGTATTCACACTGGTAATTGAACCTCTAGAACAGCATATTAGAACATAAGAATTACTATACTGGGACAGACCAAAGGTCCATCAAACCCAGTATTCTGTTTCCAACAGTGGCCAACCCAGGTCCCAAGTACCTAGCTAGATCCCAAGTAGTAAAACAGATTTTATGCTGCTTATCCTAGGAATAAGGAATGGATTTCCCCAAGTCAACTTGATTACAAGACTAGTAGTGAATGGAGCTGAATATAAACTAAGCCTATATGTGGATGATTTATTATTTGTTCTTATGGTGTGTGTGTGTGTGTTTGTGTGTGTATGTGTGAAAGGTTAGAGGACTATGGGGATGTTTTGTTTTTTAAAGTAAATTTACACAAATCAGACCTGCTTAATGTTTCCCTATCCTTTGAAGAGAGGAATAGTATTTGGGCCAATTATTCTTTTTGATGGGTGAAGTCCTCCTTGTGGCATTTAGGGAGGGTTTGAGCACCAATATTTATTTATCTTAACTATGCTCCTTTGATGCATCCCATTAATCAGGATTTGGAAGGGTGGGAGAGACTTTGATTGTCATGGGATGGGAGAATTAAGATCCAAACACTGCTCAATAATCAGTTTGCTTAATAACCTAATCATAGGAATTAAACTCATAAGAACATAAGAATTGCCGCTGCTGGGTCAGACCAGTGGTCCATTGTGCCCAGCAGTCCGCTCACGCGGTGGCCCCCAGGTCAAAGACCAGTGCTCTAAATGAGTCCAGCCTCACCTGTGTACGTCCAGTTTAGCAGGAACTTGTCCAGCTTTGTCTTGAATCCCTGGAGGGTGTTTTCCCTTATAACAGACTCCAGAAAAGGGTTCCAGTTTTCTACCACTCTCTGGGTGAAGAAGAACTTCCTTACATTTGTACGGAATCTATCCCTTTCAACTTTAGAGAGTGCCCTCTCGTTCTCCCTACTCGGTCATTACATGAGACGTACCTGTATAAAGATGGTGGTGTTACCCTACTTGCTCTATCTCTTTCTGGGAGTCACACTAGACCGACATTTAACACTAGCAGAACACACAAACTTAATGGTACAAAAATGCTTTTTTACATTGTGGAAATGAAGAACCATAAAAAAATATTTTGATCCTTTATCATTCAGACTATTTGTGCAGGCATTAGTTTTATCTGTTTTAGGCTATTGTAACATCATCTATTTAGGAGCACCCAAAAAAATTCTAAGGAAATTAAGGATAATGCAGAATACAGCTGTTCGATTGATTTTTGGTTTAAAAAAGAATGACCATATTAGTCCTTATTATCGTTTACTTCATTGGCTGCTTTTGGAGGCAAGAGTATTATTCAAATTTTCCTGTATCTGCTTTAAGCTGATATCGGGATTTTGTTGCATAGACTATCAAGAGAAACTAGAAACTTCTACTTATTTGATTATCCAAAAATTAATGGGTGTAGATATAAGACCTTCTTAGACAGGACTCTAGCATTTCAAACTGGTAAGCAACAATCTTGATTAGGTAAATGTATTCAGTAAGCTATGTTATCCTATTGCAGATTTCGGAAATTAATTAAGAACACTTTGTTCGATAAGTTTATTACTTAGTGAGTTTTACTATTGAAATTCTATTTTACAAATATTTGTATTTTTTACTGTATTATTGTATTTCGCTGATTGTCCAGCTCTTTTTAGGATAAACCGCCTAGAACTTTTGGTTATGATGGTATAAAGAATAAAGTTATTATTATTATTCAAGCTTTACTAGTGGCTATGGCTGAGGGAGTTTTAACTAAGTGGTAGAGGCGTCTCCCTTATTTTATTTTCAGCAGGGAGAAAAATGCGGGTGGCGTGGGTTATATTATGTTTGAGTTAGATGGGGAGCCTTGCAGTATACAATCTAAAAAAATACTATCAGTTAAAAAAATAGATAGACAGATATAGATAAATTTTAACATGTAATGTGCAATCACAAATTGACCATTTTACCACAGAATGCCAGCACACGTCCCACGGTAAGCCTTTTTAATGCTTGGTAAGCGCGCACTAGTACTTACTGCAGTTTAGTAAGATCAATGGTTTTACTACTGGAAGAGTAAATTGTTTTCTTTTTGTATATTACTTTCTTCCCTCTTTTTCTTTTTTATACTTTCCAACCAAAATGAAGACTTTGATGACATCAGTCTTCTAGTCCAGGCTTGCCCTATGATGAGCTACACAGCCAATCCTTCACAGAAGAACAATTACTAATTGTTCCTATGAAATTATTCCAAGGGTTTGCAAAATAATCTCTCTGCCATAAAGAGAAATAAATGTTTGGATTTTTCATAATAGAGAACTATAGATTAATTTGACGATGCACCATCCAATCATGATGGTCTGCTTAGCTCCAGTGAGGTGTTTTCTGTAAACCTCTAGTAATTGGATATGCTCCAACTCACAGCACAATCCTACTGCATGTTGATAGAGGATTTCAAATTTCTCAAGGTCTCTTTGGATGTCAGGGGTTTCAGTTTATATGAGGTGCCATGGGTTCATTTGAGTTTTTAAGAGTTTGAAAAAAAAACCCCCAAACCTAGAAATGTGTACATAGGTATTTTTGGTTAGCATAAGAATGAAGAAATTAGAAACTTTTAGATTTTGTTGTCTTTTAAAATTCCCATTCCTCCAATGCCTAGATACACATTTGATTCGCACTCTGTCCTGCCTTTATCCAAAAGAATATAAACCTAAAAATAGCAAGACTTCTTTCAGAAGAATGACATAAAATGACCAGTATTCACTAAAACCAGGTAAAATATGTTTACTGCATTTTATAGGATGTGTATTCATCTTAAGAAATGTCAATAACATTGTGCTCACCGTTTCATGTCATTTTTAAGCCATAACGTGAAATTCAATTTTTATTGGTTTCTTAATAGTGTATCCTACTGAAGAACAGTGCACAATATGGAGGGCATTCTATAAATGGCGCCAAGATTTCAACACTAGAGGAAATCGGTATGGAGTGCTATTCTATAAATGGAACTCTGGGTTGAATGCTATTTATGGAATAGCACTTAGGTCCAGATTCTATAAAGCAGTGGTCTCAAACTAGCGGCCCGAGGGCCATATGCGGCCCGCCAGGTACTATTTTGAGGCCCTCGGTATGTTTATCATAATCACAAAAGTAAAATAAAACAGTTTCTTGATCATGTGTCTCTTTAGCTATAAATGACAATATAATTATTTAGATTTAGCCAAAAGGAAAGATTTATAAACTATAAAGAATTTTACCTCATGCAAAATTGTCATTTCTTTAATAAGACATTAACTATTTTTTCTGCGGCCCTCCAAGTACCTACAAATCCAAAATGTGGCCCTGCAAAGGGTTTGAGTTTGAGACCACTGCTATAAAGGGTGCCTGAAGCTGGTCACCTAGAATGGCATGCCTTGCCGATCTAAGTGCCTAACTTACCCCTGCCCCCCGCCCTTTTATGGAGTTGGGCTAATGTTTTTTATTGCTATCCATGGTGATAAATCTCTGACGCTCATAGAATTCCTATGAGTGTTGGAAATTTTACCGCCGCTGTTAGTGATAAAAAAAAATGCTAACGCGGCTTCAAAAAAGGGGGAAAACAATTCAAAAATGAATTAGCTAGTAGGTGCCTAACTTGGTAGATGCCTAGCATTTTGAAGTAGGCATCTACTCCAAGGTGCCTACCATCAAGTAGGTATGGTTAGGGGCACATTCTGGGCAAATTCTGGGTGGATATGGGGCATAGTTTGATTTAGGGGCCTAACTTAGGCACACTTATTTAAGCCAAGAAAACCCTGGCCTAAAGATTCTTTAAATGGCGCCTAGCGGATGATCGACAGTTATGCCTAGAAGTTAGGTGCCATTTATAGAATCAGGGCCTTAGAGCCCATTTCCTTGCCAAAGTTTGAGTGTAAATGCTGACACCCAATTCTGACAAAAAAGTGATTCTTTCGTTTTGAGCATAAGCCAAAAGAAAGCTTGCTAAGAGAACACACCAACCATTGATAAAGAGATTGATAAATGTGATAGATATATAAGGTCCTCAGTAATCACCGCTCATATGCAGGAATTTCCAGCTTCAAGAGTTGGCACATTTATATTTTACCCAACAGTGTAATTAGATATGAAAACATCCTAGGACCTTGTGTGTGCTTCATAAACCCAAAATAATGTGCAAAATTAACACTTAAACTTATTTCTTAAAGTGAAGAAAATCATCAAAAAATTATTTGACAAAAAGAGTCCAATCTCCTAAAGATTTTTTTTTTCAAAAAGAGTCCAATCTCTTAATAGTGACTATATCTAAATAATCACTATAACCATGCCATAACAAAGGAGAAGATGCATTACTTATCTTCAAAATGACAGCAATGATGATTGTATCTCCATACAATGAATTCACTGCTCTACAGAGCTCCATTTCGGAGGACATGGCCTCCTTCCTTGGGAGCAATCACACTGTTCAAAACCAAAATAAGGCAGTTGTGAAAAAAGGATCTCCAGTTTGAAAACTGCTAATATTTACCGCGCGTTAAAAAGCATAGCACACCTTAGTAAAAGAGGGGGTTATCCTGTGAGTGGAGAGATTTGAATTGGAATTCTGTAATTGTATTTCCTCCACTCTGCCGTGTAGAAATTTGTGTAGTATATATGAAAATCATGTTCATCAGTACCGGATTTACCAATAAGTTAAATAAGCTACAGCTTAGGGCCTCACTATCTGAAGGGGCCGCACAAAAATTCAGAATTTTTTTTTGGGGGGGTGGGGGTGGGGGCTCTGAAAATTATATGTGGCGTTCTATCAAACTTAATTACGCTGGGTTTTACTAAGCACCTCTTTTACAAAGGTGCGTTAAGCTTTTCAGCGCATGCTAAATATTAGCGCACGCTAAACATGCGCTAAACACACGCTAAATGCTAACACGTCCTGTGGACGCATTAGCGGTTAGCACACATGTTGATTTAGCGTGCACTAAATCCACGCTAAACACTGACACGTATATGTTATCCTATGGACGCATTAGCGGTTAGCACACATGTTGATTTAGCGTGCACTAAATCCACGCTAAACACTGACACGTATATGTTATCCTATGGACGCATTAGCGGTTAGCACACATGTTGATTTAGCGTGCACTAAATCCACGCTAAACACTGACACGTATATGTTATCCTATGGACGCATTAGCGGTTAGCACACATGTTGATTTAGCGTGCACTAAATCCACGCTAAACACTGACACGTATATGTTATCCTATGGACGCATTAGCGGTTAGCACACATGTTGATTTAGCGTGCACTAAATCCACGCTAAACACTGACACGTATATGTTATCCTATGGACGCATTAGCCGTTAGCACACATGTTGATTTAGCGTGCACTAAATCCACGCTAAACACTGACACGTATATGTTATCCTATGGACGCATTAGCGGTTAGCACACATGTTGATTTAGCGTGCACTAAATCCACGCTAAACACTGACACGTATATGTTATCCTATGGACGCATTAGCCGTTAGCACACATGTTGATTTAGCGTGCACTAAATCCACGCTAAACACTGACACGTATATGTTATCCTATGGACGCATTAGCGGTTAGCACACATGTTGATTTAGCGTGCACTAAATCCACGCTAAACACTGACACGTATATGTTATCCTATGGACGCATTAGCCGTTAGCACACATGTTGATTTAGCGTGCACTAAATCCACGCTAAACACTGACACGTATATGTTATCCTATGGACGCATTAGCCGTTAGCACACATGTTGATTTAGCGTGCACTAAATCCACGCTAAACACTGACACGTATATGTTATCCTATGGACGCATTAGCCGTTAGCACACATGTTGATTTAGCGTGCACTAAATCCACGCTAAACACTGACACGTATATGTTATCCTATGGACGCATTAGCGGTTAGCACACATGTTGATTTAGCGTGCACTAAATCCACGCTAAACACTGACACGTATATGTTATCCTATGGACGCATTAGCCATTAGCACACATGTTGATTTAGCGTGCGCTAAAACATTTAGCGCACCTTTGTAAAAGAGGGCCTAAATGTCAGTAAAGGTTTCTACCACGGGCCAGCGAAGTAAGTGCTCTGATATTCATAGAAGTCCTATGAGAATTGAAGCATTCACCTCTCCAGCCGACGATAGACTCCTCTACCGCCGTTTAGTAAAAGGAGCCCTAAAATGTTTGAGAGATGGAATTATTTTCATCTGCACTTTTAAAATAGTTTTACACATATTGAATTTAGGTAATATTTTAAGCATACATTTTCTGTTTTCAGGCTTTTTAGTTTTCTGATTGCAAACAAGTTTATTATTTCTTATATTAATAAAAGTCATCCAAATTACTAATTCTGTCAGCATTATATACGAGGGATCTTCAAAAAAGTTCTGCACTTTTATTTGTATAAACACAAATACCTCAAAAGCAAATTACATCACTTTTCCACATAATCACCCTGTGCCTGACTGACTAGTCACATCATATATATCAGTAAGAAGATCTTGTAAAGACTTATAGCAATACTTTATCTCGATGTACTCACAGACCTCAGTGATACCATCTGTATGTCATTAAACTTTAGATCATACAGAGAAAAACGGTATCCCTAATCGTCATCGGTCATATTACTTATTTTGCAATACTTTTTAAGTTATTTTCAATAAATATATTTTAGTAATAAATTACTCATCTTATCTCCTGCTACGCGGGTGGGGGTACGCACTCCGACGTAGTCTACGTTTCGCCCATACGGGCTTTATCAAGGAAATCCCCCTGCAACATGAAATAGATATAGGTTAAAGATATTAGTAGAATTCTATTTAGACAACGCAGGAGCATGAACTGCTAATACTGAGGTATTTACTAACTGTTAACTGTTTTCTGAACGAGTATTTAATTCTAATCTTAAACTCTAAATAGAATTCTACTAATATCTTTAACCTATATCTATTTCATGTTGCAGGGGGATTTCCTTGATAAAGCCCGTATGGGCGAAACGTAGACTACGTCGGAGTGCGTACCCCCACCCGCGTAGCAGGAGATAAGATGAGTAATTTATTACTAAAATATATTTATTGAAAATAACTTAAAAAGCATTGCAAAATAAGTAATATGACCGATGACGATTAGGGATACCGTTTTTCTCTGTATGATCTAAAGTTTAATGACATACAGATGGTATCACTGAGGTCTGTGAGTACATCGAGATAAAGTATTGCTATAAGTCTTTACAAGATCTTCTTACTGATATATATGTTGCTTGACTCGAAGGAAGATTAGAAAAATTCATAGAGTCAGTGGTTAGGTTGTATTGACTAGTCACATGACATTCTATGACACGCCCTCCTACCACTTCTTCCTCCCCAACCATTTCTCCAAATACTTACCAAAAGTAATGCAAAAGTGGACTTTTTTTTTATTATTATTATTAACTAACATAGGTCATTCAAATCCTTCTCATGTAAATCAATGCTGGATATTTACACTCCTGTTATGTGAAAGACAGAACTATGTTATGTCATATGACTTTAACCTTTCAATGTTCTTTGCATTGATTGTTTTGGGAGTTACAATAATATTTACATCACTTTTAGGCTATAGTTTAGCAAAAGAATATGAATATTATCCTCAACTTATACACAATGTCCCTTCTCCTATAATCTTGTATTCATATCTTTCTGTCTTCCATTAGCCTTGTATTTTCAGATAATTTGCCTGTTTCCCCTTCCATGTTTTACTCTCTCCCCATTCTTTTCTATCAAAATATTGTAGTTCTGCCCAGTTACCTCACGTATCAGTAAATCATCATTTGTCAGTGCATCTGATTGTTGTTGTATTGAAATCTGTTTTTAATGAATTTTTTATAGTTTCTTTTTTATACTATGTAAAACTGCCTTGATATTTGATAAGGCGGTATATCAAGTTTTTAATAAACCTGAAACCTACAACTTAATTGATAAATTAACCACTAATTGACATTAACTATCAATAATCATATATAATTGGTGCTAATTGGTACTAAAACTGCACTTAATTCTCATGCCCTGACTTTAGCATGGAAATCCTTTAGCGCATAAGTACAAGGGGGGATAGATGTAGAAGACATATCGATGGGTCAGAAGCATGCCCAGAATTTACGCACTAAGGTTATAGAGTAAGTTATACACAAAACTTCAACATTTCATTGTGGAAATTTATACCATCCATTGATATGGTGTAAGCTAGTATTTCCTATGTCAATCCCGGAGTACCCCCCCTTGCCAGTCAAGTTTGCAGGTTATCCACAATGAATATGTATGAGATTGATTTGCACACACTGCCTCCATATGCAAATTTATTTCATCCATATTCATTGTGGATATCCAAAAACCTGGCTGACAAGGGGGTACTCCAGGACCAACCTGGGAAACACTGGTTCAAGTGATCATGTCCGATCTGAATATCGTCTGGCATCTGAAGAGCTTTCAATGACAAAAACCTGGATAGTCAATGTTGAAGCCTGGATTAGTCAGGCATTGACTGAACAGATCAAGTTCTGCCTGCAGCAGTAGCATTCTGACCAGTGGTATAATGAGGGAGGTAGATAAGGTTACCAGACGTCCGGATTTTCCCGGCCATGTCCGGGGGTCTGGACTGCTTTTCCAAACCCAGTACTTTCTCCTCAAATTCGCTGTCGGGCAGGAGGGCAACGCGATGACATCACACGCACGCATGATGCCATCGTGTCACATGCGTGCAAGAGCGGATGTCCTCCTGCCCGACCAGAGCAGGCAGAAGGGGCCATGGCTGGGGTGGGGCTAGGGCAGGATTGTGGGCAGGACTGGGGTGTGATGGGGCGGGATGGGTAGAACTGGGCGGGCCTGGGAGCGGGTCTAAGGGGGTCTGCTTGAGGTAGGTGCCTAGGGTAGAAGCGTTTAGCATTGCTGCCCCGTGAGCTCCCTTGTGTTTTTCTCTGCTGCCCCAGCATCACTGCGCTCCCATGTACAAGCACTTCTTCACATCTTCGCCGGCAGTGAGCAGGCTGGAATACCCACTGCTCGTGCAAGCTGAGCCTTCCTTCTGATGTTACTTCCTGGTCCTACAAACAGGAAGTGTTGTCAAAGTGAGGGATGAGGCCGGTATAAGCAGCGCGTAGCACAGCCTGCTCACTGCCGGCAAGGATTTGAAGAGATAGTGGTAGTAGTGGGCCGCAGCGGGTGAGGGTGTGCGCCCTTCAGAGACCCATCCCATCCTATACCATCATGGGGAGGAGGGAGGATGAGGAGAGATTCCGGCACCCCTCCAAGTTGGAGCCTGGTTAAGTCCGCCCCCCCCTTGCTGTACCACTGATTGTGACAGTTACTGACTGCCACAGGCTGAATGTCAAACAGATTCTTTTTAAAAATATAACTTTCTAAAATTCAGTAGTTACTCTACCCCAAATAACCCCCTGAAATGGCAGGCTTCTTTCAATCTGGCTTACTTTTTAGCTACTGAAAATATGCAAAGCGTTCAAACTAAATAATATATCATATATTAAAGGGCTTATAGAAGAGCATTGATCTAAGGGTTAGAAGCTTGAACTGCAATTTATGTAAAAATCCTGGAAAGATCAATTCAATGCAGTTCAACTAATTAATCATTGTATGCCCTTGGGCAAGTCACTGTGAAGCTTATGTACTAACCCAAAGGTTAAAGGCCTCATTTGTAAGAATGTTCTACTCATACAAACAAGCTTCACAGAAAAAAATTGTGCATGAAAAGATCTGCAAAATAACTATACTTCTTCATTGAGTTGCTGTTACTTGCTTTGCTAAAAACAGACATCTGAAACCTTTTCATATACTCTTAAAAATTTTCTCATTATACAGCTGTTTTTCATGATTTTGCAATGTAGCAGCTCATTAATAGGCCAGGAGAAGGATCATATTGTGGATATAAGGAGATCATTAAGACCCACCTTCTACTATTTGTTCCCCCTTCCTAGAAGAGCTAGTTTCAAAAAGTATGCCCCCTCCTGACTCACCCTTCTGAGAAGATCTGGCCCCCAACAAGGATGTCTCCCTCCTGATGCTTCCATCCCAAGAACATCTGGTGCCTGAAAATGATGGCCCTACTTCCCAAAGCCCTCTCCCTACCCCTCATTTTCTGTAGGCCCCACAAGGCCTACCTTGACAGTTCCTGATGGTGTAGTATAGAAAGGATAGGAGCAATCCCTACTCATATCTACCCATAGTAGTTCTGGGTTCAAAATGGCTACCGTAAGTTCTAGTGGCAATCTCCGGGTTAATTATCAGCCTGAATCTGAATAAGTTGACAGCACATGTCTGGTTATATCCATATATTCAGTATAGGTGCCCAGACCTGGTTCCTCATTGAATATTTGGCTCTAATTTAGGCAGTGACAGTGTTTACAAAAATGTTGACTACCGGTGACTGAATATTGACTGTAATTAATTTAAATAGAGTTCCAGTATAGCAGAATATGCATGAAACTTAATATTGTAAATGCCAAAATGCATGACATTTTTCTCAACTTCACACAAAATTCCCTAAACCTTTTCATGTTTGCAATTTTGGAGCATGCTTGTATACTTTTTGGCATGAAGGTTTCTACTACGGCCCAGGACACTAAATGCTCCGATGCTTATAGGAATTCGATGAGCATTGGAGCAACATTGGAGCATTTAGTGTTCAGGGCTAGAATAGAAATCTTTACCACAGCTTAGTAAATCGGGGGGTGGGGGGAATATTTTGTACTTCTGAGACTACCTGTGACATGAAGGTTTTTGATTTAATACTCTTTTCTTGAGTAATATATTTAAAGCATTACTATTATAAATATAAAACGATTCAAAATGATTTTGTCTAAATGTGGAATGGTTCCAAAGACTATAATTGGACCAACTAGTCAGCATATTGGTCTTGACAAGTGCTTCTCTTCTACAGATTTTGACTAAACTAGTCTGAAGCACATTACATGCCTATATAAATACTTAATTTTGAATTGGTTCCAAAATGCCTGAATTAATTAGTATCAAAATAAATAGAGCATTGCTTCACTACTGTAGGCATTTCAAATGCCGTGGAGTGATGTAGAAGGATAGTAGGCAGAGGAAGAAGAACAGAAGGCCGATATAGGTCAGTCTCCAGCTGGTGAGTGGATCATATGGCCTTTCCATAATTATCCAAAGAAGACATCAATGGGACATTCCATAATTATCAATAAATGAAGTTAATATACAAAAATGTCTCTTTTTAGAAATCTGAGGACATCAGTTAAAAATGCTGGTATAGTTGGAACCAAGCTGGACAGTTCTCATTTATTTTAACCACTGTGATATTATTAGAAATTATGTTTAAATCATTTTTATTAAAGCATAAACATAGCAATGAACAAAGCATAGTACAATTTTCAAATAGCATACAAATCCAATCCCCACCCACCCAACCCACCAACCCCCCTCCCACCCTCCCACCCACCCTGGCAGCAGCGGTAACAAATCAAGAAAGAGAAAGCAAAAGGGGGAAAAAGAAGTCAATTAAGTACCCCAAAGTTGGTTTTGAACATAAGGTGTAAAAGTCAAGCTAAAAGGGTACCAGCACTGAGTGTATAAACGTCCAGCTTTAGTTGACAAGTCCATCACTTCACGTCGCTCCAGTAACATTTGGTGTAACATTAATGCTCTCCATTGAGGGACAGTCGGAGGTTGTGGTGAAAGCCATTGCAACAAGATACATTTCCGTCCCAGCAATACAGTTTTTATTATTAGAAATTATAAGAGTGCAGAGTCAAATATCAACCTCCCCTTTTATCAAGCTATGCTAGAGGTTTTTAGCGCGGGCCGGCAAGGTAAGTGCTCCGACACTCATAGGAATTCTATGAGCATCGGACCATTTACCACCCCGACCTATGCTAAAAAAAACTTTAGCGCAGCTTGATTAAAGGGGCCCTAAGTTAAGAAATGTTTTAAAGCTTCTGAAACTAAGGCCCTCTTTTACTAGGGTGCGCTAAGCATTTTAACGCACGTTTAGCGCATGCTAAATCAACGCGTGCGCTAACTGCTAATGCGTCCATAGGATAACACGCACACAGCGTTTAGCGTGCACTATTATTTACCACATGCTAAAAAGCATAGCGCACCTTAGTAAAAGAGCGGGTAAATTATCATATGCACACCAAACACTGGGCCTCTTTTACAAAGCCGCACTAAAAAGTGGCCTGTGCTATTATTAACGTGTGGTTACCCATGCGCTGAAGCCAGTTTTTAGCGTGGTTCCAAAATAACTGCAGTGTTGCTTTCCCTATTAATGGCCACATGCTAATTTCAAAATTAGTGCATGAGCCCTCACCATCATCTATTTTGGTAAGGGCTCTGTGCTATCCTGTGCTAATCAGTCAGCACGTGCCAGTGCCCATACCCTAACTAATTGGTGCATTGCAAGCCTACTCTCCCCCCTATACACGTACCCTGTGGCAAATGGCATGTGCTGAGTCCACAGTTAGCGTGTGGCTCCTGAGCTTTGCCCACTAGCGCCATTTTTAAGCAGTGATAAGCCTGCGTCAGGGCTTACCGCTTCATAGTAAAAAAGCCACACTGTATTTTCTTCAAAAAAGGTAAATTGACTTATCAGATAAAAATCTCACTGTGGTGTGTGTGTGTGTGTTTTTGTTTTTGTTTTTTGCAATAGGGTTTCCTTTTTGTACTTTTTTTTCATGCAATTGTTTATCTTACTGGAAGTTCTGAGAAATTAAAGCCTCAGGCATAAGATGTACTATTTTAAAGTTTTGCTATCAAACTAACTTTCAGGATATTTTCCCCTTCATATCATCTAAAGGCAGATTGTTAATTCTGATCCTTAGTGGATATTTCGATAAGAAAGCAGCAATAATATTTAAGGGACCTTTTGCAAAGCTGCAGCAAGAGCTAGTATTCACTTACCACTGCTTAAAATAGCTTCCTGCAGGAGGCATTTAAGTATCCTGTGATAAGTCAAGAGGTATGTGAAATTTTAATAAACATAAATAATTAAGGGAGTCTTTTACTAAGGCGCGCAAGCCGATTTCACGCACGCTAAATGCTAAAACGCCCATTATATTGTTTAAGGTGCTTCAACATAACTGCCCTTCAAGTGTCCGCTCCCTTTTGCAGTGGAATTGTCCCTCCCGTGAGCTTTGGTCCTCAGACAGTATGAAATTAGAAATTCCTTCACTAGCTACCATAAGGCTTACAGGGAACCGTAAATCTATGTTTTCTGTGCAGGGCCTGGCGCTTTGGAATGCCTTACCTTTGGCGTTGTGCCAATCGAACATACTCTGGCAGTTTAGAAAGGGTGTGAAAACTGTTTTATTTGAGCGCTTTTTTGGTGCTACTGTGTTTCCCCGAAAATAAGCCCTACTCCTAAAAATAAGCCCTAGTCACCAGTGGCAGCAGCACTCCCCCCGCAACCTTTCCATCTCTCCCACCCATCCGAGCCCTGACTGCGATACTGAAATACAGCACCTTATAACAAAGCACTTTGTTATAGGGTGCTGTATATCAGTCTCGCGGACGGGGTTTGGATGGGTGGGAGAGATGAAAGGGTCAGCAGGGAGAGGAGGGTGTGCAGTGGAGGCAGCGGGGGTGGGGTGGGGGGGGGAAGATGGGATGGATTAAAAAATGTTCCACGGGGTTGGGAGGAAGGGAGGGATATAAGCTACAAGGGTTCTGCTGCACAAGGGATGGGAAGGAGGGAGGGATAGAAGCTGCAAGGGTTCTGATGCACAAGGGGGATGGGAGGGAGAGGGGAGGGATAGAAAGATACTGCACAAGGGGATGGGTGAGAGGGGAGGAAAGGTGCTGCACATGTGGGGGATAGAAAGGAAATAGGAAGAATTGGAGTAGAGGAGAGGAAGGGAGAGATGATCATTGTACATAAAAAAAAAAAGACACCCCCCCCCCCAAAAAAATAAGACCTAGTACTTTTTTTGGGCCCAAAATTAATATAAAACAGTGTCTTTTATTTGGGGAAACATGGTAGTCATATGATTGTGTGAGCTATAGTCTTTTTTTTTAATTGCTTTCTGTTGTTTTGTACTTTGTCCTGTTTTTTGAATTTGTATGTGCTTATTGTATCCCGCTTAGATTTGTAGATAGGCGGATTATAAATAACTGTAAATAAATAAATGTATTATATGGATACGTTAGCATATAGCGCGTGCTAATATTTAGGATGCGCTAAATCGGCTAGCTTACCTTAGCAAAAGATCCCCTAAGTTCTAAACCAGCATGTGCTAAGCATGTGCTAAAAAAATATTTACTAAATGTTTGATGGAGAGGGTGTTTCAGGGAAATGGAGAGTCGGTGTTCCTACGTTAATCATTTAGCACAGCTATATTACCCTGTACTAACAAGTTTGCACAAGATTAATGCATGAGCCCTTACCACCTACAAAATAGGTTTCAATAAGGGCTCACAAGATAAATTATTTTAATGGCCACTTTCTAATGGTAACATTAGCACATGGTCGTTAATTCAAAAAAATGGAAACAGCCATATTACTGCTTCAGTAAAAAGTGCCTTAGCACGTGGGAGAAACCCATGCAACAGCAAGCTAAGGCCACTTTTTACCTTAGCTTAGTAAAAGACCCCCCTTATAGAGGTAGTTATTTAAAAAGCACCTTTTACTAACTCTTAGGGAGGAATTCATCAGGTGTGGTAAAAGTTCACCCCTTACTTCACCTTGATAACCCAAAGGATTCAGCAACCTGCCCGATTCCATTTTAGAGGAATCATACAGCTTGTGAGCCACTTCACAAGCAGCGTTATTTCTGTGGCCCAGAAGCATCGGGTTGTAAAGCTGAGTCCCAATGCTCCTGGACTTGCAGATCCTCTGACATCCTCCGCCTTAAGCCCTCTCCAACTTAAGCTGCATGCTCCCCCCACCCCTTACATACACAAGGCCTTCTCACTCCTCCCTCCTCCCTACACACACAGAATCTACCTTCACCATTCATTCACCCATTTTTCCTTATATGGAAATATGACCCCTAGCGGTAAGGGTAGGGGTAATGGGATTCATTATTCCACCTTTCTATGGTACTATCAAAGTGGTAATCACACCATTTTGAAGGTAGAGCAGCACAAAGCAAGAATGACTCCCAGACCCCCCAAAATCTCCCAGACCCCCAGCTCAACTCCCAGATGCCTCCTCGATACCCAAAGACACTCCCCCCCCCCGACTTTGGGGAGTATAGGGAGGATTATGGGGTCCCTTTTCATATGGCCTGGGAACATCAGACTGTGATTTTGTGGCCTGATGCTCCCAGATGGTAAAATTACCCCAGATATAAAAGGTACACTATTATATCTTGTAATAACTTAGCTGGGATGTGATTTCTGTTAGACAGATATAAAAGATTTAAACACCATTCAAGGAGATTGGGCAGAGGATCTGAACATGTAAAAACAGACCACAGCATACATTATCTATCCCTTAACACACGTTAAACAGGATGGGATTTGCATCATTTTTTGTTAGATATTTTAAATAGTTTTTTTTATGAATCTTGCTTTTTATGTATATGAATTGTAACCTGCTTTGAAAATCACTCCTCTCTTATTAATACTATAGCAAAAATTATGATAAACTCTAAGTAATATCACGTCTTGGTTCACTAGAATAAATAAATGCATGCCCTATTACTGTAACACAAGTTAAAATTAACTAATGCAGGATACAAACTAGTGAGATGCAAAACTAGCACTGATTTCCCCACCGGATCACTGGGCCACAAAACTGCAGCAGAGGGTCTTGAACTCAGCAATATTGCAAGAATACCAGTAGGGGTCGCTGGCTCCATTTTGAACCCGAATCAAGCAGGGGTAGGAGTGACTGGGAATTACTTCTGCCCTGTACTAACTAGAACCTAGGGATTAATAAAAGTAGACCTGGGAAGTTCTTTGGGAGAGGGGAGATATTTTTTTTGCAAATTGCACTGCAAATTCTAAGGGCTCCTTTTACTAAGGTGCGCTAGGGTTTGCAAAAGATTAGCGCGCGCAAACCTTGTGCTAAACGAAAAATACTATAGCAAGCTCTATAGAGGCATTAGCGTTTAGCACAAAGCGCGCGCTAAAATTGCTAGCGGACCTTAGTAAAAAGAGCCCAAAGTGCCCCAACTTAACCATTCCATTGCTCGCTTAGATGACCTTTGCAAAAATGAACTTCAAGCTTAAAGCCTGATCTATAATAATGCTATATGAAGTATATGTAAACAAGTATTAAAAAGGCAACTCTGCTTGCTGGAGCCTATGAGCGAAATAGGTCTAAACCAGTGGTCTCAAACTCGCGGCCCGCCATGTACTATTTTGAGGCCCTCGGTATGTTTATCATAATCACAAAAGTAAAATAAAACAGTTTCTTGATCCTACGTCTCTTTAGCTATAAATGACAATATTATTATTAAGACTTAGCCAAAAGGAAAGATTTATAAACTATGAAGAGTTTTACCTCATGCAAAATTGTCATTTCTTTAATAAGACATTAACTATTTTTTCTGTGGCCCTCCAAGTACCTATAAATCCAAAATGTGGCCCTGCAAAGGGTTTGAGTTGAAGACCACTGGCCTATAGGAAGAGAAGATGCAAATGTTAAGAGCCTTAGCCTATAGAAGTGGTCTCAAACTCGCAGCCCGCCAGGTACTATTTGAGGCCCTCGGTATGTTTATCATAATCACAAAAGTAAAATAAAACAGTTTCTTGATCATGTCTCTTTAGCTATAAATTACAATATTATTATTATTAAGACTTAGCCAAAAGGAAAGATTTATAAACTATAAAGAGTTTTGCCTCATACAAAATTGTCATTTCTTTAATAAGACATTAACTATTTTTTTCTGCGGCCCTCCAAGTACCTACAAATACAAAATGTGGCCCTGCAAAGGGTTTGAGTTTGAGACCACTGGTCTAAACCATCACAGAACTACACCTGTTATTCCATGCAGTAGCCAGTCAAGCTGTGCAATCAACAGATCATGAGTGACAGTATCGAGCACTGCTGTTAGGTTGAGTACGATCAGAACCACACTACTGCCAGTATTTGTTCATCTAAGCAAATCACTATAAGCGATATCAGCACTTCTTCTGCCTTACGACCAATGGAACTTGACTGAAATGCATTCAATATTTTCTCTGCCTGCTGAAGATCGAGCAACTTTTAAGTGACCCATCTCTCCAATAATTTCCCTAAACAAGGAAAAATTGGCCACCAGTCTGTAAATAGCCTTTCATCCATGTTAAATAGATTCCTGGCTTTTCTTTCTCTCTTTCTTATTCACAGGTATATACTGCCTTTTCCTCAAATCAATTTACAAATGAGCAACAGAAAAGCACAATTAAAAAACAAAACAGAATAACTAATTGGAAATATCACTGCTCAAAAATATCCTTGTATTCTTTTCTGAAGAAAAAAAGGCCACAGAAAAATCTAAGTTAATGTTAACCATTTAAGTAAATTGCCCCTATGAACTGTTCACTTGTCTAACTCAGGATTAAAGCTAGATAAACAGATCAATATTTCATTTTGAGAGTATTTGTAAAATATTATCACTGATGTTACTCACTGTTTCAGAACAGATGTGTGTGCTTGAGATACTCCTGTGATTCAGTACACATATGGCCTAAATTTATAAGTATATATCCACCATCCAGCAGATAAACACCATAAACTTAGAGAATTAGAAGACTGGGCGGGGAGCCTTGTTTCTTACCTGGAGGATACCACTGAGGGGCTTGTTTGCCGGTTCCTGGTCTTCCTGCAGCAGCGGTTTTCGAATTTTCCTTCACACGCTGGCAGGCACCTACAGAGACGGACCCCCTGACGTCACGGGTCCGTCTCCAACACTTTAAAACCAAGCCGCCGCCGCGGTTAAACTGGGAGCCTTGTTTCTTACCTGGAGATACCACTGAGGGGCTTGTTTGCCGGTTCCTGGTCTTCCTGCAGCAGCGGTTTTCGAATTGTCCTTCACATGCTGGCAGGCACCTACAGAGACGGACCCCCTGACGTCACCGGGTCCATCTCCAACACTTTAAAACCAAGCCGCTGCCGCGCGGCCGCAGGGCATGGCCGCAGGGCTTGGCCAAAGGGGCACGTAAGGTCCCTTGGGAGCTCCTTGGAGCCACGAGGAGTCCGGGAGCTGGAATCGGCTGGTAATATAAATATTTTCCTATAAATATTTTATATGACTGTTAGAATATGGGAAAAAGAAAAATTAAACCAAAAAGCTCTACACCAGTGGTATCAGGTCCAATGGACAGACATTTAACATTATTTTCTGATAATCCGCCTGCGGTATCATCAAATGTAGATTCCTTCTTGTCAGGAGCTTCAATAAGTCCCCTTAACCGCACTCCTCCCCTTCATCCGGTACCCAGTGATAGTGGGAATATAAACCCTACTGTATCCGATGCTCAAGTGGTTTCATCTACCCATACAAGTAAATTAGTATATGCTGAAATACCTAAACCCTTGATATTTTCTGGAGGAGTGGATGAAAACCCACGAACAGAGGAAACACAGGAGCTGCTTTGACACGCTATCTGGCGTGACTTTAGTACCAGGAAGAGGCGGTTGGAAAATGTGCCCAGCTTCGTAAGCACAATTTAAGCATCCCCAGCTGCCCTCTCCTGCCTTCGATCAGCTGAAAAACCATATTCACGGGAGTTCCTGGAACGGAACCCCCGCAAATTTCAGGGGAGTACTGTATTACCTTATTTCCTTTGTGTTTTTGGTTTTTTTTCTATATATTACCTTGAAAAGTGGACTATCATGGACACCACACAATTTCACTCAAGACAGAACTTACATCAATTCAATACAAAACAATACAGCTTCTTATATCCCAAAATTTTCGACAGGGAATCATTTCGGCTTACGTTTGTGACATTTTTTGTTTTAATGACATGAAATGAAACAAAAAGTGTCAAGAAAAGTGTGGAATAACTTGCAAGTTTCATGGCTCTACATAGGGCTCCTTTTACAAAGGTATGCTAAGGCCTTAACGCGCGCTAAAATGCCACGCGTGCTAGCCGCTACCACCTCCTCTTGAGCAGGCGGTAGTTTTTCGGGTAGCGCGGGCTATAGCGCACGCTAATCCGGTGCGTGCGTTAAAAACGCTAGCGCACCTTTGTAAAAAGAGCCGTTGTTTTTTCAAACGGTGATGGGCCCCTCCAACATCGATCGGCAATGCGGGCCCCACCCCGATTGGCAACCCCCCCCATCGACGGAAAGTAAGACAAGCAAGCAACACGGGTAAGAAAAGCAACGGGAATTGTAATTGTGTAAGCAGTGCTGCTTGCCCAAAGCTTCCCTCTGACGCATCTTCCTGTTTCTACCTAGGCGCATGGTGGGGTGGGGGTGGGGGGCAGGGGGCCCAGTGTACTTGTGTGCCTAGGGGCCCTCGACAAATTGGTTGGGTTGAGAACTTTTCAGTGGCCCCTCGTAGGAACTCTGTGAGCATCGGGACCAGCCCAGGCCATCCAGCGCGGCTCTCTGCGCTAAACACTGCTGGCGCAGTTTGATAGAAGAGGCCCTTAATGTGTATTAGACAATGTGCATAATAAAGGATATGCAAACGTGGAAGCAACACAACCAACTAATAGAACTTTTTTAGTAGAATATTTATCTATTGAGATTTGATTCTTTGTTTTTACATTCTTGAGCATATAGTGCTAATTTATTTAGTGAGTATGAGGACCTTCATGTGGCAGTTACTAAACTAACTAAACTAAACTAAACCTTAAGTTTATATACCGCATCATCTCCACAAAAGTGGAGCTCGACACGGTTTACAGGAATTAATATAGAAAGGAACTCCAATGGAAAGGAGAAGGGCTTAGTAAAAAGAAAGAAAGAGGGGACTTAGTATAATGGAGAGGGAGGGAGTAGTTACATTTTAGCGAAAAGCCAAGTTTTCAAATGTTTTCGGAAGCGTTGGAGGGAGGTCGAACTCCGAAGAGGGGCAGTGAAGCTGTTCCACAGCTCGGTGATCCTGAAGAGGAGGGATGTCCCAAGTTTTCCTGTATGGGATATGCCTGAATGTTATGCATGCAAGTGTGAGCTTCTCCTTTGCCTTCCTTATATTCTGCCCTTGTATATGCCCCCCCCTCCCCCTTAGTTTGCCAATCCATGCACAGGTGCATACATTCATGAGTATATGTTAGCAGCCTACACATTTGCATGAATTAATGAATATAAATTTTAGCACCTAGGTTGTCAAATTTCTCCCTTTTTGTCAGGTCTGAGAGTGTGGCATAGTGGTTAGAGCTGTGGGTTCGAACTCCGTGCTGCTCCCTGTGACCCCGGGCAAGTCACCTAATCCTCCACTGCCCCGGGTACATTAGATAGATTGTGAGCCCACTAGGACAGATGGGGAGAAATGCTTTGAGTGTGGTTGTATAATTGCAAAAAAGGCAGTGTACAAGTCTCAATCCCTTACCCTTAAAATAGAATTGGATCAAAGTGTTTTATAATTGTAATTTATACAAAGCCACTATGTCGAGGTACTATTCCATTATTTAATTTTGTGTTTCCTATTCACAATAGACTTTATTCTGTAAAATGTGAACAATAATCTTTTGTTGACTAAGGCCCCATATTTTGTTAGAAATCCTTGAATGACCTCAACTGTAAAACTTCAGACTCTGTATGCTGCATAGCTGAACTCTAAGCATTGAATAGATGTGCCATGCTAACCATTTTATAAAGCAATCACAACCTCTGTTTTATTTAATTTTCTGTCAATTACATAAAAATATTGCTTAGCAGAGCTTCTCTGCTTCTCCGATTTTGTCCAGACCTCAGGCATCAAAGAAAGGCTTGACCTCCCACATCTCACCTACCCATGGGAGTGTGTGGTGCAGTGGTTAGAGCTACCGCCTTGGCACCCTGAAGTTGTGGGTTCAAATCCCACACTGCTCCTTGTGACCCTGGGCAAGTCACTTAGGGCTCCTTTTACTAAGCTGCGTTAGGGCATTAACACGTGGGATAGCGTGTGCTAAATTGCCTGGCATTAGTTCTAACCGCATAGCGCGGGTTTAGCACATGCTAAAATGCTGTGTGCACTAAAAACACTAACGAGCTTACCGTTAAAGGAGCCCTTAATCCCCATTGCCCCAGGTACATTAGATAGAGTGGGAGCCCACCAGGACAGTTACGGAAAAATGCTTGAGTCCCTGAATAATTTTTAATCCACATAGAATTGTAGGATATGCAGAATATAAATTAATTTTTTTTAAAAAAGTTACTTTTTTTCTCAGTTGCAAAAGTTTTTCTTTAAAAAAAAAAAATTATTTTGATACCTTATGAGAAAGCAAGAAGGCAGAAATCAATTTCTCATTAAGGACACAATATTTAATAAACATATCTGAATCTTTTTTTTTTTTTTTAAATCTCTGTCTCCATTTCTTGTGCCCTTGCCACAAATCATTCACAAGGTATGCTGCATAATTCATGGAGTTTTGTGGACTATGACATATGATAATGATGTCTGTGATTCTTATGTGACCCCTGGAACTAGACCGAGACCAGCAGCTCATCTTATTTAATTTAAATTAACTTTTCTTGTGATTCTGAAAATAGTGCTAAGAAAATGGACAACATCTCTCCATAAGGATATTAGATGCTATAAGGCAGGGTTCTTCAATATGAGGTCTGGGGGTCAATGGTGACCTCCAGAGACCTCTGGGATAACTCCCATTCTGACTTTTTTGTGCTCCTACTCTTCCTCTCTATCCACACTCAACTGAGAAAAGAGTAGGGAATGGAGAAGGAAAAGCTGTGTGTTTGAAGGACAAGGCATTTCTCAACAGATAAGAAAATGCATTTGGAAATGCTCAGAACCTTGAAGATACTCCTCAAAGGAGTTTGAAGATGGGCTGGTGGGGTTGGAGCTCATTAGCAGTGATTAGAAGATACATGGCAGCTCTTCTTTAGCTCATTATAATCCAAAGTAACCCAGGCTTAAAAATTAATGACCATTGAGGGGGTAAGCCTTCAACATTGCACATCCTCCAATTAACTTATAGGCCTTCTAATCTGGCAAAAGAGTTTGGAAAAGAGATGGCTGACGGGAGAGATTGAAATCTACAAAATTCTGAATGGTGTAGAACGAGTACAAGTGGAATGATTATTTACTCCGTCAAAAATTACAAAGACTAGGAGACACTCGACGAAGTTACAGGGAAATAGTTCAGTTTGCATTTGAGATACCACTCATCATCATAGCTGTCAGAGTGGTTCTCAATTTTTTCACAATCTATGACTAATCAGGTACTTGAAGTATTTCCCTATTTGTTCTAGAAGGCTCTCAATATAACTATGGAACATGGGGCAATGGAGGATGTGACTTTCCCAGAGTCTCAAGGAACAGCACTGGGCTTGAACCATCAACCTCAGGGTGCTGCAGTAGCAGCTCTAACCACTAAGCCACTGATCCACATCACAAACCAGTGTAATGGGTACAAAATCCAAATTGAGATCGATGCAGACTATTATAGTAATGTAAATAATTAGCTGTTGCCCAACCAAGGATTCAGTAAGTTTAGTGAGAAAAGGAATACCTGTAATTCTGTCTAAGTGAAGTATTTGACTCATAAATGTGGTTATCCAAATAATTAGATGCAAATAATTAGATGCAGCCCTTAGTTAAAAGAAAAAAGTATCCTTTATGCAGTGAGAGAAAGAAATATTAAGTAAAATAAATTTTACAGTCTGAACAGATAGAGAAGAAAAAAGTAGGGCACAATTTATCAGGAGGGCTGCCAGGCTCTGAATCAACAAATGCAATCTCAGAAAACTGAGGAGAATAATCCTTAAGCAAAGACTGCTGCATTATATTAACTTTCTTGGAAAAAAAAATAGCTAGTAAATTCATATGCAGTGGGTTCATTATCACTAGAGGCACTCAGAGACAGAGGCAGAGGTAAGCTTTCATACCAAATAGGGCTAGATTCACAAAGCAACCCGATTGTATACCGATCGGTTAGCGACCCGATTTCCCTCCGACCTTATTCACTAACCTGTGTACCGATCCAATTCCGATCCGTGCATGCAAATGAGGGAAAGGGCATGCAAAGTGGGCAGGGATGCGATTCATTAAACTAAAATCTTGAACACCGACTGAGCTGGCCGATCAACATGAAGCGATTGCTGAGGACCAGTCGCTCATGGCTTTTCCGACTCCATTCTCCTGCTCTTACCCCGACTCTCCTCCCGCCACCCTGCTCTCTGCTCCTCTTGCCGCCTGACTCACCCTGCTCTCTGCTCCTCTTGCTGCCTGACTCGCCCTGCTCTCTGCTCCTCTTGCCGCCTGATTTGCCCTGCTCTCTGCTCCTCTTGCCGCCTGACTCGCCCTGCTCTCTGTTCCTCTTGCCACCTGACTTGCCCTGCTCTCTGCTCCTCTTGCCGCCTGACTCGCTCTGCTCTCTGATCCTCTTGCTGCCTGACTCGCCCTGCTCTCTGCTCCTCTTGCCGCCTGACTCGCCCTGCTCTCTGCTCCTCTTGCCGCCTAACTCGCCCTGCTCTCTGCTCCTCTTGCCGCCTGATTCGCCCTGCTCTCTGCTCTTCTTGCCGCCTGACTCGCCCTGCTCTCTGCTCCTCTTGCCGCCTGACTCGCCCTGCTCTCTGCTCCTCTTGCCGCCTGACTTGCCCTGCTTTCTGCTCCTCTTGCCGCCTGCTCTCTGCTCCTCTTGCCACCTGACTCGCCCTGCTCTCTGCTCTTCTTGCCGCCCAACTCGCCCTGCTCTCTGCTCCTTTTGCCGCCCAATTCTCCTGCCCTTCCCTGCATTGCAAGTCCATGGTTTTAACACGCGGGTTTAAAGCAGTTTAAAACCACGGGCTTGCAAAGAAGTTGAGAGGTTTAAAAAAAGTTTTAAAAAGAGGCTGCTGCTTTCACCGGGGATCGAGTTGGGCCCCCCACCAAAAAAAACCAAACCCCCCCCCCCGCAGCAAACGAACACGAACGCATGCGCAAACCATCTACAGCAGGGGTGTCTAACCTTTTGTCTACCCTGGGCCGCATTGACCGAAAAAAATGTTTCTTGGGCCGCGCAAACACTGCAGTAAGACAGAGGAGGGAGCCGGCAACACGGTAAACACCTGGGGGCACCAGAAGAAAACACTGCATCACCCTCAACCGGGGCCGCACAAAATATTTCACAGGTCCACATGCGGCCCTCGGGCCACAGGTTGGACACCCCTGATCTACAGGGAAAGCAGATGGTCTGCACATGCATCTGGATCACAGACTAGCGATCCGTGTCGGTGCATGGAGGCATTCCTCCGATCGCCCCCCCCCATTAGAATATTGTTGCTTGAAGAATCCATCGGACCTGCCCGGATTGGACACGGATCGGTCACGATTGGGCAGGTTAGTGAATCTAGCCCAGGGGAGGGCAACTCCAGTCTTCGAGGGCCAGAATCCAGTCGGGTTTTCAGGATTTCCACAATGAATATGCATTGAAAGCAGTGCATGCAAATAGATCTCATGCATATTCATTGGGGAAATCCTGAAAACCTGACTGGATTCCGGCCCTCGAGGACCGGAGTTACCCACCCCTGATCTAGCCCATAGTCTGGGTGAGTAATTCCAATCACACCAGAATAACTGACCCTCTTTGATTCAGTAACACTCTGTTCGTAAGAACTCTTCTTTGATCTCCAAGGTGATTTAATAGATGGATCACCTGACCTTCCCCAGGCCCTTTCTAAATGATGGCATTCCTGGTTCTGATTATACTAGAGGAGAGACCTAAGTCTAAAGGACTTTCTAACCTTCACAGAGGTGTTGGAATCTAAAACATAATTAGTTGAACAATTACAAACAGCATAAGATCAGAATCAGATGTAGATGTATCAAGAAGTGGAACTGCCTGTAACCAAAAATGTTTCCTTATCTATCTCACTTCTCATTGCTGTGGTTTAGTGTAAAATCCAAAAGAAAATAATCAGATCGTAGAACAGGGTTCCAATCACCAGAAGTTATAACTTGCCATTAAAATCACCCGTCATGCAGAAGAAAGTAGAGGAAGACCAATTTGATTTCCAGCTTGAAAATGTAAAGCAATATAAAATCATTATGAGAATAAACTAGTAGATTAATAGGTCCAGACTCATGTAATATATACCATAAAATATGTGTAACATAAACCTAACTCAGTACACTAAGGAGTTGCTTAATATAATACTTGTGTTGAAATATAAGTGCTAAAAATACTCCACAAGTTAATAATTACAAAATACTTTTAAAAGAAACTATTAAAAGTGTACATATAAAATGCAACAAGTGCTATTCAAGTGCTATTAAAGTGCTAAAAAGTACTAATAGAAGTACAAGCACCGGTTGTATCTAGGGACCATCATAGCACTTTTAAACGTCCCTTATCCAGCCTTCAAACTCTTTGTATAAATGGCTTTGAGTGTTATGTTCACAAAAGTATAATCAATGAACCACTTATCTTTAAGATGAAATGAGAAGGCGGTAGAGCTATGGTCTCCTGCGCTTGTATCAATTTCCAATAGCACCCACAAATGCCCCTGTGTATATGAAATCAGTAAGCCTCCCTTCGACTCATGTATCGCTTTAGCGTCATCTGGAAGGGGGCACTGCAAAGAAATAAAAATACAAGTGTAAACTTAATACTAACCCTAAAACACTTCAATTAGATATGTAAAATTTATATGGTCTCAAACTGTTGTCAAATATTTAAATAATAATCTCATAATCTTAAATTAAAAACTTATTTGGCTAGAGGAACAAAGGTAGCCCCATCAGAATGAGGGAAAAATGCAGGCCGAGCAGCCATTAGATCAACCTTATAAACCCTGGGAAAGCTAAAGTCAAACTACCACTAACAATCAGAGGGGTGCACACCGTGTTTCCCTAGATACTGAACCCTCCCCTTTATTGAAGGAAGAACCAATCATAGTTGGAACCATTCAATTTCCTCATTTAAACCCCTGGGGCTCAATGTTTGCCATTCAAAAATAAACCTGTGCTCTTCCATTAACAGTCTTTGGGAACTATCTCTCCCATGGGCATTATTATCTGTTTTAAGACAGTATACTGAAATTTTTTAATAGAGTGCCCAGCTTCTATCCAATGCGATACAATAGGTGCCTGCAGCTGTTGACGTCTGATATTGGATAAATGTTCACCTTCCATTTAGTGTGCCCAATATAAAACTTTTCACAAGGGCAGATAACACAATAAATGACTCCCATGGAGCCACACTTTGTTTTTTTTGTTTGTTTTTTTCAAGAAATTTAACACCTTTGTTCTTTTAATAGGATTATTTAGCTCATTAACATTAAGTGAGAATATTTTCAATGCCATTTAAAATTAATATTCAGGTGATCACAGTCAATTTTCCCCTAAAATCAATAAATGAAACTAACAATATACATATCCAGGTCTTACATATACCCACAATTTGTATTAGTTCTTAGAAAAAACCCTTTATTTGTGCAGGGAATTGTTAAGCAATATTTTGGCCATACCAAGGAGCAATAGATGCAATGGCCACAGCCTTCATGAGGGGACTTAGTTGTACCATCCATATTAGTAGTATTATAATTAAATGTAAGCATCTCTCCAAGATTTCTCCCACGTCTAAACACAAATTTGGGGAGTTGCTGGAGGGGGGGGATGTATACCCAAAATAGACCAATGTTTACATATGATGCTACAGATTTGGTGACTACGAGGGGGAAAAGGAAGAACACATACTAAGGGGTTATTGGGTTCCTTTTTGGGAAGATTTTAAAAGCCATGTTCGATGACAATAATATGCTCGTTTCCATGCTTTCTTTAAGTTTTTACTTGGATAACCTCTTTGTTTAAACTTATCAAAGAGGGCACTGGCTTGGGCTTGAAATTCCCTATCATCAGAGCATAATTGTCTGATCCTTAAGAACTGCCCCATCGGGATCCCTTCCTTCAGTTTGGTCGGATGATAACTGCTAAATTCCAGAAGGGTATTGCGGTCAGAGGGTTTATTGAACAGCATTGTGTGAAGCTGATTCATTTGTTTAGAAACAGCAATGTCCAAAAAAGAGATATTATCACTTTTAATGTTAAAAGTAAACTTAAAATTAACATCAAAGCTATTAAGATCTCCCATAAACATTACATTACATTACATTACATTACATTAGTGATTTCTATTCCGCTTGTGCCTTGCGGTTCTAAGCGGATTACATTAGAAGATGGCTGGTCATTTCCAGGCGATGACATTACAATTATTTGTATAACTTTACAAACTTTGCATACCTAACTTTACCTCTGAAGTTCATCCTCTATCCCTTTCCATTTGATAAAAACGTCATCAATGAATCTTTTCCATATTAACACTTTCCTGAAGTGCTGAGAGGGATACACATGGGTTTCTTCAAAGCATGATGACACTATGGTGGCTCCCATTGCTACTCCTCTGATTTGTTAATAAAATCGATCTTCAAATTTAAAATAGTTAGACTGTATCACCAGGGCACTAAGAGCTGTCAAAAGATGGTTTTTTTTTATTTTCTGGAAGCACAGTTGATTGAAAAAAAAACTCATCAATGAGCCTAATGGCTGCGCATTGGGGGATATTAGTGTATAGAAATGTAACATCAGCAGTAACAAGCAAACAGTCCTCCAAATCGGACCCCTCCAGCTCATTAATTAAATTCATGAAATGAGTGGAGTCCTTAACATAGGATTTTGCTATAGGTACAAAAGGTTTCAAATAAAGATCAGCGTACTGGTGATATATGTACCTCTTTTGTGGGTGATGTCATACAGCTGATGCAAAGGAGACTGCTGGTTTGTGGAAGTGATGTACAGTGCTACCATTTTGGGACTGATTTACCAAATTTTCATTGCCTACAGACAAAAAATTGAGTGACTTGGTTATAGGTGGATCTGTATTTAATTGGTTTAACAATTTTTTAGTAAACAGGAATTATAGCATGCTGAAGGATGGAACATTTTCTAGGAGCTGGGCTCTTTTATTTCTCTTATGCTTTTTAATATCTTTAAGAGTATTTTGCCGAAAGTAAGAACATAAGAGCATAAGCAATGCCTCCGCTGGGTCAGACCTGAGGTCCATCGTGCCCAGCAGTCCGCACACGCGGCGGCCCAACAGGTCCAGGACCTGTGCAGTAATCTTCTATCTATACCCCTCTATCCCCTTTTCCTTCAGGAAATCATCTAATCCCTTCTTGAACCCCAATACCGTACTCTGACCTATCAAACACCCTCTGGAAGCGCGTTCCAGGTATCCATCACCCTTTGGGTGAAGAAGAACTTCCTAGCATTGGTTTTGAACCTGTCCCCTTTTAATTTTTACAAATGCCCTCTCGTTCTTGTAGTTTTCGAAAGTTTGAAGAATCTGTCCCTCTCCACTCTTTCTATGCCCTTCATGATCTTGTAAGTCTCTATCATATCCCCTCAAAGTATATTATCAGCTGAAGTTTGTATGTTATCCGATGCTGATGATATTTTTTAAAATTAATTCCAGCAAGAACAAATCGAAAGTTCGTCACTGAGAGGTAGTCTTGCAATCTACAAAGAAGACAAAGTTTAAAAACCACTTTTGATACAGTTGCTTTAATTTGGGATTTAAAGGATAAAGTAGAATCCACATAACTCCCAAATATTTTCAGTGACTAGAGACTGGGATGACAGTGTTAGGCAAAATGACAGTGTTAGGCAAAATTATTTCTGATGGAAACATTATAAGATGTTACTGGTATTGAAAACTGAATATCATCTGCATAGGGATATAAATTCTCTCCGCCCCCCCAAATGTTTTTAACTCCTGCCACAGTGATAGCATATACAGTATATATTAAAAAGGACAGCTGATAGTTCTGACCACGATGAATAGTCCTGTCCCACTTGACCCGAAAATCCCTTTCTTGCAAAAAGGAGGTAAACCATCATAGCATATTACCACCAGTACCCAATGATTGTAATCTCAAAAATACGATTTGATGGTTCATCGTGTCAAATGCAGAAGAGATGTTAAAAAAAAAAAAATCATAATAAACATCGTGATCTACACCTTGACGAATCCGATCCAGAGTAGAAACCAACAACAGTTCTGTTGAGTATTTCAGCAAAAAACCCAAACTGATATTCATCCAAAATGGAGTATTTCCCAAGAAAACTCTGCAATTGAATAAGTACCTCCTGTTCAAGAATTTTCACGAAGAAGTTCAAGGAGGAAATTGGCCGATAACTGGCTACCATCCACACGTTGTTTCAACAGAGGACACACTATAGCTTTTTTCAATCTTACCGTTAATTCCCCTTCAGTCACTGAACTAGAGACTATAGACATACTAGAAGGTATAATTGCCTCCTTCATAATAGATAAAACTTCAATAGGGCATGGATCTAAAGAGTATGTTGCTCTGTTCAGTTTCTGAATAATTGATTTCTACATTTTCCACAGATTAGAGGAGTACGGTATAAACAGCTCAATTCCTCTTTTGCTTATGCCGCCATTACAATTTGGAATAATCTACCTGTTTACATTAGGACGGATATCAGTTGCTTAAGGTTTTGTAAAAATTTGAATACTTTTTTGTATGACTTGTTGTAATATTCATGTTAAAATTATATTTTAATCATTGATTATTTTTGTATTTTCCCATAGATTTTACAGCCTTTCTGGCTGTTGTTTTTTTAACTTTATTTAGTTTTTAATGCCAACAAAAAGTGCAATACAATTTATATACAAATAATGATAATCAACCAAGCACTTATAATCAATCAGTATCTACACAAAAGATAAAAATTCCCTCCCCCATCCATCATTACCATCAGCCCCCCCTCCCCCCCTCCCCCGGATGTGTGGGTGAAAAACAACGGAAATAAAGATAAAGATAAAGGACAACTATAGCAAATCTACAAAAGACGTCAATGGACCCCAAACTAATTTGAATATCTTAATATGCCCCAGCACAGGGGTAGGGAACTCCGGTCCTCGAGAGCCGTATTCCAGTCGGGTTTTCAGGATTTCCCTAAAGAATATGCATTGAAAGCAGTGCATGCAAATAGATCTCATGCATATTCATTGGGGAAACCCTGAGAACCCGACTGGAATACGGCTGTCGAGGACCGGATTTCCCTACCCCTGCCCCAGCATGTCAGCATTCATTTTCTCATATTTATAAGTTAAACATAAGCTCGCCCACCAAAAAGGAAAACTTTGAATGTAAATCGCCTTGAACCTTTTTGATATAGTGAGATTAATAAAGTGTGGATTAGATTAGAATGGAAAAAGGACCTTGGTAAATTTAAGAGTCCTTTTATTAAGGCGTGCTAACCGATTTAATGTGTGCTACATGCTAAAGCACCCATAGAATATAATGGACGCTTTAGCATTTAGTGTGTGCTAAATCGGTCAGCGTGCCTTAATAAAAGGATCCTTTAGTTAATTAGTTTCTAAAGAAGCTGCAGCAGATCTCCTACTACTACTACTTAGGGCTCCTTTTACTAAGGTGCGTTAGGGCCTTAACGTGCGGAATAGCGTGTGCCAAATTGCCACGCACGCTAGACCTTAACGCCAGCCTTGAGCTGGCATTATTCTAGAAGCGTACCACGTGGTTTAGCGTGCAGTAATTTTGTGCGTGCGCTAAAAACCTTAGCGCACCTTAGTGAAAGGAGCCCTTAGTAGTTCTATAGTACTGATATTTCATTACATTACATTTCCAGACTGCAAAACCTTATGGACCGATGCGGTTCACAAAAAGATAAAAACTGGACATTTCCAGTGATCTACAAAATGTGTCCTAAAATCGTAGTGGTGCTCTAGAAATTTTGTAAATAATATTGATTTTAGTAGTTTTCTAAAATGTAAATAGGAACAAGACTTTGCGAATAAAGAGCAGAACTCCCTGTCCCAGCTCAATGCCTCATAAGCAAGCAGATGCTGCTGGAATCTCTTTTGAGTACAACCTCGAGCTGGGGGGAGGGGAAGACAAATAGAGTAAAGTTGCATAAAGAACAGTTTGGTGTAAACAAAATAATCTAATCTTCCATTTGTGAGTCGCACAAACCTATACAAGCTCAAGGTGACAAGTACCGTATTTTCACGCATATAACGCGCACACGTGTACAACGCGCACACGGGCATAGCGCGCGGGAACAAGGAATATATGTAAGAAAATTTTGGTATAGCGCGCCCACGCGTATACCGCGCGTGGTCCTCATTTTGTTTCCCAGGTTTTCTATTGTAATGCCTATTCTATTGTGATGCGGTGTTTTCTGTCTTGCTGGCGCCCTCCTCCATCTTCCTGCATCGTTCGCTGAAAGCCGCGGGCAGCGGATCCTATATGCCTCTTGCGTCACGACGTCAGAGGGAATGCTTCTCAGCCGCAGGAGGCGCATGGAAGCCGCTGCTGCGGCTTTCAGCGAATGCTGCAGGAAGATGGAGGAGGGCGCCAGCAAGACAGAAAACAATTGTATAACGTGCTCACACATATAACGCGCATGGTTATGCTCGGTTTGTAAAATCTTGTATAACGCGCGCGTTATATACGTGAAAATACGGTAAATCATTCTGGTGCCTGGCCGTGTAAGACTGTACATGGTATAAGCAGGTACCCTCCTCCCAACTTGAACATCCCTGGGGACAACATTAAGGGCTCATTTTATGAAGGTGCGTTAGGGCCTTAATGCGCGGAATAGCGCATGCTAAATTGCCATATGCGCTAGCCGCTACCACCACCTTTTAAGCAGGTAGTAGATTATCAGCTAGCGTGCACTATAGCGCGCGCTAATCTTCTGCGTGCGCTAAAACCGGTAGCGCACCTTTGTAAAAGGAGCCCTAAATGTCGAGTGGAGGAGAGGAGGAGTCCCAAGCCCCTGTATTTTAGAAAATTTGTCAAAGGACTGGGGTAATATACAGAGTTGTTGAAATGGAGCTGAATGCGAGATAACCGGGGGGGGGGGGGGGTCCTAACTACGCAGGAGAGGGCTGATGGGGAAGGCTTTGGCATGGGGGGGAGGGAGGCGAGAGGAGATAGGAGGCATTGTTGGGGGTGTGGGAGATTAAAAAAAAAACAAAACAAGAAAAATACTTATGCGGGCTCCAGCCTGATATTCATCTGAGGTCTGCGTAAGATAGGTGGGTGAATTTAGGACAACTTTTGAGCACCACCCCTACTTTTCTAGGCCAGTCAGAGCTGATATTTAGCAGCATTGCTTTATTTAGTGCCACTGAATATCACTGTTTAGCCACCAATTGGCGTTTACATTGGGCCAGAGCCTCTCTGACATAAATCACTTTGAATAGAGGGCCCAAAGGGGCTGATTCTATAAATGGCAACTACATCAGCGGCACTAATTCAAGATGCAAGTGGAATTCAACGAGGCATCCACCAACACCTATAGCGAGGTGCCTATCTGTGCCTATCTGAAAAGTAGGCGTGGTTAGGGGCAGAGTATAGGTGTAGTATGAATTAGGAGCTAGTAGGCATCTGTATTAGGCGCCAGTAAATTAGGCCAGGAAAACCCTGGCCTGAGGAGGAGTTAAGATGGCGGCAGTCTGAAGTCGGCGGACTTACCAGCGGTCCAGAAGAGCTATTTTTTTCTTTTACAAGCATAATGCCTCATTCAAAATGGAAGGGCAGTGTCCGTTCTGAGCCCGCTGCAGTTCAGACATCTACTCCCATCCAAAGGTCTATAGTGGACTTTACCGCTGCTTCTCTTGGTCCCAGAACTCCGGGTGGAAAGTTCGGGCTATCTCCAGCCAGAAGAGCGACTGGAGACTTCGAGCAGGAGGTGTCTCTCTCGCCACCCCGGAGTCTGTTCCGCCCCCACACCCTGCTCAGGAACTCGCGGTCCTATCGGTGGTTCCCTTTGTGGAAGTTAGCGCTGGGGAGACCCCGTGTCAGGGGCTTGGACCTGCGAGGATTGAAGGGCAGCAGGGAGCAGTGCGAGCCAGCATTGGAGCTGGCTCTGAAACAACAAAGTTGGAGGTGGTCACCCTCGAGAAGATTTGGGAGTCTCTCGAGCGGTTAAACACCCAGATAGCTAGATCTTCACAAGAAATAACTACACTTGTATGTACTGTAGACACTCTGGGGATATCCTTGGAAAAAGTTAAAGAAGATTTTTCAACAGAAATAAAAGATGTTAAGGACAATGTGGTAAATATTCAAACTTTAACTAATAATTTGATAAAGGAACAAACAATTCTGAGTAAAAAAATAGAACAAATGGAAAATTATAATCAAAAATTGAACGTATGCCTGTTGAACTTTCTGAAGGCCTTGGGGGTTGCACCTATTGAAATGTGGAAAAGGTATTTAACTGATATATTAAAGTTTTCCCCAGAACATTTTCCTCCACTTAATAGAATTTATTATTTACCTAAAAAGAAAATAGCAAGCATACCAGGCTCAGAGGAATTGGTGTCAACAGACGCTCTCAATGTTACGCAACTATTAGAATCCACTATCTCCGAATTCACAGAGAGGGCCACACTGTTCATCTCTTTTTTTTTTGAACAAGATATGAATGCAATAATGCAATTGTATTTTCGAAATCCTCAACTAGTGTTCTTAGGAAATAAAATATGGATGTTTCCCGACGTCAAGAGAACAACGCAGGAGCGAAGAAAATTATTCCTAGCTATGAGAGTAGATATTTTAACCCTTGGAGCAACATTCCTATTAGCATACCCATGCAAATGTTTGATTAAATATCAAGGAGTTAAATATGTCTATTATACACCAGATCAATTACAAGCTTTTTTTGGACTTGAAAGGCTTGGCTACTAGGAATGTTTTTAAAATCAGGTAGGAAAGAGGAGGTCAATAGCTGTTAAGCCTTTCATTTATTGATATATTCCTAAATATTGTATCTCTTTAATTCATTCAATTCTCCTCCCCCATTTGAGTTATTGGTCTAAGGAAGATTGAATATGTTACTACTAGCAGTTAGCAACAGAACCAAGAGGAAAAAGGAGGTCCAACCTTGTCTGCAGTGAAAAAACCAACCAGGAACAAACAAACCAAAACTGCAGAAATGTACAACGATGTAGGCAAAATTTATTGTGACAACCAAAATATATTTAAAAACCTTTTTACCAAACAAGGGATCCAACACGGTCCATGTTTCGGACAACCTTCATCAGGGGTCCATGGTAGAAAAGGGAAAATAACATATGTCACAAAAAAAATGTTGAAAACTACAGTAAAGACAAACAGATGATTTGTCACGCTGAGGGTCACTAAATCTTGTAAAATCTAGCAAGATTTTACAAGATTTAGTGACCCTCGGCGTGACAAATCATCTGTTTGTCTTTACTGTAGTTTTCAACATTTTTTTTGTGACATATGTTATTTTCCCTTTTCTACCATGGACCCATGATGAAGGTTGTCCGAAACACGGACCGTGTTGGGTCCCTTGTTTGGTAAAAAGGTTTTAAAATATATTTTGGTTGTCACAATAAATTTTGCCTACATCGTTGTACATTTCTGCAGTTTTGGTTTGTTTGTTTACTACTAGCAGTTAACACGAGCATTCTTTAATTTGTTTTCTTTCTGTTTTACTTGTACAAGAAGACAGTTCTTGTGGATTATGTAAAAAATTTCAATAAATATAAAGATTAAAAACAAAACAAAACCCTGGCCTAATATATCGGGGACTAACATTATGATGCCTACCTGCACCTTAGGCCCTCTTTTACTAAGGTGCACTAACCGATTAGTGCGTGCTAAACGCTAACGCGTGCATGTTATTCTATGGATGCTTTAGCGTTTAGTGCATGCTAATTTGATTAATGCGTGCTAATTGGTTAGCGCAACTTAGTAAAAGAGGGGGTAAGTTGAGTTTGGCGCTGGTAAGTACAATTCTGTAAACGGTGTCTAGCAGTTGCTTGACAACTGGACCAAAGAGTATTTTTTTAAATTTATATACTGCCTCTCAAAGTTAAGCAGTTTACAATCACGTACGGAAGCATTTTCCCTATTTGTCCCAGTGGGCTCACAATCTAGCTAATATACCTGGGGTCACAAGGAGCAGCGTGGGATTTGAACTCACAACCTCAGGGTGCTGAGGTTATTGTTCTAACCACTGTACTTCCTCTTTGCAGTAGCCACTATGTCAAAGATAAAAATAATGAAAATCTTTATGTTCTGTTTTTTTTTTTTTTAAACAAGCATAAAATGTACATCCCACATACTATTTGGAAGTAATGTTTTTGTACTACGGTTATCCCCACAGCAGCTGTCTCAGGTGTTTTTTCATTTTTTTTCCAGCTATAAATGCTGCTGTGCCTCAGTGGCTCCTACTGAACCTCCCAATAATGTATTAACATCAATGACCTCCAAACTCTAACACTGAAAATCCAGAAAAGATACCTTTAAGTGTTTTACAGCTCAAGGTTTCTGGACCTTGCATGGTGTCAGCTTTGAAACTAATGACTGATATGTATTCAGCCTTATTGTCCTAACACTGGAACGTGTATTTCAAATAAAATATTATGTATGGGGGTACTAAATGAAGTCTATTACAATCATGTATAGGGGAGATTTTTTTTTTTTTTTTAGTGTTTAGCATACGGATTCATCCTCTATGAATTAGTTTTCAGTTGATGCTTCTTAGTTTTGAAACTAGGTCACAGACAGGCAGACAGATGGACAGATCATATCCATAAAACATTATTTTCTACTTGATAACAACACGTAAAACCTTCACCCTGAACTAAGTACTTTTCAATGCAACATTAAAAGCATAAAAATTTCCAAATACATGTTCAGTCCAATACAAATATGTAGATTTGTAGACCATTAAATATGTTTTAATGTGAGTATACCCTATTGCTCTAATTTTGAATATTTTGTCAGAGAGTAGGCTATATAAGTAGTGAGTTTTAGGATAAATTGACTCATTTTAATTTTATGACAAGTTACATCTTAATTGCATGAGGTATAATTTAAAAAAATAATCTCCAATGCTCATAGATAACTCAGAGCTTCTATGCTCATCTCTAATTATTTTTAAGAATTGAAGCGGGAAGAATGTGGTAATTGACTATAGCACTTATAAGGTATTGAGTTTTTCTGCTGTCTACTGTCTTTAGACCAGGGCTTTTCAGTTAAACTCCAAGTTAAAATATACAGAAAAGATAAAAATTTCAAGACAAAATGTGCAAAAGCCTGCAAGTCTGATTTTATAATCTACAACAGAATTGGGTCAATCTACAGCCGACGGGTAGTTTTTTTTCGGGTTTTTTTTAGTTCCAGCCACAGCATTAAAAAAAGCAAAAAAACAAAACTACATATACAGAGAGCTTCCATCTGGATTGTCTGTGGTGTTCACCACCACCCTTTATATGGATAGCATCAATTTTCAGCCTTTATCTATTAGGGATGGGCGGTCAGAAATTGTTTGTTTTGAATCCTTGCTGGGAATGTTACTTTTATCCATTTTCATTTTGCCATTTTTTCATCACTGCCACAGTTGTTGAATGCATAAATCAGGAACGCTCTTCTGGAGGCTGTTATAGGGGAAAGCACCCTTCAAGGATTCAAGAAAAGGTTGGATAAGTTCCTACTGGAACAGAACATACACAGGTAAGGCTAGACTCAAATAGGGCACTGGTGTCTGACCTAAGGGCCACCACGTGAGCGGACTGCTGGGCATGATGGACCACTGGTCTGACCCAGCAGCAGCAAATTTTATGCTCTTATGAAAGAGGGTGTACTCCCCTGGATTCTATATAAGGTGGCTAAAGTTGCAGCACACAACTTAACTGAGTAACAAGCCTTTAACTAGCAATAATTAAGTGCTAACAACCAATTATTGCAGTTAATTGGCTCCAAGTAGGATTTTCATGTGCATCTGGCTGTGCCTATCTCTTATAGCATGTATATGAAAAGGGGGCATGGCCAGAGGTCTGTCAGGATATTCCCAAAAGTTACGCACAGATTTACAGAATTTGGCCTAAGCACGCCCAAGTTTGGTGTCAGCATTTAAACCTGGTTTTACTTAAGTCCGGCGCCTAAAAATCTAAATACATCATACCTAGCACACTCCCTCTATCCATTTCTCTGGTCACCCAGTCAAAAAAATTGATCAGATTTGTCTGACAAGACCTACCTCTAGTGAATCCATATTACTTTCAGTCCTATAATCCACCCAATTCCAGAAACTTCACCATTCTCTGTTTTAAAAGTATTTCCACTAGTTTGCTTCCCAAAGAAGTCAGACTTACCAGTTTGCAATTCCCTGCTTCTTCCTTACTTCCACTTTTGTGTAGAGGGACCACATCTGCCCTTCTCCAATCCTCCGGTACCACTCCTGACTCTAGAGACTCATTGAAAAAGTCAGTCAGCGGAGCCACCAGAACTTCCCTAAGTTCCTTCTGCACCCTCGGAGGTTCACTATCTGCCCCCATCAGGTTGTCTACTTTTAATTTAGCTAGCTCCTCACAAACACAACCCTCTGAAAATCGATCAGAATCTATCACTCCTCCATCCCTATTCACATTTTTGGGCACCAAATTTTGAATGCAATTTACTGAATTTAGACCATAACATTGTCACTTATTAAGCATTCAATTGTTCATCTGCCAATTTTTAAAAAATATATATATATTTATTGAACCAAAACTCTTACAACATCAATCATATTAAGAAAAATACACATATAGATTCAGAGTTGCAGCAATAATGAGACTCAACATAATGGTACCTTATCGTTTTTCTCTCCCCTACCCCTACCCCATACTTCTTACAATAGTGAACTGTTGGTACATGAATAATCTGATTACTGATGTAAGATGTTTATAAATTTAGCAAATGGCTACGAGCTGTAGATATTAAGGAAGTCCAAAGTATTTCCAGAGTTGCTTGCAGTTGACACCCCCTTCAAGATTCCATGTCTGCAGCCATTTGCTTCTCCATCTGCAATAGTTGTAACATAACAGCTCTCCACTGCCCCAAAGATGGTGGTTCCATATCGAACCATCTGAGTAGGATTACTTTTATACCTAATATCAGGGCTTTCCGCATGAAATTTCTCAGACCCTTTAATACTGATGCTATTAGAGAACACTTAGGCCTGGATTCTATAAACAGTATCTTAAATTAGGCACTGCTAGGTGCCTTGCCATTGCCTAACTTAAGTTGAACAACAGAAGACCAAAGAACAATGCTGCATAGATGATGTACTTGAGTCCAAGTCTTTATAATAATCAATAAATGTTGTCTTTAGGGTGTTGTCCACCTTTGGGCTCCTTTGACAAAGGTGCGCTAAGGGTTTTACCGCACGTACCGGATTAGTGTGCGCTATAGTATGCGCTAGCCAAAAATCTACCGCCTGCTCAAAAGGAGGCGGAAGCGGCTAGCGAGCGTGGCATTTTAGCACGCGCTATTCTGCACGTTAAGGCCCTAGCGTGGCTTTGTAAAAGGAGCCCTTTGTAATAAAGACTTGGACTCAAGTACATTGTCTCTGCAGTATTGTTCTTTGGTCTTCTATTGTTCTATGCTTACTGCTTTTTGCGTTTAACTTAAGTTGAAAGCAGTTTTTAAAAAAATGTAGGCACCTACCGATGCCTAAAAAACAGCACTGGAGGTGTTTTGCGATGCCTAATGCCACTGTAGGTGTGGCAAAAACTAGAAGTGGCATTAGGTGTCATAAAGAGCCTCTGTAGGCATGATTCACGTCAAAGGTAGGCACTGGAAATGTAGTTCTTGAAAACCCTGGCCTACATTTTTGATGCCTAGCTTTCCTGAAGCTGTAATTCGATAAATGGTGCTATCACATGATTTACACATGATCGGCAGCCGTTTTCAAGGTGGCTGCCAATGACAGCACCATATATAGGATCTAGGCCTAAGGGTTCCTTTTACTAAGGTGCGCTAGTGTTTTTAGCGCACACAGGATATTACCTCATGTTACGCGGCATTAAGATCTAGCACGTGTGGAAATTTAGCGCACGCCATTCCGCGCGTTAATGCCCTAACGCACCTTAGTAAAAGGAGCCCTAAGTGAATAACATTTTAGGAGACAAAATACATTGAGTATGCCCTAAGGAGGAAATATGTTCCAAAACCCTCTGCTTCTGCTAATCATTTATACCACAACCATCCCAAAATTACAAATTGACACAAGAGATCCAAATGACGTGGAAGAACAGTTTGACCGCAGCTTTACTCTTTTCCCAATTCTCATATACCATGACCATTTAATATAAACTCACAATAGCAATTAATACCTCAAAGCACTTTTACCCAACACCATGGGGCTATTCGGTATTGAAAGTAGTTCACAAATATTAAAAGAACATTTTCAGAACACGCATAAACATGACCCACAGTGATGTTGAGCCACACCTCCCCTCATATTGGTATCATACGTATAGGTCCAATTTCTTTCCAGAGAGTGGTTTTGTGCTGTTTCAATTTTAAAAACTCATCATATTTCCCAACTCCATTACTGCGTCCACTGAAAAAACCCTTTTTTTTGCTGTGACCTCCCCCAACTCAAACCACTTCACACAACCAACCCCGAGAATCCCGACACTAATTAAAATTTACAAGCACAACTTGCAATGCAAGATTCTATAAAAAGTATGTGGCAGTTACAGTGTGTGTATTTGAAAAGGGGGAGTGGCCAGGGGCAGATCAGGGGACCTTCCTAAAAGTTAGGGGCATTGTTATAGAATATTCCATTGCACATAACTTAGGTGCAGGCATTTAGAACAGGTTTTAACTGTCCTAAAGCATACCGGTGCTAAGCGCTATATAATACCTTGTAGAATCATGCGAAGCGCTGTTCTAGTTAATTCCAATTTCTTTATGTGTCATATATAGAATATGGCCCTTGCAGCATAGTAATTCTTTTTTTTAGATATCCAGCCCAATTCTTTTGTCTAATAAGTTTGTTTCATGCAAGGGGGCAGGGGGGAGGAGAATTGTTGATAAAACTGTACTGGCAGGAAGCTCCTCAAAAGTACTGTAAAACCTTTGCCAGAAACTGCACCATTTTTGGGCTCCTTTTACAAAAATGCGCTAGCGTTTTATAGCGCACGCACAGGATTAGCGCACGCTTTAGCGCACGTTAGCTGAAAAGTTACCACCTGCTTAAAAGGAGGCGGTAGCGGCTAGCGCGTGCGGCATTTTAGCGTGCGCTAAAAACGCTGGCGTGCCTTTGTAAAAGGAGCCCTTTAAAACTGACATAGACCCAGACTATTTTCCAGAATTATTTGCATATACAATTTTTTTTTTTTTTTAGAGCGGGCACATACATTTTCCACTTTGTAGAACTTGATGGAAATTAGGCCTTGACCAATGTTTCACTTTATCAAAATTGTGCAAGCAAACTGTCTTGCTGCCCTTCTAGAATTCATGTTTAGTACTCAAAATTAAGGGGCCCTTTTACTAAAGCTTAGCATACGCCAACAAACATTGAACTTACATGCGGAGCTGTTTGGGAAAAAACCCAACAACTTTGATCTCTAACATTATTGTGTTACCTTTTGAAATTTCCAGCATTTTTGTGATTTCATTGCCACTTTATAATGACAAGAAACGTGGACGCTGAGTATTTTATCTGATAGAACAGCTGCGGTTTATATGTAACCCTGAATGTTTAAGTTTTGTTTGCACATACACATGTTTGATTCACTCTCAGCACGGCAAGGGTCCTGGGATGTTTCACAGGAGGGGCCTAAGGCTCCCGGGCCTATTCTGATTGGCACAGGCGCCTTAGGCCCCACCAGTAGGCGGGACTTTGGTTAGGCTGGGCCAATCCGGCCCCATTCTTCTCTGGGCTGCCTGCCGGCCGTGTTTGGCACCCATCATCCGGTCAACCTAACAAAGGTACGGGGAAGGGGGGTGGGGGGTGGGGGGGTCGTGGGGTCGGCCGGGGGGGTCGATTGGTGGTGTTGGGGGGTGGACATTGGGGGGAGAGGGGCTGTCGAGGGCAGGAGGGCCTGGGATCCCTCCTGCCCGTAATGTAGTGGAGGGTGGGGGTGGGGGGTCGCCTGGGCCAGGAGGGCTTGGGCTCCCTCCTGGCCCGATCGAGTCGGGGGGTAGGGTGTTCGCCTGGGCCAGGAGGGCTTGGGCTCCCTCCTGGCCCGAACAAGTCGGGGGGTAGGGAGGTCGCCAGGGCCAGGAGGGCTTGGGCTCCCTCCTGGCCCGATCGTATCGTGGGGGGGTCGCGGCTGCCACGGGGCAAGAGGGCTTGGGCTTCCTCTTGCCCCGATGTTGTGTGTGGGGGGGAGTGATCCATTGTGGCAGGAGAGATGCCTCATCTCCCCTACCATGATGCCATCACTCCTCTACCGGAACTGCCGCGGGTTGCGGCAGTTCAGGTAGAGGAGTGATGGCATCGCAGTAGGGGAGATGAGGCATCTGTCCTGCCGTGATGGTTAGGTTGCCGGGCCGCTGAACTGATGGCGCCAACGGCCATCAGCTCAGCGGCCCCTTTTTCGGCACTTAGACCTGGTTTCATTTTGTCTTAGTGAAAAAGGTCTAAGTGCTGACTAGGCAACTTTTAAGTGTTTTGGTTATAGGTGTTGTACGCCTAGGTGAAGGTCGGCCCACCTCCCGCCCACTGCCCGCCCTTTCCCCTCCTCTAAACACACCTCTTTTCTCTCTGTGCGTTTAGTGACAGGGGAAAGGCCTAAGCTGTTTTTAGATACGTCTAAAAACCAGCTTTGGTTATGGGCTTGGATGATCAGGCATTTTGATCGTCCAAGTAGCAACTTAGGACACTTTTTAGATGTTTTTTTTAAAATTATTATTACCCCCATAGCATTTAGTACATACTGTCTGTTAATGCATGCTAAGCTTTATCAAAGGGCCCCTAAATATGGTGTTACATGCTCTTATAGAAATATGGCCTGGTGTGAAATTGAATTATAAAAATTAGCATAAATTGAAATTGAATGGAAAACTATCAATAATCAAGCTGATTTTGGATAGGACATCCCATCAAGGAAAGATATTGATTGGTGTTCTGTTTTAAATGAGATCTTTTCCATCTCTGCATTACATGCCAAAGTTCTTTATATTTGAATTATTAAACAGGGCTAATGAGCTCTTTCCATCAACTTTACTCTCTGGGCGGGCTTGGCAACATACTGTTAATTAAATTCTCATCTAATTTGTGATTCCATTCCTCTCTGTCTTGGGTAGATCACTCTCAAGGGAATGAGATTAATAACTACAGTACACAGATTTTGATAGAATAAAAAAGTCAGCCTGAAAAAGTGAAGATATTTTAACTGATTATTATTGCACTCACTGTCAGAGAGTCTATCAGAAAGAAAATAGGCTCTGTGAAATGTAAAAAAAAAAACCACCCTGAAATATATATATATATATATATATATATACATATATACATACATATATTAAAAATAGTGAAGAAGCATGGGGGTTCTGTCAAAGTCAATGAAACTTTCCATGGATGAGCTAAGTATCTTTACTTTTTTAGCACTTTATGCAAAACGAAAACTTGGATTTGTTTAGATTGTAAGCTCTTTTGATCAGGGACTATCTTCTTTGTGACTCTGTACAGCACTGCATATGTCTGGGAGCACTATAGAAATAATTAATAGTATTAGTAGTAGTGTGAAAAGTTTCTTCTCTGGTAATCAGAGATGAGATTGTGATGTCATAATGCCTCATTCCACCAATGCATAAGAGCCTCATCAGTGATGTCACAATGGCCTCATCAGTGATGTCACAGTGGCTTGATTGTCCTGTACTCCCCTCTGCCCTCCACCCCAACTAGCAGATTCATTGTTTCCCTTAACTGTATCCATGACATCCTGTTTGCATGTCTGTCTTGTCTGTTTAGATTGCAAGCTCTTTCGAGCAGGGACTATCTTCTTTATTACTCTGTACAGCAGGGGTGCCCAAAAGGTCGATCACGATCAACCAGTAGATCGCAAAGGCAACGTGAGTCGATCGCGGAGCCCATCCCAGGCTCTGCGATAGACTTGTGTTGCCTTTGCATTCTGTTCTCCCTGCTTCCCCAATGCCAGGCCTGGCGCATACAAACACCGGGGCCCACAGCTCCCCCCCCCCCCCCCGCCATCAATTCTGACATTAGAGAGGAAGTTCTGGGCCAGCCAATTGCTGCCTAGCTGGCCCGGAACTTTCTCTCCGACATCAGAATTGACGTCGGGGGGAGGAGGGGGAAGGTTTGTGGGTCCAGCGCTTATACACGCCTGGCGTGGCCTGGCATCAGAGAAGCAGGGAGAGATTGGTGGCAGTGGCTTGGGGGGGGCAGGGAGGGAGAGTGAAAGACAGACAGAAAGAAAGAAAGGGGGCAGGGAGAGAGAAAGACAGACAGACAGAAAGAAAGGGGGCATGGAGAGAGAAAGAAAAAAAAGAAAGAAAGGGGGCAGGGAGAGAGAAAGACAGACAGAAAGAAAGAAATAGGAGGGGCAGGGAGAAAGAAAGAAATAGGAGGGGCAGGGAGAGAGGAAGAAAAAGTTGGACTCATGGAGGGACAGAGAGATGTTGGTTGGGGAATGGAATGAGGTCTGGAGGAGAGGAAGCATGCAGGAGGCAGAAAGAAAGATAGGTAGAAAGATAGAAATATTGGATTTACAGTCAGAAGAAGGAAGTGCAACCAGAGACTCATGAAATCACCAGACAGCAAAGGTAGGAAAAATGATTTTATTTTAAATTTAGTGATCAAAATGTGTCCGATTTGAGAATTTATATCTGCTGTCTATATTTTGCACTATGTCCCCCTTTTACTAAACTGTGATAGCGGTTTTTAGCGCAGGGAGCCTATGATTTTTGGAAAAGTGCAGGGCATTCAGCGCAACTCCCTGCGCTAAAAACTGCTATCATGGTTTAGTAAAAGGGGAGTATATTTGTCTATTTTTGTATAGTTGTTACTGCCTTGACCTTTTTGAAAAAAAACAAACTCAAATATAAATTATTATTAATCGGGGGGATCAAGATGGCGGCGAAGACGGACGCCTGAACGGGAGTAGCGCTCCGAATCGATAGTGAACAGCGCTGCATATTTTCTTTCCCCTAACGAAATGGGGAAAAGAAAAGGGATCTCTCGCCCTAATCCTCCGGCGCTTGGGACCCCACAGCGTCTGGTTCAAACTACGATAACGACTGCCTTTTCCCGTCCATCTGAAGGAACCCTTCCTACCTCGGGGGTGAGCCCGGATTCATCGGGGGAACTCGGCGCAGGAGCTGCATGGGCGATACTGAGCCCGGAGCAGAGGTCGGTCCCTCCCCAACCCGGAAGTACTCAGATGCAGGGAGACACAGGAGTTCAGCTGCCCGAAGAGGAAGGGCTGTGCTCCAGTGAAGGAGGGACACCAGCACGGGAGACTCAGGAGGAAGGTGCAGGTGGAATATGTCAGCTATCTCCCAGCACCATGGAAGGAGAGGTGAGAGGTGCTCCGGGAGAGAATGCCATCTGTTTTGGGGAATTAAAAAGACCGCAGAAAATAGATATGGAGGCGCTCTGGCAGGCCATATCTATCATGGACGCCAACCTTAAGTTGAGTCTTTCAGTTATCAAATCTGACTATGGGACTATTTACTCCAAAGTAGAACAGCAAGGAGTGTGTCTGTCTGACTTAACTAAAAAATTGGAGAAACAAGAAGAAAATTTAAAGGAAATTAAAACTGTACAAATGGAAATGGTTAAAGAAAGATCATTTATTTCCCGTAAGTTGGAGAATTTTGAAAATTCTTTGAGGAAGAACAATTTAAGACTTTTGAATTTTCCTAAATGTCCCATCATTTCACCTGTTGAGATGGCGAGAAAATATTTTCAAGAGGTTCTTTCCATTCCATTGGAAAATTTACCTCCAATTGTGAGGGCTTATTATCTGACCTTAAAGAAACCTCAAGGGGAATCTACAGCTGTTGAAGATCTGAAATAAAATTTGGACATAAACTTGTCTTCATTTCTAGAAAGTTCCCTTGAGGTGGTAACCGACAGAACTACTTTGTTGCTGACATTGGCTTTGGAAAGTGATAGGGAATATATTCTTCGTTTGTATTTCCGACATATTAATGATAAGTTTTTGGGCTCTAATGTGAGAATTTTTCCAGATTTGGCTCAGAAAACCCAGAAGCGAAGGAAGGAATTCTTGGCCCTAAGGCCAAGAGTCCTAGCTCTTGGGGCTACTTTTTTAGTTAAATTTCCAGCAAAATGTTATATTACCTATCAGAGTAAGAATTTTCTTTTTTTTTGAGCCCAAACAGCTTTTAGATTTTATTGGACCAAAAGAAAGGTTGGAATCTTAGTCCAATGATAAATGACCTACCATCCGGCTGTAGTTAGGGTTACCTAGGCCGTTACTTTAGTAAGAGTTATATTTCTAATTGTGAAAATTTCCTTTCTTGATCCCTATAATTGTGGAATTGTGGACTAAATATTAGTTAATGTTTCCATTACATCTGATTGTATAATTAGGTGATTTCTTTTTGTTTGCTTGCTTGATTATTTCCGATCTTTTTCAAGTTATGTATGCTTGATTAAATTTAAAAGGTTATAAATAAAATAAAAAAAAATTATAATTAACATTTTCTCTGCGTACAGTGTGCTTTGTGTTTTTAAAATTTTATTGTTGGTAGATCATTTTGAATTGGTCATTTTAAAAGTAGCTCGCAAGCCAAAAAAGTATGGGAACCCCTGGTGTACAGCGCTGTGCGCGTCTGGTAGCACTATAGAAGTAATTAATAGTAGTAGTAGTAGTATTTGTAGACCAGGTCATTACCAAGAGGAGTGCGACTTGGTTAACCAAAAACTGGGAAAAATTAATATGTGTGGTTTCCAAGATAATTAGTACTGCACCAAGTTGATATAAGGAGTTTTACCTATCAGGAGGAAAAGATCTCAGATATTTACCACATAGGGAACATATATGTTTTCTCCCTATATTGCTGTGGCAAGTGGGTGTCTTTCATTGATCAAAAACCTCCTTTAAGTTTTTTTTAATTTTTATCATAAATATTTTTAATATAATCTTAATTTTTTATCTTTTTCAAATATTAAAGTGAAACTAACTTCATAACTGAAATAGACTATAAAGTGCAAAAAATATTACTTATCTGCTTCTTTTATGAATGTAGAAATTTCTACATTGAATATCACTTTAAATTTTGTCATGCTTTGAGTGATTCTAATGCGCATGTGTAGGCGTTCCTCTAGATAAAAGCGCCATTTTATTTAGGGTTTGATGTGTACTGAATTGATTCTTTGCAGACACTAAGTAAGTACGCTTGACTCTATATGATATTCATTGTTTATAATGACTTTTAACTTTTGAATCTTTCTCTAACAATTCTTATTTCATTTATGTTTTAAGTATGCTTCCTGATGAAGCCCTTTTGGGGCGAAACGGGGCCCGTAGTATGAACTAAATGAACATATAGTGGAAAGTTGCTTTACGAGTGCTTTTTCCAGTATGTCCGGCGCTTCAGTTTTCTTAGCGTCTGAGTGACTTCCTGAACACGCTGCATTTCCATAGCGTGATAGCTTCTTGAGATAAGTGCTGTTTTTTAGCCAGCTTATTGTGATATATTGTGGCAGCTTAAAGCATTTGCACTTTATCTAATGTGCAATATTTTTTTCATTCAGGCATAAAGCACTTTATTCGAAGCACCTTTATTGAAGCACTTTCATCTATGCACTCAGCACTTTCCCTAGAAATTTCTACATTCATAAAAGAAGCAGATAAGTAATATTTTTTGCACTTTATAGTCTATTTCAGTTATGAAGTTAGTTTCACTTTAATATTTGAAAAAGATAAAAAATTAAGATTATATTAAAAATATTTATGATAAAAATTAAAAAAAACTTAAAGGAGGTTTTTGATCAATGAAAGACACCCACTTGCCACAGCAATATAGGGAGAAAACATATATGTTCCCTATGTGGTAAATATCTGAGATCTTTTCCTCCTGATAGGTAAAACTCCTTATATCAACTTGGTGCAGTACTTGTTATATTTTTGTTGATATATATTTTTCACTATTCTGTTTTGATAGTTCAATTAATTTGAAAAATGGTTGATAATACCTTATTACCAACATTAAGCTTCTCTAATGAGAAGATGTTAGATATTCTTAAAGTTCCATCCATATTTGACAATTGGAATTCTTTGTCAGGAAACAACGACTGGTCCAATCTATTTAATTTACAAAAGAATGCTACACGAATTGAATTAAACAGTGCTTTTTTGATCGAATATTGCAGAGTAGGTAGAATCCCTAGGGGACTACGTGTCAACACTAGTCCACAAATCTTTAAAGAAGATTCTGAATTTCTCAATAAATGGAAAATGATTTTGAACAAATGTTCTTTAGATATCATGCTCCTAATTATAGAGAAAAGCAAAACTGTTGTAGTTGAATTACAAGATAAAATTAAGGAAGAATTAACCAATATGCAAACCAAAGTTAACCATTCTGAATATGATATCCAGTTTAAGCAGCTGCAAGATAACATTGAGAAATTTAAAGATCAATTAAAGAAAAATAAATTGAGAAAGTTCCAAAGGGATGAAAAGGATTACAGAGAAAATCATGTTTATGCTTGGTCAAATATTAATTTAGATAAAGGAGGTGATTCATCTGTGAATATTTATACAAGCAATACCAGTTTGGATAACAGATCTTCATCTTCCAATAGTAGTGGATCCGGGAATAATTTTTTACCCCAAAGAACCAATCGGGGAAGAAAAGGAAATACAAGAGGAAAATGGTTTCAAAGAGGACGGCCTTATACGAGGTCCCAACATCATCAACAACAACCATAGCAGTGGACCCTGTTGTAGTAAATTTATCAGATAGACTTTTGTCATCTCATGAAATACAACTGTTAAATTGTGGATTATCGTTTGTACCATCTAAAAAATTCGATTATTTTCAATTTAATATCGACCTTGAGAAATTCATTAGGAATCTTCAAATAAAAATCTTTTTTCATGGAAATGAATCTGTCGATCATTCCATTTTGTCTCCTCACTCTAACTGGTATCCTCCGGGTCCTCTAGATAACATCTTAACTATCTTTAAAAACAAGGTCTTAAAAGAGATTAAATCAAGTAAGTTAGATCAAATGAACGGATTTAATAACTTAAACAAAGAAATGAGACTGGCTTTAAAAAACTTGGTAGAAGATGATTCAATCATAATAAGAAAGGCTGATAAGGGAGGTGCAGTTGTAGTGCTTAATAAAAGTGACTACATGAATGAGGCATTCAGACAACTGAGTGATTCCACAGTGTATAACAAAATCAAGTTAGATCCAACTAAGAGACTACAAAATACCATCAGGAAATTAACTGAACAGGGATGCAAATATGGTTATTTAACAAAAAGAGATGTTAGATTTTTGAATAAACCTCATCCTGTTACACCTACCTTATATTTTTTACCTAAAATCCATAAAGATTTACAACATCCCCCAGGTCGACCTATTATTTCCTCTAAGAATTCAGTATTGGAACCTCTCAGCAAATTTGTTGATTTTTTTCTTCAAACTGCAGTCTCACAAAGTGATTCATACATCAAAGACACTGCTCATTTTTTACGAGTATTGGATAATATTCATTTACACTCTTCATGCATCATGGCTACATTGGACGTTGTTTCTTTATATACTTCTATTCCCCAGAGTGCTGCAATCCAAATTGTGAAAGATACATTGGAAAATTTGCCCAGACCTCAGTTGATCCCTTTTGAATTTCTCACCAATATCACAAGATTAGCCGTTACCGAAAACTTTTTCATGTTCAATAATGAGCTTTATTTACAAACATCTGATGTAGCGATGGGGGCAGCGTTTGCACCTTCCATCGCTAACCTTTACATGAGCAATTTTGAAAAAGAATGGGTACAACATTCACCTTTCTCAGAAAAGATTCTGTGCTGGTATCGCTTTATTGACGATATTTTCATGCTATGGGGAGGAACCCTATCTGAATTAAATGAGTTTTATTTTTGGTTGGGCACTTGTGATACACACATTCAATTCACTTTAAAATCTTCTACAGATAATATTCAATTTTTAGATGTAGATATTTTTTTAGATTTACAATATAATTTTTCCACGAAAGTTTATTTCAAACCTACGGACCGGAACACTTTCTTGCAATTTGATAGCAGTCATTCAAGAAAACTAAAAGAAAGCCTCCCTTTCTCTCAAATGGTGAGGATCAGAAGGAATTGTTCTTCTCTGAGTGATTTTAATATTCAATCAAAAGATTTAACATCAAAACTTGAAGCAAGAGGATACCCCAAAAAAACACTCCATCAAGCTCGAAAACGTGCCAAATATTTGAACCGTGATCATCTGCTGCAACAACTAAAAGGCGTTCCTGCTCAAGATGAAGATCAACTTACATTTATCATGAGATACTGCTCAAAAAGTAATATAGCTGCGGACATTATTAGAAACAATTGGGAGATTGTTAATCTTCATCCGTGTTTTGGAAATAGTAAATTGCGTATTGCCTTTTCAAGAAATCAAAATCTAAAAGAAATTCTTAGTTCTTCGTCGTCTCCATTCAAGATTACATCAAAAGACATTGTGGTAGGACATTACAAATGCGGTAGCTGTAATATTTGTCAGGTTACTAAAGAATGCAAGGATTTCATGAACCCCCAGGATCAAAAAAGATATACTTTAAGACATTTTACCAACTGTAAAACCAACTTCATTATTTACTTAATTATTTGTCCTTGTGACAAAATTTATGTTGGCATGACGTCACGCGATTTAAGAACTCGTATGCGTGAACATAAATCCAATCTAAAGCTGGGAAAGAGTTCTGAAGTGATTGTTGAGCACTGTCAATCAAATAGACATTCTTTTAATGATTTACGTTGCTTTGCAATTGATGTAGAACCCAAGTTCTCTAGGGGAGGAGATCGCATTGGACGTCTCAAACAACGTGAATCGAGATGGATTTTTAGATTGAATAGTGTGCACCCATATGGTTTGAACTCTAAAGTCGAATGGTCAAGTTTTATTTAACATCACATCATGGATGGCCTGATCTAATATCTAACTGTGATTTTCTTTTTCTTTTTCTTCTTTTTTCTACATACCAGTCATTAACTTTCAACTACATTGAATATCACTTTAAATTTTGTCATGCTTTGAGTGATTCTAATGCGCATGTGTAGGCGTTCCTCTAGATAAAAGCGCCATTTTATTTAGGGTTTGATGTGTACTGAATTGATTCTTTGCAGACACTAAGTAAGTACGCTTGACTCTATATGATATTCATTGTTTATAATGACTTTTAACTTTTGAATCTTTCTCTAACAATTCTTATTTCATTTATGTTTTAAGTATGCTTCCTGATGAAGCCCTTTTGGGGCGAAACGGGGCCCGTAGTATGAACTAAATGAACATATAGTGGAAAGTTGCTTTACGAGTGCTTTTTCCAGTATGTCCGGCGCTTCAGTTTTCTTAGCGTCTGAGTGACTTCCTGAACACGCTGCATTTCCATAGCGTGATAGCTTCTTGAGATAAGTGCTGTTTTTTAGCCAGCTTATTGTGATATATTGTGGCAGCTTAAAGCATTTGCACTTTATCTAATGTGCAATATTTTTTTCATTCAGGCATAAAGCACTTTATTCGAAGCACCTTTATTGAAGCACTTTCATCTATGCACTCAGCACTTTCCCTAGAAATTTCTACATTCATAAAAGAAGCAGATAAGTAATATTTTTTGCACTTTATAGTCTATTTCAGTTATGAAGTTAGTTTCACTTTAATATTTGAAAAAGATAAAAAATTAAGATTATATTAAAAATATTTATGATAAAAATTAAAAAAAACTTAAAGGAGGTTTTTGATCAATGAAAGACACCCACTTGCCACAGCAATATAGGGAGAAAACATATATGTTCCCTATGTGGTAAATATCTGAGATCTTTTCCTCCTGATAGGTAAAACTCCTTATATCAACTTGGTGCAGTACTTGTTATATTTTTGTTGATATATATTTTTCACTATTCTGTTTTGATAGTTCAATTAATTTGAAAAATGGTTGATAATACCTTATTACCAACATTAAGCTTCTCTAATGAGAAGATGTTAGATATTCTTAAAGTTCCATCCATATTTGACAATTGGAATTCTTTGTCAGGAAACAACGACTGGTCCAATCTATTTAATTTACAAAAGAATGCTACACGAATTGAATTAAACAGTGCTTTTTTGATCGAATATTGCAGAGTAGGTAGAATCCCTAGGGGACTACGTGTCAACACTAGTCCACAAATCTTTAAAGAAGATTCTGAATTTCTCAATAAATGGAAAATGATTTTGAACAAATGTTCTTTAGATATCATGCTCCTAATTATAGAGAAAAGCAAAACTGTTGTAGTTGAATTACAAGATAAAATTAAGGAAGAATTAACCAATATGCAAACCAAAGTTAACCATTCTGAATATGATATCCAGTTTAAGCAGCTGCAAGATAACATTGAGAAATTTAAAGATCAATTAAAGAAAAATAAATTGAGAAAGTTCCAAAGGGATGAAAAGGATTACAGAGAAAATCATGTTTATGCTTGGTCAAATATTAATTTAGATAAAGGAGGTGATTCATCTGTGAATATTTATACAAGCAATACCAGTTTGGATAACAGATCTTCATCTTCCAATAGTAGTGGATCCGGGAATAATTTTTTACCCCAAAGAACCAATCGGGGAAGAAAAGGAAATACAAGAGGAAAATGGTTTCAAAGAGGACGGCCTTATACGAGGTCCCAACATCATCAACAACAACCATAGCAGTGGACCCTGTTGTAGTAAATTTATCAGATAGACTTTTGTCATCTCATGAAATACAACTGTTAAATTGTGGATTATCGTTTGTACCATCTAAAAAATTTGATTATTTTCAATTTAATATCGACCTTGAGAAATTCATTAGGAATCTTCAAATAAAAATCTTTTTTCATGGAAATGAATCTGTTGATCATTCCATTTTGTCTCCTCACTCTAACTGGTATCCTCCTGGTCCTCTAGATAACATCTTAACTATCTTTAAAAACAAGGTCTTAAAAGAGATTAAATCAAGTAAGTTAGATCAAATGAACGGATTTAATAACCTAAACAAAGAAATGAGACTGGCTTTAAAAAACTTGGTAGAAGATGATTCAATCATAATAAGAAAGGCTGATAAGGGAGGTGCAGTTGTAGTGCTTAATAAAAGTGACTACATGAATGAGGCATTTAGACAACTGAGTGATTCCACAGTATATAACAAAATCAAGTTAGATCCAACTAAGAGACTACAAAATACCATCAGGAAATTAACTGAACAGGGATGTAAATATGGTTATTTAACAAAAAGAGATGTTAGATTTTTGAATAAACTTCATCCTGTTACACCTACCTTATATTTTTTACCTAAAATCCATAAAGATTTACAACATCCCCCAGGTAGACCTATTATTTCCTCTAAGAATTCAGTATTGGAACCTCTCAGCAAATTTGTTGATTTTTTTCTTCAAACTGCAGTTTCACAATGTGATTCATACATCAAAGACACTGCTCATTTTTTACGAGTATTGGATAATATTCATTTACACTCTTCATGCATCATGGTTACATTGGACGTTGTTTCCTTATATACTTCTATTCCCCAGAGTGCTGCAATCCAAATTGTGAAAGATACATTGGAAAATTTGCCCAGACCTCAGTTGATCCCTTTTGAATTTCTCACCAATATCACAAGATTAGCCGTTACCGAAAACTTTTTCATGTTCAATAATGAGCTTTATTTACAAACATCTGATGTAGCGATGGGGGCAGCGTTTGCACCTTCCATCGCTAACCTTTACATGAGCAATTTTGAAAAAGAATGGGTACAACATTCACCTTTCTCAGAAAAGATTCTGTGCTGGTATCGCTTTATTGACGATATTTTCATGCTATGGGGAGGAACCCTATCTGAATTAAATGAGTTTTATTTTTGGTTGGGCACTTGTGATACACACATTCAATTCACTTTAAAATCTTCTACAGATAATATTCAATTTTTAGATGTAGATATTTTTTTAGATTTACAATATAATTTTTCCACGAAAGTTTATTTCAAACCTACGGACCGGAACACTTTCTTGCAATTTGATAGCAGTCATTCAAGAAAACTAAAAGAAAGCCTCCCTTTCTCTCAAATGGTGAGGATCAGAAGGAATTGTTCTTCTCTGAGTGATTTTAATATTCAATCAAAAGATTTAACATCAAAACTTGAAGCAAGAGGATACCCCAAAAAAACACTCCATCAAGCTCGAAAACGTGCCAAATATTTGAACCGTGATCATCTGCTGCAACAACTAAAAGGCGTTCCTGCTCAAGATGAAGATCAACTTACATTTATCATGAGATACTGCTCAAAAAGTAATATAGCTGCGGACATTATTAGAAACAATTGGGAGATTGTTAATCTTCATCCGTGTTTTGGAAATAGTAAATTGCGTATTGCCTTTTCAAGAAATCAAAATCTAAAAGAAATTCTTAGTTCTTCGTCGTCTCCATTCAAGATTACATCAAAAGACATTGTGGTAGGACATTACAAATGCGGTAGCTGTAATATTTGTCAGGTTACTAAAGAATGCAAGGATTTCATGAACCCCCAGGATCAAAAAAGATATACTTTAAGACATTTTACCAACTGTAAAACCAACTTCATTATTTACTTAATTATTTGTCCTTGTGACAAAATTTATGTTGGCATGACGTCACGCGATTTAAGAACTCGTATGCGTGAACATAAATCCAATCTAAAGCTGGGAAAGAGTTCTGAAGTGATTGTTGAGCACTGTCAATCAAATAGACATTCTTTTAATGATTTACGTTGCTTTGCAATTGATGTAGAACCCAAGTTCTCTAGGGGAGGAGATCGCATTGGACGTCTCAAACAATGTGAATCGAGATGGATTTTTAGATTGAATAGTGTGCACCCATATGGTTTGAACTCTAAAGTCGAATGGTCAAGTTTTATTTAACATCACATCATGGATGGCCTGATCTAATATCTAACTGTGATTTTCTTTTTCTTTTTCTTCTTTTTTCTACATACCAGTCATTAACTTTCAACTACATTGAATATCACTTTAAATTTTGTCATGCTTTGAGTGATTCTAATGCGCATGTGTAGGCGTTCCTCTAGATAAAAGCGCCATTTTATTTAGGGTTTGATGTGTACTGAATTGATTCTTTGCAGACACTAAGTAAGTACGCTTGACTCTATATGATATTCATTGTTTATAATGACTTTTAACTTTTGAATCTTTCTCTAACAATTCTTATTTCATTTATGTTTTAAGTATGCTTCCTGATGAAGCCCTTTTGGGGCGAAACGGGGCCCGTAGTATGAACTAAATGAACATATAGTGGAAAGTTGCTTTACGAGTGCTTTTTCCAGTATGTCCGGCGCTTCAGTTTTCTTAGCGTCTGAGTGACTTCCTGAACACGCTGCATTTCCATAGCGTGATAGCTTCTTGAGATAAGTGCTGTTTTTTAGCCAGCTTATTGTGATATATTGTGGCAGCTTAAAGCATTTGCACTTTATCTAATGTGCAATATTTTTTTCATTCAGGCATAAAGCACTTTATTCGAAGCACCTTTATTGAAGCACTTTCATCTATGCACTCAGCACTTTCCCTAGAAATTTCTACATTCATAAAAGAAGCAGATAAGTAATATTTTTTGCACTTTATAGTCTATTTCAGTTATGAAGTTAGTTTCACTTTAATATTTGAAAAAGATAAAAAATTAAGATTATATTAAAAATATTTATGATAAAAATTAAAAAAAACTTAAAGGAGGTTTTTGATCAATGAAAGACACCCACTTGCCACATCAATATAGGGAGAAAACATATATGTTCCCTATGTGGTAAATATCTGAGATCTTTTCCTCCTGATAGGTAAAACTCCTTATATCAACTTGGTGCAGTACTTGTTATATTTTTGTTGATATATATTTTTCACTATTCTGTTTTGATAGTTCCAAGATAATTAGCAAACAAAATTGCCTTTAAAGTTTTCTGCAGTGATTGAAAGGAGCCTAGATTCCCTAAAGTAAGTGGCAGGCCATTCCAAAGTTCTGTCAATTTAAAGGAGAAAAATCGACTAACCCCCTCTTCTATTAAATTGCGCTAGCAGTTTTTAGCGCTGAATGGCCCCTGCTGCTCCCGACACTCATAGGAATTTGATTAATTAATTCATTTTGTACAATGCTTATCATTAAATTTGTGATTACGCGGTCAACAAGCACAATGTAATGTAACTCTATGAGCATCGGGAGCAGCGCGGGCCATTCAGCGCGGCTCACTGCGCTACAAACTGCTAGCGCAGTTTAATAGAAGAGGCCCTAATTTTCCAAATAGATTTGTTTTTACCCTTAAATGAGGGAAAGGAAAGTTTAAATCTTTGAGAACTTCTGGCATGATGAGATCTATGAGCGATCCAACACAGAGAAATAAGAGAAGTCAAGAGCCCAAATAAGATCTTAAATGCAATACAAACACATTTAAAACGAATCCTAAGATGGATCAGGAGCCAGCGTAACTTTCTAAGCAATGGAGCATGATGTATTTAATTCAAAGTGTTCTCCCTTTCTCCTCTGTGCTAAAGGTTTTCTCCCATGTGGAGAGAATTATCCAGATAAATCAATTTGAAAACTGAGTGGTTACCCAGCAGCTGAACGCTACCCTTTCCTTCTGTGGATATCAGTAGCTGTGCTATTTCACAGTCAGTGCTATCAGCAAAGTGATTCTACCCAAGGGGAAAGGAATGATGATATTCATGAATATTATAATGTAGCTGATCACATATTGTACAATTCAGAATATGAGCCAGTCTATAATTAACATAAAGAGGAGCCCATTTAGTTTTCCCCACAATTCATAGTGCTTCCAAATTGTGACTATATTTGCATTGCATTTGATTGTTTGACAAAATTAGCATAACCTCTTCATGAAACTGTGTTCTGAACTAACTGTGGGTTGAATAAAGCACCATGAACTTTGAAAGATATGTTTAACTTTTTTCATTGAAATCAACATTTATAGTCCTGGCACACATGTCCTTTCACATGCGTAACTTTAAGTATATAAAGCAAACAAAACACCAAAGCGGAACAAAGGATCTCTTTGACAGTCAATTTAGTCAATATTGGCTATGCTCATGTGTGGCGTAATTTTCGGGCCTCTGTGGGGGTTTGTGGTAGGGGTGGTCAGGGGCTTTGAGTTGGCCTTGGAGTCGGAATGGGGGGGTGATGCTTGGGGGGATCCCATAACCATATTCCTTTCCAATATTTGGGTTATGTTTGGCATTGACTGTTCTCAACCATATTGAGAGCTGTGGGTATTGTGCTTTGTCCCTGGGGGGTGGGAGGGGGGTATTGGCTGTGCTTGGGTGGGTATTATAGAGTGTTCCTATTAGTTTGTAGGACTTGCACATGTTTATATTCTTGATTGTACTTATGTGTGCTATTTTGGAGTGTGTTATTTTGCTCTATGCATTTTTGTTCTGGCATTTCATATGCAATTGTTATATGCTGTTTGGAGTGTTTTTCAATAAAAGCTTTTCAAGTAAAAAAAAAAAAAATTTAGTCAATATTTTATCATTTCTGTATAAGCATATTCTGTATCTGTTTTTTTCTTCTAAGGACCCTTGAGGAAGGCACAAAGTCCCTAATTGTATAACAGACATCTACAGTTAGGCATCTAGATTGGCACACCTTGTCTATCTAGGCACCTAACTTACGATGGGGTTTACTAAATTGTGGAAGAGCTTCTTTACTGCTGGACAGCGAGGTAAATGTTCTGACGCTCATAGGAATTGAATGAGCTTTGGAGCATTTACCTCATTGCCCATGCTAAAAATTTCCAGTGCAATTTAATGAAAGGAACCTGTAATTAGGCTGAACTTATTCAGCCCACGGTATGAAGCTCTTCCGCAGTTTAGTAAAAGGAGCCCTTAATATTTTTCATCGTCTTAATTGGTGCTGTTAATTGAAGGAAAAAAAAAAAAAAACAGTTAAAAAATATAATTAACTAACTAGTAGGTGTCTTACTCGGTAGGGATCTACCACTTTGAGATAGGTGTCCACACTGAGGCGCTTACTGGCACTTACACAAATAGGCATGGTTAGATGTGGGTTTGGGCATGGAGTTTGGGCACCGGTAGGCACCTAAGAACATAAGAATAGCCTTACTGGGTCAGACTAATAATCCATCATCCCAGAAGCCAATCCAGGTCCTTAGTACCTGGCCAAAACCTAAGCAGTAGCAATATTCCAGCATCTCAAAGAATAGCAAGATTCCGGAACCCCAATGAGATCAACATTCCAAAGCTGAGATTGTGATGTCATAATGCCTCATTCCACAGTGCCTCAGAGCCAACCTCATCAGTGATGTTACAATGGCTTTATTGTACTATACTTGGCTCACATAAGAACATAAGAATTGCCATACTGGGTCAGACCAATGGTCCATCAAGCCCAGCAGCCCGTTCTCATGGTGGTCAATGCAGGTCCCTAGAACCTGGCCAAAACCCAAGGAGTAGCAACATTCCATGCTACCGATCTAAGGTAAGCAAAGGCTTCCCACATATCTTAATAATACCTACCTTAGGCATACTCATCTAGGCCATGGTTGGAACTAGGCGGGTCTGGGGGCAGATCTATGGGTCCAGATTTTATGCAAGTCACTTTTCTAATATTACTGAGAATTAGGCCTGAAGCTAATAATCATCCTCTTGAGAATAACCTACAGGAACCAGCCCTCTAAGAAAACATCTGGAGATCAGTGATTAAAAAAAGGCTACAATCAACCTCTTTTCTATCAGGGTGAGAGAATTGCTAATAAACAAAATGTAGTCTCTTGGTTTCTCATATCAGTTCACAAGTCTACTTCAGAACTGGTTAGTTCTCAAAGTCCCAAAAGTTCCCAGGACAGCATAAGCGAGCCTTTCAGTCATCAGTTCTCTCCACAGGTAAATATATGCAAATCATTCAAATCAGTCAAATATATGCAAATCAGTCAAATATATGCAAATCATTCAAATCAGTCTATCTCAGTTTGGCAGATAGAAAACAAATCAGTTGTCTTTCAGTCTCAAGGAATCAATTGAGGTCAGTGTTGAGAGCGTGACCGTTCCTGCCACCTCCCATGTAGTCTTCCCTGTCATACAAACATAGAAACATAGAAAAATGACGACAGAAAAGGGCCATAGCCCATCAAGTCTGCCCACTCTAATCACCCACCCCCTCGACTTAACCCCTCTAGAGATCCCACATGTGTATCCCATTTACTTTTAAAATCTGGCACCCTGGTTGCCTGAATCACCTACAGTGGAAGTTCGTTCCAATGATCAACCACCCTTTCGGTGAAGAAATACTTCCTGGTGTCGCCATGAAATTTCCCTCCTCTGATTTTCAGCGGATGCCCTCTTGTGGCCGATGGTCTCGCTACATCTACTTGCTGGCAGAACTCTAGTTACTCTCCCTATTATAGAAGGACTGCACATGCCTAACTTTAGATCCAGGTTGCCTTTTTTAATGTTTCCTCCCCACGGGTATTTTTACTAGGATGTCCTGCTTCCTGTGATGGGGCATGTACCCTGTTGCAGGCACCTTAAGTTGTGCATGCAAATCGGTACACAGCCAATTTGCACATGCAACTTAATTGTTTAATAAGATCGATTGGTGCCTATAATTAGCAATTAACATCTCATAACTGATGCTAATTGGCACAAATTAAAAGTTATGTGTGTGAATCTGAAAAAGGGTGTGGTCAGGGGAGATTGCGGTCATTCCTAAAAGTTATTCATAATAATAGAGAATATCGACAAAAAGTCTCAAAGTTGCTACACAAAGGTACTTGAAAGAACAAAAAAATATGACCAAAAGGGCCCATGTACCCACATAAGAGGACCATTTGTTTGGAATGCTACATTGCATCTTCTTTAATAAAGATAAGACTTTTATACCTTGTACATCGATTCTGCAGTATTTTCCTTTGGTTTTGTCATCTGACTTATTTACTGCAGATTGGATGGATTGTTCTTTTGTTGTGCTTCACATAGAGAATATGCCCGGTCCATGCACAACTTAGGCCCTCTTTTACAAAGGTGTGCTAACCGCTAACACGTCCATAGGATAACATGCACGCGTTAGCATTTAGCTTGTGTTTAGCATGTGCTAATATTTAGTGCACGCTAAAAAGCTTAGCGTACCTTTGTAAAAGAGGAGGTTAGGCACAGTTATTTAGCTCTGGTTTCCCTTGGCCTAGATTGGCGCATCTGAAAGTTGTGGCATGCACTGGAACTTAGCATGAGTCTATAAGGTGTGCATATCTTTTATAGAACCTTTTATAGTTGGGGGGAGGGGGTCAATTTTTGGATGCCATATTTAGAATATGGCACAGGGTGAATGAGTAATGTCTGGCAGGTCATGATTTCAGATAAAGATGTTCAATATGTGTTGATAATTGGAGAAATAAAATCATGTATGTATGTCCATAACTAGATCCTCACAATTTTAAAGAGTAAAACTAATATAAATATATTCTTTGAATGGCTGGTGTGCCCTGTTGATATAATACATGCCAACCAACAATATTTTCAAGCATCATTTTTTTTAATGAAAAATTTATTTGTCATATCCAACTCAGAGAGATGCTATAATTATTTTTTTTCATTTTTACAGCTTTGTTAGATGATTGATGACTATATTAAGACATGGTTCTGGAAGCTCTGTCATTCCTCTGACTTATTTGTATTTGCCAATTTATTTACATTTCTGTATTACTATTATGTTAAGATACATACCTCATAGGTTTTTTTTAAGTTCATAGACACTTTTTATGTTATAATAATTCTTCATGTTACAATAGTTCCTTAGTTTTACCTTTATTTTTATTTTTATATTCATATTTATTTTAATGTTATAAATATCCCATATATTAGTTTTTTATGTTAGAATAATTTATATGTTACTGTCCTTTTAAAATAATGTTTTGGCATATGTCTGTCTGCTTAATTTTAAATACTCATATACTCAAATATAAACCCATCTGAATATAAACTGAGGTAACCGTTTCTCCTAAAACAGGGTGAAAAAGGTTGACTTGAATATAAACCGAACTCACGGTAGTCTCATGAGGTTACTATGGGAACTCGTGTGAGCAATTTTGAGTAGTGAGATTGTATGGGGCAGGAGCATAGGAGGATTGCTCTTGCCTTGGTTTCCCACTGGCCAGCCCATCCATATCATCTTCTACTCCTTCTCCCTCCCCCCCCCCCAAAGGAATTCCGCATGCCTGCCCCATACCAGACACAGTGCATGTTTCTATCACCTTCACCGGAATTTTATTGATACATCGATTTGAGATATGTTTCTCTTTGTACCTGTGTTGTTGCAGGTTTATTTATTTATTTATTTATACACTGCTTATGTCCTCTGGACTTATGGTAGGATACATACCCTTCATGCGGCCCCGTATGCCTGGAACAGGTTGCCTGAATCAATACGTCGTACTCCATCCCTGGCAGTGTTCAAATCCAAGCTAAAGGCCAACTTTTTTGAAACTGCTTTCAACTCTTAACTTCCCCTCACTGCTGTCAGATACCTAGACCCACTATAACCTCCACGACCCTGAAATGTCCTGTCTAAATTAGATTGTAAGCTCTTCCGAGAAGGGACTGTCTATTGTATGTTAAAATGTACAGCGCTGCATAGACCTTTCAGCGCTATAGAAATAATAAATAGTAGTAGTAGCCAACAATAGTCAACATGGAGAGAAAATTCAACCCATTCAGTTTAGCATGCTAATGTTATTTATCATACCCTTGGTACATAATATTTTCATGGTATTCAGACAATATACTTTCAGACTTCTATGCATAAGCAATTTCCAGACTTTTTTTTTTTCTTTTTTAATCATTTCTGACAGGCTTTTCTTTAGTCTCTGTAAAACTTTTTTTCACTCAAGTGGCTTTTTAACACATTTTGCGTAAGTCATTCAAAGTTTGGCTCTGAGCAAGTTTTATCACATCATTTAGTAACGAAAGGTTGCTTTTTTGCTGACCATATATCTTTGAAATGCTGTGCAGGCTAGAAGGGTGCAGCTTTATTTAAAATCAGCAGGCAGTGATACTGCTGGCCTTAGGTATGAAGGAAATATACTGTATGCACATTCGCTGGAAAACAAATAACATCTGATTAACTTAGCTTTTTGACCAATAGACACAAAATGAGATTACATTTTGATGAATCAAATCCCCAATGATGGATCTACTCTCTTACTAAGATCTGGTAAGTCAGTTTTTGACAGTACAAGTTTCACCATTTTCATATTAATAAAGAAAGTGCCATCGTAAACATTTATAATACCATCTTTTTTCTATCCATTTTTCCTCGAGGAGCTAGAATTTCCATGTTAGAATTCTTTTTAACATTAATAATGTAAACTTTAATAAAAACTATTTCATTATAAAAGAAAATTTAGCTAGAACTTTTTGTGAAATTCTCTCTTGCGTGTTGATTGACATCTAGAGTTCATTTGTAACGTGCAAGCAAAGGAGCATCTAATAAGTTGGTCGTTAACAACCACAAAGCCCATCTAAGCTGCCAATTTCTCTTTCCTAATACGATGCCAAAGAATATACTTGATCTCTGGCTTTAAATTCACTTCCCCATCATTAAGGATCCATGGTAGCTGCTGTATGATTTCTTGAATGCTGCCACCCTGCCACTTCCACCGAGAGGCTGATCCATGCGTGCATCGCCCTTTCATGAAAAGAATATTGCCTTACATTAGCCCTCAGTCGACTCCATTTCAGACTCATTATCCTCCCGTCTTACTGTGCCCTGTATCTGGTAAATGCTGCCGGATCCGTGCTTTGTGTCCATCTGAACAGCGTCTGTATCTCTTCCAATATCTGCCTCCATTATAGAAAACATTGGCAAAACTCTCACACAACCACAATTTTTTTCTTGGCCTGGCTTAAATCATTACTTGTTCAGCCTCCTATGATGAGAGGGGCAATGCTTCGATGGCTAAGGTTGCAGTCTGCTCTCTGGCCTGTACAACAGTGGCATACCATAGATCTCCAGCACCCTGGGCCAATGATTACACTTTGCAATTTATTTTCCTTTCTCACACCGCAGTGTCAGCCCCGCTCAAAGTATCTTGTGCAGTTGATCTCTTCTTTATTTTTTTTTATTCTTTATTCATTTTTTATATCAAATACAAAGTGCAAACACATGAACATTCACGTAACGTACCATAGTGCACTCTATTCCAAAAATAAAATATAAAACTCTTTTATCCCCCCTTCTCACCCTAACCCACCCCCCTATCCCACCTGGATATGTATGATGTTAATTCATGAAACAAAGGGAAATAATAATAGTAATAATAATGATAATAGTTCATATTCATATCTTACAATATTTTGTTAACGGGCCCCAAATTTCCTTAAATTTACTATGATGTCCCAACTGTAAAGAATTAATATTTTCAAACTTATAAATCTGGCATAGGGATTCTCACCAGTTGATCTCTTCTATAAATATATATCTATATCTATCTATCTTCTATCCAGTGGCGTACCAAGGGGGGGGGGGGGGTGCGGGGGGGGCGGTCCACCCCGGGTGCCAGCCCTGAGGGGGTGTTCCCGGCCTTGCCGCTCAGTCCCCCCCCCACGCCCGAAGGACCGCTCGCCCCACTGACCTTCCAGCACACCTATGAAGTAGCCCGCAGCAGGATCGCGACGTCAGCAATCCCTGAGCTGCTTGGGCGCTGCTTCCTGCGCCGCGGTCCCGCCCCTCCTCTGATGTCAGAGGAGGGGGCGGGACCGTGGCGCAGGAAGCAGCTCCTAAGCAGCGCAGGGATAGCTGACGTCGCGATCCTGCTGCGGCTGCTTCATAGGTAGTGCGGGGAGGCCAGGGGGGCGAACGATCCTTCTGGGTGGGTCGGGGCATCAGGCCTTCAGGGTGGGGCGGGCAGGCAGGCAGGCAGGCAGGCTTTCAAGGGGGAGGGGGGTGACAGGCAGGCAGGCCTTAAAGGGGGGGTGCAGGCCTTCGGGGGGTGCAGACCTTCAAGGGGGGGACAGGCCTTCAAGGGGGGGGACAGGCAGGCAGGCCTTCAAGGGGGGGACAGGCCTACAAGGGGGGGGACAGGCCTACAAGGGGGTGGGACAGGCCTTCAAGGGGGGGACAGGCCTTCAGGGAGGGTGCAGGCCTTCGGGGGGGGTGCCGACCTTCAATGGGGTGCAGGCCTTCAAGGGAGGGACAGGTCTTCAAGGGGGGGACAGGCAGGCAGGCCTTCAAGGGGGGGGACAGGCCTTCGGGGGGTGCAGACCTTCAAGGGGGTGCAGGCCTTCAAGGGAGGGGACAGGCCTTTAAGGGGGGGACAGGCAGGCAGGCCTTCAAGGGGGGTCAGGCCTTCAAGGGGGGGGAAAGGCCTTCGGGGGGTGCAGGCCTTCGGGGGGGTGCAGACCTTCGGGGGGGTGCAGACCTTCGGGGGGTGCAGACCTTCAAGGGGGGGGACAGGCCTTCAAGGGGGGGACAGGCCTACAAGGGGGTGGGACAGGCCTTCAAGGGGGGGACAGGCCTTCAGGGGGGTGCAGGCCTTCGGGGGGGGGTGCCGACCTTCAATGGGGTGCAGGCCTTCAAGGGAGGGACAGGTCTTCAAGGGGGGGGACAGGCAGGCAGGCCTTCAAGTGGGGGGACAGGCCTTCGGGGGGTGCAGACCTTCAAGGGGGTGCAGGCCTTCAAGGGAGGGGACAGGCCTTTAAGGGGGGGGACAGGCAGGCAGGCCTTCAAGGGGAGGACAGGCAGGCAGGCCTTCAAGGGGGGTCAGGCCTTCAAGGGGGGGGGACAGGCCTTCGGGGGGTGCAGGCCTTCGGGGAGGTGCAGACCTTCGGGGGGGTGCAGACCTTCGGGGGGTGCAGACCTTCAAGGGGGGGGACAGGCCTTCAAGGGGGGGACAGGCCTACAAGGGGGTGGGACAGGCCTTCAAGGGGGGTGCAGGCCTTCAAGGGGGGACAGGCAGACCTTTAAGGGGGGACAGGCCTTTGGGGGGGACCCTGGTTTAGAAGTACACAGAGGGAAGGGGGTGTTCAAAGAGACGTGCATATGCCAAACTTTGGGGGGGGGAAGAAATAATGGGTCTGAAAATAGAGGAGAGGGAGAGAGATGATGGACCATGGGATTTAGGGAGGGAAGGAACAGAAAGGGAGAGAAATTGGACACAAGGGATGGTGTGGAGGAGGGATAGAGATACTGGATAGAAGAGTAATTGGGAAAAGAAAGGGAGAGATGCCGGATGAAAGGGTAGTTAAGAAAAGGTGGATCTGTGGAGGGAGATAAAAAAAGGAAATATACCAGACTTCCTGGGGAGGGAAGGGAAATGGAAAGGGAGGACAGAGTTGGCAGATGGATGGTTAGCATGCAGAAAGAAGAAAGAAGGAGACCCTGGCAAGCAAATTATCGGAAGAAAACCAGAGCCTTGGATCAACAAGATTTGAAATATAACCAGACTACAAAAGGTAGAAAAATTAATTTTATTTTCTGTTTTGTGATTATAATATGTCAGATTTGAAATGTGTATCCTGCCAGAGCTGGTGTTGGACTGCAAACGTGAGCTAGGATTTAACAGAGAGAGGAAAAGTCCTTTTTGTTTCTTTATTTTATTTACACCATAGCGCCAGTGTGGTTAGGAGAAGCCAAAGGGGGTGAAAAAGCTATAAAACCTACCAGGAGTTTTGAAAAAAATCACCCAACTGGGCAGGAAAATCGAATTGAAAAACCAATTCAATAGGCTGAATCGAATCGAAATTTTTTTTCCCTGAATCTGGCAGCATTAGTTTGCGCTACTGTCTTAGACTTTAGGACCTGGGATTGGGGAGAGATGGCATCCTCAGTACTTTATAATGCAAGTGAAACGAGGATTTGGTCAGACTTTTGAAGGGTCTGCAGAAAAAAAATATTGTATAGGCCGGGGACATGAGACAGCAGGAAATGGGAACTTTTCTTCCTTCTATTTTAGTGAATGGAAAGGCTGAGGATGTCAGAGAGTTCAGTTAAAATATGTGCTTTATAAGAAAATATAATAATGTGTTTTATAAAGTTTATAGCATAGCTGGCCTACCCAGTGAGGTGTTCCTAGTGGTGGTGGTGGCAGCGTGTCAATGTGTTGAGAGGAAGAGGTGGTCTGGGAAATTCTGCTGAGCAAACTCCGGGCCCATTTCCACCCCCCAGTTAGTCCACTCCACTCAACTGGTTCACACACTGAGTGGGTCTTTGGGTGTTGTTTTGGAATCTCTTCCAGTGGTTTATCAGTATCTCCTTCTGGTCCAAGGAAGGAAACTTTGTTATCCTTAGCATTGACCTACAGAATATGTTTGTACAGCACTGCTTGTGTGGCATTAGGCTATGTAGTGATCGAAAGAAATAAACAGACCTTTGCACATTTTTGCACTATATGGTGGGTGTATGAGGAGATTCACATTTCCTGCACAGCTAAGTCCATGTGAAGTTACCTTGTGCTGTATTTGACATCTAGCAAGGTCTCTGTTTGAAAGGAAAGATCTAAACTTAAAAATGAAGTGGCCAGAAGTTATGGTAAAAGCAGATAGTGTAGCTGGTTTTAAGAAAGATTTGGACAAATTCCTGGAGGAAAAGTCCATAATCTGTTATTAAGACACGGGGGAAGTGTCTGCTTGCCCTGGATCGGTAGCATGGAATGTTGCTACTCTTTGGGTTTTGACCAGGTATTAGTGTCCTGGATTGGCTACCATGAGAATGGGCTACTGGGCATGATGGACCATTGGTCTGACCCAGTTAGGCTATTCTTATGTTATGTTCTCATCTGTAGGGGCCTTTGTTTTCACTTTTTATTTTAATGTATTTTTTTTCTGGGAACTTATCAATGTTTTTTTAATAATGGAAGAGAATTAATGTGTGTGGGATGAGGGGTAACTAATTTCTTCAGCTAAATAATTCAATCTACCTCAAACAGACATAGGAGAACTCACGCACCATTCACACACCCTCCAACCAAAAACGTCGAAAGAAAAAAACTGTTCGACAACCTCCTAGCCATTCGAGCTGCAACACTCGACCCCCAACTCTACAACCAATTGACATCGACCATAGACTGCAAAACCTTCAAAAAAAAAATAAAAATCTTTCTATTCAAAAAACACATAAAACCGAACTAACACAATCAGAACTGTCCCAAACATCACCTGCAACTACTCCATATGTACTTCTGATGTCATGACAATTCAGACATAATTTATGTTATGTTATGTTTGGAATATAAGAAAATTTTCACTGCCTGTTCTATTCTGACCATTTATTATGTTTCATGGTCATTACAAAAAATATTTTTTTCCATGGGGGGGGTGGTGTCAAAAAATGATGGGCCCCGGGTGCCACATACCCTAGGTACGCCACTGCTTCTATCTATATATATAGTGCAGGGATCTCAAAGTCTCTCCTTGAGGGCCGCAATCCAGTCGGGTTTTCAATATTTCCCCAATGAATATGCATTGAAAACAGTGCATGCAAATAGATCTCATGCATATTCATTGGGGAAATCCTGAAAACTCGACTGGATTGTGGCCCTCAAGGAGGGACTTTGAGACCACTGATATAGTGGAATTAGAAAAGATTCAGAAAATGGTGAAGAATGTGATAAAGTGGATAGGAAGACTTCCCTATGAGGAATGGCTAAAGAAGTTTGGGTTCTTCAGCATGGAGAACAGATGGCTAAGGGTAAGGGAAGACACAATAGAGGTCTATAAAATACTGAGTGGAATGGAATGGGTAGGAATGAATCGCTTGTTTACTCTTTCCCAAAATACAAGGACTAGGAGGCATGCAATGAAGCTACTAAGTAGTACATTTAAAACAAATTGGAGAAAATATTTATTAATTCAATGTGTAATTAAACTCTGGAATTCATTGCTAGAGAATATGAGGGGGTGTTGAAAAGTTGTCAGCCCAACTAAGAAGGGAATGATGTGGAGCCATGAAACTTGCAAGGGGAGATATAGAGACGTTTAAATATCTACATAATGTAAATGCGTATTAGTCGAGTCTCTTTCATTTGAAAGGAAGCTCTGGAATGAGAGGGCATAGGATGAAGTTAAGAGATGATAGACTCCGGAGTAATCTGAGGAAATACTTTTTTACAGAAAGGGTGGAAGATGCGTGGAACAGTCTCCCGGAAGAGGTGGTGGAGACAGAGTGTGATGGGGTGTATGTCCCATCACGTGTGAGAGTACTTTCATGATGGAGGGCTACACCGGAGTCTACCCCTCCTCAGAATTCCCATGTGAAATAGGTAACCAGGGTTTAACAGGGAATAGCTAGGTTCAACTAGTTCAGGGATGGGCAACTCCAGTCCTCGAGGGCCAGAATCCAGTCAGGTTTTCAGGATTTCCCTAATGAATATGCATGAGATCTATTTCCATGCACTGCTTTCAATGCATATTCATTGGGGAAATCCTGAAAACCCGACCGGATTCCAGCCCTCGAGGACCAGAGTTGCCCACCCATGAACTAGTTCCTAATGGGGAGGTTCTAGTCATAGAGTATTGTGTTGCCCAATAGTACTATAGATTGAATGACCTTGCCATTGGACTTAAATAACTAATTTGCATTCTAATTTGCATAAAACAGTGAATTGCAGAGAAAAGGGGCGATTATAAAGAAAAGAGACTCCTAAAGCCTTAAACTGGACTCTTGATAGGGAGAGGAGCTTTGGCTTTGACCCCCCTAAATCCTCAGGGGACATTTTGATGGGGGGGTCAAGAGGGACCTCACCCTGAATTGAAAGGGGGGTTGTTTAATGGACTCCCAGCAAAAAGGCGCATAGCTGCAGTTCTTGGAAGCAAGAGCTCCAGAAGGAATACTGGCTTCTGCCTAATTCTTTATAAGTCTGTAATCTTCTTGGAACATCTGAGTTCCAGCTAGTTAGCTAGAACACTTGGTTTACATTTTTGGTAGGCAATGTACGGATGCACGGACACTCACCCTATATCTTTGGATAGGTGGGGGTCAGGGGTGTGACACAGAGACCGTGTCTGAATTCAAAAGGGCTTGGGATAGGCATGTGAGATCTCTCTGAGAAAGGAAGAGATAATGGTTACTGTAGATGGGCCATTTGGCCTTTATTTGCCATCATGTTTCTATGTTTTTAAGTTCAACACACTTGACACATCAGTCTGAAGTTTATGTAACACTTCAAAAAAATAATCTGTCTGGTCACTGAAATTAGAAACATAGAAACATAGAAGATGACGGCAGAAAAGGGCTACTGCCCATCAAGTCTGCCCACTCTGCTTACCCACCCCCTGTCTATGCCCTAATGACCCAATTTTCTTATCTTGACCCTCGTAGGGATCCCACATTCTGCTCCACTACTGCAATCACCAACGAATCAATTCAAAAATTGTTGCCCTTTCAAACTCTATTTTTAAGGTTTGGAAACAGAAAATAGCCAGATGGAACAAATGTGAGTAGGGTGTAAGGTCTATGCACTGAAACCCCAATGCATCAAAACATCTATTGTTTTGCAAGCCATGTGAGCCATTGTCTTGCAAAAAGAAAACTCCTTTTTGCAGCTTCCCTCTCCTTTTTTTCTTTCAATGCCTCCTTTAATCGGCACAGCAAGTTAAACTAGTATTCAGAACAAGCTCCGATCCCGCCTAGGGAGGAGCGCGGCCAAATCGGCTGAAGCCGGAGCGAAAGGATGGGAGGGGGGAGGGGGAAGGGAGGAGAAGGAAGGGCCAATCAACGAAGAAGCAAGGGGGGGGTTAGGGGACAGGGGTGAGCGGAAGGGAGGTCGCCCTTTTGATACGGCGATCCCGAGAGAGAGACGCGGCTTCCCTTCCTCCCACCCTTTACTGCTGTTTCCTTCACCTTTGCGAACATCTCCTGAGTCCTCACTCCGACGGCTGCATGCCGGTGCCTGCGTGAGGGGGGGGTTTCGCATCCAGGGGGGGTTGGGCCGCTGCACACGCGGTCAGGCGGGGAGTCGCCGGCCAGGATCGCCCAACATGCTCGGGTCGCGCCTGCTGGAGAATTTCGTCTGCAAAAAAAAAAAAAAGGGCACATCTCCAGCGGCTTCGCGGTGCCGCCGCCGTCCCCGGCTGCTCGGAGCGCTGGGAGGTTGGTGGCCGTTTGGACCACCCTGCACGCGGCCACGTGGATGGCAGGGGTGCGGCTGCAGGGGGGGAGTTTGGGTGGCGCCCACGTGGCCGGAGTTCGTCCTCCTCCTTTGCCGGCGACTGGCCGATTCGGCGTGTCTGCCTCCGGAGCTCCACCGCCGCCCTCTTGCTGCGGGTGAGAGAGGGATTTGGATGGTCTCCATTGTTGGGTGGGGGGGGCCGGCGGCGGCCGCGGCCTCCCCCGGTTTTTGCGCTGCGGCGGCTGGTTCGGGCCCAGTGGTGTTCTGTGGCCCTGGCCGCCGCGTCCCGCCCCTCTCGTCCGGTCCCTCCATCCAATTTCCGATGGGGGGGGCGGCCCGCCCTCCCGCCCTGGTCGCAGCGTGCCTTCACCTCCGCTCGCTCGCTGGGGGGGGGGCACTTCTGGCCTTTGTGCCGCCTGCCTCTGCAGATCAAGGGAAGGGGGAAAAGCAAAATATTCCTTAAAGGTGATAAGGTCTTTGGATTGGGTCTGGGGGCTGGGTCTTGGCGCTTGGCCGCTGGGGGGGGAGGGGGGAAGCCAATCCTGTTGGGGACCGCTGCTGCTGGGAGAGGTTGGTGCCCCTCCCCCACATGGCCCGGCAGGACTATGGCCACTTGGAGACTTTGGGTAGGCCCTGGTCCTCCCCATGGATCCAGCAGTCAGCTTCTGGGGCTCTACCAGAGAGAGAATTGACCACCCACGTGGCCCCTCTCTGCTTGAGCCTGCCTGAGGAGTTCTCGATGGGTAAAAAAAAATATATATATATTTTCTTTCTGGTGAGCTTCCTTGCTTTTAGATAACATTACATGCTATTGAATGCTATGCTAGTCCTGTGAATATATGGAAAGAACAAACTAATGAAATATAATTAGCTTCTTCACAAGACCTCATACACCCAAGACACTACTTGAATTTCATTTTGTGTCCTTACTGAGGTGGTGCATTCATCATAGGTCCATTAGGCAATAACATGTTTAATATTAATCTTTAATTCTGGGCTGTTGTATAAACGACAGTGTGTGATAAAATGTGCAAGAAGAGCATTTAACTTCTGCCCGACAGTTACCCATCAAATGTGCGCAGGACAAATGCGCCCCGACAACCGCACACATTGACAAATACATCTCAACAATTGCGCACATGACAAATGGTAACCCGTCAAATGCGGCCTGATGTGGATACTATTTTGCCTTTTTGAGGGTTATGAAGTATCTAGTGTTAGGGTAAGGTTTACATAATGATTATGGGAACCCTATCTGGAAGGTCCTGATTTGCTCAGACTCCTCAGGCCTCATCCCTTGGGAGGGGCCTGCGGTGCCTGAGCCAATCAGGGCGTTAGGTCCGCCTCGTCGTCGTCCAGGGCAGATTCATATGTATACTGTATTCATGTCTTCTTTCAAACGTTCCCTCTTTGGTGTGTGTATTTCACGGGGTGCAATTGTCCTGCGTGCATTTGCCTAGTTCCAATCAGGAAGGCATAAGCGTCAGTACTTGTCTTTTTGCACGAAGAATTCTCAGCTTATCGCAGCAGAACATGATAACCTTCAAATGCCTCATGGTTTTATTTATCTTCACCATTTACAGCAGTATTACAGTAGTATGGCAATATGCCCTAGCCCATTTAATATGAGAATCCAACTGTACTTTCTAACAGAAAAGTATGGAACGGTCATTACTGGGTTAACGTCCCTGTCAATTATGTAATTCAGTCACATTTCACTACTGCTGCCAGGTTCTATTCATTCTCTGACCTTTATTTTAATTTACCTTAATGGTTTCAATCCAAGTGATGACTAGAATTTCTACATGCTAATATCTTATTGTAAAAGTAGGGTATTTTTAAAGAGTCATGGGAGCCTTAAAGAGAATAGAAAAATAATGTCTTTGTTATTTTCAAAAAATAGATTTTTAAATATTTTACTGGGCCTTCAAGTTCCAAGTAATTTATTGCAGCTTTATGTTAAGTGAAACAAAAGTTGTAACCATAGTTTCATGACAAACAATATGGCCCTTTTACTAAGCTGCAGTAGACAGATCGGGATGTCCTTCAACATCAAAAACCCGAGAGAATGTTGAAAGAGTAAGTGAAATGATTTGATCAAACATGCGATTGACAGGGCAATTTCTGAGGATCTGAACATCTCTCATGGTTCCTTTGAAAAATGTTATCAACAGATTTGAACATTATTTCCCAGTTGACCTTTGCAGGGTATAAGAAACAATACGGTATGGTATGAGGCGAGTGAGTGCGACCTGAGAAATGGGAAACAGTTTCATCCTCTATCATGACAACACTCCATATCACATATCACTTCTGGTATGGCAATTTCTGTCAAATAAACACATTACGATGTGTCCTAATTCACATTATTCATCGGATCAGGCACCATGCGACTTCTGGCTCTTCTCCAAAGTCAAAATGACCATGCAAGTTAAACATTTTGAATCGATTCGGGACATTAAGGCAGCCACGATGGTGCAACTAAAGGCACTCAATAAATCACAATGAATTATTTTTCTAACTTCTAAGAATCCAGAGAAATTATTCTTAGCGCTGACCTCCATTACACCCAACAGAATTTTACCATCTGGAGAAATTCTGTTGCAAATTAATTTTTAGATATATCTAGAAAGTTTATCTGTTGATAAAGTGTTATATCCAATTTTACCTTTTTCACACTTTCCACTGACTAAGCAGTGAGTATTTATTTTTTTTGAAAAACCTGCAGATGCTTGTTAAACCAATGAACTATGTAGCATATTATATTTTATTTTCAAAATATGTTGATGGATTATTAGCACCTACAAGTTCACAAATGTAAGAACATTCAAAGGATTTAATCATATACTTACATTCTAAACACAAAAGGGCTTGATTTAATTCTGGTACTTAAACAGAAAGAGGTCACATATTCATGGAAAAGTCAATACGAGGGGGGTTGAAAAGTTCTCAGCCCAACCAAGAAGAGAATAAGGTGAATATGATCCAATCAACGATCTGAAACAATGTCAAAATATAGAATTTTGTTTTTGCAAATTGACTCTTAATGAAATAAGATAACACTCTTTTCAGCTACAGTTGCAAAATAATGCTCAGAATTTTAGAAGTTGGTTGGTTGGTCTGAAAACTTTTCAGCACTCCCTTGTATCATCCAAAATACTATGAATCAGTCTTCTCATAAGAACATAAGAATTGCCGCTGTTGGGTCAGACCAGTGGTCCATCGTGTCCAGCAGTCCGTTCACGCGGAGGTCCCTAGGTCAAAGATCAGTGCCCTAACTGAGAATAGCCCTACCTGTGTACGTTCCGGTTCAGCAGGAACTTGTCTAACGTTGTCTTGAATCCCTGGAAGGTGTTTTCCCCTATAACAGCCTCCAGAAGAGCATTCTAGTTTTCCACCACTCTCTGGGTGAAGAATTTCCTTACGTTTGTACGGAATCTATCCCCTTTTAACTTTAGAGAGTGCCCTCTCGTTCTCTCTACCTTGGAGAGGGTGAACAACCTGTCTCTATCTACTAAGTCTATTCCCTTCATTATATTGAATGTTACGATCATGTCCCTCTCAGTCTCCTCTTTTTAAGGGAGAAGAGGCCTAGTTTCTCTAACCTCTTGCAGTACGGCAACTTCTCCAGCCCCTTAACCATTTTAGTTGCTCTTATCTGGACCCTTTTGGGTAGTACGTGTCCTTCTTCATGTACGGCGCCCAGTGCTGGACGCAGTATTCCAGGTGGGGGCGTATCATGGCCCGGTACAGTGGCATGATAACCTCCGATCTGTTCGTGATCCCCTTCTTAATCATTCCTAGCATTCTGTTTGCCCTTTTCGCCGCCGCCGCACATTGCGCGGACGGCTTCATCAACTTGTCGACCAGTACTCTTAAGTCTCTTTCCTGGGGGGATCTCTCCTAGTACCACACCAGACATTCTGTATTCGTGTATAAGATTTTTGTTACCAACATGCATCACCTTATACTTATCCACGTTAAACCTCATTTGCCATGTCGCGGCCCATTTCTTGAGCGTGTTTATATCCTGTTGCGTGTTATATCCTCGAGCATGTTATATCCAGAAGGGTCTTCGCAACCCTTCTGCGTCTTCACTACTCTGAATAGCTTTGTATCATCTGCAAATTTAATCACCTCGCTCGTCGTACCAATTTCCAGGTCGTTTATAAATATGATGAAGAGCATGGGTCCAAGCACTGAACGCTGTGGCACTTCGCTCGTGACACTTTTCCAGTCCAAGTATGTCCATTTACCCCCCACTCTCTGTTTCCTATCAACCAACCAGTTTTTTATCCACATGAGTATTTCACCCTCGATTCCATGGCTCGCAATTTATCGAAGTAGTCATTCATGCGAGACCTTGTCGAACGCCTTCTGAAAATCCAGATATAGCAGAATGTCAATCGGGTCACCCTTGTCTATCTGCCTGTTTGCTCCTTCGAAGAAGTGCAGCAAGTTCGTCAAGTAAGATCTTCCCTTGCTGAAGCAGTGCTGGCTGGTCCTCATCAAATTGTGTCCGTCAAGGTGATCAATGATTTGGTTCTTTATCAGCGCCTATACCATCTTTCCCGGTACCGAGGTTAGACTCACCGGTCTGTAGTTTCCCGGATCTCCCCTCGAACCTTTCTTGAAGATCGGCGTAACATTCACCACTTTCCAGTCTTCCGGAATCCTTCCCGATTTGATCAACAGATTGACTATTAGTTGATGCAATTCAGCTATAGCCCCTTTCAGTTTCTTGATTACCCTAGGATGGATGCCATCCGGTCCTGGGGATTTATCATTTTTAAGCCTATCAATCTGCCTGCATACCTCTTCTAGACTGACCATCAACCCTGTCAGTTTCCCGTCTTCGTTTCCTGTGTATACCCTGTCAGCTTCTGGTAAGTTGTGTATATACTCTTTAGTAAATACAGATGCAGAAAATGTGTTCAGTTTGTTGGCGATGGCTTTGTCATGCTTTGCACTCCCTTTATTCCATGGTCATGCAACGGCCCCACCGCTTTCTTCATGGGTCGTTTCATCTTAATATAGTGAAAGAACGGCTTGAAGTTTTTCACCTCTTTGGCTATTTCTTCCTCGCAGTCTCTTATGGTCCCTCTTACTGCCTTATGGCACCTGCTTTGATGCTGTTTGTGCTTTTTCCAGTTTTTGTCCATTTTTGACCTTTTCCATTTCACATTGGCCATAAAAATGTGCTAATTGAACCCAAAACTGTGGAACAGTATAAATCACAATGCAGTTATTTTATTCTTATATCTTGAAACAATTTCAATTGTAAAAGGGAATGGTAAATATATTTACATTTCATGAAGAGATTCCCCCCCCCAAAAAAAAAAATAGGAAGGAATATTTGTTCACTGAGCGAATAGTTAAGCTCTGGAACTCTTTGCCAGAGGATATTGTAACAGTGGTTAGCATAGCTGGGTTTAAACAGTGGTTAGCATAGCTGGGTTTAAATGTTCCTGGAGGAAAAGTCCTTAATCTCCTATGGAGCCAGGCATGGAGGAAGCCAATGTTTGCCCTAGGATTGGTAGCATGGAGTCTTGCTATTATTTCAGTTTCTGCCACGTACTTGGAACTTGGATTGGCCACTATTAGAAACAGGATACTGGGCTAGATGAACCATTGATTTAACCCAGTAAGGCTAGTCTTATGTTCTTATAAGAGCCTATAGAGGAAGGCTCAAAGATGAACAGAATCAAGGTACTCACCTTGAAGTAGTGGAAGTGACTCTCTTGTAGTTTCCTTTGCACTTTTTGATACTGAAGTATTTTCTTTTGGAACTGAGATAAATAGCTAGGGCCCAGAGTGAAGGCCAGGATCATAAAGGCAGAGTGTTGTCCTGTCCAAGGGATGGTGGCTATTCAACTGAGTTCCTGCTACTAAGGGCTCAGTATCAAGGTATTGCTTCTTTGAAAAGAAGTGTTTCTGAAAGGTTAGAGGTAGCTAAAGGAAGGCTGATTTGCATAAGGCTGGGTTATAAAGTGAGCCTGATTTGCATACTGATTTACAAATTTTCTAACCAAGTGTTTTTCTTTTTGACGTAGAAGAGCCAAAAAGCTCTGCAAGTACTAGAGCGTGCATTTTACCCAAAGAAAGAGAAGGGCAGAAGGAAGTCCTGAACAGGTCATGCACACTCCGTGTGCAGAGACTCAGCAAGTAGAAACACTGTTATTCACCAGGTGGAGATTGACTGCCTCTGATGCTTTATTTGAGATTAAATCTCTTTGGGTTTTGGCATACCATAATAGCAATAACTTCTAAAAGTCAAATTACAAGACCCTATAAAGCTCTGTGTGCAAATCTTATAGCATACAACTCAAAGGGGAGTATGGCCATGGGAGAGGCTTAGATGAGTCAGGGGTATTCACTAGAAATGCAAATAGTATTATTAGATACTAGGGATCTTAATTTAACTTTCGAAACAAGAATTATACCAGGTTTTAGTTTGTGTAAACCCTCACACCCAAAGTTTAGTGTGGAAGCGGGCTCTAAATGCTATTTTACATATAGCGCAAAGCTTATAGAATATTGCCCCATGAGGATTTATTGGTACCATTTTTTCAGTGACCTTTACTGAATCTAGTTCTTGGTACAAGATGCCATTATAGAATTGACACTAAACACAAGGCATAGGAGATTCTAAATCTTGGTACCAATTTATAAAGTTGCTACCATAGGGGACCCTTTTACTAAGGTACGCTAACTGTCTTAGTGCGGGCTAAATATTAGCATGCGCTAAATGCTAACGTGCCTATAGACTATAATGGACGTGTTACCATTTAGCATGCGCTAAAACAGCTAACGTGCCTTAGTGAAAGGACCCATAGTGGGGGGGGGTTCCCATTCTTTATATTTACCTATTAAATTAAAAATAACCAAAGAATACTGCAGGTTCTTATATCTATTTGGTTTCTTTTTGCATTGTGAGTGCAGAGCTGTCTTTTGGGGACCTAAACACCAGAAGAATGACTAAATAAATAAGAAAGAATACTTGGTGCCACTTATTCCCATGCAGGTGAAAATAATGTTGGCTTTGGGAAGCCCAATTGGGTGTAAGTAACCAAAGTAAATTGGGATACGTCAGTACCCTTCAGATGTAAATGAGTATAAAGAAAGTGTGAATGCTTCAGCCTCAGGGAAACATGTAATAGCATTTATTTTCTCTAAAATAGGATGGTGGCTCCGTTGGGAGACTAGAAGCAATTTTTATCCATCAGATATTAAATAATTAATTTAGAGGGAATAGCCGCAGTTGATCACTGATGAGGAATTTGGATGGAAAGAAAACAGCCTATTCCATTTCCATGGCAAAGCAGAATTTGATGGCAATTTGCAATATTTAGGGCTCCTTTTACTAAGTAGCGATAACGGATTTAGCGCGCACTGAATGGCAGCATTGAGCTGGCGTTAGTTCTAGCCGCGTAGCGCGGGTTTAGCATGTGCGGCAATTCAGCCCGCGCTAAAAACACTAGCGCACCTTAGTAAAAAGAGCCCGAACTGTTATCTAAAGCAAGAATGAAGTATATTAATGTCCCTGTTGCAAAGAAAACAAACCTCTCAATTTTTTGTATTCATTTTTTTAGAAAAATGAGGGCAAGGTTTTTTTTTTTTTTTTAAATTACCAAATCTATATATATAAAATCGGATGTATGTATGTATGTGCCACGATCAAGCAAAAACGGCTTGACCGATTTGAACGAAACTTGGTATGCAGATCCCTCACTACCCGGGATGATATGTTCTGGGGGTCTCGCAGCCCACCTGCACACGTTGGCCGAGCTACAAGCAGAAAATCGGATTTCACCCATTCATGTCAATGGAAAAAATGTAAAAACTGCCTCCGCAAAACCGGCTTGCCCGATTTGAACGAAACTTGGTATGCGGATCCCTCACTACCCGGGTGATATGTTCTGGGGGTCTCGCGGCCCACCTGCACATCTGGCGGAGCTACAAACATAAAATCAGATTTCACCCATTAATGTCAATGGAAAAAATGTAAAACAGCTGCCAACGCAAAAACGACTTGCCCGATTTGAACGAAACTTGGTATGCAGATCCCTCACTACCTGGGGTGATATGTGTTCTGGGGTATCGCGGCCAACCTGCACACGTGGGCGGAGCTACAAACAGAAAATCAGATTTCACCCATTCATGTCAATGGAAAAAATGTAAAAACTGCCTCCGCAAAACCGGCTTGCCCGATTTGAACGAAACTTGGTATGCGGATCCCTCACTACCCGGGATGATATGTTCTTGGGGTCTCGCGGCCCAACTGCACACGTGGGCGGAGCTACAAACATAACTTCAGATTTCACCCATTCAAGTCAATGGGAAAAATGTAAAAAGCTGTGGGACCGATTTGAACTAAACTTGGTATGCTGATCCCTCACTACCTGGGGTGATATGTTCTGGGGGGTCTCGCGGCCCACCTGCACACATGGGCGGAGCTACAAACAGAAAATCAGATTTCACCCATTCATGTCAATGGAAAAAATGTAAAAAACTGCCATTCTCACAGTAATTCTAACTACCTGGGGTGATATGTTCTGGGGGTCTCTTCACCCAAGAATTTATATGTTCTTGTTCCTGGAGGTGAAACTAAAATGTTGTTTATAATCAAGTTTGTGTTTGTTGTATTGTATTCATTTTGTCAAATATTTCGCATTATAATTTGATTATTGTACTTTTTATAAAGCTGTAAAAATATAATTTCATTCACCACTATAAAGTATCTTTATTTGAATCCATTTACTGTGTTATTGCTATAATTAAATACCCGTGCAACGCCGGGTCATCAGCTAGATTTTATAATTCCAACTTCAAAAACTTCTATCAAGCTACATCCTCTGTATAGTAAACATGTGGTGCAGAGCTGTGTCCATAAGCACCAGGGGGTAAATTCTCAAAAGGTCATCGGAATGGAGGTGCCAGGTTGTGCGTTACAGAATTCTAGTGTAACTTTGCACTTACGTGTCTAATATAAGTGTGAGCACTTGTGCCGGCTCAGTGGCTGATGTAAATGCTCACACCTATTTGTAGGCAGTTACATGCATAAATCCTGGTATTCTACAATCTGTGCATGTAAGTGCCTGGCCGCCACCCCTCCCCCAACCATCTGTGGCCCTCCTAGCTCCATGCCTTCTTGAAGTTGTGTATTTTGGAATTTGAGCGCACAGCTTATAGATCAGTGCCTAAGAACAGTTAGCATGTAACTGATATTTGGTACCAATTAGCGCCAATTAAGTCCAATTGCTGAATTATGTTATGTGCACAGCTGACCTCATTCTATAACTTGCGTGTATAAATGTGTGCACAAGTTTACAGCATTAGAAGGCATGTGTAACTGGGACAGCCATATAGGCACACATTTATTTAAACTGTCCCTGGGGAGACAGAGGCCAGCTATCTTCAGTGGGGTCGATCAACCCCAAGTTTTACCTTTTTCCAAATTTGAATACCAGCAGGTAAGATATTCCAATGGAGTTTTTCTTCCTCTTAGCAGATCCTCACTCAGCACCTCTTCAGATATGATAAACATTGTTTGGAAATGTCTGCAAATGCTAGAAGCCTAAGATACAAGAATGGAGAGCTAGATTACTAGTGAGATAATTAAATTTGCTGGTGACACAAGGTTGTTCAAAGTTGCTAAATCATAAGAGGATTGTGAAAAATTGCAAGAGGACCCTGTGAAACTGGGAGACTGGGCATCAAAATGTCAGATGATGTTTAATGTAGGCAAGGGCAAAGTGGTGCATGTGGAAAAAAGGAACCCAAACTATAGCTAAGTGATGCAGGGCTCCATGTTAGGAGTGTCTAGGTATCATCGATGAGGATTCGTTGAAGCCCTCAGCTCATTGTGCAGCAGCAGCTTAGAAAGCAAATAGAATGCTACTTGTATTACTCTATGGTACGGCCACACCTCGAATACTGTGTGCAGTTCTGGTCACCATATCTCAAAAAAGATATGGCAGAATTAGAAAAGGTACATAGAAGGGCAACGGAAATGATAAAAGGGATGGGACAACTTCCCTATGAGGAAATGCTAAAGTGACTAGGACTCTTCAACTTGAAGAAGAGATGGCTCAGCGGAGCTATGATAGAGGTTTATAAAATGCTAAGTGGTGTGGAAAGGGTAGATATGAATCGCTTGTTTACTCTTTCCAAAAATACTAGGATTAGTTGGCATGCAATGAAGTTACTAAGTAGTAGATCTAAAACAGACCAGAGAAAAATATTTCTCTACACAACATGTAATTAAACTCTGGAATTTGTTGCCAGAGAATATTTTGAAATCAGTTAGCTAAGCAGGGTTTAAAAAAGGTTTGGATAATTTCCTAAAAGGGAAGTCCATAGGCCATTATTGAGATGGTTTGGGGAAATCCATTGCTTATTTTTAGGATAAGCAGCATAAAATCTGTTTTATTACTTTGGAGCTAGCTAGGTAGTAGGGAGAGTGTGGTGCAGTGGTTAAAACTGCAGCCTCAGCACCCTAAGGGTATGGGTTCAAACCCTCGCTGCTCCTTATGACCCTGGGCAAGTCATTTAATCCCCCCATTGCCCCAGGAACATTAGATAGATTGTGAGCCTACTGGGACAGACAGGGAAACATGCTTGAGTACCTCAATAAATTCATATAAATTGTTCTGAGCTCCCCTGGGAGAATGGCATAGAAAACTGAATAAATAAATAAATACTTAGGGCCTGGTTTGGCCACTGTTGGAAACAGGATGTTGGGCTTGATGGACCTTTGGTCTGTCCCAATTCTTATGTTCTTATTGCAAAGCAGAAAACAAGGGACAGCTGAAAAGTTCTCAGCCCAACCAAGAAGAGAGTGATGTGGAGCCATGAAACAAGTTATTCCACACTTCTCTTGACATTTTTTGTTTCAATGAGGCAAATGCATCTAGCAAATGGGCACAAGTATATGGAAATCAAGCCATTGTGACATCACCAATGAGGTGGCTTTTAGGCATTGGTGGAATGAGGCATTATGACATCACAATATGAGGGGCTGCTGAAAAGTTCTCAGCCCAATCAAGAAGAGAATGATGTAGAGCCATGAATCTTACATGTTATTCCACACGTTTCTTGACAATTTTCATTTCCCAAAAACCTTTGCTGGGAGGAATGGTAGGCGTCACGTCAGCAGCGGTGTAGGAATGACCTTGGTGCTGATGCAACAAGACAGCTTGTACACCGAGGTTAGAGATGGTAATAGTGATAGTGTGCTGTAGATGCTGCAGATGAACATAACATTCCTGCTGCAGAGAAAGGATATGGTGAACTTGTTCGCGGATCCATTCCAGCAGGAGCTAAACCTCAGAAGTTAATGAAAATGTTAATAGGCTTAACTACAATTAAAATAAACCCTGCAGATATAGAGGAGATAATGTACTGCTACCTTTATACCACAATCTATATATTTAAATAGAGAGGTATATAAAGGAATCTGCCAAAAACTGGAAGAAAGAGGAATACTGGCATTTATAGTATCTGTGCCCTTGATAGAGAATTGCATCTCAAAACATGGCAGAGATAGCTGCTCTGAACATATAGGAAGTAGATATTAAGAGATTCAAACAATTAGTGGTCCACTAAAGACTGCATAAATACCGTATATACTCGAATATAAGCCAACCCAAACATAAACCAAGGTAACCTTTTTCACCCTCAAAAAGAAGGAAAAATGGTTGACTCAAATATAAACTGGGGGGTTAGCCTTGCCCTCTCCTGCCAGGCTCTATACCCTGTTCCCCCTCCATCCCTGCTTTGCCAGGCTCTGCATCCAGCCCCCTCACTCTCCCCTTCCCTGCCAGCCTCTGCACCTAGGCCCCCCTCCCTCCCTGCATTGCCAGGTTCTTTACCCTGTCCCCACTCCCTCCTGATGCCTTTGCAGGCCTTCACCAGGTCTGCAGGAATCCCTCTCGTCTCCTGTCCCAGCCGAGTCTAAGAATATTTACCTCCCTCCCGCCTCCCCATGTACCTTTAGAATTCCTAGTGGTCCAGCGATGAACTGCGGTAGGAGCGACCTTCCTTTGTTCCTGCCTCTGCAGAGCCGCTAGCTGATTGGCTGCCGTGAGTTCATGGCTTCCAATTAAGCTAGCAGCTCTGCATGGGCAGCAGCGACCTTCCTTCACTCCTGCCTGTGCAGAGCTGATTGGCTGCTGCGAGTTCTTGCAGGTAAAAGTGAATGAAAGTCACTCCTGCTGTGGTTTACTGCTGGACCACCAGGGACTCTAAAGGGACATGTGGGAGGCGGAAGGGAGTTAAAAATTCTTAGAATTGGCTGGGACAGAGACAGGAGGGATCCTTGCTGTCCCGACCCACCCCTGGACCACCAGTAATTTAAAAGATACACCAGGGAGGGGGAGGGAGGTAAAAGTTAGTAAATTCGACTGGGACAGGAGATGCGATTCCTCTTGTCCTGGCCCACCGCTGGCCCACCAGGTCCCTACAGGCCCTTCAGAGGCCTGCAACAGGTTCAGGAGGAGGGGTGGGGGTGCTGCAGCACTGACCCGAATATAAACCGAGGCCCCCATTTTTGGACTATTTTTTGGGCTCAAAAATCTCAGTTTATATTTGAGTATATACAGTACAGCAGACCTGGCTAGGTAACTACATCAACAGAGCTAGGCTGACCTACGTCACATTTCGGAAAGAAATTAAGACAGCACTATTCAACAGATTTATCTCCTAATCAATTACCAGTTCTAAACGATTAACTCCATGCTGATAACTTGAAAAATACGTGTACTGTACAAACTGTATTGTATCGAATTGTATTTTACTAATTGTAATCTGTAATTCACTGACTGTACTGTATCATCCTCGCCATTTGTATTTTGTAATTCGCTGACTGTCCAGCTCTCTTCACTGTGAACCGCCTAGAAGTCGTAAGGTTATAGCGGTATAGAAGAAATAAAGTTATAATTATTATTATTATTATAGGTGATTTGCTACCTTTTTGATGACTACTTAAAAACATTATATGGAAAATTATAGGTATCTACTATAATAAAACGCTAAGCGCACATGCGCACTCCTACCTGCGTGTTCCCTGATCTGTATGTCCATGGCAGGCAGGAGTACGCATGCGCGCTTACGGTTCTATGAGCTTGGGAGGAAAAACAGCACCATACTCGGACAAGGATGTTCTCACCGAAGTAATTTTTAAGTTCAGCGGTAAGTTATGGCCGAAGTTATTTTTAAGTTCAAAGCCGCCGCCGCGGCTCCTCTCACAAGCCGCACCTGCGTCGGAGGCTTCCGACGCAGGCGGGGATCGGGAAAGGAACTGCGGCGGCAGCTTTAAACTTAGAAATACCTCCAGCACAGAAATAAACGGTCAGCAACAGAACGTCGGGCATTTCTTGCGATCCCGGCCACTCCTCACACCCACTAGCCCGCAAAACAGCTTCCCACGCACCCGAGCACCCTCTAAGAGCGGGCCTCCCTGCTCTTCAGCTCCTCCAGACAGCGGCAGACCTATCCACAGCCAGGGAGCACTGTAAGGCCCTCTGCTGCTCTTCTGTCTGCCCTCCTCTTCTAAACAGCCAGATGCTGGACAGGGGGAGCAGGTAAGGGGTGCTGCAGTATAGGAGGAGCAGGAAAGAGGTGCTGTTAGAGGTAACAGGAAGGGAAGCCTACTGCTGGACAGGGGCAAGGGGGAGGTAAAAGGAAGGGAGAAGGGCTACTGTTGGACAGGGTGAGCAGCAAGGGGTTGTGGTGGACAGCCGAGGAAAGAGTGAGACAGAAAGAAAGAAAGAAAGACAGACAGACAGAAAGAAAGCAGCCAAGGAGAGAAAAAGAAATACAGAGACACACATCTATTCTAGCACCCGTTACTGTAACGGGCTTAAAGACTAGTTTTTAATAAAGTTGTAAATTTTAAGCCCCCTTTTATCACACCGCGTTAGTGTTTTTTTTATCATCGGCTGCAGAGGTACAAGCTCCGACACTCATAGGAATTCTATGAGCATCAGAGCTTTTACCGCTAAGGCTGGCGATGAAAAACTTTAATGCAACATGATAAAAGGGGGCCTTAATGCCTAATTATACAGAAAAAAATTGGACCAATGAGACTGAAGAAGCAATAATGGTGAAGTACATTTTTGCTTCATCTATGATGGTCCTCAATTTTTTTTTTCCCCAAAATGATTTGGTATAGAGAGAGACTGGAGTTGTCTGGATATTCCTTTTTTTGGGGGGAGAGGGGGGGATGGATTGTTTATCTTTGTATGAGCCCAAATGCTTCCATAGCTTAGGTGCTTTATTTCATACTCTCTAACTATATGTAATTAAAAGATAAGCAAAAGAAGAACAGGAAGTGAAGCATTTTGAAATGATGAAATTTTAAATATTTATGAAGGGAAGGAAAACCAATAAAAGAAACTATTTGAAAGCTTTTGGTGGTCAGCCAGTACATTTTCCTTTCACATAAGAAATAAATGATGCAATTAATCTTAGGGCCCCACATACAGGCCCTTTCCTCAGTACATACGAAGAGGATACTTTTATAAACCATTTTTAAGGATACTTGGGCTTTTATAAAACACTGGCCAATGTTAAAGTACCATATATACTGAAATATAAACCCCTCTGGATATAAACTGAAACCATTTTCCCCTAAAAAAGGAGAGACACGAGAAGGTTTATATTCAATTCTTCCTCTCCTTTACCCCCCCCCCCTTCCCCAAGCTGCCTGCTTTTCTTCTGAACCGGAACAGCTCTTGCTCCTGCTCCCACTTCCAACAGCTATCTTCTTCCTCTCAATCAGAGGAAGTCCTCTCCCTGCTGAGCAGATAAAGTCCCCCCTCAATCTTACAATACAGCCCTGATTTACACAAGTGCTCACACATAAAGCTTGACGAAGAGCATGGCATGCCACATGAGAACAATGGCTTCCACAATTTAAATAAATATTATCTAAGTTGTGCACAGATCAAGCATATTCTTTAACAGTGCGCATGACTTTTAAGAACCCCCATGATCCACCTATGCTTAAGGTGACCATACGTCCCGTTTTCAACGGGACAGTCCCTTTTTCACATCCCCTGTCCCGTTGTCCCCACTCACAGCTTCGGGACGCCGAAATGTCCCGTTTTCAGAGAGGGCGTCCCAAAGCTGTGAGTGGGGACAATGGGACTGGGGATCTCAGCCTGGATTCAGGCCCCGCTGACCCTCCTATCTCTCCCTCCCGACCCTCCCAGCGAGTTAACAACCTCCCTCCAGTAGCATCGGCAGCCGCAGCAAGCTAAACAGGCTGCTTCGCGGCTTTCTCCTGCCGGCAAAGCGTCACTGATGATGTCATCGGTGATGCAGCAGAGGGATTCGCGGGCAGGAGAAAGCCACGAAGCAGCCTGTTTAGCTTGTTGCGGCTGCCGATGCTACTGGAGGGAGGTTCTCAACTCGCTGGGAGGGTCGGGAGGGAGAGATAGGAGGGTCAGCGGGGGTTTGGCTGGGAGGGGGGAAGAAGCGGTCTGCCTCGGTGCTCCATTACCTTCTTCAGGCAGCAGCAGCGTTTACAATTTGCTGCTGGCCGGCTTCAGGCCTTGCTCTCTGCCGGGTCCTGCCTAATTCCTGTTTTCATGAAGCCAGGACCCGACAGAGATGAAGGCCTGAAGCCGGCAACAGCAGTGAATTGTGAATGCTGCTGCTGCCCGATGAAGTTCAGGACACCAGGCCTTGGGTGACAAGGAGAAAAGGGAGCAGAGGGGGAGAGAATTGGGGAGAGTGTTGAAGGAAGATGAGGGAGGGAATGAAAGGAAATGGCAGGGCTTGGAGAGAAGGAGGAAGGTATGCCAGAACAAGGGAAAAGGAAGGAGGAGATGTCTGAGCATGGAGGGGGAGGGAGAGATGGAAGAAAAGGAAAGGAGAGAGATGCAGGGAATCAGGGAAGGGATGATGCCAGACCATGGGGGAAGGAAAGAAAGGAGAAGAGAGAGATGCTAGAGCATAGGGGAGGTGGTTGTGATAGAGAGAGAAAAACGGAGAGGTGACAGAGCTGAAATCAATCATGTACAAAGGAGAGAAGGGGAACAGGATAGATAGTTTATGGAAGGAGCATAGAAAGAGGGAAGATGCCATAAGGAAGAGAGAGAGGGCGGACACTGGATGGAAAGAGCACAAAGGGCAGTGAATGGAAGGGGCGAGATAGAGGGTGAACAGTAGATGGAAGGGATAGAGAGAGGGAAACAGACACTGAATGGAAGTGTGTGGGAAAGGAGGGACAGCCGCTGAATGGAAGTGTGAGGGACAGGGGGAGCAGACACTGGAAGGAAGTGGGGAGGAGAAAGATAAAAGGGCACATGCAGGATTGAGAGAAGAAGATAGTTACTGGAAGGGGTGAGGGAAAGAGGTGGCAAGCTATAGGTAGACACAGTGAAAGAGGGAAATTGAGGACTGAATAGTAAAAAAGAATTTAGACAGAGGCAGAAAATAAATTGAGAAGGAAGACCAGGGAAGAACAGGAGGAAGGGAGCAGAGAGAGAGATGCCAGAGCAGGGGGGAAGGAGAGGAGACAGATACCAGACCTGGGAGGAGGACAAGAGGAAAGAGACAGATACTAGATCCGAGGGGAAAAAAGGAGGAGAGAGATATGCTAAAATCTGCTGGGAGGGAGGAAGGAAAGAAGGAGAGAAAGAGGCAGAGAAAGGGGGGGGGGTTATAAGCACATTAGAAAGACTACAGAGAAAAAGGCTTTGATGAAAGTGGAAAAACAGGAGGCAGATGCAGGACTATGGGAGGTTCAAACAGAGGGGGAGAGAGAGGGAGACCTGGAACTAAGGTAGAAAGGAGAACTGACACTGAATCTGGGGAGGGTAACAGAGGGAAAAGAGATAGAGACCTGGATCCAAAGGGGATGGGGCTGGATTCTGAAAGAAATGTTGAATGCAAAAGAAAGAAAGATTGGATGCACAGTCAGAAGGAAGTGCAACCAGAAACTCATGAAATCACCAAACAAAGGTAGGGAAAATGATTTTATTATCAATTTAGTGATCAAAATGTGTCTGTTTTGAGAATTTATATCTGCTGTCTATATTTTACACTATATTTGTCTATTTTTCTATAGTTACTGAGGTGACATTGCATATTTTAAAGTAATCTGCCTTGACATCTTTGAAAAAACCCTGAAACTCGTAAATGATAATTAATATTTTCTCTGCGTACAGTGCGCATTGTGGGTTTTTTTTTATATATTATGTTTACCATTATGAATTAATAAGATATTGTGTGTACAAGAAAATGAATGGAAGAAATTGGGGGCGGGGCTAGGTGGGGCTGGGGGTAGGGCTAGGGCGGGATTGGAGGCGGGACTGAATATTAATAGATGTCCCGTTTTGATGAAAAAAATAAATGGCCACATTACCTATGCCCCTCCTTTGGCCATCCCCTTTTGAGATTCACACACTAGAACTGACATGCACACTTTATAGAACACACCTACCAATTTGTGTGTTTAACTTCTAATTAGTGTCAATTAGTGTTAATTATGAGATTGTTTATTGGAAGCTTTTATACCACTATTAATGACTGGAGAGTCAATTCTGAGTGGTTTTCATGAGCTTCAGTAAAGATGTTTCAATATATGAGCTCCAGTAATGCTGTTACAATACATGAGCTAAATATATCTGAATCTTACCTAGCTATACCATCTACGTATATACTGTATATATACTTTAATTATTGTTTCTGTTAATTGCCAATTATTAACACCAATTGGTCTTATCAAAAAAATAAGTTGTGCATGCAAATCGGCTGTGTGCACCAACTTGCATCTACAACCTATGGCACCATATGCCGAATTTGGGAAAAATGGGAAAGAAGTACTAAGGTTCCTTCACAGCAGACTCCAGTAATTATTATTATTTTACAAGTGTACATTTGTTTTCAGTTGAATGATAAAATACACTGTGGGCCTGATTCTAGAAACGGCGCCTAACTGCTCTGGTCCGCATGGTTGTCAACCTCTAGATTCAGACCTAGTAGCACCTAAATGGATTTAGGCATCACCAGGGATCCTAGAGGTAGGCACTAGAGAATGACACGGTGACGGTTTACCCGCCGCGGCCACCGCATTTAAGCCGCGGGTCACCGCCGAAAACGGGGAAGAAAACTAGCAGTCGCTGCGGTGACGGGGACAAGGCATTCATCCGGACCGCGGAAACGGTGAACAGGTTTGTCCGCGCGGGCCAATGTGCCCCCTTCTAGGAACCGCTATTTCACCGTGCTCCTCATTTGTCAGATCAACCCTTCTGCCAATCGCAGCAGAAGGGTACCCAACCCTCCTGCCGGTCCATCCCAATGGCCTCCCCTAAGATCGCCGGCAGGAGGGTACCCAACCCTCCTGCTGGACCCCCCCCAACGAAACCTCCCACCCCGGAACCCCCTTAGTCTTTACTTTCCAAGTTGGACCGACAGCTCCTCGCTCGTCTGGCAGCAGGCCTGCCTCCGTCCAAATGAGGCGGGCCCATCCCTCCCCTCCCCCTGCCTAACCCACAGGATCCTAGGGCCTGATTGGCCCAAGCACCTAAGGCCCCTCCTATAGCGGGAGTGGCTTTAGGTGCCTAGACCAATCAGGCCCTAGGATCCTGTGGGTTTGGGCAGGGTAGGGTGCGGGCCCCGCCTCATTTGGACGGAGGCAAGCCGCTGGCCATACGTGTGAGGAGCCGTCAGGTCCAACTTGGAAAGTAAGACTAAGGGGGGTTCCGGGGTGGGAGGGTTCGTTGGGGGGGGGGTCCAGCAGGAGGGGTTGGGTACCCTCCTGCCGGCGATCTTAGGGAGGCCATTGGGGAGGACCGGCAGGAGGGGTTGGGTACCCTTCTGCTGCGATTGTCGGGAGGGCCGTTGGGGGGGTCTACAGGAGGGGTTGGGTGCCCTCCTGCCGTGATCGCTGGGGGGAGGGGAGACTTGCAGCCGTAGCCGCGGTCACTATGCTAATCACGGCAGGGAGATCTTTGCCGCGATTAGGTACAGCGGCCGTAAATAAAGAAAAGTGAATGGGATTGCAGTGGCGGTGGTAGGCACCATTATACTAATTTACCAGTGCCTGTCTTGAACACCTATTTTCCAGCCTTAACCACGTCTACTTTTCCAGGTAGGTATCATTAGGCATTGGAGGGCGCATTGAATCAGGTGTCGCTAGACACCATGCAGAATCCCACGCACCACTTTGATTTTTTTAAATTTCTTTTAAAGATCAGCGGTGTGCTCAATTACCATGCCAACTACGCTTCTTAATTCTATTTGAGTTGCACATGGGATTTAGTTAGGCATCGCTAGGCGTCCACAATTAGGGTGCCTAGTGGTACTTAATCTAGGTGACGTTTATAGAATCAGGCCCTGTTTGAATACTTTTAAATGAACTGAATGTCTGTGAGGCCACGTTGAACCAAATTCTCATTTATTCCATTCATATTTGATGACACACCAAGCCAGCATGGGGGGGTGCAAGTTCATTAGCAGTGGCAGAGTAAGGAGGAGGGGGGCCCGGGGACAGACCACACCAGGCGCTGTCTTGGTGGGGGCACCAGCACCTCTCCACCTCCCATGCCGCGCTCATGCCCTCCCTTCCCCCTCCCCATACCTCTTTAAATCTTCAGCAGCATGAGCAACTTCTCCTGACCACTGCTCTTGTTGGCCTGGTTCCCCTCTGAAATCACTTCCTGGTAGTGGGGCCAGGAAGTGACATCAGAGGGAAAGCCAAAGCCAGTGTGAGCAGCAGACCAGAGAAGCTGCTCATGCTGGTGAAGATTTTAAGAAGTATGGGGGAAGGGAGGACGCGAGTGTGGCTTGGGGGGGGGGGGGGAGTACCACTGCTCCAGGTGCCTCCTATTCTTGCTACACCACTGTTCATTAGTACACTCAAACTTGTTTGTATGCATATACATTTATGAATTAACACATACAATTGTTTTGCATACATTTTACAGTTCTAATTCTATACTAAATAAGTGGCCCTTTTACTAAAGTGTGTTGGATTTTATCAAAGAAAATGGTAGCTGCAAATGTAAATTGGCAGCTTTTGGGGGGTTATACCTAGATTTTCTTATTGCACTGGAGCATGGTTCTCCAGTTATGGTTAGCATAGAGACACTTACTATATTTGTATGCTAGATATTGCCACGTGCTAAAATCACACTTTAGTAAAAGAGCCCCTAAGTTATTAAAATTAATATATGAAACAATCCCAAAAGAGGGAAGAATTTCAGAATATCCAAAACCAACTGAGCTGTTTTGGGTTGTTCATATCCCTAGCCTGCAGGAAGGGGACGATAGACAAGTTGGAGCCCCTTTGGGAAAGGAAGAAGGCAGAACTGTAAGGCAATCATGTTGAAATGTCTTGACAAGTAGCCAAACGAGCTTATTCCTGCCTCCCTTTCCCCCAATCCCATGATGCTATCAACACTAACCCGTAAAGTGAAACAAAGATTTAGTAGAGCACAATTTTCTGTTCTGTGTTCAGACAAAGACGAATAGGAAAGGAGACTGAAAATAGTTTGCTGAAGTCAAAAACATGCATGAAAAAAAAAAAGAGAGAGAAAGCATCATAACAGCACAGGCTCTGGGAAAGAGAGATCGAGAGGGAGATCACTTTTATCTTGGTGCAACATTAAAGTGACTCTTGTAATGGCCTATGAGGATTTCTATTTGGGCTTGGTTTAGAGTAGGGTTACAGATGTCTGAGTTCCCCTGGACATGTCCTCTTTTTGAGGACTCCGTCAGGCATCCGGGTGGCTTTTTCAATTTGCCACTTTAGTCCAATTTTTGCCATTTCAGGGGGGGGGGGGAGTGAAGGTGGCGGTGGCGGCGGCGGCAGCAGCAGCCTGAGAAAGAAATCATCCTGGCCGGGGTCAATGTCGTGCTCCGGAGCTTCTATCACTTCCGGCACCTTCCCATCTGGCCCTGTGCCTTCCACCTGCACATGGCCGCTCCCCTTCCCCGTGGCTCTCTTCGGCGACTCGACAGCTGTGGCAAGTCCTGCCTACTTTATTTAACTTCCTGTTTTCGCAAAGGTGGGACTCGAAGAGGGAAGGTCCTGATGTCAGCAGCCTGTCTTGATCACCACTGCTGATGAGTCGCTGAAGAGGGCTGCGGGGAAGGGGGTGCGCCTGGGTGCAGGTGGAAGGGAGAGGGTCAAATGCAGGATTCATGGGTGAGGGAGGAGAAAGAGAGAAGAGGGAAACAAAAGGAAATATGTCATACTGGGAGGGTGGAAAGATGCTGGCTACAGGGTGCAGGAACAAAGGAAGAGGGGGGATAAGCTAAAAATGGAGATAGTGACAAAGAGAAGAGAAGGGGTAAGCAGGAACAGATACAGGATACAGAGGAAAAATGCTGAAAGGGGGGTTAGGTAAGAACACAGAGGGAGCTGATTGGCTCAAAATCACCAAAGGTACAGGGGGATCCGGGGAAGTGGGAGGGGACCCAGGAATGTTGAAGGGATGTGGGGGAGGGGGCGGAGATGTCAGAGAGTGTCAGGGGAGGTCCAGGATGACAGGGGGATATTGGCAATTTCAGAGGATATCAGGGATTTCAGGGGGATTTCAGAGGAGGTCCAGGGATATCAGGAAGAGGGGCGTGGGGTCCCCGGCTCAGCTGATCCTGGCAGATGGAATCAGTAGAATACAAGTTTCAAGTTTATTAAGGTTTGTTATCCACGCAATATCTAATACTTCAATACGTATAACATTTTAAAAATAGGGACTAAACAAAACAGTTTTATACAATTAAATATGTGGAGGGGCATAATCGAAAGGAACGTCAAAGTCCGTTTTCATCTAAGTCGCAAGTCATCCAAAGTAAAAAACAGCTTAGAACACATTTTCAAAAAAATACGTCCAAATGTTTTTCCGTTTTGAAAATCGTCTAAGTATATGTCCTACCAATCTGATCGTCCAAGCCGTTAAATCGTCCATCTTTATACCACATTTTTGTCTGGCTTTTCGTCCAAGTCAAAAATGCCTAGAACAAGCCCTGTTGGACGTGGGAGGGGTCTGCAAAGTGATGGACTGAACAACCAGACATGGCACCTAAATATTGGGGTACCTTACAGGGCAATGCTGTGAACTTCACAAAAAGGGTGCCATGTCTTCTCCTCACTACAGCTTCCTTATAGGTCATGGTGAGCCCCCCAAACCACCTCCAGAATCCCTAAACCCACTTATCTACCACCCCAATAGCCCTTATGGCTGCAGGAGCCACTTATATGCCAGTAAAAAAAGAGTTTTGGGGGTGTATAGGGGAGTGCACATGTTTAAGTATCAATGCAGTGATTATAGAGGCTTATGGGCATGGATCCTCCTCTTCATGAGTCCCAAATCCACCCCCAAGATGGCTTAAGCGCCTCTATGCTGGATGACTACGCTTTCCTATGCCAGGCTGCCAGGTGATAATGGTCTGGAGGCTGAATTTTAAAGGTGTGATTATGATTTTTATGGGGTTCGGGGGTCGGTGATCACTGGGGTAGTGTGCGGGGGTCTGTTTTATGTGTTTGCAGTGCTTATCTGGTGACTTTAGGTGGGGTTTTGTGACTTAGACCATGTTTAAGGTGGCCATACGTCCCGTTTTGAACGGGACAGTTCGGTTTTTGGATCCCCTGTCCCGTTGTCCCCACACACAGCTTCGGGACGCCAAAATGTCCTGTTTTCAGGGACAGCGTCCCGAAGCTGTGCGCGGGGACAACAGGACAGGCGATCGCTTCCTGTCCCTCCCCTGCTGCACCAAAAAAAAAAAAGCCTCCCTCCAGGCCTGATTTAAACTTCCCCTGGTCCACCACTGCTGCTCCTCTGCTTACCTCCCTGCCACTACTCACACCCGGAAGCCTTCTTCCCGACGTCAATTCTGACGTCGGAGAAAATGTTCCGTGCCAGCCAATCGCTGCCTGGCTGGCCCGGAACGTCCTCTCCGACGTCAGAATTGACGTCGGGAAGAAGGCTTCTGGGTGCGATTAGCGTAAGGGAGGTAAGCAGAGGAGCAGCAGCGGTGGACCAGGGGGAAAGTTTAAATCGGGCCTGGAGGGAGGCTTTTGTTTTCCGCAATAGGGGAGGGGGAAGGAGGTAGGCAGGCAGGCAGGCAGGCTAGCTGGCTGGCTCTGGGGGAGGGAGGGAGGTAGGCAGGCTTGGGGAGAGGTGGGCAGGCAGGCTTGCTGACTTTGGTGAAGACAGGCAGGCAGGCTCTGAGGGAAGTAGGCAGGTAGGCTGGCTGGCTCTGGGGGAGGTAGGCAGGCAGACTGGCTGGCTCTGGGGGAGGTAGGCAGGTAGAGTGGCTGACTTTGGGAGAGGCAGGCAGGTAGGCTCTGGGGGAGCTAGGCAGGCAGGCTGGCTCTGGGGGAGGTAGGCAGGCAGACTGGCTTTGGGGGAGGTAGGCCGGCAGGCTTTTTGGGAGGGGGTGGAACAAATGCTGGAAGGCAGTGAGGGTAAATAGGAAGGAGGGATGAAGGAAGGAGAGAAAATGGCAGAGAAGGGGGGGGGTTGTAAGTAGAAGAAAGATTAGAGAGATAAAGGCTTGGGCCAAAGGGGAAAGACGGGCGGCAGAAGCAGGAGTTTGGGAGGTGCAGACAGAGGGGGAGAGCCCCTGAGGAAGAGCAGAGAGAGGCAAGATCATAACAGAGAAGGGAGAGAGAGAGAGGGAGACCTGGAACAAAGGTACAAAGGAGAACTGACACTGGATCTGGGGGCACTAAGGACATAGGAAGGAGGCGCTGGGGACACTTAGGACATAGGAAGGCCCTGGGAGCACTAAGGACATAGGAAGGAAAGAGGGAGGGAATAGAAAGGGACAATTGGGCCTGAATGCAAAAAGAAATGAAAGATAGGATGCACAGTCAGAAGGAAACGCAACCAGAGACTCATGAAATCACCAGACAGCAAAGGTAGGAAAAATGATTTTATTTTCAATTTAGTGATAAAAATATGTCAGTTTTGAGAATTTATATCTGCTGTCAATATTTTGCACTATATTTGTCTATTTTTCTATAGTTACTGAGGTGACATCATTGAAACCCTCCCAAATATAAATGATAATTAACATTTTCTCTGTGTATAGGATGCCTTGTGTTTTTTAAAATTTTATGGTTACTATTATGAAATAATAAGATATTGTGTGTACATGAAAAATGAATGGAAGAAATTGGGGGCGGGGTTAGGGTGAGATTGGGGGTGGGGCTAGGGAAGGATTGGGGTGGGGCTATGGTGGGATTGGGGGCAGGACTGAATATTAATAGATGTCCCGTTTTGATGAAAAAAATAAATGGTCACGTTAGCCATGTTTGAAATGGTCTAAGTCAGTGTTCTTCAACCACCGGTCCATGGACCAGTGCCGGTCCACAGAAATTTCCTGCCGGTCCACAGGGCCAGCACATGCATCAGGACCAAAACAGTGTTCTTCAACTGCCGGTCCACAGTGCGATTGATGCGGCGTTATCTTCGAGCCATCTCCCTCTTCCTAACTAATTCAGTGCACAAAGCCATGGGCAGTGGCTCCTACGGGCATCCTGTGCCTGAACCGGAAGCCTTCTCTCTGACGTTGCAATGTCAGAGGGAAGGCTTCCAGATGAGGCACGGGACGTGCAAAGTGCAATTAGTACTATTATGGGGGTGGAGATTGGATGAAGATGGGCGGGGTCTGGCCCTCGACTTAGCCCAGTGTTCTTCAACCGCCGGTCCATGGACCGATCCACAGAATAATTCTTTTATTTCTGCCGGTCCATAGGTGTAAAAAGGTTGAAAACACTGGTCTAAGTCACAACATCCAAGTTCCGTCGATCCTGGGCTGTATAACTTTCAGTTATGCATGCTGTACGACTAAGTCTAAGCCGGCCCATGTCCCGCCCAACTCCCGCCCTCCTGAAACACCCTGTTTAGCTTTGGTCATTCAGCGGCACTATGAAGGCCTAGGTCATTTAGAAATACGTCCAAAACTCATTTTTATTATCGGCACTTGGACGTATTTTGACAATGTTCGTCCAAGTGCCGACTTAGGCCGGTTTTTGGATGTTTTTCTCTTTCGATTATGAGCCCCATAGTATATACGTACAAATAAATAACATAAAAAAGGCGAGGGGGATGAATTACAATCTTTAAAAAAAGTGAAGAAACATTTAGGGAAAAACACATCTGGTGGGTAACAAGAAAAGATATAAGAGCAAAGAGAAGCATGGAAAAGAAAAAAAGAGAGGTTTACCAGGAATCCCCAAAACTGGCTCAGCCAATGGGGATTCCTCTGCCGTGATCAGACAAGGTAGTTGGTAGCTACGTCTACAAAACTTGCCTTTGTACGTTTTTCACATGGACGTTTTTATTTTTGAAAAAGGGCAAAAAAGGTAGATGTCCTAAGGACCAAAACTTATACCTAGCTCATTTTCAAAAATAAAAGATAGACGTTTGGCAGTTTTGAAAATGGAAATTTTTCCTACTGGGGTTGTGGATGTCTTGCACAAAATGTCCAACCTCAAACTTAGGCATACTTTTGATTATGCCCCTCTATAGATTTAAGATAAGTAGAGGAATTTTTTTGTTTTGAGTGGGAGGGGAGCACAATCTGTAACTTGTGCTATGCATGTGTTACTGAGACCACTGGGACTGTTTGCTATATGTTACTATTTGCTGAATGTTTTTTAAAAAGTTGGGAGGGAGAGTTACTGAAACTGACTATGGTCAGGAAAGAAAGTTAGTTCCCTGACTAGGCTTTAAAATAAAGACCACATAGCCCGCTATTTTAGTGTTTGGTTGTTGTTTTCAATTTCCCATGATGCTTCAAATCTGTTAACAGCTGGAGGACTGTTTAATGTTGTTTCCACAAGGTTATCAACTCAAGGGCTGGTCCAAGCCACTCAGTATTTTATAGACTCACAACTGAAAGTCTGATATATCATGGGTGCAGCACAAGAAAAGATGGCGGTGCCATGGAGGGCAAGTCGCACAGAATGCAATTATAACTTGCAACGACCCTGACTCCACACATCAGGCAACAGCCTAGGTGAGGGGTGGGGCAAGTGGCAGGGCAAGGGGGCGAGGCAGGGGGCGAAGCAAGGAGTGGGGCCATGTGTCCTCTTTTTTAGCTTCACAAATATGGTAACCCTAATCTAGAGCAGAGTGAAGGTAGCCACACACACACACACAATACAGAGAAGTACAATCAAGCCATATGCTGAGGATAACAGGAGAGAGAAAACCCCCAGAGAGCAGGCTGATTTTCTGTCAGTGTCATAGAGCTGTGAGTCCAAAAAGCTAACTGGGGTATATTTAGCTCAGAGAGAAAAGGAATGCAGAGTGTATAAGCAGAAACACACAAATATGTTCACCCAACTTACAACTGCCTACCCTAGGAATGAATATTGATTACATCTAAATGTGCTGGAATTTATCAGTGTAAGAACCATATGAATTTTTTTTAACGGTTCAAAGAACCATAGTAATGAAAGAGCTTCAAATTTGGGGAATCATTAAATCAGTTCGATGCACATCATTTAAAATCCTAAAGTGTCAGCGTGAGTGTGCATAAACCTCAAAACCTTGCTCTGTAAACTCCACTATGTTCAAGCGCTATTATACGGTATGTGATATTTCAATCTCTTATACGTTTACTGAATAAATATGCTAATCCTTCCTTCAAAATGATTTCAGTATTTGCTTTTAGGATAAGGCTGAACTAGTCAGACAATGAAGGTAACAAAATCTTTTGGAAAAAGGGCTGGTATGGGGGAGTGCAAACAGGGTAGCTGTCCTGGTCCCCACAGCTCCAGGGGACCCTCATGGTTTGACATCTATTCCCTTCACCTCAACTTGGTCCAATGTCTCTCTCCCTGGCCCTCACCTTCCCAGTCTACCTTAGCACGTATTTCTCTTCACACATGTCTAGGTGCAGCAGTGGTTCTGAAACACTACTTGCGGTCTCCCTGAAGTTTTTCTTCTGCATTTCTCCACCCCCCTCTAATGCAACTTCCTCTTTCCACCTAGGCAGAATAGGAGAGAGATGTCAAACCACAGTGGGAAAAAGCGGAAGAAATATCAGACCATGTGGGCCCCCTGGAGTTAAGGGGCTCAGGGCAGCTGCCTTGTTCACCCCTACCCTGCTGGCTCCATTATTTATTTATTTTTTAAATCTATAATACTATTTACAATAAATACATGCACAAAAAATACATCAACAAAAATTCAAAAACATACTATGACATATAATCTTAAAGAGGCTGATTCTATGCAAGTTGCCTAAATTGGCCGGCACCTAGAAAAATGGTGCTGGCTGCATGTCAATCACACATAGGTGTAATTTACAGAATGGTGAGTAGTGGCGCCTTATGCATCTTGATAAAAGGGGACCTTAATTTGTTATTGGAAAGACTACCAGGCATCTATCATAGCCCCTAAAAGGATAAAAATAAAGAATATATAGCACCATATATAGAATTAGGGGGTTGGTATAAATGGTTGTGTCTAGATCCCATTATAGAATGTGTGCTCCCCATACATCATTGGTGCAATTCTTTCAAAAACTTGTCCATCGTTGGCAAAAATGTGTGGTGAATAATGGAGACTATGTAGAAAAGTATACATGTAATAAAAGAGCAAGTTTATTCATTATAATATTGTCATTTAAAAACAAGTTTAGGTGAAGGCATAACTTTTCATTCAATCCTCATAGAACAGACCTTCTCTATTTAGGCACTCCAGTGGTGCATGGGGAACACCTTTTCTATAATGGCATTGATACTGAGGCCCAGATTCTATAAACGGTATCCTGATTGTAGGCAGCAGTTGACGTCCTACTGCTTTCTAACTAGTCATTCGGGAGACACTAACAATGTAGGCCGCTAAGCCAGTCCTTCCTCTGAACGAATGCAGCAGGAGAGATGCCCAATCCCTCCTGCCCAAAACACCCCCCCATCCCCTGAAGATCGCTGGCAGGAGGGTGCCCAATCCCTTGGACACCTCACTCCCACCTCTGCTAACCCCCCCTCCCCAGACCCCTCCCCTACTAACCTTAAATGTTGGCCGGCTGGCCTGCCTCTCTCAAAATGAGGTGGGCCTTCCCCTTCCAGGTGCATTGTGGGATACACCAGGGAGGGGCCTAAAGACCTGATTGGCCCAGGCGCGTAAGGCCCCTCCTATGGAGACAGACATGGGGGAAGCCACTGCTTGCCCTGGATCGGTGGCAAGGAATGCTGCTACTATTTGGGTTCTTACCAGATACTTGTGACTTGGATTGGCCTCCGTGAAGATGGGATACTGGGCTAGATGGACCATTGGTCTGACCCAGAAAGGCTATTCTTATGTTCTGTATGCAAGTTGGAGACTTGCCTAACTGAAACAAGTTAGTCAACATTCAATCTAAGGTGCCCATGTTCCTACCATTAGAGATTGTGAGGCAACATTGCGTTTAAAGCGTATAAAGTATGTAAGTTCCATAGGGTTCTCTGGAGATCATCCTGCCCTTTATGGTTGAAATTGTACTATGTTGCACCACTGCTGTTGAAGATACCGTATTTTCACGCATATAACGCGCGCGTTATACAAGATTTTACAAACCGCGCATAACCACGCGCGTTATATGCGTGAGCGCGTTATACAATTGTTTTCTGTCTTGCTGGTGCCCTCCTCCATCTTCCTGCAGCGTTCGCTGAAAGCCGCAGCAGCGGCTTCCATGCTCCTCCTGCGGCTGGGAAGCGTTCCCTCTGACATCGTGACGTCAGAGGAACACTTCTGGGTCAGCCGCAAGAGGCACATAGGATCCGCTGCCCACGGCTTTCAGCGAACGATGCAGGAAGATAGAGGAGGGCGCCAGCAAACACCGCATCACAATAGAATAGGCATTACAATAGAAAACCTGGGAAACAAAATTACTTCATTGGTAATTTCCCTGCTGGCGGCATTTGCTGATAGTTAAAATACCTCAGCTAATATTTCTTGTGAAGTCATTTTGCATACGAAGCAACAGTTAGATAAATAGGACTTAAACGCTGGCATGGATTATGAAAGTTCAATGAGGAGCATGCGCGGTATACGCGTGGGCGCGCTATACCAAAATTTTCTTACATAAATTCCTTGTTCCCGCGCGCTATACCCATGTGCGTGTTATACACGTGTGCGCGTTATATGTGTTAAAATATGGTAAGCCTTTTAAATATAATCTAACTCCTTTTAAATTGAACATTTTAATGTAGTGGCCCTTATTCAATAAAGCTTTTTTTTTTAATTTGCTTAGGCACAAGATAATAAAAAGTCTTTTTGAAAAAGGCGCATTATATGGTACAAAGCATATACTTAAACTGTGTGATTGAAAAGATTGACCTCAAATAAATTATAAAACATAGTGAAACATTTATTCTAAAGCCTTGAGATTAGTAAAAGGCTGCCATAAAACAGACAGGTTCAAAGAGATGTTTTTTTGGGGGGTGTAATACAATGCTTGAATGAAATCACACTTTTCAAGGTTGACTGCTCTGCTGATACTTGCTCTTTACCTAGTGAAGTGCTGGTTGCTGCCTCTGTTGTTGCCTGAAAAATTGGATTGAAAACCATGTTGCTCTAAATGGCCTTAATAGAAATTACAGCAAAAATAGAAAACAAAATGAATTGACAACACAAAACAAGATAGGCTGAATAGTCAATTGGGCTTATACAGTACATAGAAGTGAATTTTAAAAGAGCTAATCCATTTATCAGGTGCTGCTGGCTGGATAAGTGGTGGTGAGAGGAATATTCGGTGGTGCTAATACATAGTAACTCTGAATATTTTTTTCTGATTACCTCAGCATCATCTGTTTTTTTTGTTTGTTTTCCAATTGCTTTATTAATAATTTAAATACATTTTAAAAACATCAATCTTGTATAATCAAGCATTTAACAATAAATTGACTCATTGTATGTCCTGTTTCTTAATACATACTAAGTATATCAATTTATCTATATGTCTTTTATAACCCAACCCTTCCTTCTTCCCCCACATCCCCCCTCCCACCCCGGTGAGAGGATGTGTGCAGGAGATTCATAAGGTATAAAAGTATAAAAAGCTATATTTGGATGCTCATAAAAAAAAACAACCAGTCGATTAAGATTAATTCAAAACACAGCAATTTGTCTGATTTTTAATTTTAAAAAACATGATCACATTATTTCATATTATCAAAAACTTCACTGATTGCCATTCGAGGCTAGAGTGTTGTTTAAATTTGAATGCATTTATTATGAAGTTTTACTTGGGTTAGCTCCATCTTATCTTGTTGCTCATTTCTGATTTTTTTATATGTAAAAAAAATATGTAGATCTGGTTGGTTTTATTTTCCTTCAGCGAAAGCTTGCCACTTTAAGAAATTTTTAGATAGGACTCTGGTGTTTCAAGCGGGAGTATTGAATTCATGTTTGAATGCTCTTATGTCTCCAGCCCTCACTTATTATCAGTTTCGGAAAGATGTTAAAACTTATCTATTTAAATAATACAAAATTGAATAGATTTTAAAATTATCATAATAAGCGGATTTTTTATTATTTTTATGGAACAATGTTTACAGTTTCTTGTCTATCTTAGTATAAATAATTTGTATTGTGCATATTTTACTTTGAATTAGTTTAGGGTCACATTTTGTTAGTCAGTATCTTTATTGAATTGTGTTATTTTCTTTTATAAGACACTGTTATTTGGATCTGTATTTTAATTACTTGTAATTACTATTGTGTAAACCACCAAGAACAGATGGTTTGGCGGTATATAAAAATAAACCATTATTATTATAGTTCAGAGATCAATGGGATTATTCCTTTGGGAGCTGACCCAAATTACATATGTACCCCCAAATGGTATTATAACTATGTATCTGGTTTCTCCGGAGAGCAGTTAATTTTGCCATTTGTTGTATAAATTGGACTTTAGACAACAGTACTCGGAACACCGAAAGATCTGGTTATTTCCAATGCCAATGCCAGAACAAGTCGACCTGCTGTCATTATCAAGTGCACCTCAGCACCATTTGGACTGAGTTGGGTTATCCAGTTACAGTAGAGGTGAGTAGCCTTTATGAATCGAAGGCCCCATGAATGTCAATACTATCCTCAGTGGACCACAACGTAATGTAATGCCAAAAATGGTAACACACAGAGCTCCATAGGCCGCCTGTGATAAATAAGTAAAAATGTAACTATAAAGCAATAGAATCAAACCACCAAAGTGCCTAGTCAGATAATAATATGTGAAAAGCAGAATTTAAAATTGCCAAATGTCTGGTTAATGCCATTTCGGGGCTGATTCCATAAACGGCTCCTAAATTGGCCGGCCGTGTGTCAGTTACACTTAGGCACCATTTACAGAATCACAGCTAATGACGTAAAAAAACTTAGGCGCCAGAAACGTAGGCGATGGTTTTCAAGGCCTATGTTTCAGGCGCCTAAGTTTTTTTGCAGAATTGCGCTCAGCAGTGCCTAAGTCACGCTCTACCTGTAGAAATGACCACTTAGGCATTAGGCATGGCTAAGCGTCATGCGATAGGCGCTTATCTTTTATGGAATCGGATTAGCACCTATAGTCCAATTACCTTTATTTATTTTTTTAACCAATTATTGAGGCTATAAAGGTATTTTGTCAATTGAGGGGTCCTTTTACTAAGAAGCGCTAGCCGTTTTAGAGCACGTTAAACACTAACACATCCATTATATCCTATATACACATCCTATATACACATTATATCCTATATAACGCATCCATTATATCCTATATAATTAGCATTTAGCGCACGCTAAAACGGCTCGCACGCCTTAATAAAAAAGACCCCTAAGTTAGGCACCTAAGAGATATCTAACTTTAGACACTCTTTATAGACAGATTCTATATATAATTCTCTATAGATCATCTATAATTAGGTGCCAGGATGATGTATACTAAACGTGAATTCTATTACATGGTTGCGTATGGAACTGCTGTTTTAAAATACTAGTGTAAGGCCAAATTTACCACCTACAAAAAAAAAAAAAAAGATTGTGGTAAGGGCTCGTACACAAATTGCAAAATTAGCATGTGGCCATTAATTTGGAAAATGTAAATTCAGCCATTTTCTGGCCGCATGGGAAAGAACTGTGTTAAGGCACACTAAGGTCACAGCTTAGTGAAAGGACCCCTACATGTGGTCCTTTGCAATTTAGGAGCCAGTGTTAAGAGTTTGTGCCATAAACATAGGTACATTTCCATCCATTGATGACAGTTTTCTATAAAGAAAAGTAGGCACTTATCTTTGTTTATAGAATAGACTACACAGGTACCTTCCTGACACATACATGTAGAGGAGTGTGCGGTGTAGTGGCTAGAGATGCAACCTCAACACACTGCAGGTGCGGGTTCAAATCCCATACTGCTCCGTGTGATCTTGGGCAAGTCGTTTAAGTCCAAATTCTGTAACCTATTTCGGAGGCGCCTATCTAAATCGATTAACAAGTTCAATTAAGCTTTTCAAGCAGCAATATTTGAAACATAGGCGCCTATCAAGAAAGATCGATTCTGCAACAAGGCGCCTCTAAAAATTTAGGCGGCCTTAACAAAATAGGCGCTATACACGCTAGGCGTGGGCATGGCTACCTGTTAGGCGCCTTGTTGCAGAACCGCTGCTCTTAAGCGTGCTTAAGCGCTCAGCTAGGCGCCTAACTTTTAGTTGTGCCTAGAGCTGGCCTATTTCTTGGGCGCCTCCAAAATAGGTGCCGCTCAGCGTGATTCATTAAACAGCACCCAATTTTACTTGAATCACGCTGAACAGTGCCTACTTAGGCGCCTAACTTTTGGGCGCTTCTTATAGAATTTGCCCTCTAATCCCCCATTGCCCCAGGTACATTGGATAGAGCGTGAGTCTACCAGGACAGATACTTGAGTATTTGATTGTAAACCACTTAGGTTGTAAGTGGTATATAAATAAATGCCCCCTTACAGAATTACCCTTAGTATAGCTGCTACAGCAAGCCCTCTCCAAATATATTAAGCACTCCAGAAAGTTGTGCTTGAATATGCTTTTCTTTTTTTTTTGCAAACAAGAGAAAAATTCAACAGGAACTGCAGCAAAACCAAGCGAAAACCAAAAACCAAAAACAAGTGCCCGGACGAGTGTAGTGCGGGATTGTAAAAGCATTGCAATCCAGCACTACACTCATTCGGGCACTTGTTTTTTTCCTTTAATGCTGTTTGTTGCAAAACCTTATCTACCACGGACCCCTGAGGAAGGTTTGTTGTCCGAAACACGGACCGTGTCGGGTCCCTCGGTTGGTAATAAGGTTGTATATACCATTAGAGTTTGAAATAAACAGTGCCTGCATCTTGTACATAGTCTACAGTTGTTTTGGGTTTTTGCTTTTCTTTTTTTTTTGCAAACACCGTGTTTGACTATTGATCGCCTGTGTGGCGGACTATTGATTTGAGTGTTTTCCAAGCACACTCCTAATACTTAGATATGTGCTACTTTTGAACAAGAGAAATAGATATTATTTTTTTCTTTAAATATTTTTATGTAAATATTTATAGCCCGCATTATCCCACAGTCCTAAGTGGGGTATAATCAGTAAAACACACATAATAAAAATTAGGCTGTATTCATGTGTAAACATAGATGACATATAGAAGTGGCGCATTAAGGGCTCCGTTTACATAGGTGCGTTAGGGCCTTAACGCGCGGAATAGTGCGCGCTAAAATGCCACTTGTGCTAGTCACTACCGCCTCCTCTTGAGCAAATGGTAGTTTTTTGGGTAGCACACGCTAAAAACGCTAGTGCACTTTTGTAATAGGAGACCTAAGGCAAATGCAAACACGGTACCCTAGCCAAGCAACTAGGAGGCCGATAATCGCTGTGGAATCCATCTGTCCATCTGAATCTGCATTTTAACATCCATTACAGATGTCTTTGAGAACTGCTCAGCATTGACTCCCCAGTCAGTAGCAGCGGCATAGAAGCTTCCAATAAAGATAAAACCAGAGAATAACATACATCTCATAAAAATTTCTACTAACAGCTATATTCTATTAATAACGCCACATTTTATTTCAGGTACTGCTTCTTAAAAAGAATAAGCTCACGTGAACAAAAATACTTTTGAAATTGTAGCGAACCAGCAAAGTCCGCAATTCAAATGTCAAATCATTCCATCTCCAGGCCCCTTTAATCTGGAACATCGATTCTCTAAAACAATCAATCTAACCTGTTAAAAAGAAGGAATGTCCAATAGCTGTTTATCCATAAAGTATAAACTGTGCAAGAGTCTATAAATCAAATCCAATATGTGTTGGCATTGTAAATTAGAAATCGGAACGTTAGATCATCTTTTATTTCACTGTCCTTTAATACTTGGGTTCTGGAAGTCCATATGGAACAAAATAATTTCTATTCTTGAAGTTCCAATTCTGTTGTCATGTGGAATTATATTGTTTGGCACTTCAATTATGAATAGGAATCCACTCAGTAATTCCAAGGATAAACTTCTTCTCATTATGACAGGAGTGTCTTTACAAATGATTACAAGGAGTTGGAAGCAGTGGGATCAATTAAATATGCTGTTATGGTGGGAGACTCTCCCCCTCTTTAACAAAGGTGCAATAAACTTTTTATCATGCACTAAACATGCGCTAAATGCTAACGCATGCATGATATCCTATGGATATGTTAGTGGTTAGCGCATGCGTTGAATTAGCGTGTGCTAAATCCATGTTAAAACGCTTAGCCCGCTTTGTAAAAGAGGGCCTCTGTGTATGTATTATAGATATGAGAAAATGTTAGCAGAAAAAAATGAATAAATCCCCCAAATTCATAGGAATCTGGGGGTCCATTAGATTCTTTTGTTAAACAACTCTAATAATATTTTTGAACCTGACAAATTAAAGATTTCTTATTCTACATACAAATCCAGAGAGGGAGGGAGGGAAGGAGGGAAAGGTAGTTATTTTGAATTTTATGTATAGTACATAAGTGCTTTAAGTAATGTTATTGATAGCTAATTTGTTGCACTTTCTGTAAGATGTTTTTATAAAATCAATAAACAGTAAAAAAAAAAAATCAAATGCAAAGTTTTGAAACTAACTTGTGACTCAATTGGTAGCCAGTGCAGATTCTGCAGGGCTGCTGAGCAGGGATGGTATCCATCTATCAAAGAAGGGAAGAAGTATCGTTGGTGGCAGGCTGGTTAATCTACTGAATAGGGCTTTAAACTAGAAGTTATAGGACAAGGTGATCAAAGCCCTCTGGGTGAATATCAGCACCTCAGGTAAGTAAATCACTAAATACCTCTACATCGATGGGAAAAGGAGGCAATGTCTGGAAAGCAGTATACTGTATACAAAGGCTCAAAGTATGGGAAACAAGATTCTGGATCTAGAAGCTGTGATGGAAGCAGATGAAGTAGATATAGTCACGATCATGGAGAGCCTTGATTGGGATGTAGTTATACCAGACTATAATCTGTTCAGGAAAGAAAGGGTAGGAAGAAAAGGAGGGGGAATAGCGTTTTATGTTTTAAAGATCATATTAAAGCCACACAATCTGCAGGATTTTCAGGGCAAGGAAGATGCACTGTTGATCAATTTCAAAAGAGGGAATGGTAAATATATCTAGACTGGTGTGATATACAGGCATCCTTCACAGACGGAAGAAGAGGACAGATATTTAATAATAGACATTCAGAATATATCTAAATAAAGGGGAAGTTTTACTAATAGGTGATTTTAACATGCCGGATTTTGATTGGGGTAGCCCTATTGCAGGATCTTCTATAAGTAGGGAGATCCTGGATTCTTTACAAGGAGAACTGTTCCAGCAGTTGGTTATAGAACTTACGCGGTCATACTGGACTTAGTGCTTACAAATGGGGAATATGTTTATGATGTTACAGTGGGTGATCATCTGGCATCCATTGATCACTGCATTGTATGGCTTAATATTGAGATGGGTATGGAGAGGGCTCATTCAAAAGTAAAGGTTCTAGATTTTTTTTTAAAAAAATCTAACCTTGTTCAGATGAGGGATTATGTCAAGAAATTGTTGTCTGGATGGGAGTAGAAATGCAGTAGGCAAAACTGAAAGGGCAACAGACCTTTTTGTGAGGCATGTTAGTAAAAGTAAGAGGTAAAATAGGCTGCTTTGGTTCTCAAAAGTAGTAAAAGAAAAGGTAAGAAAAAAGAGGTTAGCTTTCATAAACTTCAAAAGATCTCAGGAAGACAGGCAAAAATATCTGGAAAAGCTAAGAGAGGCTGGACAAGTAGTCAGGAAAGCAAAGATACAAATGGAAGAAAAAAATAGCTTATATGGTAAAGCGGGGAGACAAGGCATTTTTTAGATATATTAGTGATAGGAAGAAGTGCAAAAGTGGCATTGTGAAATTCAAAAGTGAACGGGAGAAATATATAGAAGCTGATAAAGAAAAGGCTGAATTGCTTAAATATTTCTGTTCTGTGTTCACGGCTGAGGATCCGGGAGCAGGACCACAAAAGACAAACGTGAATAGGCATGGAGTTGTGGTAGACCTTGATCGATTTTTCAGAGGATTATGTTCATGAGGAGCTAGCTAAATTAAAGGTAGACAAAGCAATGGGGCTGGATGGTGTGCATCCGAGGATGCTGAAGGAACTTAGGGAAGTTCTAGTAGCTCTGCTGACTGACCTTTTCAATGCTTCTCTAGAGTCAGGAGTGGTACCAGAGGAAGCTCTGGAATGAGAGGGCATAGGATGAAGTTAAGAGGTGATAGGCTAAGGAGTAATCTAAGGAAATACCTTTTTACAGAAAAGGTGGTAGATGCATCAAACAGTCTCCTGGAAGAGGTGGTGGAGACTGAGACTGTGTCTGAATTCAAGAAAGCATGGGATAGGCATGTGGGATCTCTTAGAGAGAGGAAGAGATAATGGTTATCGTGGATTGGTCATTTGGCCTTTATCTGCCATCATGTTTCTATGTTTCTAAGTTCTTTTCTCATTGCACTGGTCACCAACCAAGCTGCCACATTCTGAACAGTTTGCAGTGCTTGTAACATATACTCGGGAACCCCCAAATATTTAGAGTTACAGTAATTCAAGACTGGAATAATCAAAGCATGCACTACAGATTGGGAGTTCTCAAACGATAAGAGATCCTTCAAACATCTCAAAATTCTCAACTGAAAGAAGGCTTTCTTAACAACACTATTTGTGCTTTCAACGATAACGTAGAGTCTAAAATTACCCCCAGATACTAAGAATAAGAATTTGATCATTGCTACAAACAATCTCATTTGGACAACCCACTGGTACATCATTACATGATGTATCATCCCCCTTTCATAGTTACAATGATATTCCAGAGCACAAATAATCTAATATAATAAAACGGTAAGCCGCGCATGCGCACTTCCTAAGCGTGCGTCCATTTTCCGTGAGCTGTAGCACACATAGGAAGTGCGCATGCGCGGCTTACGGTCTGGCCTCACAAGGCAAGACAAGTTGATGTCGGCCGCGGCGGCTGCTGGCCGCCCGAAACTCACTCTCTATCTTCCTCCCTCCCCCCCCAGGCGGATGTTGACTGCGGCGGCCTGAGGCGGATGTCGGCCGCGGCGGCTGCTGGCCGCCCGAAACTCGCTCTCTATCTTCCTCCCTCCCCCCCCCAGGCGGATGTCAGCCGTGGCAGCTGCTGGCCGCCCGAAGCTCTCTCTCTCTCTTCCTCCCCCCCCCAGGCGGATGTCGGCCGCGGCGGCTGCTGTCGGCGGCTGCAGGCCGTTAACATAAGTAGGCCATGGAGTTCAGCAGAAAGGTATGGGGGGAGGAAAATACTGCACAGGGAAGTGGGATGGGAGGGAAATGCTGCAACACACGGAAATGGAGGGGCAGAAAAGGGGTTGATGGACTGGGGAACAGATGCTGAGGAACAGGGAGGGGGGAAGAAAAATGAAGACAGGCCTACTGCTAGACAGGGGGAGCAGGAAGGAGGTGATGATGAACAGGGGGAGATAAAACAAAGGGAGAAGGGCTTCTGCTGGATAAGGTGAGCAGTGATGGGGTGATGGAGGACACAGGGGAGGTAAAAGGAAGGGAGAATGGACAGAGGGAGCAGGCAAGGGGTGGTAGTGGAGAGCCAAGGGAAAAAAAAAAAAAAAACAGATAGAAATACAGAAAGCGGCTAAAGAGAGAGAGAAAAAAATAAAGACAGACACACACACATATATTCTAGCAACCGTTAATGTAACGGGCTATAAGACTAGTTATAAAATATTGCAATAGCTTAACAATATGGTTAACAAGGCAGAGAAGTATACAATATAGCCAATGCTAATATGTCCCCCAGCTTATTTGTACTGGAATATCCCATAAACTGCTGGGCACAATCAAACTGAAACACCAACCGTGATGAGTATAGCAGAAAAATAAAGTTCTGAGATGTGTCATTACTTTCAAATCAGCCAATGACTTGGTTTTCCCCAGAGTCATCCAGCTTTCAGCCTTTAGGCTTGATTTGTACTTGTGTGAGCAAAATGAATCAACAAAGAGACTATTTGCACTGCTTACTTTCAGTACTTTCCCAATACCTGGATCAGTGTCAGAGCTTGATAGGATTATGATTTTTAATACTAATACACTGCTGTTATAACATCTCATTTTGGCAATGTTTAGTTGCAATATATGTGTGGAAGAAGGTTCTAAAGAGTTCATCGTTCAGAAGAGTGAAATTAACATAAAACATGAACCATTACCTTCCCTGAATTTTAACATATTGATCATTTATGTCATACAATAGTAACATTTAGCGATCTTTTACTAAGGTGTGGTAAAGTTTTGCAGTTCCTGCATAGAGTCGGTTATTTTTCAGCCTCTGCCAATGCAGTTCACATCTAGAGAATATACTAACAGGCAGGGCAGGATTAATTCGTCGAGGGCCCCTAGGCACACAAGTACACTGGGCCCCCCTGCCCCTGCCCCACTCCACCATGCGCCCAGGCGGAAACATGAAGCTGCGTCAGAGGGAAGCTTTGGGTAAGCAGCACCGCTTGAACAATTACAGTTCCCGTTGCCTTTCTTACCCGTGTTGCTTGCTTGTCTTACTTTCCGTCAATGGGGGGGGGGGGCTGCGTTGCCGATCAGGGGGAGGCCCGCATTGCCGATCGATGCTGGAGGGGCCCATCGCCTTTTGGAAAAACAATATTGATGCCTTCCTTCATCGGGCCTCCCTGACCATTTCGGGCCCTAGGCATGTGTCTACTTGGCCTATTGGTTAATCCTGCCCTGCTAACAGGCAGTTCTATAACAGGCTGCTTGGTAGGAGCCACCTGTATTCTATAAAGGAACACAGGTACCGAGGGCATGATTTTATATATGGCTCTTACAAATTAGGCGCCAACCAGTATGTTGTTAAGTGCAATTTTAGAAAAGTTAGGCACAGTTTATACAATCAGACTTAGCGCCACCTAAGCAGCTTTAGGCATCACTAGCCCCCTCTTTTACTAAGGTGTGCTAATCGAATTAGCACACCTTAGTTTTGTTCCAAGCCACTTGGAAGCCTTTCTGGTTGACTCTGACTCCCTATGCTTGGAGTCGTATTTTGAATTGTTGATGTTGGTTTTTCTACCTTTAATTTGATTTTCTGGCTGTTCTTGGGTACATTGTTGACTCTGGAAGAGGACGAGGGTGGGGGATTTGGGGTTGTTCTTTGTAATATTTGGTTTTTATTGTAAAACTGAGCCTACCTGGATATGGCTGTCTTTGCTTTACTTTACTTGGCTCAATAAATATCATTGAACATAAAGCACCCTTGCAGAGGCTTAGCTAGACACAAAATGGGTGGGCACAAGACCTCTTCCCTCTTGGCATCTATAACTCCCTCCCAGGTGATCTGGGGGGGTGGTCTGTTAACCTCACTCCCCCAGTCGATAGACTAACATGCATGCGTTAGCATTTAGCGCATGCTAATTTGATTAGCGCACACTAATCGGTTAGCACACCTTAGTAAAAGAGGGCCTAAGTGTCCTAACTTTTAGGCACACCCTATATAACAGTGGCCTCAAACTGAAACCCTTTGCAGGGCCACATTTTGGATTTGTAGGTACTTGGAGGGCCTCAGAAAAAAAAAATAGTTAATGTCTTATTAAAGAAATGACAATTTTGCATGAGGTAAAACTCTTTATAGTTTATAAATCTTTCCTTTTGGATAAGTCTTAATAATAATATTGTAATTTATAGCTAAAGAGACATATGATCAAGAAACTGTTTCATTTTACTTTTGTGATTATGATAAACATACTGAGGGCCTCAAAATAGTACCTGGCGGGCCACAAGTTTGAGACCACTGCTATATAATATTGACTTCACCCTATATAATATTAACTTCAAAAGAACGTTCCCATTGTGGTTGTTCTGATATGAATGTTTAAAGTTTTCTTCCCCTTCCCCTGATGATATTCTTTTTGCTATTTCTAGTAAACATTTTTGATGACGAGAATATTATAAGTGGAACGCAACTTTGAAGAAACGGGGAGGATGTTGTAAGCAGAGGAAGAGAGCGTGTGACCTACATATGGCATAAAAAAGGAGCATATGAAGTACATAAAAGAACCAATCAGAACTTGCCTTCTATTTGACGGTTGCTGAATGTAGGGTGGTAGTGTCTCCACTGCGTGCACCATGAAAATTTGTAAGATGACCATGTTGGATTTATATTATGTATTATATTTTTTTGATGAGGAATGAATTAATTCACGTTATTATTTTTTAGTTCATCCCTGAAGAGGCCTTTTTAAGGCGAAACCAAGATTCTAGTTGGGACTGCACGGCAGCTATGTAGGATAGACACGTAGCTCATTCGTGCAATTTCTTATCAACGACAAGACAGCGCCATTCTCTATCATTGCACTTGTTTCATATAATGTTACAAGAGAAGGGAATAAAGTGCACTTATCTCATAAAATTAAAACTCCTTCCTCTCCTAAATCTAACGTGGGCCTCAAAGGGCAACCAATGCAGTTCTCTATAAAAGGGACCAACATGATCATACTTTTCCCAAGCCAAAAATCAAGCGAACTGCGGCATTCTGGACTATTCTTAACCTTGAAAAATTATTTTGGATGCCTTCCAAAAGAACTAAGGGCTCTTTTTACTAAGCTGTGGTAGCATTTGTAGCGCGTGCTGTAGATTAGCGTGCACTAACCTCCGCGCTACGCGGAGAAACTAAAGCCAGCTGAACTGAGGCGTCAGCATCCAGCACATGCAGCAATTTAGCGCGCACTAAAGTACGCACTAAAACCGCTAGCGCAGTTTAGTAAAAGGAACCCTAAATTGCAAAAGTCCAGCCGACTCAGCACCAGTGACTGGACCAGCAGTCTGAAGGATGCAACATCAAAATATGTTTGTTTTCTTTATCCCAGAGCAACTAAGAGCCTTTCTAGATTTGAAGAAAATAATTTGAATGACTACTAATTGTATTATGTTAATGGGAAGGTTTTATTTTTATTTTTTCAGTGCTAATCTTTTGTGTTCTGTTAAGAGTTATTTTTCCTTTAGTTTCCTCCTCTATTTCTATGTTCACTCCTCCTCTCCCTGTTTTTGGATTCTGGTCCAAGGAAAAATTGATATATTTCCTTTAATTTATCATGTGTGTACTGTGTGTTTCCTTTCTGTATTTCTGAGACAAGAGTAATCTTGTAATGATTCTGAAATATAAGAAAAGATTTTTTAAAAAACAACAACAACAAATGCCTGTGTATGTGTTGAGTTTGGAGGTGAAGAGGGAATTGGATAACGGTAAAGATAAGAGGGACTTGCTTTGGGGATGGTAAGAATGTTTCAGAGAGAGGGAGCTGTAGAAGCCTTTGTGCCTGATGGGGAAGTTTACTCTGCTAGTTGTCTCCTCTATTTTGGCTGGTTAGAATGAAGAGACCAGAACGTTAAACACATCAATATTAGCATGACTGCACCTGTATTTAATCAAGTCAGTGTAATGCGGCTGCATTCTGCATCTCATTAGTTTGGTACATTGGCCATTAAATCCTGATGTACGGCCAGCATTAAAATCAGCAGGCAACTCTGCTGATGTTGATAACCCTAACTGGTAGAAATGGTTTTAAACTCCAAGTAATGATCCATGAACCGAGTTATTAATGAGCTAGAGATTCATGGATCAAATCCAAAGTTCACAAATAGCGTTTGCTTTTTAAGTTATATGTGGCGTTTTTCTCTTTTCCCCAGCATAACAGTTCAATACTATTTACAACATTGAAAATGATCATTCATCAATATCTAATGATGATTATTATGAATATGAAAACCTAGCTTCACTGATTTCAGATGAAGACAGTTCTCAAAGTTATTTGCCTAGCTAAAACAGGATGCGCAGCATTTACTCCCAAATGCGTAGCGGCCTCGAAAAAGGCGAACAGAAGGTTGGGAATTATCAAAAAAGGTATCACTACCAGAACCAAGGAAGTTATCCTCCCGCTGTATAGGGCGATGGTGTGACCGCATCTGGAGTACTGCGTTCAGTACTGGTCGCCGCATCTTAAGAAGGATATGGCGATACTTGAGAAGGTCCAGAGAAGAGCAACAAAAATGATAAAGGGCATGGAAAACCTTTCATATGCTAAGAGGCTGGTGAAGCTGGGGCTCTTTTCCCTGGAAAAGTGGAGACTTAGAGGAGATATGATAGAAACTTACAAGATCATGAAGGGTATAGAGAAGGTAGAGAGGGACAGATTCTTCAGACTGGCGGGGGCAACAAAAACTAGAGGGCACTCAAAAAAATTGAAGGGAGATAGGTTCAGAACAAATGCTAGGAAGTTCTTCTTCACTCAGAGGGTGGTGGATACCTGGAATGCGCTTCCAGAGGAGGTGGTAGAGCAGAATACGACTTTGGGTTTCAAAATGGGATTGGACAAGTTCCTGAAGGAAAAGGGGATCGAGGGATACAATTAGAGGGTTACTATACAGTAGTAGATCACTTACAGGTCATTGACCTGGGAGGCTGCCGCGTGAGCGGACTGCTGGGCATGATGGACCTATGGTCTGACTCGGCAGAGGCAATGCTTATGTGCTTAATTCTGTAAATAGTGCCTTACCTTGTACACACAAATCATTGCTCATTGCCAATTTGTGCGTACAACTTGTTTAAGAAGCCTAATAGATGCTGATAATTGGCAATTAACACCTCATAATTGATGCTAATTGACACTAATTAGAAGGTACACAAACTACTCGATAAGCATAATGTTCTGCACATCGCTTCTAGTGCACAAATATGAAAAGAGGGTGTGGCCAGGGAAGGAGAATGGTTGGATTGTGCCCATTTGCTAAAATGTATGCATATGTGCAGGAGTTTGGGCCTGGTTTCCTTGGCCTAAATGGGTATGCCTAAAAGTTATGACATGCACTGGTGCTTATTGTGATTATATAAGGTGCCTGTACCTTTTATAGGATCATGTTAAGCACTGATCTAGTCAGAACTGATTTTTTGGGTTCAATATACAGAATATGGACCTCAGAAGGTGGGAATTCTAGAAATGGTGCCTAAACGTAGGCACCGGTAAGCACTCTACTAGTGCGTAAGTTAATTGTTCATTGTTTATCGAAAGCTTCTATACCACTGCTAATGACTGAGGGAGTCAATTCAGAGTGGTCTATATGAGCATGTAATGGTGTTACAATACAGAGTCTGCATTTCTGAGATGGTTTCAATATGGACATTATTAAACCATAATCAATACATCATTAAACCTTAATCAATACTTGTACTTTTCTAAAGGTGCTACAATACAGAGTTAGCGTTTTCTGAGTTGGTTGTCAATACAGTCTTCTTAAACCATAATCAATCCTCTCTCTTATTTCTGCATATAATATATAGTGAATCTACCTGCTTATACATACCTACTTGTACATACCTATATAAAATATATCATATATTTATTCATATTATACCTTCTTATACACACATATAAATATATACATCCATATTTAGTATCATGTACGGTGTTCATACTACTATTTCAATTCACTACTATTACTACTACTATTTCAATACTACTATTTCAATTCACGCTTAGTGTCTGTATCGTGATCTAGGTTCATCTTGGAAGTACTAACATCTTGATAAATCTAGTTATCTGTGCTATAATTATCTTATCTCCTGTCCCTACTATGATTATCCTTTAGATGTTCCTAGTGGGGACTAGCCAGCTATCTCCTCTTTCTTGCATTATTGGCTATAGTATTCTGTGAAGAGGATGGTCTTCATCCTTTTCTTGAACTTTCCAGTATTCTTTTCTTGTTTTAAATCCTTAGGAAGGGCATTACATCACCTTGGACACATCACTGAGAACATTTTTTTTCCTGACACTTTTGTATTTGATGTCTCTGGTGTGTGATGATGTAGGTAGTCTATCCACTAGATATTGTGGTTCTGAGAGATGAACGATTTTGTGTTCCAGCAACAAGATCTTGAATTTCACCCTGCTTTCGATTGGGAGCCAGTGTAGTTCCCCTCCGTGGAAGATTTTAAGATGTTGCCATTCAAGGTTAGTTGGTATCTTGGTCTAGTTCCTCCCCATTTGTTAATAAGCAGTACACTTCTCCCTCCCTATTCACGGGGGTTAGGGGCAGAGCCAGCCCGCGAATATGGAAAATTCGCGAATAACTTTTGGGCCGGCTCTGACCCACCCCTGGACTTACCTGGTGGTCTAGCGGTGATGAGGGGCAGGAGCGATCTTCCTACACTTCTGCCCCGTGCAGAGCCTTGGAACTCACAGCACAGCTCTGCACGGGGCAGGAGTGCAGGAAGATTGCTCCTGCCCCGCGTCACCGCTAGACCACTAGGTAAGGTCCGTGCTCCTGGGTCAGCTGCTCGCCTCTTCTGCCTTTGCCTCCGATGGCCACCCTACGCCACCGATGGTCCCCCTCCGCCTCCGATGGTCCCCCTTTGCTTCCGATGGTCCCCCTCTGCTTCCGATGCCCATCCTTCGCCTCCAATGGCCCCCCTCCGCCTCTTATGGCCCCCCTCCACCTCCCTCCTTGCCCTGATCCAAGTCTCGGGGCCGTTTTTTTTAATGTGGGCTGCCAACAAGCGTCTCTCTGGGGGGAGGCCTGGGGGAAAACCCCACGAATAATCGAAACCGCGAACAACGAAACCGCGAATAGGGAGGGGGAAGTGTAATTCGGCCAGAATCGTGTCTATGTAAGTGCTATATGATGCTTAACGTCACTATGGTCATGGCTAACACTGGAAGTTAAATTTAATTTGGCTACTACTTATTCATATTACAGTAACTTTAAGACTCTGCAAAACGCTATGATTCATAAGATAAATCTGTACATTCATAAACTGAAACTCATCATCTGGGAACCTCAGGTTCTGAATTTCTTTGAACCTCAGAACGCCGTGTGGTAACTTAACATGCACCGGCGGCATCTTCACAGGTCCTTTTGAATTTTTATACATTTTTTGTATTATTTGTATTTGGAACTTATCAGTAACATTTCTTTTTAGAAAACTATATTAATATGTTAGTGTGTTTTACTTATCTTCTCCGTTGCCAATGCTGTTTGCAGGCGGTCTGAACACTTTCCTAGCAGTACTGATAATCAGCTATTATGATACGTTGGATTATCCCCCGTCCCTGAAGAAAGTTTTTGAAACGCGGTGGAAGGGGGTGGAGGTTTTTTTTTGTAAATCACTACAGCGTTGGCAAAGGAAAAGTTAAGTAAAACACACTAATATATCAATATGGTTTTCTAAAAATAAATGTTCCTGTCCTTTAGTGAAAGGGCTCCTAAGTTAGGCCCTCTTTTACTAAGTTAAGGTAAAGGTTTCTACTGCAGCTCAGGGCGCTAAATGCTCCGACTCATAGGAATTCTGTGAGCATCAGAACATTTAGGGCTCCTTTTAAAAAGGCACACTAGCGGTTTTAGCGCACGCTTAGCGCATGCCAGCCGCTATCGCCTCCTTTTAAACAGGTGGTAATTTTTCAGCTAGCGCGCACTAATCTTGTGCATGCGCTAAAAACGCTAGCGTACCTTAGTAAAATGAGCCCTTAGAGCTCCGGGCCACGCTAGAAACCTCTACCGCAGCGTAGTAAAAATGGGGGTTAGTTATTTATTTTATTATTATTATTTAAAATCATTTGCAGTCTGTCAAATTATATTCAGTGATGTGTTGAATTCTTTTACCAGAGCTGTGAATAGAACAATTGTGTGGGTAGTATTTCTACCTGGCTCATTTGTATAAGTCGTAGTAAAAAAGCTATGCACATTTTCTTTTTCTGAAACACTGCAAAGCTTAGTACCTTGGCCTCTGTGACTGTTATTTTTGCTGACCAATTTACTTTTGAAAAAGTAGCTGTAGTCGTCAGCAAATACTTTGTAACTATGGTGATAGTTCCAGGAAAGGGTGTGGCTGGAAACAACCTGAGGAGAAAGATTTCTGCACTACATTTCCCAGTAGATGCAGCTTCCTTCCCAGACTGCCTGCTGAGCCTCTCTTTGAGCTCCCATTTCCAACTACCCCTCCCCCAAGTCTCTTCTGTTTGGCTACAGCAGCATCCCGCAAACTTTGTTGAGTCACAGCACAGTAAAGAAAGGAATTACAAAGAAAGAAATAAGACGTCTTCAAACGATCCAAAACACCACTGTAAAAATTAATCTCAAAAATAGAATCGTGTCACACCCCTTCTGATCAAAGCTCACTGGCTCTCCATTGAGCACCGAATCACTTACAAAACAATGTTCTTTAAAACAAAAATTGCCGGCCAACCAGAATTCATTAACATGAATTCCTTACACTACCCATCGTACTTTACGTTCCTCAAACCAAAACTTACTATCTCTTCACTAAGATACATCAACACCATGGGCTCCTTTTACTAAGCTGCGATAGCGGCTACATTACCACGTGCGCTAGACGCTAATGCCGCCATTGAGCTGGCGTTAGTTCCGCGGGGTTAGCGCGCCAATATTCTGCGCGCACTAAAAACGCTATCGCAGCTTAGCAAAAGGAACCCCAAGCGTACTAGCACTTTCTCTGTTACGGCCCCTACAATTTGGATTACATAAGAGAAATTACATCCCTCGATAAATTTAAAAGCAGCTTAGAGGCCTTTTCTTTTTAAAGATGCATATGATGTATGATAGCCCTTTTAAGGACGGTAATGGAAGTCTGTTTTCTTCCATTAGCCTCGTATTTTAGATTTTCCCTTGCCACTTGTTTTTACCCTCTTCCCATCTTTTTTTCTATCTCAATATTGTATTTCTGCCCAGCTACCTCTCGTATCAGTAAGTCATTGTTTGTCAATACGTCAGTGTTATTTGTATTGAAATTTGTTTTTAATATATGTTTTATTATTTCTTTTTTATACTATATAAATCCGCTTTGATCTATGATAAGGCAGTATATCAAATTTTTAATAAACCTGAAACCTAAACACAGTGGCCTCGGATTGAGGCATCCAGAAGTGCACGGACATTGGCGCGATGATGTCGTGTGCCCGCATGACATCATCATGTCGACATCCGCGCATGCGCAAAGGCCCTTCCGGATGGCCCTGAGCTGCCAGTGGGGGGGAGCGGGGGGGTGCCGGCAGGGAAGATGCGCGGCGAGGAGAGGCACTGGCGCTGGCTGATTGCCTACAGGATGTACCTCTCGCCGTAAGAGGCACGTCCTGTAGGCATTCATCCGGCACCGGCGCCTCTTCTCCTCCCCAGAGTCTCACAGGACGCCTGAAATCTCAGGAGACACACAGTTTGCGATACACTGGGCTATAGGGATGTTTGCAGGCACATAACATCCACCCGAAATGAACAAAATGAAAACTAAATGCTCTACAGTACTACCCTTACTGCCTCTCTTTGACTTGTGCACATTCTGCATATTTTAAAATAAATATAATGCAAATGCTCAAGTCACTATAAGGTGTAGAAGGGTGAAAATAAATATGGCAAAAGCAGTGTGTGTACGTTTTGGGGTTTTGATTTTTGTTGAATTATTATTTCAATTATATATTGGGAATAGCAACAAACTCAAATGTCTATTCATTTTGCTTATGCAGTTCCACAGTGAACTATCTCTGAATCTGCAGCGTTAGCTAATGCCCACAGCAAGACGCTAGGAATGTACAGATTTGTGTCTGCAATAGCCCTCACATTTCCTGTACTCTGTGGGAGACTATCTTCTAATTGACCCTCCACTGGATCAATGTCTGCATGACAAATTGTAATCCCCTCTTTAAAAACTCTCTAGGCTGGCTTTAATGTCACACAAGCTTGGAAATGACAGCCTATTAACGCAGGTCCATACTCCGGGGCAGAGAACAGATCTTAGCATTCATGGATTAAACAGTGAAAGCTCTAGATTAAGCATCTTGAAGAATCCTTACATAAAGCCTTCAGTATCCTGTTTCTAAATATTATAGATAGGTTTAATTTGTGCATATTAGTTATATATATATATATTTTTAATAATGCACATATTTTCTTTGAGATATAGGTTAAAAATAAGAGTATTATGTACTATGCATAATAGAAAATATTTTGTTAGAGCAGAAGACCTTTGCTCGTTTGCTGAGCAATAATAAATGCAAGGATACATTACAGTGCAATCTCTTTTTGAAAATGTACTGTTCCGAAGACATAAATGCAGGGGTATTTGTATTTCTTCCATTGTACACCAATACATTTCATGCACCATCATAGCGGGTTGCAGTGTGCCGACTCTAATTTATTTTATATTACTTATTAAGGTAACATATTCATTTGTCTTAAACTTATATTTTCTTGGCAGCTGGTTACCTCTACAAGCAAATACAGAAGACCTTCCTATTCTTCAAGCAAACAGAGCAGCTTCACATCAACCCCACAGATCATCTTGAAGAACAGGTTCCAGCTTCTACAGGAAGGACCAGCCAGCGACTTTCAAGACGACTCTCAGGAGGATTTCTAGCGGATGACTCCGGCTCTGGGGGCAATGGATCAGCTCCCCCCGAAGAAGCGTAGAGTGGTAGTCATTGGGGACTTCCTGCTGCGGGGTATTGAGGGACCAATATGTAGACCAGATCTACAATCAAGAGAGGTTTGTTGTCTGCCAGGAGCCAGGATCCAGGATGTGACCACCAGCTTAGGAAGACTGATCAAGCCCTAAGACCACTATCCTATGCTTCTTATCCATGTCGGGATGAAAGACACTGCCAGGAACACCCCGGAGAAGATACCTGAAGACTTTGGAGCCCTGGGTGAGAAGCTGAAGTGGATGGGAGCGCAGGTGGTCTTCCAGTGAAAGGCAAGGGTAGAGCCAGGGAAGATCGAATCCAGAAGACAAACAAGTGGCTACACGGATGTGCAGAGAGATGAACTTCGGTTTCCTGGACCATGGAAAGGCAATTCAAGGACTTCAGGGACCAGACGGGTTCCACCTGACCAGAAGAGGGAAGAATGTCTTCGGTAGACGACTGGCTCGCCTGCTCCAAAGGACTTTAAACTAGGTGAGTTGGAGGAGGGTACCCACTCTCATCCAGGTGTGATAAGTAACCATCCCGGTATGGTAAGTAACCACTCCACTACTGAGTCTGAGGTAAGTACTTTCATTGCAGACAGTACTGCAGGGGATAAACTAACTCGAAAGGGACAAAATAACTCAAACGGGGAAATAAGGGACACACTAGATCAAACAGGAAAATCTCCACACAGACCGAGCAAACACGAAGTATGGAAGGCTATGTACATTAATGCCCGCAGTTTAGGCAATAAAATTCTGGAATTGAGGAGCGCCGACCTAGATGTGGTGGCAATATCTGAAACCTGGTTCTCGGATTCCCATGGATGGGATGTAGCTATACCAGGATATAATTTACTACGCCAAGACAAGGAAGACAAAAACGAAGGAGGGGTAACACTATATATCAAGGAGGAAATCAAAGTTACCAGAATTACAGGTATCAAGTATACAGGGGAGTCCCTCTGGGTGAACCTTGCCAGGGGAAGTGGCAAATGCCTGTATCTGGGCATTGTATACAGACCTCCTAAACAACAGGACGACATAGACAAAGAATTAATCGAAGACATCGAGACCATCACTCTGCGTGGAGACACTGTACTGTTAGGGGAGTTCAACATGCCAGATATAAACTGGAACAAACTTTCAGCTACGACCAGCAGCAGCAGAAGGCTACTAACCTCTATAAGGGGAGCACGACTCAAACAAATGGTACTGGAGCCCACTAGGGATCAGGCAATTCTAGACCTGATACTCAGCAATGGAGATAGTGTCACAGAAATTTCAGTAGGTGATGCGTTGGCCTCCAGCGACCACAACATGGTGTGGTTTCACCTCTGGAAAGGAACCACTAGGTCGAACACATCAACAAAGGTCCTTAACTTTAAAGGCACTAACTTCAAGAGCATGGAAGATTTTGCCTATGAGGCGCTGCAAAACCAGGACACAACAGATAATGTGGAGGTAATGTGGTCAGCTCTGAAATCTACCCTACAGGAAGCAACAAATCTCTATGTAAAAGCCGTGAGCAAACGATGGAGAAATAACAAACCCCAGTGGTTCTCTGCAGAGATCTCGGAACTAGTAAAACAGAAGAAAAAAGCATTTGTATCCTACAAACAATCACAACAACTAAAAGTCAAAGAAGCCTATCTAGCGAAATCTAGAGCTTTCAAAAGAGCGTTCAGAAACACCAAACTCCAGATGTAAGAAAAGTTAGCTATGAATATTAAAAAAGGGGATAAATTCTTTTTCAGGTATGTTAATGATAGAAAGAGGAATACAGACGGGATAGTGCGCCTAAGGAAACCCGACGGTATCTGTGCAGAATCAGACTCCGATAAAGCCAAACTACTAAACAAATACTTCTGCTTAGTCTTTACCTGTGAGGCGCCGGGATTCGGTCCACAGCTGCAAACAAGGGAGAGCTCAGAAGACCCATTCAGGAATTTTGAATTTACTACCAGCAGCATCTACCAAGAATTATCAAGGCTCAAAGTGAACAAAGCCATGGGACCGGATAAATTGCACCCCAGAGTGCTTAGGGAATTGAGAGACGTCCTGGCAGAACCGTTAGCCATGCTCTTCAATCTTTCCCTGAGCACGGGAAAAGTTCCATTAGACTGGAAAACAGCTAATGTCATTCCGCTTCACAAAAAGGGATGCAAGTCAGAGACTGCAAATTATAGGCCGGTAAGTCTTACATCAATAGTGTGTAAACTTATGGAAACGTTGATTAAACACAAATTAGATATGGTTCTGGACGATGGGAGGCTGAGGGATCCCCACCAGCATGGATTTACAAAGGGAAAGTCCTGCCAATCCAATCTAATCAGCTTCTTTGACTGGGTAACAAAAAAACTAGATAAGGGTAAGTCCCTGGATGTGGTGTATCTGGACTTCAGTAAAGCTATTGATAGTGTCCCACACCATAGATTATTGAACAAGATGAGCTCGCTGGGACTAGGAGAAACATTAACTGCATGGGTTAAAGACTGACTCAGTGGCAGACTTCAAAGGGTGGTGGTAAATGGTATTCCCTCTGAAACGTCAGAGGTGGTCAGTGGAGTACCGCAGGGCTCGGTCCTGGGTCCAATCCTATTTAATATCTTCGTACGAGATCTGCCTCTGGGACTTCAGGGTAAAATTGCATTATTTGCCGATAACGCTAAATTATGCAATGTAGTGGGCGGAGGTACCGTACCCGACAGAATGACACAGGACCTACTTTTACTGGAGAAATGGTCTACTATTTGGCAGCTGAGCTTTAATGCCAAGAAGTGTAAAGTTATGCACCTTGGTAGCGGAAACCCTTGCAGAACCTACACTCTGAATGGTGAGACCTTAACTAGAACTGTTACAGAACGGGACCTGGGAGTAATCATTAGTGAAAATATGAAGGCTGCCAATCAAGTGGAGAAAGACTAGGCTAGAAAAATGCTGGGTTGCATCCGGAGAAGTTTTGTTAGCCGAAAGACCGAAGTGGTGATGCCGCTTTACAGGTCCATGGTGACACCGCATCTGGAATACTGTGTTCAATTTTGGAGGCCACATTATCGAAAGGATGTGCTGAGAATAGAGTCGGTTCAGAGATTGGCCACTAGGATGGTCTCAGGGCTCAAGGATCTCCCATATGAAAACATCTAGGTAGGTTGCAGTTATACTGTCTTGAGGAACACAGAGAGAGGGGAGACATGATAGAGACGTTCAAATATGTCACTGGCCGTATGGAGATGGAAGAAGACATCTTTTTCCTTACAGGATCTACGGCGACAAGAGGGCATCTGCTAAAAATCAGGGGTGGGAGATTTCATGGGGACATTAGGAAGTATTTCTTCACCGAAAGGGTGGTTGATCATTGGAATAATCTTCCACTTCAGGTAGTAGAGGCCAGCAACATGCTCGATTTTAAGAATAAATGGGATAAACATGTGGGTTCACTGCAAGGAAGTGCTTAGGGGGATGGGTTATTCGAGTGGGCAGACTTGAGCCGTCGGCCCTTTTCTGCTGTCATACTCTATGTTTCTATGTAATTCTCCAAATCTAGTCAAAAAATGTTAATTTATAAATAGGTGTCACTTTATTTTAGTTTTGGTGGACTCACATTTTTCACTATGAATGCGGTGGTTAGAATGGCTTATGGGCCTGGGTCCTCCTCTCTATGATTCACTAGACCCTCCCCCCCCAGACTACTTAAGCTTCTTCTGTGCAGCTGTACTAGGCTTTCCAGTGCCAGGTGCTGATGTTCTGGAAGAAGGTATGTGCATGTTTATTCTGATTTTTATGGTTGTGGGGGGTAGGGAAGGGTGTCAGTGATCACTGGGGGAGTGTGTGGGAGTCTGTACTTTGTGTCTGCTGTGGTTATCTGGGCACTTAGACCTGTTTTTAGATCGCCTAAGTCACAACATATAAGATCTCCTTATTGTAAGCGGATCAGTGGGATTCTATTGTTAGCTGTGAAGGTTTGAATTTAATAAAAGAACCCTCTGTTCTGACTAGTAAAATAATTGCCCTAATTATTGTTTGAAAACTATTAGTAGAAAGGACAGATCTTATTGCATGCAATTGACATAATTGAAAAAAAAAAAAAAAGTCCCTCTTACTCAATTCATTAACTTGGCTCTCAAAATTCAAACCACAATCCAGTATAATAAAACCCAAAATTTCTCCTCAACTATAAGTATCTCACTAGTAGACAATACTATTTTTTTTTTACCTATAAAACCTCTGGATTGCCAAAACAAACCATCTTGGTCTTCTGTTCAATCTTAAAAAAATAATAGATGTCCAATTATCAATTAATGTTATTGTGCTCTGAATAAATCTAAAAGCATACTCAACATTTTCTAAAGTTGGACTTAAATTAAAAATATTATCCGCATCTGCCTTGTGTGCTGCTGGCCGCAAGATATGAGGAGGCAGCCATCCAGTGAGGAAGGGGCAGAAGTGCGGAAAGATCGCTCCTGCCGATACACCGCTGGACCACCAGAATTTAAAAGGGTACCGGGGGTAGGGGTGGGTGGGTAAAAAATTGTTAGATTCGCTCCATAAAACGCACAGACATTTCCACCCATTTTTTTGAGGGAAAAAAGTGTGTCTTATGGAGTGAAAAATACAGTATTCCATTGTCTTTGAAAAGTATAGAGGGGAGCTGAGCAACATAATGGAATGAGTTTAAGTACTTGCTGGGGAGTGAAAAAATTATAAAGATTCTGGGGGTGGGGGTGGGGGAAGAGTTTACATACTAGATTGAGGTAAGGCAGAAATTCTGGCAAAACGAGCAACTCAGGAAATTCTGAATGTGGATGTTTTTATTCAGTTTATCAGTGAATATCAGGATACAAATGTTTTCCATGCTCCTGAATTTTGTAGAATTGTGCCCATCAATGAACAGGGTAAATACTTTGCTATTCATGGCCAATATAAAATTATCAGAATTGACATATCTTTTGTCATAACAGCTTTCTTAAATTACAGAGAGTGCATTGGCTAGCCTCATAGTAATTTTTCATCATGAAAAAGGATCGTAGAACAAACAACATTAGAATAACAATAAATCATCAACCAATATAAACTGGAAGGAAAAAAAAGAAAAACTTGGGATGTCCTCTTACTTTGAAGTATAATTTGGAGTTTCTAAAGAAAGTATGTTGTTGAAAAGTTAGGTTACACAGTATATGTAGGCTCATTTCAACCAAATTGATTTTGATATCTAGAGGACAAAGAATGAGAAAACTCTTAGGCCCCCTTTTATCAAGCTGCATAAGGTTTTTTTTTTTAATTGCAGAATGCTGTGGTGAAAGCTCTGACCCTATGAGCTTCGGAGCTTTCACTGCAGTTGCCGGCGATAAAACACCCTAACACGGCTTTTATAAAAGGTGGCCTTAATTTGCAGCTATCATAAAATGAATCTATTGGACGGCTTCACTGTTTCCTGTTAAGATGAACTTTGATTTGATGTTAATTCTGAAAGTTTAAAAAAAAAAAAAGATCTTGTATTTATTTTGCAAAATTGAAATAAATATATTTATCATAAGCCATAGAAGACTTTGATATTTGTGGTAGGCTGTTTTGGAACACTTACGAAGAGGAATCACAGTAGACCATCCATTGTTCCCTCCAGACACGACTTCAAAATCCCATTCATCGAAAGCACCTCTCGGATTATCAAACCTGAATATATTGGTTCTTTCTGAGGTTGAGGGAATTAGTTAAAAAGTGGACTAAAAGCCAGGAGAGGCAGCATTCACATCCTGCTGATGTGATTTCTCATCTTGGGCAAGTTAATTATCCCTTCATTACCTCAGGGACATAATTAAATTGTAAGTCTAATGTATTTGAATATCGGGCACCTTGAATTTCTGCTGAAAAGGCATGAACTAGATACTCCCCTTAAAAAAATATATCATATTCTCCCGGGTTATTATTAGAAACAAAGGATTTTCTGAAGTCTAGGGTAGGCTATTAATGGAGGCAAAATTTCTCTCCTCCACCCTTCTTCCCCATAGTGGCCAGCCTTGCTCTCCTCAATTCCCCCTTTCCCAAGATCACTAGATCCCTTTTCTTACCTCTCCTAATGTTCATGCACTTTGCTGTTGCAGGGCTTTGATCACTTGCCCATGCTCAAAGCAAAGGTAAGTATAAGGATCCAATTATCGTGCGGGATGAAGGTTGGAGGAGAATAATGCTGGGGACTGTGAATGCTGGGGGTGGGTTATTATTATAGGAATCTAAATTTGGCTTTTAAGATGTCATTTACAGGGTTTTTTCTATGCTGAAATAAAGGTAAGCCATTATTTAAAGGGGTGGGACTTGTATGCTGTTTTTTTCTGTTTACACAGTCAAGGTACATTACATATTTTAGACAGGTACTTATTTTGTATCTGGGGCAATGAAGTGTTAAGTGACTTGCCCAGAGTGGGAATCAAACTCACAACCTCAGGGTGCTGAGGCAGCTACATAGTAACATAGTAAATGACGGCAGATAAAGACCTGAACGGTCCATCCAGTCTGCCCATAAATTATACCATTAAAAAATGCATGATTAGATTAACTTGTTTCTTCTTTGATATTTCTGGGCCGTAGACTGTAAAGTCTGGTTTTGTCTTAGGTTCCAAATGCTGAAGTTGCCATCTAATCAAGCCATTGTGACATCACTGCTGAGGTTGGCTCTTAGGCATTGGTGGAATGAGGCATTATGACATCACAATCTCAGCTCTGGAATGTTGCTACTCTTTGGGTTTCTGCCAAGTAACATAGTAAATGACAGCAGATAAAGACCTGAACGGTCCATCCAGTCTGCCCATAAATTATACCATTAAAAAATACATGATTAGATTAACTTGTCTCTTATTTGATATTTCTGGGCCATAGACTGTAAAGTCTGGTATTGTCCTAGGTTCCAAATGCTGAAGTTGCCATCAAAGCTCACTCCAGCCTATCCAACCATCCTGTTGTTTGCAGGATATCTACTATAAAGTCTGGCCAGTAACATCCTCATGTTCCATATTAGTGGAGTTCACATTGATGCCCAGCCCATCCTATACCAAATCACCATATATGGAACGCAGACCATGCAGGTCTAACCAACCCTACTTTAACCACTAGACTACTTTTCCACTCATTTTAGAGAGAATATGATATATATGAGCCAAAACATTACTACAATGTCACAGCTCTAATAGGGATCGTTTTGCAAAGCCGCACTAGCAATTCCCACATGGTAATTGCGATGAAGCCCATAGAAATTAAATGGGCTTCCCCGCATTCGTCACATGGGAATTGCAAGCGCAGCTTTCCAAAAGGAGACTATTATTTCCTTTGGAAGAAATTTTGATATATTAAAATATATCGAAAGTTGGCCAAGTAGAGAAAAGCTAGCTTCAATGACATCAGATAACAATTTCCCCATACTAATTTGCTTCCCATCCCAAAATATCAGTCTCTAAAAGGGCAATGTTACATTTCCTAACTTAGATCATGATTATGACATTTAAAAATGATTTGGCCTTCAGCAAACACACACCATCTCTCTTATCTTAATATAAAGATATTCTATCGGTCCATCATATCTTTACTATTGCTTATTTATTTGCGCATTCCTTTATTCACATTTCAGCTCCCTGCACTTATCAATTATATGCTTACTTCCTGATGGCACAGGAGATTATGACGTTCCATGTCTTCTTCAGTCTCAGACACTAGAATGACATTCAATAAATGACAAAGAAATAAGACAAAGTTAAAGGTGAAGTTTTCTTAAATTCTAATAACATTCCTCACAGTATTCAAAACTAAACTAAACTAAAGCTTAACTTTGTATACCGAGTCAACATTCTGAGAAGGCTCGACTCAGTTTACAGCAATTAAATAAACAGGGAATGATTTACAAATGATAACTTGAAGATAATAGCAAATTTCAAAAGAATTATTTTTCAAAATGTTTGGCAAATAGAGTAGTGTTTAAAAATTTACAGAAATATTTAAATAAACTGGAACTCCTTAAAAAAAAAAAAAGGGGAGATCATTCCAGAGTTGAGAGAGTTTAAAGACCAAAGATTGACTGAAGATCTTGACTCCTTTAATCTCTTTTAGAAGGAAGGGAGAGTTTAAATTGTTGGATACCTCTTGGAAAGGAGAATCGGTAAACATTCCAAAACAAAGGAATAAGAGGATTAAAGATACCATATAGAATTTTAAAAGAAATACAAGCGCATTTAAATTCAATTCTAAAATAAACCGGAAGCCAATGAAGACTCTGAAGCAAAAGGGTCACATGGTCAAATTTACGTTTTCCAAAATCAGCTTCAACAGAATTAGTATTATTGTGTACCGACGTGGGTCTTTCCTGAGCGCTCAAGCTATTTTTGCTGCACTCGTTAAAAAAAAAATCCTTATTTTCCATTAATTTAATTTATGGCCATGAAATTTCTGTGTGAGCTCTTCCCACCAACTATTTGGAACTGCTCACACCACATCTCTTAACATCCCATCAAAAAAACTTACGGAAAAATAATGCACGGTTAACCTGGACACATGCCAAAACAAATGTGGGATGCTTTAGCATGTCTCATGTTAGGATATTTTTCCTGTGTTTGTCATGTGTTAGTGCCTAACGCAGCTTAGTAATAGGGCCCCATAGATAGTTGCATGTCAACCTCTTTCCCTGTGGATCAGGGATCTCAAAGTCCCTCCTTGAGGGCCGCAATCCAGTCGGGTTTTCAGGATTGTCCCAATGAATATGCATTGAAAGCAGTGCGTGCACATAGATCTCATGCATATTCATTGGGGAAATCCTGAAAACCCGACTGGATTGCGGCCCTCGAGGAGGGACTTTGAGACCCCTGCTGTGGATGTATCATTTTCATATGTTTTCCTCTTTAAATTTTTTTTTGTGCTTATGTTTAATAAATTGTGAAAGAAAAAAAATAAATTAGCAGGGATATTCAGGCATTAAGGGGCATATTCTATAAACGGCGTCCCGATTGAAGACCGCAGTAGGCATCCTACCGCTGTCTAACCTGCTAGTCATGGTGCATGTTTTCTAAACAAAAACCCCCCCCCAAAACCTGAGGCAGGCCGCCTATACTGTAGGCATCTGTCGTGGTTTAGGGAAGCGCCTAGGGACACTTATGTTTGCTCAAGGCTGGGTGTGGGCATGGTTTCGCCCAGAAATGGTCTTAGGTGAGCTTAAGCAGCCATAGGTATCTCCCTAGGGCCACGATAGGTGCCTGAAATATAGGCCATTGAAATGCTAGCCTACATTTCAAATAGACGCGGCCACCAAACTGATTGCGACAAGGAAATATCTCTGCCGCGATAAGCAAAATGACCACATCAAGGAACCCCGGAACCCCACTGCAAGTTGGCCAGCAGAAGGGATGCCCACTCCCTATTGTATCACCTCAAACCCCCCCCCCCCCCCCACACACACACACACTATCTGCGGCAGGAGAGATGCCTACTCCTTCCTGCCGCCACCCCTGAAACAATCCCCAACAGGATGAATGCTTACTCCCTCCTGTTAGTACCACCCCTATCGTCCCTGGCAGGAGGGATGCCCACTCTCTCCTGCTGGACTCCCCCTCCCCCAAAGACTTCATATGTGAGCACTGTCAAAAAATGAGGAAGGTAAATCAATTTTGAACATAAGAACATAAGCAGTGCCTCCGCTGGGTCAGACCAGAGGTCCATCGTGCCCAGCAGTCCGCACACACGGTGGCCCAACAGGTCCAGGACCTGTGCAGTAATCCTCTATCTATATCCCTCTATCCCCTTTTCCAGCAGGAAATTGTCTAATCCTTTCTTGAACCCCAGTACTGTACTCTGCCCTATTACGTCCTCTGGAAGCGCATTCCAGGTGTCCACCACCTTTTGACATCTAGGCTCAAACAGTGGAACTTGTTGGATGGAAGTGTGTAAGTCACAGAAAGATAAGGCATCACCAAGCTTTTTCTACCTTCTTCACCCAAGAAGATGGGTTCTGCTTCTGCCACAATGTGGCCAGTCTGTTTGGGGCAATTGGAATCACCTGTAGCCTGAAAGATTAGCATCTCTTCATTGACAGCTCATTCAAGAACATCAGAGTCATGCAGCTGCATAACAGGAACAAGTACCCATCTCTTCCACTGGATCACTCAGTGCACCTCAAAGAGGATTACAATAGGTGCTTTGAAGTATGATGAGTATGGCAGTGAGGTCATCGGAGACTTCAAAATGGTGCCATTCCTAATGGGTCTCCAAGGTGGTTTTATCAAGTTTATCTGCTATGTCTGCCTTTGGGACAGCAGTGACACAAAGGTACACTACCAAAGGCAGGACTGGCCACAGTAGACCAAGTTCTCTGTGGGGAGAAACAACATCAAATAGGAACCACTGATGGACCCCTGAAAGGTGTTGATGCCACTACTGCACATCAAATTGTGCCTAATTAAATTTGTAATGGCTCTAGATAAGGAGTTGTTAGCCTTCAAGTACCTTCAAGACATCTTCTGTAATCTGTCTGAGGCAAAAGTCAAAGCTGATGACTTCATCAGATCACAGAAAAAGAAGATCCTGGAGTGCAAGGAATTTCCCAAGAAGCTAACTGGGAAGAAAAAAGCGGCTTGAAACAGCTTTGTTGCTGTGGTTCAGGGCTTTCTGGGCAATCACAAGGATGAAAACTCGATGTGATTGGTTAGTGAAGAATTACAGTAAACTAGACTATAGGATGTCTCTCAAAGTCCATGTCTTTGATACTCATCTTAAGACATTCAAAGAGAATATGGGAGCATACTCAGAGAAGCAAGGTGAAAGCTTCCATTAGGATATACTGGACTTTGAACACATGTTGGGAGACTACATCTGGGGGCTGATTCATGAAAGTGACTTACAATATAGTCTCATATTTTGAAAATCTACTCACTTCTAAATTTTCTGTGGTAATCTAAGCATAACTTCAATATAAATATGTGCATGTTAATTGATTCTTATGTTGCTTTTCATGACTACAGTAGAACCTTGGTTTACGAGCATAATTCGTTCCAGAAGCATGCTCATAAACCAAATTACTTGTATATCAAAGCGAGTTTCCCCATAGGAAGTAGGGAAATTCGCTTGATATGTTCCCTCCCACCCCCACCCCATGAGGCCAGCGGCGCTGCTGCACCCCCCCCGAGAACAGGCATCGCTCCCCCCCCATATGTGAACGCCCCCCCCCCCCCACGAACCGCCCCCCCCGCCCGAACAGCATTCAGCCGTACCCCATCTGTCACCGGCACACAGCCCACAGGACGTGCCGATGCCGGTGAAAGAAGTTCCTGCCTCTTGCCTGGGCCTTGAGCATCTGCGCATGCTCAAGGCCTTATGATTCTCGCTCTCTCTGGTGCCATTGTTTAAATGCTGGTTGAATATTGAACTGATTATATTGACTTTCTTCGACTAATGGGTAATTTTTTATACCAAGAATGAATAAAGTTCTCTATCCTTTTTCTCTTTCTTTCTTTCTTTTTTTTTTTTTTTTTTCTTTTCACTCATTGAACCCTATGAAATATAGCTAAATCAGATTTTTTGAAGTGTGGACTTCTTGAGCTTAGTTCAAATTTACATCACAAGATTGTTTCCTCAAGGGAAAGCTTGACTGTCCATCTGATCGTCTGGCTTTCTTAAGTCAGCACTGCTTAAAAGAAGTGTATTTTATGTTTCATATTATTAAAACGAATTGCAAATGTAAAACACAGTAGCATTGTGCAGGTGCAGCAGGAGAGCGTGATTTAGCGGGCGTTGAAAACCTCGAGTAAAAACATGCACAGCAGAAAATTATAAGTATTACTATCAATAAGTCTGAGCTCTCAGACTGCTAGAAGATCCCACTGAGGAGGGCACAGAGTACACTAAACCCAAGAAGGCTCTATCCTCTCAGTTAAAATGATTCTTACAGATTAGTGATGTGGTACAATATTAGGAAAACATAGGAAAAGACTTGCTTAGAAAGCTATAGACGCAAATAAATTATTTCCATGTAAAAAATATTTTTAACTGAAGCAGAAATAAATTAAGCCTGATATACCGTAAGAAAAGACTTTTTGCCCAATATTCATTGCTATTTAGCCAGCCAGGAATGGCTTCTGGTTGATGAAATAGCGCTAAGACAGCTAACTACTAATATTTGGTGGGAAATAGCTGGCTATCTTCTGCTGAATATCCTAGTCACCAGCTAGCCTGGTCACTGGCTATGTCATGTAACATAGCTGTTTAGCATCAATATTCATTGGCTGACCAGCTAAGTTTAGCAGTCAGATAGACCCGCCTAATGGCAGGTCTAACTTTAGCCGCTATGACTTAACCGATCAGCTAATGAATATTGGCTTGGCCATCTGTCAAACGCAACAAAAAGTAGACCGGAAATTCAATGCCTATTGCCGGATATGGCCCTGGCATTGAATTTCCAGGTTCACTGCAGACCATAGGAAGTAGCCGGGCTGCCTCCTCCAGTCTGAAAATCAGCCCCTTTCTGTTTTGAATATTTTCTATTGATCCAGATGGAATGACCCATAAAATCTGATCTGATTACGAATGAGAATCTAATGGGCCCTTTTAATAGAGCAGCACAGTTTTGCAATTACCAAATAATAATGGGGTAATTTTTTTTAATGGGGACCTTCTTTTAAGTGCCCCATGCCATGTGGTAAGAGTCTATTCTATGACATCATCTGGGCACCCAAATTTCATTATAGAATATTGGCACAACCAAGTATTAGGGCATCTATAATCTCAGCAGCCACAATTACCTTAGTCATAGACCTGATATAACTGTGGCCACCTAAATTCAGCAAGGGCACAAATAGTTCAACCACGTGAGTCCCTATTATCGGGAATTACGCTGGCTTCCTGTGGAGGCTCAAATTAAATTTTGTAAACCGCATTGAACTTACCGGTTATGTGGTATAGAAGTGACTTGTTATGCAATAGCTTATAGAAGCCCTTTTACCAAACAGTGGTAAAAAGTGGCCTTAGCGCACCTTCTCATGAGTCATTCCCGTGCATTAATGCCATTTTTTACCATTGGGGTAAAATGGCTGAAATTCCTATTTTTGGTATTAATGGCCATGCACTAATTTTGCCATTAGCATATGAGCCCTTATCTGACCCGTTATGTAGGTGTAGGAGCTCATGTGTTAATCGGTTAGTACATGGCACTGTAGCTGCACTAACTAAATGGCATAGAACACACCTACTCTCTGCCTCCAGACACCCTGTGACAAATAATACCTTTTAATTTTTAACTCATGGGTAATATACACACAAGGCCTCGGTACACCCTGTGGTACGCCATCCCAACTGAGACGAGCAGGCTGAGGGGATGGGGCTAGGGGGTGAGGTGTATCGGGACAGAGATGGGTAGAACTAGACAGGCCTGGGGGCAGGTCTATAATTTCAGATTTTACATACGTAAAATCTGGTAACCCTAGCTTTGAGGTCTGACTGCAGACACTGGAGATCGGTTGTCTCTGTGAAGGGAACATTGACTGTTAGTACTCTTAAACAAAGCATGTTTAATACCAGGTGGTTTAGTGTAACCCTAGCTTTGATACATGTATATAGAAACTTCTCCATGCCAGGTTTCTGCTGAGCAAAATGTCTATAGGAGGAAGCAGATCCATGGTAGAAATAGATGGGGAGCAGGAACAGCTGAAGCAAGGTTTATTTGTGAGTACTATTTGGAAAGGTATGATGGACAGGCCTCACCCTACAGCAGCCTGTATAACTAGCTCCCTCCTTCTTGACAGGCCTTTGTGTGTTATCCTTTACAATGTTAGACACACATATGCGTGTTTGTGTGATTAATTTCCCGTGGGCTACGTCAAAGATGGAGTAGGCTGTATTACTGCATTGTTTATGATGGTGCCACCTTCTGCATGCCTGAATTTCTACTCTTTTTTTTTTTGCCATGCTAATTGATTGTGTATGATGTATAACTAAGACAACAAGACCATAAGAGGTAGCCAACATATGAGTACATCAGCAGAGTCATCAGCTAAAATGCCAGTATGTTTTGTGCTTTCCAGCTAAGAACTTACTCTAAATGAAGGCTGAGTTCATTAATTTCCCTATCAGCTAGAGCTGTTGGCCTGCCAGACAGCTCAATGCCAGTTTCAAGGTTCCTGCCAATAAAATGTTATCTGACACTGAATGTAATCCAGGATTGCTATTACCTTATGAGCTGTTTGTCACTTAACACCTGGACACAAATTTTATTTAATCTCTAAGCTGTTCCAAAATGTTTGAATTATGAATCCATTTCAAAATGGTGGTTTGCTATTATGATTTTTTTTTTCCTCTGAGCAGATCAAATAAAAACTGGGTGAAACATTGGACATACGGTAAATCGTCCTTTCAAAACGTGAACCATTCCCTACAGAGATGAACTGAAATCTTGTGGGAGTTCGCATGTTTCATATCAATCGTCTCTTACACATTGGACTTGTTATGCAAGACGACAAGAACTTTGCAAACACTGTTTAAAAGTTTTCATCTCTTTATATATGTGCAATATTAATATTTATGTATTGGGATTTATTAAGCAACATTATTAAAAGAGTCACTCATAGTGGTGTACAACATTTTAATATAAAACTTACAATTTTGTTTAGAGCATAACAGTAAAATGCCCAAATATAAACATAAATACAAAGAGGAAAATTTGGAAATTTCCAAATTGAAACCTAGTAACAGGACCAACGTGAAGCAGTTTCAGAAATATACACATATAACAACACTGTAAAACAATCAAATCACAGACATATGATAAATGTCAGTACAATGCAAATGATACCATAATAAGCAGCATGGAAGAACATTCACATAACATGCCCCACCCCCTTTATAAAACCACACAAGAGGTTTTTAGCGCCGGCTGGTGCATTGAATGCTCTGCGCTGCTCCAACGCTCATAGGAACTCTATGACCGTCGGAGCAAAGCAGAGCATTCAACGCTAGCCGACACTAAAAACCTCTTGTGTAGTTTTGTAAAGGGGGAGTGTGGATAAATATATCATGTCAGCATAATATCAATGGCACACCTAATGAACACACATTTGACCATTCAAATAACATAGATATGATGCTAACGCTGCAAGTACTCGAATTGTGAGAAAGGCTGTAAAAAGAAGTTGGATCTCTTACTGCTTCAGCATCCACTGTTCTGATAGTTCTTAGTTTTAGAATAACACTGGGTATTATGGCCCTGATTCTATAAATGCCTGGATTGGCTGATCTAAACGCCTATCTTCTTCTTCTTATAGTATAAGTCTATCCCGTAAAATCACTCGTTTCCTGAGGAAGCCCTTTGTAGGGTGAAACGGGACCCGTTGAGAGCGGAGAGCAGAAAGCAAATGAATTGAGATTTAAGACGGGGTCGTGCAATACGTATTTTGCATTAAGCAGAACATTTGAAGTGCTGTCTTTATAATTAAGCGTAGAGCACTTTAAAACTTCAGCACTTTATCCTGCTCCTCAAAATCACAGATAAGTTTTTCTGCATTTTTCTTATTGTGTACTTTATACTGTACAATTTTTAAGAACACTGAGCACTTTAATTCATCTGTGTGCTATCTATTTTCAGCTTCTTGCACTTTTTGATTGGAACACTCAAGCACTTTACCTGTCTTCAGCTGCAGATAAGTAATTTTTCTTTTCTGCTTAATATCTATATATATAAAATATATATATATCTATATATAAAATATATAAAATATCTATATATATATGTATGTGTGTATGTATGTATGTGTGTGTGTGTGTATGTGCCGCGATCACGCAAAAACGGCTTGACCGATTTGAACGAAACTTGGTATGCAGATCCCTCACTACCTGGGATGATATGTTCTGGGGGTCTCACGGCCCACCTGCTCACGTGGGCGGAGCTACAAACATAAAATCCGATTTCACCCATTCATGTCAATGGAAAAAATGTAAAAAGCTGCCATTCTCACAGTAATTCAAAAACGACTTGCCCAATTTGAACGTAACTTGGTATACAGATCCCTCACTACCTGGGGTGATATGTTCTGGGGGTCTCGCGGCCCACCTGCACATGTGGGCGGAGCTACAAACATAAAATCAGATTTCACCCATTCATGTCAATGGAAAATATGTAAAAAGCTGCCATTCTCACAGTAATTCCAACTACCTGGGGTGATATGTTCTCGGGGTCTCACAGCCCACCTGCTCACGTGGGCGGAGCTACAAACATAAAATCCGATTTCACCCATTCATGTCAATGGAAAAAATGTAAAAAGCTGCCATTCTCACAGTAATTCAAAAACGACTTGCCCAATTTGAACGTAACTTGGTATGCAGATCCCTCACTACCTGGGGTGATATGTTCTGGGGGTCTCGCGGCCCTCCTGCACACGTGGGCGGAGCTACAAACTGAAAATCTTATTTCACCCATTCATGTCAATGGAAAAAATGTAAAAACCTGCCATTCTCACTGTAATTCCAACTATAAAACACTTTCTATGACACTATAACCACTAGGGACATCGTTTCTATTCTACCACGGACACCATACATATAGAGTTTGTATGTTCTAACTGTGTTTGTAACTGTTTCCTTCATGCACCCCAGTTCATAATGTTATTACATTACATGAGTACTCACATATCCTGAACTAGGAACACATGTTCCATTCTGAACCGGGAACAAACTACATGGAGTTTCTTTTCAACCTGAGTTTCCACATATTGAGTTGTTTAAATCAATACTGAAACTTTTGGATGCCACTTATTCCAACAGATCTTCCTTTTCAGTTTAAGAGATTGCAAATTCCAGTGAGACTTGCATTCTCTATCACAATCAACAAATCACAGGGACAGACTATTACATACTGTGGAGTAGATTTAAGATCCCCCTGTTTTTCCCATGGACAACTCTATGTTGCTTGATCAAGGGTGGGTTCACCCAAGAATTTATATGTTCTTGCTCCTGGAGGTGAAACTAAAATTGTTGTTTATAATCAAGTTTTGTGTTAGTTGTATTGTATTCATTTTGTCAAATATTTCACATTATAATTTGATTATTGTACTTTTTATAAAGCTGTAAAAAAATAATTTCATTCACCACTATAAAGTATCTTTATTTCAATCCATTTACTGTGTTATTGCTATAATTAAATACCCGTGCAACGCCGGGTCATCAGCTAGTATGTTATATACTAGTGCACTTTATGAGTTTTAATTCCTATAATGAATATAAACAAAAAATTAAAAAAAGAATAATGGGGGTTTTTGATCGTTGAAAGAAACTCATCACCACGTGATTATAGGGAGAACACCCATATGTTCCCTTAGTGGTGAATCTGAGATCTTTTCCTCCATTTAGGTTCATTGATTACCAATCTGGTGTTGTACCTTTTTACTGATTAACGTGACCATTTATTTTTTTCATCAAAACGGGACATCTATTAATATTGTCTCGCCCCCAATCCTGCCCTAGCCCCGCCCCCAATTGCTTCCATTCATTTTTCATGTACACACAATATCTTATTATTTCACAATGGTAACCATAAAATTTTTTTAAAAACCACAAAGCACCCTATACGCAGAGAAAATGTTAATTATTTATATTTGGGGGGTTTTCAATGATGTCACCTCAGTAACTGTAGAAAAATAGACAAATATAGTGCAAAATATAGACAGCAGATATAAATTCTCAAAACTGACACATTTTTATCACTAAATTGAAAATAAAATAATTTTACTACCTTTGCTGTCTGGTGATTTCATGAGTCTCTGGTTGCGTTTCCCTCTGACTGTGCATCCTATCTTTCATTTCTTTCTGCACTCAGGCCCAACAATTGTCCCTTTCTATTCCCTCCCTCCTTCCTTCCTATGTCCTTAGTGCCCCCATTACCTTCCTATGTCCTTAGTGTCCCCAGCGCCTTCTTTCTATGACTTTAGTGCCCCCAGATCCAGTCTCAGTTCTCCTTTGTACCTCCTTTGTACGTCTCAGTCCGTTTACGTCCATCTCGCAAGTCGTCCAAAGTTAAAAAGAGCCTAAGACACATTTTTGAAAGATACATCCAACTTTTTTTTACTTTCGAAAATCGTCTTATTATATGTCCTGCCGATCTGATCGTCCAAGCCACTAAATCGTCTATCTTTATACCACATTTCCGTCCAACTTTCCGTCCAAGTCCAAAACGCCTAGAACAAGCCCTGTTAGACGTGGGAGGGGTCTGCAAAGTGATGGACTACACACCCAGACATGCCACCTAAATAGTGGGGTACCTTACAGGGCACTGCTATGAACTTCACAAAAAGGGTGCCATGGCTTTTCCTCACTACAGCTCCCTTATAGGTAATGGTGAACCCCCCAAACCACCTCCAGAATCCCCTAGACCCACTTATCTACCACCCCAATAGCCCGTATGGCTGCAGGAGCCACTTATATGCCAGTAAAAAAGGGTTTTGGGGGTGTATAGGGCAGCACACATGTTTCAATATCAATGCAGTGATTACAGGGGCTTATGGGCATGGGTCCTCCTCTCTATGGGTTCCTAACCCACCCCCAAGATGACTTCATCTGCCTCTGTGCTGGACGACTAGGCTTTCCTATGCCAGGCGGTCAGGTGATGATGGTCTGGAGGCTGAAATTTAAAGTTGTGAGTAAAATTTTTATGGGGTGGGGGGGGTTGGTGATCACTGGGGTAGTGTGTGGGGGTCTGTGTTACGTGTTTGCAGTGCTTATCTGGTGAGTTTAGGTGGTTTTTTGTGACTTAGACCATGTTTTACATGGTCTAAGTCACAACGGCCAAGTTCCGTCTAGGCTCTGTTGTTAAACTTTCGGTTATACATGCTGTATGACTAAGTCTAAGCCGGCCCACATCCCGCCCAACTCCCACCCTCGACACGCCTCCCGAAATGCCCCATTTAGCTTTGGACGTTGAGCGGCACTATGAAGGCCTAGGTCATTTTTAAATATATCCAAAATCCGGTTTTATTATCGGCGCTTGGACGTTTTTGAGAAATGTTCATCCAAGTGCTGACTTAGTCCGGTTTTTGGACGTTTTTCTCTTTCGATTATGAGCCCCATTGTATAACTTTACTTAGATTGGTGAAACACTTTTTAGACTAATGCACTTGTGAAAAAGTGCATAGACTGCAGCATTTGTCAAAATGTGGGTTAGGGTTTTTTTTTTGGTGTGTTTTATTAATGAATAATAATTTTGTTGGCTGAGTGTTCCTCCACCTGACTGTTAGTTGTCTCTCTGCGGGCTTCCAGAAGGAATACTTTGTTTTCCCTTGTGTCAAACCAGCCTCCCAGATACTTCAAGATCTGTGTTGTCTCCAGGTGGCTTTTCTGAAAATTGACCACCCAGCCCAGTTTCTGCAACAGCTGAATCTCTCTTTGAACTGCTAGGCTGCCTTTGGATTTGGGCTGGATTTCTGGAAACTGTGAGGAAGGATCAGGGATATGTTTGGGGGATCAAAGCATTGGGATTATTGGGGTTCTGAGTGGTCAGGTAAATCGGTGAGTGCAAGGAGTATATTGCTATCCTGGGGATAGAAATGATCTTAATTTTTTTCTACAACATAGTGTGTGTGTGTGCATTGGGAGGAGGGAGGGGATTGGGATAACGCTCAGTTGAAATTTTTTAAAGAGATCAGTAATGTTGCAAGGGGCCCACTTAAGGCATCAGCAGGTTATTGTTAGACTGGAGCTTTCCAGGTTTGGGGTGAGTGGATAGAATTTAAGAGCCTAGGCCAGAGTGGGTGGGCCCAAAGCATCAGGCAAAAGTAAGCACTGATGGTTCTTTGAATTTGTGTGGCTACCAGGACTTACCGTTTTCCTTTGACTGCGGCTAACATTTTGTTACACCCACCTAGAAATTGCTGCTTTAGGTGACCACCTAGTTTTGCCTAAAGTATGGGCCTGCCCTGAGTTCTCCTCTCAGCAGTAGCAAACATCTAAATTAAGGGCCCCCCAAAATTATTTTGAAAAGGGTTCTTGGGGAAAGGGGGGGATCCATTTCAGAAGATATAGGAGTGGCTGCAAGTAAGACCTCCTTCATTTAATCACTTGGATTTCCGGGACCACTTGGGTGGAATTTATGCCACTGTCTTCGAGTTACAGCTAGTATTAGATTATAAGAAAATAAGTCCCTATGATATTTACATTTTCAGCATGATTATGATTAATGATATAAGGTTGCATCCAACAAAACATGAATTTACTCTATCAATGTTAATTCAGCATTATTTATGAAGCAAGTTTTATAAATTAATCAATATTACAAAGGAGAAGCCAAACATTTCTTTTTCTAATAACTAAAACATGCATCAATGAGCCATTTGTAACATCAACAGCTGAATGGAGCTCATTGTGTTGTTCACTGGTTGAAACTATTCACACTGATTTCCTCATTTCTCATGAGAAATTCACTTTGAAAAATGACTTTATTGCCTAGAGATCTAAAGATGCGATTCCACAGCAGCTGGGATTCACAAACTATTTATAAAGATGTTTTTAGTCATAGGAAATCCGAATGCTAGAAGCTAGACAACAATAATTTTCTTTTTTTATTTTTACGTCGTTTCGCTAGACGCTGCTTTATCACCTGGAATTTTACTTTGAACGATCTTCTCTTCTTTGTTCGGATGCCATCGCTACATTTTCTGTTTGATTTATTTCCTACTCATTACCCTTCGTTCCGTGCTGTTATCTGTTATCATGTACTTGTCCTGTGACTAGAAAGGAGAACACTATTAAACATGTTGAATAAAGTCAGCCAGTGGGAAGAATTTGAAGCATGGCTTAACACGACCAAATATAAAGAAAACTGAAAAATAAAAGCAGACATGTCAGCTTCCATATTACGTCCTGAGCAAGGCAGCAGGGGCTGAAGTCTTGGTATTAGTAAGGGACTTAACTAATACAGTAGTTTCAGTTCTGGAATCTCTCCTTTCTTCTTTCCTTTTGTCTGGAGTGGGGTGGAGATTGGGTCCTTGCCAGCAGACACCATTTCTTTACGTGCAAAAAAAAAGTTAGGAGCTTCTATGTAGACTGGACAAGTTCAGAGCACGTGCAGTCCTGGGAATTAGGATAGTGGCAATATACAGTACGATCCACTATCCAGACAACATATCTAGGCTGTCATGAGATATGTCCTAATGGTAGAGCTGTACAACTACAAGGGAGATGGGGACACCGACATTACCTCTCTGTTTTGCGATGCTGAGGGGGGAGGGGTGTGTAGCATAGGGAGTGTTTTTAGCTTGGAATTCTCAGGCTTATCGTGATAACTTAGGACATCAGATAAGTTATCTGAATAAAGGAGTGCATATCACTGCTATATGGATGATGCTGGCTGTTGGAACTCTAGCCAGATAGTTCACAACACAAAGAACACCAGCAAGTTTCACGGAGAACCAAGGGAAAGCCAAAAACATAACAGAACTGTGGATATACTTCTCCCTCCATATTTGCAGTTTCAGCAATCACGGTTTCGATTATTCACAGTTTTTAGCTTGCTTGCTGGCTTCCCCCCCTCCCAAATTACATCAGCTTGCATAGAGCAATTGCTGATTCCAAGCTTTTACAGTGAAAATCGCTGATTCCCAGCACTTTCTTCACCGTGTTTGGCCTCTCCTTCAGGAACAGGCCAGGTCTCCCACCATGTTATTCGCGGTTTTTCTGTATTTACGGTGCTGTTAATTCCCTATCACAGCGAATACGGAGGGAGAAGTGTACTTGACATCAAAGTTTATTTCAAAGATTCTTCTCAAATAATTCAAATGGAGCAGGCAAAAGCAATCCGTGCATCACCCATCAATGAGTTGTGGTGCAGACCCAACAAGGTCCGTGTTTCGGCTATGTACGCCTTCTTCAGGGGTCTGATTGCCGAATATCACAAGACTTAATTATTTAATTATGCTTGAAGGCATACAAGGGTGTGTGAATACAAAAAAAAGTCACTTGCAGCAATTGCTTGTTTATCAATAGTTTTTCAACTATCGCGCCAGTGTACATTTCAAGAGGTATGTGGGGGCAGGGTTTCTCATGCAACAGGGAAGAGTGTATGTGGGGGTGGGGGTGGGGGTGGGGGTGGGGACACACGATGCAGTGATGCCAGATATCACCGCCCGGGTGCCAACCTCCCTTGCTACGTCACTGACTATCAGTCCCTTCAAACTTTGCTTTGTGACCAAAGCAAATCAGTTTGCACGCGCTAAATCAGTTAGCGCACCTTAGTAAAAGGACCTATAAGTGTTTCTTTTCTTATTGGAATTTTTTAATATCCATTACCAGTGATAATATTCATGACCCCAGTAAGACGCAGGGTGTGTTCCCATGTTTGGGGATTTGAGGTCTCCCCCCTCATTTCATGAATTGACCTCGTTATGTCTATCTACTCACGCACAGTATTATATATTTATGAGTTGTGTGTAGAACTCAAAGCTTCTACTTTATTCTTTCATTTGATCACGACTAATGAGCCGCCTGCAGAGACTGTTTCCTTCTTGGACGCGCTGAAGTCCCTACACACGCTGCGTTATTATCTGGAGATAAATGGCTGCCACGACTATGGACAGTTTTACAGCACCAGTAGTCAGAGAACGACTGATTATTGTATTAAAATGTAGAATGTTTGGACGGTTGACAACCACTGTACTGTAGTGTAATGTAATGTAATGTAATGTAATTTATTTCTTATATACCGCTACATCCGTTAGGTTCTAAGCGGTTTACAGAAAATATACATTAAGATTAGAAATAAGAAAGGTACTTGAAAAATTCCCTTACTGTCCCGAAGGCTCACAATCTAACTAAAGTACCTGGAGGGTAATAGAGAAGTGAAAAGTAGAGTTAGAGGAAAAATAAAAATAAAATAAACATTTTAACAAGACAGCATTGATCTAAATACTTTGGAAGGTAGAAGAGAGGAGAGAAAGGAATAGAAGCATGATGAAGTGATGAAGTGGAGCAAGTAAGTGTAGGAAGAGCGATTGACGTTTCCAGAAAGGGCTTCTTCAGGGAAGAGACTTGGCCGACAGTCCCATGATGCCTATGTCTCCTCCCCTGAGATGTTCTCCCATCCATGCATTCCCTCCCAGACACACTGCCCGTGCCCCAGCCGCTCCAAGGAGGCTGCCCTAGATGAGGCCCACGGTGAATGCAGGATTCTCTCCTCTGCGGGAAAGCCGCCCGGAGCCGACAGTCGATCTTCTTAGCGGATTGCATGGGGGGAAGAGTTCACACTCTTGGTAGGATCGGGTCTGTGTGCTCTCGGTGGTTGTGGCTGGTCTCGTTGCTGCTTAGGTGTAAAAGCAGTTGATCTCCACTGCTGCTGATATTTAAAAGCAGGCAGATTGATCTCTCCAATGGACTGCAGGGGGAGGAGTTCACACTCTTGGTAGGATCGGATCTGTGGACTCTCGGTGGTTGTGGCTAGTCTCGTTGCTGCTTAGGTGTAAAAGCAGTTGATCTCCTACTTCTGATGATATTTAAAAGCAAGCATATTGATTTTTCCAACGGAATGCTGGGGGAAGAGCTTACTTGTCTGGCTGGATCAGGGCAAAGGGCTCTCGGTAGTGGTGGCTGATCCTGTTGCTGCTTAGGTGTAAAAAACAGTTGATCTTCCTAGTGGACTGCAGGGGGAGGTGGAGCTCACACTCTTGGCTGGATCGGGTCTGTGGGCTCTTGGTAGTTGCGGATAGTTCCGCTGCTGCTGAGGTGTAAAAGCAGTTGATTTCCCACTGTTGCTGATATTTAAAAGCAGGCAGATTGATCTCTCCAACAAATTGTATGGTGAAGAGCATACACGTCTGGCTGGATTGGGACAAAAGCTCTCGATAGTGGCGGCTGGTCTTGGTGCTGCTTAGGTGTAAAAGCAGTCGATCTCCTACTTCTGATGATATTTAAAAGCAAGCATATTGATTTTTCCAACAGAATGCTAGGGGAAGAGCTTACTAGTCTGGCTGGATCAGGGCAAAGGGCTCTCGGTAGTGGTGGCTGATCCTGTTGCTGCTTAGGTGTAAAAAACAGTTGATCTTCCTAGTGGACTGCAGGGGGAGGTGGAGCTCACACTCTTGGCTGGATCGGGTCTGTGGGCTCTTGGTAGTTGCGGATAGTTCCGCTGCTGCTGAGGTGTAAAAGCAGTTGATTTCCCACTGTTGCTGATATTTAAAAGCAGGTAGATTGATCTCTCCAATGGACTGCAGAGGGAGGAGCTCACATGCCTGGCTGGATCGGGGCAAAGGGCTCTTGGTAGTGGTGGCTGGTCCTGTTGCTGCTTAGGTGTAAAAGCAGTTGATTTTCCTAGCGAATTGCAGGGAGGGTGGAGCTCATATTTTTGCAGGACCGGGACTGTGGGTTTTTGGTGGGTTGGTCCCGTTGCTGCTTAGGTGTAAAAGCAATTGATCTCCCACTGCTGCTGATATTTAAAAGCAGTCAGATTGTCCAGGGAGAGGAGCTCTGCACTCAAACTGCCATCCTCCTCGCCTCCAAGTTCCGGAATTAGTTTAGTGTGTTTTTGGTTTAAAAAATGTTTTATTGCATTAGACCGAACTGTACTGTTTCTATAACTGTACCGTATTACATTGTATTCGGTGTGGTTTTGGTTGAATAAAAGTTTTATTGCATTTGACTACAGCGTACTGTAATTTTTCATGACTAACAAGTGGTACTCCTATTAAGCTCACGTGGTGATCCGGTCCGAAGAGCGTGCACTTAAATGGAGTCGACTATATTCCTAATGGATATCTAAGGCAATTTTACCAAGTTTTCCCTGCTATCCCTGCCTTTGGGACAGAAGGGACACAAAGGTGCACTACCAAAGGCAGGACTGGCTAGAGCAGACCAAGTTCTCTATAGAGAGAAACAACGTCAAATGGGAACCACTGGTGGACCCCTGGAAGATGCTGATATCATCACTGCACATCAAATTGGGTCTAACGAAACAATTTGTCAGAGATCTAGATAAGGAGTTGTCAGCCTTATAGTACCTTCAATATATTTCCCCTAATGTATCTGAGGCAAAGGTCAAAGATGGTATCATCGGACCACAGATAAAAAAGATCCTGGAATGCTAACTAGGAAGGAGAAAGCAGCTTGGAGCAGCTTTTTTTGCAGTGGTTTGGAGCTTCCTGGGTAATCAGAAGGTTGAAAACTACATGGAGTTGGTTGAGAATCTGGTGAAGAATTACAATACAATGGACTGTTGGATGTCTCTCAAAGTCCATGTCCTTGACGCTCATCTTGAGACACTCAAGGATAACATGGGAGCATACTTGAAGGAGCAAGGTGAGCACTTCCACCAGGATATACTGGACTTCAAACGCCACTACCACTTTGAACATGATGGGGAATTACATCTGGAGGATGATTCGTGAAAGTAGCTTACAATATAATTGCAAATCTTGAAAAACTACTCACTTTTAAATCTTCTGTGGTCATCTTTGTATAACATCAATATAAATACAATGGTACCTTGGTTTATGAGTATAATTTGTTCCAGAAGCATGCTCGTAATCCAAAGTACTCGTATATCAAAGCAAAGTGCCCCATAGAAAATAGTGGCAATGTAGACAATTCGTTCCAGAGCCCAAAAGGTGGCCCAGGGGTCTGTACCTGTCGGGTGCCGGGTGCCGAGTGCTGCAGCGCCATCTCCTCCATCCGCCTCCTCCGTCCATCATTAGCTGAAGAACTCCGCAGTGCTGCTTCGGGGGGGGGGGGGGGGAGATGCTTCTAATGTCCGGAGAACCCCGCAGTGCCACTTCGGAGGGATGCCTCTTCTGTCTGCCGGCCAGCCTTCCAAGCCGGGTGCCTTCCGCATGTTGGAGAGCCTCTATCTGAGCCTAAGCAGCCGAGTGCCGGTCCACCTGTTGTGTATAACATGCACAGTGTCGATGATTGACGTTGTTCGTGATCATTCGCAACGTGCAGGGGGGACGGCACTCGGCTGCGTAGGCTCAGATAGAGGCTCTCCAACATGCGGAAGGCACCTGACGTGGAAGGCTGGCCGGTGGACGGAAGAGGAATCCCCTGAAGCGGCGCTTCCTGATGCTGTAAGTGCTCGTTTATGGGGACAGTGCTCGGTTTGCGAGACAAAAGTTTGCTGAGTGTTTTGCTCGTCTTGCAAAACACTCGCAAACTGCGTTACTCGCATACCGAGGTTCCACTGTGCATGTCAAATGTGATTCATATGTTGCTTTTTATGACCTTATAAAAATGAAAATTTGATGTTTTCACATTTAAAATAGGTAAGTTGTAAAATTTGACCATCCTGCTCACAAAAGCAAAATTTTATGGAAATAACACATATTTAAATACTTTTTTGGCATGAGCAATTAGGAAATTACACTTACTGCCCAGGAGCAAAACTCGTGTTACGTGGTGTATTCAACATATTTGACAAATGAATTAATCAGACTCTAATAATGCTAATCTGATAACTTGTCTTCATATGTCATTTAGAAATGCATAAAACAGCATTGTTTTGAAGTACAGTAGGTCTTTGCAGCACCATTAATTTCATTTTTAATTGTTTTTAATGCCCATAGAACCCGGACCATGTTTTCAATCTTTCAATTCGTTTTTGATCCATGAAATTACATTTCAGTTCATCTGTGCTGTGACAATTTAGTTTCATTAAGAGCAGTTTGGTGGGAGAGCTGTCCTTTAATTTGATCCCATTTTAACATTTTCACGTGACCCCAGATGATGAAAACTGAATACTAGACCTCCTCTCCCCTCCCCTCTCTTATCTAAAGCGTGAACAGTGATAGCAGACCTTGTGCATCAGTGTGTGCTCACAGACTTAATATAATATAAGTTTTGAATACCGCATTACCCTTCAGATCTTTGTGGGTTAAGAAAAAGAACAAACTACTACAAACACTCATAGAAACATAGAAACATATATAGAAACATAGAATATGACGGCAGAAAAGGGCTGTAGCCCATCAAGTCTGCCCACCTTAATGACCCACCCCCAGACTTCACCCGGCTAGAGATCCCACATACATATCCCATTTCTTTTTGAAATCGAGCACGTTGCTGGCGTTAATCACCTGCAATGGAAGTTCATTCCAATGATCGACCACCCTTTCGGTGAAGAAATACTTCCTGGCGTCGCCATGAAATTGCCCACCTTTGATTTTCAGCGGATGACCTCTTGTGGTTGAAGGTCCTTTAAGAAAGAATATATCGTCTTCCACCTCGATGCGGCCCGTGATATATTTAAAAGTCTCAATCATGTCCCCCCTCTCTCTACGTTCCTCGAGCGAGTATAGTTGTAGTCTATTCAGTCTTTCCTCATATGGGAGGTTCTTGAGTCCCGAGACCATCCTGGTAGTCATTCGCTGAACCGACTCGATTCTCCGCACATCTTTTTGATAATGTGGTCTCCAGAATTGAACACAATATTCAAGATGAGGTCTCACCATGGTTCTGTACAGGGGCATTATAACTTCGGGCCTCCGGCTGACGAAACCTCTTCGGATGCATCCCACCATTTGTCTAGCCTTGGATGCAGCTTTCTCCACCTGCTTGGCAGTTTTCATGTCTTCACTAATGATTACTCCCAAATCACGTTCTGCCCCAGTCCTAGCTAAGGTCTCACCATTCAGAGTGTAAGTTCTGCATGGGTTTTTGCTGCCTAGGTGCATGACCTTACATTTTTTGGCATTAAAGCCCAGCTGCCAAGTCGAGGACCAATGTTCCAATAAGAGCAGGTCCTGCTCCATACTGTCGGGTAAGGTGCTGTTATCTACTATGTTGCATAGTTTGGCGTCATCGGCGAATAGTGTTATTTTACCTTGAAGCCCTTGAGTCAGGTCTCTTATGTATATGTTGAAAAGGATCGGTCCCAAGACCGATCCCTGTGGCACTCCACTGGTCACCTCCGATGTATTGGAGGGGGTACCGTTAACCACCACCCTCTGGATTCTACCGCTTAACCAGTCATTGACCCATGTCGTCAATATCACTCCCAATCCCATCGAAGTCATCTTGCTCAGCAATCTGCGGTGCGGGACGCTATCAAAAGCTTTGCTGAAGTCCAAGTACACGACGTCTAGAGACTTCCCCATATCCAGTTTCCTTGTAACCCAGTCAAAGAAGCTGATCAGATTGGATTGACAGGACCTTCCCTTTGTGAATCCATGCTGCTGGGGATCCTGTAGATTCTCCTCGGTCAGGATCGTATCTAATTCTTGTTTAATAAGTCTTTCCATGAGTTTGCTCACTATTGAGGTGAGACTGACCGGTCTGTAATTTGCAGCTTCCGTTCTGCAGCCTTTTTTGTGCAATGGAATGACGTTAGCTGTTTTCCAGTCCATGGGGACTTTTCCGGTACTTAGGGAAAGATTGAACAGCACGGATAGCGGCTCTGCCAGGACATCACACAACTCCCTAAGAATCCTGGGGTGTAGATTGTCCGGTCCCATGGCTTTGTTCACCTTGAGTTTTGATAGTTCGCCATGGACGCTGCTGGGTGTAAACTTGAAGTTTTGAAACGGGTCTTCTGATGTTTGCCTTGCTTGCAATTGTGGACCGGTCCCCAGCGCTTCACAAGTAAAGACTGAGCAAAAGTATTCATTTAGTAGTTTGGCTTTATCAGAATCCGTTTCTGCATAGGTCCCGTCTGTTTTCCTGAGACGTACTATTCCATCTGTGTTTCGTTTCCTGTCGCTAATGTATCTGAAGAAGGATTTATCCCCTTTTTTAATGTTTTTCGCTAGTTGTTCTTCTGTTTGAATCTTGGCCTCTCTTACTGCCGCTTTGACTGCTTTAGACCTGGTCAGATAGTCTTCTTTTGTCACCCTGTTTCCTGTATGCTTGTAGGAAATAAAAGCTTTTTTTTTTTTCCTTAACAAGATCTGAGATCTCTGCAGAGAACCACTGGGGCTTGTTCTTCCTCCGTCGTTTGCTTACTGTTTTTATATAGCGGTTTGTTGCCTCATGCAAGGTGCATTTCAGGATTGACCACATAGCCTCTACATTATTGGTTTCAGCTTGGTTTTGTAGCGCCTGATGGACGAAGTCTCCCATGCGTTTGAAGTCAGTGCCCCGAAAGTCGAGGACCTTTGTTGCTGTGTTTGATCTAGTGAAGCCTATCTTGATGTTGAACCATACCATGTTGTGGTCGCTGGAGGCTAGTGTATCGCCTACCGAAACTTCTGAAACGCTTTCTCCGTTGGTGAGTATCAGGTCTAGTGTCGCCTGATCTCTGGTGGGTTCCAGCACCATTTGTTTGAGTCGCGCCCCTTTTATGGAGGTTAAAAGCCTTCTGCTGCTGCTGGTAGTAGCAGAAAGTGTCTTCCAATCAGCATCGGGCATATTGAAGTCCCCTAGCAGAATCGTGTCCCCGCGTAAAGTAAGGTTCTCAATGTCTTTGATTAGTTCCATATCCCTGTCTTCATGCTGTTTTGGGGGCCTGTATACTACACCCAGATACAAGCATTTTTCGTTTCCTCTGGCCAGGTTCACCCAGAGTGATTCCCCGGAGTAGTTGACATCTGTGATTCTGGTGACTTTGATGTTATCTCTAGTGTATAGTGCTACCCCACCCCCTATCCTTCCCTCTCTGTCCCGACGAAGTAAGTTGTATCCTGGTATGGCCATGTCCCACCCATGTGAGTCTGTGAACCAAGTTTCAGATATCGCTATTACATCGAGGTCGGCGTTTGTTATCTCTGTCTCTAATTCTAGAATTTTATTGCCTAAGCTGTGTGCATTAACATACATAGCCCTCCATACTTTATGATTGCTAAGACCCTGTGTAGAATTTCCCGCCTGAGTTTGAGTGGCTTTTGCATGATTGTTTTTACTGTGTGAACTTACCTCGGTCTCAGAAATGGAGTGTCGATTCACCTCTCCTGGAAGATTACTTACTGCGCTAGTACATGAGTGGGTACCCTCCCCCAACTTACCTAGTTTAAAGCCCTTCGGAGGAGGTGGGCTAGTCGATGTCCGAAGACGTTCTTGCCTCTCTTTGTCAGGTGGAGTCCATCTGGTCCCTGCAGTCCCTTTAGTGCCTCTCCATGGTCCAGGAAGCCGAAGTTCATGTCCCTGCACCAGTCATGTAGCCACTCGTTCGTCCTCTGGATATGCTCCTCCCTGGCTCTTCCCTTGTCTCTTACAGGTAGGATCGAGGAGAAGACCACCTGCGCTCCCATCTGCCTTAGCCTCTCACCCAGGGCTCCAAAGTCCTTAGGTATGTTCTCTGGGGTGTTCCTGGCAGTGTCGTTCGTACCCACGTGAATAAGGAGCATGGGGAAGTAGTCCTCGGGCCTGATGAGTCGGTCTAGGCAGGCGGTCACGTCCCGGATCCTGGCCCCTGGCAGGCAGCAAACCTCTCTCGACTGCATATCCGGTCTGCAGATTGGTCCCTCGGTGCCCCTCAGCAGGGAGTCCCCAATGACCACTACTCTGCGCTTCTTTGAGGGGAGCTGATCAGTTGTCTCTGGAACTGGGGCTGTCTGAATGTTGACCTCCTGTGCCTCGCTCGCGGGTCCTTCCTGTAGTATCTGGAATCTGTTCCTCAAGGTTATTAGTGGGGTTGATGTAGGGCTGCCCTGTGTGCAAGAGAAGGAGACAGAAGATGAAAAAGAAGAATTAGAAGAATGTTTTCCGTGTTTTCTTGTGGAGGAGGTTACCAGCTGCCAAGAGTCAGCATCCCCATCCTCCTCCTGCACCCCAGTCGTTGGTGCCAAGGTTGTAGGTTTGGTCAGTTTGGGCGTCTTGAGGATGATCTTGCCTGGCTCCTGCTCGGTGATCTGGGACAGCTCTTGGATAACCTCGTCTATGAATGTCTCGTCCTCTCTGATGCTCCTCAAGCGCTTCACCTCCTCTCTTAGGCTCATCAGCTCTCGCAAGCTGTCTCCGTCTAGTTGGTCTATCTCGTCCGTCTGTGTGGAGGCTGTAGTTGTCTGCTTGGGGATGGGGATGGGGAGGGCCTCGGTCTGTACAGAGACCTCTGCTCTCTGCCCTGGTTTTCCCTCTGTCTGCACGTGAACCAAGGCCATCCCCTGGATTCCTTCTGTGACTGGGCTGTCGGTCTTGATTGTAGTCTTTGCATTCCTCGTTCTTCCTGCCATTTCTAAGAAAAAAAGAAAACTTTTTTTTTTTTTTTTTTTTAAGATAGTTTCAGAGTGTGAGAGTGAGAGTGGAAGGGATAGAAAGACTGGTAGGGTCTGGTATGAGAGGACTGTCTGCTTGTTTACAGATTCGGGCTCCTTTTACAAAGGTGCGCTAACACGCGTTTTAGCGCGAGCTAAATGCTAACGCATGCATGTTGGTCTATGTACACGTTAGCAGTTAGCGTGCTCTAAAACGCATAGCACACCTTAGTAAAACAGGGGGTCAATCTTTCAGAAATTTCCTAAATAAAAAGGTTTTTAACAATTTCCTGAAATTTTAATATGATGTAGATGTGAAAAATAACTGATGGAAATTGGCATCCCAAATGACTGCTTGAAACGACAATAAACGATTATGATATCTTTTATAGCGGCAACCTTTGGGCGATGGAAAAGCAAATGATGTTGCTATTCGAGTAGAGCTTCTATGATGGAAAAAATAAATTGATCTTCCAAGTAGGCTCGTGCCATCAATAATAATAAAACCCTAAGTGCGCATGCGCACTTAGGGTTTCATGATCCCTGCCGCCGTGTTTTCTGTTCCCTGGCCGAATTCTATTATAGAACGCGGTGGCAGGGAACACTCCGGAGCTTACTCCCTCCCATCCTTACTCACCAACCGCTGCCAACGCCTTCAAAGGAGCCTGGTGAGGATCGCAGCCAGCTGTAGCAAACATCACAGGCCGCACAGCACCTCGGTAGCACGTTTCCTCTGACGTACGCGATCACGCCAGAGGGAACGTGCTATCGAGATGCAGAGCAGCCTGCGAAGTTCGCAAAAGCCGGTCGCAATCTTCACCAGGCTGCAAACGACCATGCTGGACCGGGGGAGCAGGTAAGGGGTGCTGCTAGACCGGGGGAGCTGGGAAGAGGAACAGGGGGAACAGGGAAGAGGTGCTACTGGACCAGGGGGAGCAAGGAAGAGGGACAGGGGGAGCAGGACCCATGGGTGCAGGTAAGGGGTGCTGCTGGACTGGGGGAGCAGGGAAGAGGGACTGGGAGAGCAGGAAAGAGGGACAAGGGGAGCAAGGAAGAGGTACTGCTGGACCGGGGGGAGAAGGGAAGAGGTGCTGCTGGATCGGGGGAGCAAGGAAGAGGGACAGGGGGAGAAGACCCTGGGGGAGCAGATAAGGGGTGCTGCTGGACTGGGGTAGCAGGGAAGAGGGACAGGGGGAGCAAGGAAGAGGTGCTACTGGACAGGGGGAGCAGGGAAGAGGTGCTGCTGCACAGGGAAGTGGGGTGGGAAAAGGAAATGCTGCTGCTGCACAGGGAAATGGAGGGGGAGGGTATGCTGCTGCTGCTACTGCACAGGGAAGTGGGGTGGGGAGGGAAATGCTGCTGGTGAGAAAAGGGAGCAGGGGCTGAAAGGGAAAATATGGGAGAAGGGGGCTGGGGGGTAAAAATGGGTTTAGAGCTGGATCTGGGGCTGAAAATAGGGGACATGTGAGGGAAGGAGGCTTTACTAGCACCCGTTAATGTAACGGGCTTAAACACTAGTACCAGATATAATTTTATAACACAAACAGACAAACCTAAACTGCACTCTAGCCAGTGCAACTCCCTATAATAGGGAGTTATATGATCCGATTTTTTCCATTTAAAAATCAGACAGATTGCCATGTTCTGTATTAATTGAAGTCGAACCAAGGCCCTCTTTTACAAAGGCGCACTAAGCATTTTAGCGTGTGCTAAATCAACATCTGCGCTAACCACTAATGCGTCCATAGGATAACATGCAAGCGTTAGCGTATAGCGCGCGCTAAAAAGCTTAGCGCACCTTTGTAAAAGAGGGGGTATGTTTTATTGGTTGCTAGCCAGATGAATAATATTGCAATAGTCCAGAGTCCTCAGGACAAAGGACTGAACTGACAATCTAAATGATTTATTGTCAAAATAAGATCTAATCACTCTAACACCCCTTTTACAAAACCGTGACGACGGCTTCTAGCGCAGGCCAGTGCACTGAATGCTCTGCGCTGCTCCCAATGCTCATAGGAACTCTGAGTGTTGGGAGCAGCACAGAGTATTCAGTACGCTGGCCAGCGCTAAAAAACGCTATTATGGCTTTGTAAAAGAGGGGGGGGGGGGTAAGTTTCCAAAGCGTGAATAAACAGTAATAATAATATTGTATATTAGGATATATTATGATATTATTATATGCAGGAAAATGAAATTATTGAATGATATTTATGTTACCTGTATAGATAATAGTGTAATATGTGGAATATCTTTTGTTCTTTCATTTGTATGACACTGTTTTTGATTTAAAAATCAATAAAGAATTAAAAAAAAAAAAAGACTGATAATTCAGAATATAAATAAATGCTTAGCTTACCAATTCTAAGTGGATAACAAACAGCATACTTACCCCCTCTTTTACAAAGCTGCGCAGCAACAGCCCCAAAGCCCTTTAAATCTCTATGGGCTTCGGGGGCCCTTACGGCAGCAGCCCGCGCTAAACGGCTTTGTAAAAGAGGCTCAAAGTATTTAAATTCAGAGAAGATCATAATAATCATTACGAATTTGCTACTCGATATAACATGCAATCATTTCAACTCATAGGGGTCCTTTTATCAAGCTGTGGTAGGGGTTTTAACGCGCGTAATACCGCGTGTTAAACCACCTGCCGCGCTAGCCGCTAACGCCTGCATTGAGCTGGCGTTAGTTTTTTAGCCAGCCGCGGGGGTTAGCGCGTGATGAAATGTCCGACGCGCTAACACCGCTAGTGCGGCTTGATAAAAGGACCTCATAGTTTAATAACTGGTATTAGAGATATTAATTTTAATAGGTATTTATATACCGCCTATCAAGGTTATCTAAACGGTTTAAAATCAGCTACTCAAGCATTTTCCCTCTATCTGTACCTTGGGCTCACAATCTATCTAACATACCTGGAGCAATGGAGGATTGAGTGACTTGCCCATTACTGCATGCATTTATATTCCTGCTGGAAAAAAAAAAATCAGTGCTCAATTATTTCCAGTCTAACTGGAATCCCAAAAGAAGAGGAGAGGGCAGGAAGAGTGAATGCTATAACTTAAGTACCCCATGTTGACTGCCGTCATCGGGAATGGAATAATTGTAGAGGACTAGGTGGAGGGAGAGCAATCCTTTTCCTGTGACCTCATCCACTATTAACGTGATCTCATTTGAGATCTAAACCCCCAGTTTGGGAACAAGTGCACTAATCCTGTTACATTCTCCAAGGGTTATAACATACGATCTGAGATACAACTGCATATTACAATGAACTAAATAGAGAAGTACCTCCGATAATGAATCCCTTGTCACATCTAATATGAATATAGAGGTACTTTTCCACCTGATGCCTGCGTCTGCTTAACAAAATCTCTGTCGGGGGCAAAGAATCCGTCGGAACCCACGGTGCTCTAGAACAAACAATAGCCTTCCCCTTTTAAAGAAATCAATCTCCCGTGGACATTTGACAGCTCTGACATGGAGTTAGCATTCACAATACATCCGGATCTCAGGAACAAGTCTGATTCAATTTGTATCGCACATAAAAGAGTCTTGTGCCTCATAGACATCAATATAATAGGGCAGTAAAAAAGAAAAAAATGCAAGGAGCTGTGTGATTGCCATATTTTCTAATTCAAATAATTTAAGCTGTGTGAGAACAGATAGTTCCAACAGAGACAAAATCTTTCAGGGAAGAAAACAGCAAATTAAAGACAGTGTTTTGATCTGAAAATGAGGAAGATTTACTAATATGTAGTACAGTGTTAACATGTGCTAACATGCATTTTGATTCTTTATTTAATGCAATAATAATAATAAATAATAACTTTATTTTTATATACCGCCAGCTATCTTGCGACTTCTAGGCGGTTTACAATAAAAGAGATTGTGAATACAATAAAGAAAATGTAAATACAATAAAGAGAGGCTTTACGTACAATGAATTAAGGAGTTTAGCAGTGTACATCTCAATACAATGAAGAGAAACTTTACGTACAATGAATTAAAGAGTATAGCAGTATACTTTTCGTACAATGACTTAAAGAGTAAAGCAGGCTACATCTGATAATATTAATAATGTTAACAACAGTTTGTGTGTTGCAAGGCCCGGAAGTGCCAAGCTGTTTGCTCAGAAGTAGAAATATTCCGTGACTTGAATAGAGTGTTCGTAGTTAGTGATTAGGGGTTGAACCTATGAACTAATAACATATTGCCAGGAATAGATCACGTCCAATGCGTTAGAGCAGCATTCTTCAACTGCCGGTCCACGGACTGGTGTTGGTCCGCAGAAATTTCCTGCCGGTCCACAGGGCCGGCACGTGCATCGGGCCTGAGACGGTGTTCTTCAGCCGCCGGTCTGCGGTGCGATCGATGCGGCGTTATCTTCAGGCCGGCTCCCTCTTCCTCAGTGCTTCAGTACACAAAGCCGCGGGCAGCGACTCCTACGTGCGTCCTGCGCCTGAACCGGAAGCCTTCTCTCTGACGTTGCAACGTCAGAGGGAAAGCTCCCAGATGAGGCACAGGACACGCGAGGAGTTGCTGCCCGCAAGCATGCCTATGATTTCACCAGCAACGTCATCCACACACATGGGGACTATATGAGGGAGCTCCTAAAATGCACTCAGCCCCCATGTGGGAGCACTGGAGGAGGTATTGCATGAAATTGAGAATGTCAATAAAGCAATTGGGGAGTGTGTGAAGATCGTAGCACTGGAGGTACAAAACTTTGCACCTGGCTACATCAGGGGAGTGGAGGAGCACAAGGACAAGCTCCTGAAGCACTTGGAAGCACTGAAGCTCCAGAAAGAGATTGCACTACACTTGCAAAAGGTGGAGCCAGCCTGAAGATAACAACGGGGATGGCATAAAACGATCAGGTGGGAGCAGGCCAGAAGGTATGGCACAGCATGGAGGAAGGGAGACAACAATGGTAGGGGGAATGATTTTATTTTTGAATTTAGTGACTGAATTATATCAATTTTGAGAATTTACATCTGCTGTCTGTATTTTGCACTGTTCAGGAAGAAATGCATTTGTTTCTTTTTCTCTGGAGTTGTACTGCATACAGAGTCTTCAATCTTAGGGTTTCTTTGTATACATAACATGACCATTTATTTTTTCCATCAAAACGGGACATCTATTAATTGTCAGTCCTGCCCCCAATCTTGCCCTAGCCCCGCCCCCAATTTCTTCCATTCATTTTTCATGTACACATAATATCTTATTAATTTATAATGGTAACCATAAAATAACCCCCCCCACAAAGCACGCTATACGCAGAGAAAATGTTAATTATCATTTATATTTGGGGGGTTTTCAAAGATGTCAAGGCAGATGACTTTAAAATATGCACTGTCACCTCAGTAACTATATAAAAATAGACAAATATAGTGTAAAATATAGACAGCAGATATAAATTCTCAAAACTGACACATTTTGATCACTAAGTTGAAAATAAAATCATTTTTCCTACCTTTGCTGTCTGGTGATTTCATGAGTCTCTGGTTGCATTTCATTCTGGCTGTGCATCCTTTTTTCTTTCTTTCTGCACTCGGGCCCAACAATTGTCCCTTTCAATTCCCTCTCTCCTTCCTTCCTATGTCCTTAGTGCCCCCAGTGCCTCCTTCCTATGTCATTAGTGCCCCTTCCCATGTTCTTAGTGCCCCCAGTGCCTCCTTCCTATGTCCTTAGTGCCCCTTCCTGTTCTTAGTGCCCCCAGTGCCTCCTTCCTATGTCCTTAGTGCCCCTTCCCATTTCTTTAGTGTCCTCAGTACCTCCTTCCTAAGTCCCCCTCGCTGCCTTCCAGCCTTTGTCCTCCCCCGAAGTAAGCCTGACTGTCTCCCTCCCTCCCTGTCATGCCAAAGCCTGCCATCCTCCCTCCTTCCCTTCCTGCCACGCTGATTCAACCCCTCCCCCCCCCGTCCGCTGCCGCTGTACCTTCTTCTTGACGCCTTGAAGCCTTCTTTTTGACATCAATTATGACATCAATCACTGCCTGGCTGGCTCAGAACTTCCTCTCTGACATCAGAATTGACGTCAGGAAGAAGATTCTGTGTGGCAAGAAGCAACAGCGGCGGACCGGGCAGAGCAGTATTAACCAATAGGCCCAGTAGGCACGTGCCTAGGGCCCGATGAAGGAGGGCATCAACATTGTTTTTTCCAAACGACAATAGGCCCCTCAAACATCGATTGGCAATGCGGCCCCCCCCCCCCCGATCAGCCCCCCCATCGACAAAAAGTAAGACAAGCAAGCAACGCAGATAAGAAAGGCAACGGGAACTGTAATTTTGCAAGCGGTGCTGCTTGCCCAAAGCTTCCCTCTGACGCAACTTCCTGTTTCCGCCTGGGCGCATGATGGGGTGGGGCGGGACAGGGGGCCCATTGTACTTGTGTGCCTAGGGGCCCTCGACGAATTAATCCTGCCCTGGGACTGGGAGTTTGAATCCATGCAGCAGGGAAGGAGGGAGGGGAAGTGATTGCCGGTCCCTTTGTCTCCACGCACAGCTTCGGGACGCTGTCCTTGAAAACGGGACATTTTGGCAACCTGAAGCGATAGGTCGGGATAACAGGACGGTCAGTCCAATAATGGGACGGTCCCGTTAAAAAAGGACGTATGGTCACCTTATGTATACAGTATATTAGTACTTTTGATTTTTGGTCCTGTATTTGTGTAGGGGTTATCTGTGTTCTGGTACGAATGAATATTGGCAATCATACCATGTGCTTTGTATAGTTTAATTTTGTGGTTAACCATTATGTGTTGTTAATAAGATTATATTGTGTGTACATATGAAAAATGAATGGAAAAAATAGTATTACAATTAGTAATATTATGGGGGCGGGGTCTGGGGTGGAGATTAGGTAGACATGGGCGGGGTCTGGCCCACAGCTTAGCCCAGTGTTCTTCAACCGCCAGTCCACAGACCGGTGCCGGTCCACAAAATAATTATTTAATTTCTGCCGGTCCATAGGTGTAAAAAGGTTGAAGAACACTGCGTTAGAGCACTTTGATAAATATTGTCATAAAGGCCCCATTTTAACAAGCAGTGGTATAGCGTTTTAGCCGATTAGAAATTATGTGCACAACTTGGTAGGCACATTTTATAAAGTACTGAACATCAGTTTTAGCGTATGAATCTGAAAAGGGGGTGAGGCCAGGGGAGGAGCATAGGTGGATCATGGGTGTTCCTAAAATTTATGCTCACTGCTGTAGAATACAGCCAATGTGCTCACAATTTAGGTGCAGGTATTTAGGTCTGGCTTTTCCTTGGCTGCTCAATAGCTGGGTCATGACTGTGAAATGCCCTACCAGTTGAACTTAAAGCTTTCCACAAGAAGCTTAACATTTCTGTGTTCCTGAAGACCTGTACTACCTATAGACTCTGTTTCACTGAGCTAATTGTGTTCTTTTAATGTTTGTATATTTTACAATAGCCATGTGTATTATAAACCATTGAAAATCTATGATTGGTGGTATAGAACAGTTTTAAATAAAAACAGCAAACAGTTCTAAGGAGACTAGCAGTAATGACTTCCCAGCATCCATGGCTAGACAGATCTCATTAGTAAGACTTAGAAGAAAATCTGTACTAGGTTCCTCTCTGAAATCCACTTAGAGATGAGTTTCATGTTGTGCAAAGAAAGATATTTAATCGGTCTGTTTTCTTTCTATAGCTAGAGAAAAATACACACAAAAATAAATTATTGTGGAGGTACAGAGGTGTTGCCTTTTCGGGCCAGATCCTATAAAAAGTGTCCTAGTTAGGTGCCACTTGGGCCCTCTTTTACCAAGGTGCTCTAACCAATTAGTGTGCGCTAATAGATTGAGTGCACGCTAAACGCTAACGCGTGCATGTTAGTCTATGGACGCGTTAGCATTTAGCATGCGCTAATTCGATTAGCGTGCGCTAATTGGTTAGCGCATCTTAGTAAAACTGGGGGTTGGTGCAGTAATTGAGGCTGCCCAGTAATGCCTAACTAAAATCCACACCTAACCTAAATGACTTCAGTTAGCTGAAATGGCATGGTAATTGATTGAATAATTTATAAATAAACTAGTGTTTAAGCCCGTTACATTAACGGGTGCTAGTAAAGCCTCCTTCCCTCACATGTCCCCTATTTTCAGCCCCAGCTCCAGCTCCAAACCCATTTCCACCCCACCCAGCCCCCTTCTCCCATCTTTTCCCTTTCAGCCCCAGCCCCCTTTTCTCATCAGCAGCATTTCCCTCCGCATCCCACTTCCCTGTACAGTAGCAGAATACCCTCCCCTCCATTTCCCTGTGCAGCAGCATTTCCCTCCCCCACCCCACTTCCCTGTGCAGCAGCACCTCTTCCGTGCTCCCCTGTCCCTCTTCCCTGCTCCCACAGTCCAGCAGCACCTCTTCCGTGCTTCCCCTGCCCCTAGAAGACAAACTCACTAAGCACGTCTGCTGTCTGGTGCCGGGCCACGAAGCAGGCGTCATCCCTGTAGCACATGCCGTCCGCGGAAGAGGAGCAGAGCACGGGGAAGAGGGAGGGTGAGCCTGTTAGAGCCGGTTCCTGCACATCTGCTGTGAGGTGAGCCACTTTCGACGTCATGTTCTGGACGCAGTAGCTGGGGAGCCAGGCCCCCTACGCCCACGCTCTGCTAATATTCAGATGCGATCATCTTTCTGTCTCGCAGCAAGCTTGCCGGCTCCGGCCAGACAAAGTTCATTTTTTAGTTCAAAGCTGATGCTGCATCTTCTCTCTCGATCCCCGCCAAAGTCGGAAGTCTTCTCCGACTCTGGTGAAGTTTCATAGAGGAGCCGCGGCGGGGGCTTTGAACAAAAAAATGAACTTTGTGTGGCTGGAGCCGGCAAGCCCGTTGCGAGACAGAGAGATGCGTGGTAAGCGCGCATGCGCACCCTGCCGGCCATGGAAATACAGATCTGGCAACACGGCATTAACAGTGCGCATGCGCGCTTAGCGTTTTATTATTATAGATTCCGCGTGGCACCAAGTGATACCTAACAACACCTACCTGAAAAGTAGGTGTGCTTATGGGTGAAGAACAGGCATGGTTGACTTAGGCGTCACTAGGAGTCTGAGTTATGTGCCGCCAAACTATGCAATGTAGTGAGAGACGGCAATTCACCCGATAGTATGACACAGGACCTACATTTGTTGGAGCTTTGGTCCTCGACCTGGCAGCTGGGCTTCAACGCTAAGAAATGCAAGATCATGCACCTCGGCAGCAGAAATCCGTGCAGAACTTACACCTTGAATGGTGAGACCTTAGCTAGAACTTCAACAAAACGAGACTTGGGAGTGATCATCAGCGCAGACATGAAAACTGCTGATCATGCGGAAAAGGCTTCATCTAAGGCAAGACAGTTGTTAGGTTGCATCCGCAGGAGTTTCGTCAGCCGGAAGCCTGAAGTCATAATGCCATTATACAGAACCATGGTGAGACCTCATTTGGAATACTGTGTGCAATTCTGGAGGCCACACTACCGAAAAGATGTGCTGAGAGTAGAGTCGGTGCAACGGATGGCCACCAGGATGGTCTCGGGGCTCAAGGATCTATCGTACGAGGAAAGGCTGAAAAATTTGCGGCTGTACTCACTCGAGGAACGTAGGGAGAGAGGAGACATGATCGAGACATTTAAGTATATTACCGGCCGTATCGAGATGGAAGAAGAGATTCTCTTTCTCAAAGGACCCTCAGCCACAAGAGGGCATCCGCTCAAACTCAGGGGCGGGAAATTTCATGGCGACACCAGGAAATATTTCTTCACCAGGAGAGTGGTTGATCCTTGGAACGAGCTCCCAGTGCAGGTGATCGAGGCAAACAGCGTGCAAGAATTTAAGAGCAAATGGGATGCCCATGTGGGATCCCTTAGAGGGTTAAGCCAAGGGAACCTGTCACCAGGAGTGGGATCCCTAGGATAGTAGACTTGGGGGTGGGTCAGTAGAGTGGGCAGACCTGATGGGCTATGGCCCTTATCTGCCGTCATCTTCTATGTTTCTATGTCAAACTTGACCTAATATACAAGTGCCTACCTCCAGGATGTCTAGCAATGCCTAAGCATGCCTAGATGCTGCTAGGCAGGATTCTATAAAGGGCACCAAGCGTTTGATTGACAACCATGCCGAGTGGTGCCCTTTATAGAATCCGACCCTTAGTGTTTACCTTAATATTCTGAGCTTTGGAGTAAACAATTTAGGAATACCACGTAACAGAAAATTATTAAAGAGGAGACCTCTGAAATATGAATGCCTTTGCAAGGCATATTCTTCCTTAGTTGAAAGCTCAGGGCCGAATTCTATAAACGATGCCATCATCATCGGCCACCTAAAAAATGGACGCTGATCATGTGTCAATCATGCAATGGCACTGTTTATAGAACTGCAGCTTCGTGAAAGGTAGAGGTCAGAAATGTAAGCCAGGGTTTTAAAGGCCTATATTTCCAGCACCTACCTTTCACAAGGATCACAGCTATAGAGGCGCTTTTAGCCATGTCTACAGTGTCTTTAGGCATCATAAAGGGCCTCTGTAGCAGTGATAATAACATAAGAATAACCATACTGGGTCAGACCAATGGTTCATCTAGCCTAGTATCCTGTTTTCAACAGTGGCCAATCCAGGTCACAAGTACCTGGCAGAAATCCAAATAGTAGCAACATTCCAGAATCTCAAAGAGTAAGCAAGATTCCGGAACCCCAAATAGTAGCAACATTCCATGTGGAATCCCCAGAGTAGCAACATTCTATGCTACTGATCCCAGGACAAGAAGTGGCTTCCCCTATTTTCTCTCTCAATAGCAGACTATGGGCTTTTCCTCTATGAACTCCAGGCACCAGTAGGCACCTACATTAAAAAAAATTAATAATTAAATTGCTTTTAAATGGAGTTTTCCACTTAAGTTAGACATGGTAGGGCACCTATCGACGCCTAACTTAAGGCCTTACCATTCAAAAAAGCAGGTATTATACTTGATAGCCACTGGAAGAGCTGGGTCTCTTATTTTCATGTGCTTAATACTCGTGACTCTCCAACCAATTCTCTAAATGAAAATAAAAGTTTCTGTAAGATTTTGATTGGGATTCTGCCTTCAAAACTCAATGAGTTTCACTTAAAAATAAAAAAGCATAATAGGTTTAATCTATATATATAAAATCGGAGGTATGTATGTGTGTATGTGTGTGTGTATGTGTGTATGTGCCACGATCACGCAAAAACGGCTTGACCGATTTGAACGAAACTTGGTATGCTGATCCCTCACTACCTGGGGTGATATGTTCTGGGGGTCTCGCGGCCCACCTGCACACGTGGGCGGAGCTACAAACAGAAAATCAGATTTCACCCATTCATGTCAATGGAAAAAATGTAAAAAGCTGCCAATGCAAAAACGACTTGCCCGATTTGAACGAAACTTGGTATGCAGATCCCTCACTACCTGGGGTGATATGTTCTGGGGGAGTTATATTTCAAATATCAAGATTCTTTAAATTGACAGTCATAAAAAAGTGATATTAAAGTACAATATTTAATCAAACCTCCACTTCAAATATGGTAAAAATCATAAAAATCATATAAACCTTTACTATTAAGTATGGCACGGGGTAGAGAATATCTTGAATGGCCTGAATTCCAGATATGATGTCAGACGCCGCCAGCGAATTTAAAGATTGAGGTTCGCGGCGGGCGTCTTACATATTCCTCTTCGGTCAAGATCGAGGCAGCGTCGGCATAGTCCGTACAATCAAACCACATCAACAAAAACTTCAAATGTGCAAAGTAAGTGACTTAAAATAAGGCATTTTAAACGAAATAAGGAGTTGTTAAATGTAAGGAGTTTCAGTGGTTCCTGAAAGGAATGTAGACAAGTGACATTTTCTTAGGACATTTATATTAGGGAGTTAAAAGTATACAACATTTAGAATATCAAGTGCAAGTCATTCAGATAAATATCTGTTTCCTTTATAGATTTTCTGCTTATAAAACAGCGGTTCTGAAGAAGCCCTCAGTACACATACAGGGCGAAACGGAGATCTTCCGTCTGCAGTTTCATTTAGTGTGGACGTCAACCGGCTCCTATCTTTGAGCTAAGTACCACACAGCTTTCAGCAAGTTCAGTAAAGAATACTTTAAGAACACTTGATCGAGTAATTTAAAATACAAATATGATAAAAAGTGAGAAAATATCAAGAAAATAATAAAACTTAAAATAAATATAAAACAACAGAAGGCTCACAGAGAAAATAAGATAAAATTCGATGATGGCCCTAATAACAGTTTAAACAACCATGATTAGCTCTGGTAGTTAAACGTGGGCTCTTGAGAAAATTAAATCTTTGTCTCTGAGAGTGAGCTAGTTAACTTTCTTAGCAGTAGTGTTGGCCTTAAAAGGTGTGAAAGTAAGGTTTTGTCTAGTTTTAAACGAGTTAGTTGTAAATTTAGGACCTACATGTGTACAACGCATGTGGCAGTTGTTAGATCAATATATGTTAATTGAAGCTTGAGATATTTTATGGGTTTTATTTCAGTCAATTGTTATTGATATTTTTTTAAACTTTGATTGTGTTGATTTTATAATGTAGCTTTTAGAATTAAAATAATAAAAGCATTCAGTCATGAGGAACCTACATGTGCAAATGTTCCCAAGTAAATGCGTGGGCTGCAATCTTTTTATACTTTCAATTTGTTGGGGAAAAATTAAGGGGGAGTAACATAACATAACATCGTACTTATAAACTGTGCAACTGTAAGTTCAACGCAGTTAACAAAAGATCAATAAGAAAATAACAAAAGAAACATATAGCTTAATTTGCCAGATACTTTGAGAAGAGGTAAGTTTTCAATTGAGTTCTAAAATGTTTGTAAGAATAAGCACTACGCAACAGTGGTCGAAATTCCCTATCATAGAAAGCAGCCTGGAATGCTAATGTATGTTCCAAAGATTTTTTACTCTTACAACCTTGAGCAGATGGAAAAATAAACAAAGCGTGTGATCCTCTTCTGTGTTTATAAGATGCTATAAGGAGTCTATCAGCCATATAGAATGGAGCAATACCATACACGACTTTGTAGCAAAGACAACCCAACTTAAACAAAACACGAGCTTCCACCAGAAGCCAGTGCAACTCGCGGTAGAAGGATAACAGAACATAAGAACATAAGCAGTGCCTCTGCTTGGTCAGACCTGAGGTCCATCATGCCCAGCAGTCCGCTCACGCAGCGGCCCATCAGGTCCAGGACCTGTGTAGTAGCCCTCTATCTATACCCTTCTATCCCCTTTTCCTTCAGAAAATTGTCCAATCCCTTCTTGAACTCCAATACTGTACCTTGTCCTATCACTCACTCTGGAAGCACATTCCAGGTGTCCACCACCTGTTGGGTGAAGAAGAACTTCCTAGCATTGGTTCTGAATTTGTCCCTTTTTAATTTTTCCGAATGCCCTCTCATTCTTGTAGTTGTTGAAAGTTTGAAGAATCTGTCCCTCTCCACTTCCTCTATGCCCTTCGTGATCTTGTAAGTTTCTATCATATCCCCTCTAAGTCTCTGCTTCTCCAGCGAAAAGAGCCCCAGTCTCTCCAATTTTTCAGCGTATGAAAGGTTTTCCATACCTTTTATCAAATGTGTCGCTCTCTTCTGGACCCTCTCGAGTATCGCCATATCCTTCTTTAGGTATGGCAACCAATATTGGACACAGTACTCCAGATGCGGGCGAACCATCACCCGACACAACGGCAGGATAACTTCTTTCTTCAAGCCATAAATCAATTTCATCACTGAATTCTGAATTAATCTAAACCTAACCATCACTTTCTTAGTGCATGTTAAATAGATTATATTGCAATAGTCAAGAAGACTCAGCAACAGTGATTGAACTAGAAGTTTGAAAGCAGAAAACTCCAAATATGGTTTTATGGTACGCAGCTTCCATAATGTATAATAACCCTTTTGTACCACAGCATCTACTTGCTTTTTCATGGCCAACTGTTGATCAATAAGGTATTTTAATCGTTGGGTTAATTGTATACACTATTGAGTCTATAAGGATGATCACTTTTAGAAAACCTATACATGCCTAGGAGCAACTGTAAATCTTGATGTCGATAAATGAAGACATCTGCTTCCATCCCTTTGATTCTTCCCATGCCCTACCTCAAACACCATAGCCCCTTAATATTTCCATGTAGTACAGCTTTAATACATGTGATAAATGCAGAGATACATGTGTAAATGCAGGTATTTACACATGGAAATCATAGCTAATACTTCTGAAATAAGCACCATATTGCTTAAATATAGGTGCAATTTGATCAGTGCCCACTCGAGTAGCAGAAGCAAGCAGAGGATGTAGGAGAAACTCAAATATAAACTGAGATACCCCCCTTTTTTTTAGTACAAAAATCTCAGTTTATATTCACATATACTGTATATGGTAGTTTCAAATAGGAATTACCTGTTCATTTGCATGGTTTTCTTTTCACAGAAAAGCAGTGCTGATTCTTCTTTGCTTGTATTAAAGAAAAATGATAACAGTGCTGCCACTTGTTACCAGGTATACAACTATATATCTGATATCTATTTGCAATAGACCTGATTTTATGTCACATTTCTGAGCAGGGGAGAATATGAGGTTCTTAATTTGAGGTCTTATCTTTGACTTCTAGGGACTTGCAAGAGCATGAAACTAGACAGAAAAATATGATTTACTTGGCACTATGGAAATATTAGATGCCTACAGCAGGTCTAGTTTGTACAACAGTCACTAGCGGGAGCTAGAAAACAACCTCCTCTATGCTAGAAGAATTAAAACCTGCAATGAAAATGACAGCCCACCATCACCATCACACACACCACCACCATTACCACACACACACACACACATCACCACACACATACACCACCACCACCACACAACACACCACCACACACACTACCACACACACACACCACCACCACAAACACATACCCACACATATATGCACCACCACCACACACACACTATCACCATCTCCACCACACACACACCACTACCATCACACACATACATACACACACACACACACACCACCACCACACACATACACACACAAACCACCACACACACACACACCACCAACACCACTACACACACATGTCCATCACCACCACCACACACACTCACGCCCACCATCATCACCACACACACACGCACACATACACACATCAATCACTAAGGATCAGTGATGTGATTTGGACCAAAGAAGCTCCATTACTTATTAAATGAGACCCTGAAAGCTTATTTTTTCTATAGGCAAAGTCCTTTTGGAATAGAGCTTTTAGAGCTCTGAAGGAATGTTCTTCAAAGTCAGAAAAAAAGTAGTTGTTTGACTCAGAGGGAACAGTTAAAGGACAAGCAGACTTCATGACTGAACTGTGAAAAGTGTAGATTCTTTCCTTCACTTCAAGTTGACTAAATACCAGGTCAAACCACAAGAGACATTCAAGTCTCCTCCGGTCAGTTCATTCCTTCACATCAGAAGCAATTCTTCCCGACATCCCAGCAATGCGACTGGGAGCTACATCAGAAGCAGCCTGTGTCTTAAGGACTGTGTTGTATTTTTTTTTTTCTGGCATAAATGTCTGTCAAGTTCCCTGTTTGGTTTGCTAGTTAGTGGTATGGCAGGGTGTCTTGATTTAAATTGCCTACTGAGGCAAAGAGCCAGCTTGAAAGTACTGACATATCTGATAATTCTGAATAAAGTTTGTCTTGATGTGGATCAAGGACACCCTCCTCTTGCCAGTTGCCCAATTTTTAGTTTTGTTGTAGACATGCTACTGAATTAATTACACTATTTCTCTCTATTTATTTATTTATTGGGGGGACTTCTAAGTTTGGCTTTTCAACAATTTCATTAGAATGGTTTTTGCCTTCAGTGTTTTAACCGTTTTTCCATTACATATGCCACAAATGCTTTTGCTAGGTTTTGAAGCAGAGGAGTAGGTTGGTGGTGTTGAGGGCCATGTGGAGAGAAGGGAGAGAGCAGAGCAATTTAAATCTTGAAAAACTAAGGCCATCTTTTACTAAAGTGTGCTAATTGATTAGCAGCTCTAAACACTAGGTCACTCCTTACTCCTTTAAAGAAAAGTTGTTTGAAATAGACATCATAACCAGCAACTGTATAGAATTAGGAAAAGCGGATGGGACTTGATATACCACCTTCTTGTGGTTACAATAAATAGTGTATATTTTATATATTATGCAATGACAAATGCAAACTTTATGACATAAGAACCTAAGAATAGCCTTACTGGGTCACATCAATGGTCCATCAAGCCCGGTAGCCCGTTCTCACGATGGCCAATCCAAATCACTAGTACCTAGCCAAAACCCAAGGAGTTGCAATATTCCATGCTACTGATCCAGGGCAAGCAGTGGCTTACCCCATATCTTTCTCAATAACAGACTATGGACTTTTCCTCCAGGAAATTGCCCAAACTTTTCTTAAAACCAACTACACTATCCGCTCTTACCACAACATCTGGCAATGCGTTCCAGAGCTTAACTATTCTCTGAGTGAAAAAAAAAAATGTCCTCCTATTGGTTTTAAAAGTACTTCCCTGTAACTTCATCGAGTGTCCCCTAGTCTTTGTAATTTTTGACAGAGCGAAGAATCGATCCACTTGTACCCGTTCTACTCCACTCAGGATTTTGTAGACTTCAATCGTATCTTCCCCCTCAGCCTTCTCTTTTCCAAGCTGAAGAGCCCTAACTATTTTAGTCTTTTGTTATACCATGAAAAAATCCCAACATTCATATAAAAAATATACCCAGAGAATTTAGTCCAAACGTGATATATCCAGAGTCACAAGGAATTTCAGTGGGAATTGAGCTCAGGTCCCTGGTTCCCCAGATTAATGTAATAACCTTTAGGCTACTGGAATCATTCTGCATGTTGATGGTGTCAGCATGTATATTCAGTACTCTGACTCACATGTTTTGTGATGCTGAATATTAGGGAGGGCTATGATGTGTAACTACATGGAAAAATATGTCCCATGTTGTCATGTGTTGTTCGCTAATGAAAATGAGCAGAAAAGAATTGATACTTTGGGCCCGATATTCTGGGCTCTATTCAGCCAGGAATGTTTCCTGGCTGGTTAAATAACATTTGGCCAGCTAACTACTAATATTCAGTTGGAGAAGGCCAGCTATCTCTGCTGAATAGTAGTGATTTAAAATTGGTTGGCTATATCGCCTGATAGCTACCAATTTTAAACTCTGACTAGCCAAGTTTAGCAGCCAAATTGGATTATATAAAATGCAGATCTATCTTTGGCCATTATAACTTAGCTGAAAATTGACATAGATGGCTAATGCCCCTTTTATCAAGCCGCGTTAGGGTTTTTTAAAATCACTGGTTTCTGCAGCAAAAGCTCTGATGCTCATAGAATTCCTATTTGTGGCCAGTGATTAAAAAAAAAAAACACCCTAATGTAGCTTGATAAAAGGGGGCCTAAGTTTAAGCTGGCCATAGACAGACTGACTATTCAATGCCGGTCATTGGAAACAGCCTAGCATTGAATATCGGCAGTCAGTGCCCACAGCGGGAGCTAGCTGGCCTCGCTCCCGTGGTCTCAATTTTGGTTCTTTTGTGTTTTTTCACTGTGCTGATAATTACATGCACTCTGCAAATAGAGCAAACTATTTGCAAAGAGGGTGCATTGTTTGAAAAGAGGGTGAAATCTTTTGGAAAGGGTGCTTAAAATCCTGATAATGTACACATGTGTGAATTTAAAAATATTGCTCTTTAATGACAAATGGCCACAAACCATTCTCCGGCTCTTATAGTTGGAAGTTTTTTTATACATTCTGTTGGTCTCCTGTAATTTATAAGACGATAACATGCAGTCTTTATGAGTTTATAAAATATATCCATTCTCTAGAGCAGCATGACACCTTCTTGACTTCAATTCCAAATAGCTATTATCCCGCAAAGCTACAGTAATTCTGTGTAGAGCTTAAACAAATTTTCATCAAAATCATAATGCATTTTATTCAAATGGTGAAAACTAAGGTACACAGGGGTGTATCTGTTCTTTCCTTATGTTAATTAATTTAATTTAGTTAGCTAGTGCGTTTAATTAAAAAAACAAAGAATAAAACCTAATCAGCAGTTGAATAGGTCAGAGTGAGGTGTATGAGTGATGAAACAGAAGGTGGGTCTCTGCATACATAATCCCTGCAAATCTAAGAAAAAAAAAGGTAATTATGTGCTTTAAAAAAGAAATATGAATGCATTGTAAGTGATAAGAATTGTACAGTTTAGGGGGTGAAGAATTTATGTGCACAACAGAAGGGCAGGACTTGGGTGTGATGATCTTAAGGTGGTAAAACAGGTTGAAAAGGTGGTGGCGAAATCTAGAAGAATGCTAGGGTGCATAGGGAGAAGTATGCCCAGTAGGAAAAAGGCGTTATTGATGACCCTGTATAAGACTCTGGCGAGACCTCATTTAGAATATTGTGTACAATTCTGGAGGCCGTACCTTCAAAAAGATATAAAAAGGATGGAGTTGGTCCAGAGGAAGGTTACTAAAATGGTGCATGGCCTTCGTCATAAGGCGTATGGGGACAGACTTCAAGATCTCAATCTGTATACTTTGGAGGAAAGACAGGAAAGGGGAGATATGATAGAGACGTTTAAATACCTACATGACATAAATGCACATGAGTTGAGTCTCTTTCATTTGAAAGGAAGCTCTGGAATGAGAGGGCATAGGCTGAAGTTAAGAAGTGATAAGCTCAGGAGTAATCTAAGGAAATATTTTTTGACAGAAAGGGTGGTAGATGCGTGGAACAGTTTCCCAGAAGAGGTGGTGGAGACACAGACTGTGTCTGAATTCAAGAAAGCCTGGGACAGACTTGTGGGATCTCTTAGAGAGAAGAAGAGATAATGGTTACTGTAGATGGGCAGACTGGATGGATCATTTGGCCTTTATCTGTCCCTGAACTCCCACCCCCCATTGAAGACTAGCAGGAGGAATGCCCACTCCCTCCTGCTGCCAATCCTGCACCCCCAGAAACCCCGATACCCAACAAGAAACCCCTCAAACCCCCCTAAGGCTGAAGGCCCCCCATCCCCCCATAGCTAGTATTTGAAAGTCCAGCCAAAGGGAGGTTCACACCCTTCATTTGTCAGACCCACCACTCTAAAATGGTGGGCCTTCTCCTTCCCGGTGCATTCTGGGATGGACCGGGGAGGATTCTAAAGCTATGATTGGCTCAGTGCCTAAGGCCTTTTCCATAGGAGGGAACTTAAGCACCTGGAACAACAGGACTCTTAGGTCACTCCCACTGCATCCAGGATGCACCAGGAAGTAGGCCTAAGATTCTCGTTGACCCAGGTGCCTAAGGGAGGTGCCTTAGGTTGGCCCACATGCATAAGAGAGGGGCCTTAGACATCTGAGCCAATCAGAGCCTTAGTCCCCTCCATGGTGCATCCAAGAATGCACCAGAAAAGGGAAGGCCTGCCATTTTGGAGTGGTGAGCCTGACAGCCAGAGGGTGTGAGCCTCCCTTCAACCAGACTTTCAAATACAAGGTACAGTGAAGTGGTGGGCCTGAAGATTTGGGGGTGTTGGGGGTTCTTGTTCGTGGGGTATTGGGGGTTCAGGAGGATTGGAGAGGTGGCAGCAAGAGAGAGTAGGTATCCCTCCTGCAGGTCTACAATGGGGGTGGGGGTTCAGGGGCAAGAGGGAGTGGGCATCACTCCTACTGGGGGACTTAATTGGGGGGAGGGGTTCCCTACCATGGCCACTCAGCTGATCACAGCTGGGAGATTTCCTTGCTACGATCAGCTCAGCAGCAGAGTCTATTTGAAATGTAGGCCAACATTTTGCCAAATTACATTCCAGGTGTCTATCTTGGCCCTAAGGAAACACCTAGGGCCGCTTAAGCACTCCCAAGGTCACTTCTGGGTGAAACCACATCCACACCCAGCCTTGGGTGAGCTTAAGTGTCCTGATGCATCTTCCTTAACCATGACGGACACCTACAGTGTAGGCGCCTGCCTCAGTTTTGGGCTTGTTTTTTTCCAGAAAACGTGCATCCCTATTGGCTGGTTAGACAGTGGTAGGATGCCTACCATCACCTACAATCGGGATGCTATTTATAGAATTTGTCCCTAAAACCACAATCTTAAATTTTATCCTCCAAGCAATAGGTAGCCAATGCAAATCAATAATGGGAAATGCCCCTAATATAGCTTGTTGCTGCATTCTGGGCTATCTACAAGGCCATTATCACCTACTGAGCTAACGCACACAAAAGAGCTTTGCAGTAGTCCAGAGGCAGAAGCATGAAACACTGCATAACTGGCCTAAAATTTATCACAGAGAGTAGATCTTGAAATCTCAACACCAGCCATATTTTTAAAAATACCACCTTCACAACCATGGTGATATGATTCCTAGAAGACAAAGAAGAGACCAATAATACTCCTAAACTCTTAATGGGAATCTATACTCCATCATGTACAAAACAGAGGTAGCTCTAGTCATTCCAAAAGCAGCCTCAAAATCTTGATTTTTGGCACATTCAAGTTCAAACAATTTGATGTCAATTAATCTGAGATTCCAGTTAAATGTGATGACAATAATTGAAAACCCTGCTCATAATCATCAGAAATTTTTTTTAAAGTAAGTTAATATGCAGTCATACACTACACACGTCACTGTACATAGGAGCATGCTAGCTGCTGTTGTTAAATTATAGTGGTATCTGACATCGTCAAAGGGGGCGGAGCAAACCTCCAGGCCGGTGAAACAAAGGAAGGCAAGGAGCATCAATTCTGTTTCCCCATCACAAGTCCACACTTGTGCAGTTAATATTGGTTTATTTAGCGCTTCCTCAATAGAGATCTATAAAATCTTTATGTGGAGTGGAATGCTTAAAATTAAATTAAGATCCAGACATAAAAGTCATGAGGAAGAAAAGCCACCAACCAGGAATATGCCATCAAATTGAATCTTTATTGGGTCTGGACTCAACATGGCCAGTGTTGCAGCACATAAGTGCCTTTTTCAAAAGTCAGCCACTTGTCTTTAGCACACTTGATGGTTATGTAATGTATAATATGACATTTTTTTGTAAGATGTTGTGCAGCATGATTCAGTGAACAAATTAAGAACATAAGAATAGATTTACTGGGTCTGACCAATGGTAAGTCTAGCCCAGTACCACAGTATCTAGTGCCTTCACAATGGCTAATCCAGGTCACAAGTACCTGGCAAAAACCTAAATAGTAGCAACATTCCTTGCTACCAATCCAGGACAAGCAGTGGCTTCCCTCATGTCTATCTCAATAATAGACTATGGACTTTTCCTCCAGGAATTTGTCCAAACCCTTTTTTTTTAACTAGCTATATTAACCACCCTTGTCACATCAACTGGCAATGCATTCCAGAGCTTAACTATTCTCTGAGTAGAACCCCCCCCCCCCAAATGTCCTCTTATTGGTTTGAAAAGTATCTCCCTGTAATTATAAAGGGCTCCTTGAAGAGCTTCTTACCGCGGGCCAGTGAGGTAAATGCTCCGATGCTCATTCAATTCCTATGAGCGTTGGTGCATTTACCTCACCAGCTTGTGGTAAAAAAAACTCTTCCTCAGTTTAGTAAAACCCAGTGAAAGTTAGTAAGTAGTACACAAAAACATAAGAGTTGTCCTGCTGAATCAGACAAAAATTCCATTTGGCCCATTATCTTGTTTCTAAGAGTCACAAGCACCTAGTGGAGTCCCAAAAAGTAGCAAGATTTCATGTTATTTAACATCAGGGACAAGCAGTAGCTTTCCCCAGGTTCATTGAGTTTTCCACTGGGAATATGTCCAAACCTTTTTTAAACTCAGCTACCTTAACTAACAATTAAATCAAACAGGAAAAAATATGTGTTTTTTTTTCACTCAATGCATATTGAAGCATGGAAATTCAGTGCTGAAAAATGTGATAAAAGCAGGCTGACTGGCTTTTTTTAAGATATAGAGGAACTTTTTTTTTTTAATAAACTTTATGAACTTTATTCATTTTAAACCCAGAAAAAAGTACAACATATTATTCAAATAGTTAGCAAATTAGACAGCACTTAATATCATCAAATGATACAGATATAGAGGAACATTTTTGATATGACATCTAAGTCTGAGTTTAAACATTTTTTTGAAAAACGGTCAAAAATCCTGTAGAGAAAAAGTCCATGTTCAAAGCAGAAAAAAATGTCTTTTTAAAAAAAAAGACCATTTCTATATGTGTTTGCTCTCCGTGTGCCTATTTTATTTAAAAAAAAAAAATGTTAAAAAAAAGCACAAAAAACACACATTGGGATGTAGGAGGGGGCCAGAATTCATAGCAGACAGGCCACATAGACATCCCAGCAGAGTAGCGGGTCACTCTAGGGTGGACTTCAGTGACTTTCACATGAAAGGTCCCAAATACTCATATCACCATAACCCCTTTGCAGTGTATGGTAAGCCCTCCAAAATTCATCCACAACCTACTTTTCCCAACTGTGCACCACTCCAATAGCCCTTAGACCTGCAGGTGTCACCTATATGTCAGTATAGTACAGTTTTGGTGAGATCACACTATCCATCACAAGTGTAGTAATTAGAGTGGGATATTAGCCTGGGTCCCCTTCTCTGCAGTCCACTACAATGACCATTAGGCTACTTCAAAGAATTGCTTGCTGCTCTGATATGGCTGGCCAAAACATCTGAAGCTGTCATACAGGTAGATGTTTCATTCACATTTTTAGGGGGTGGGAGGGGATCAGTGACTACTGGGGAAGTATGTTTGTATGTGTGTGTATGTGAAGTGGGGTGAGGGGTTATCTTATTTCATTAAGTTCCAATGTGCAGAAACAAAATTCTATGGCCCAGTCACTAAGGGCACGGATCGGATCAGATCCGTGAGTGATCCGATCCGATCCGTGTCCGGGGGGCTGATTCATGAATCTCCCTCATGCAAATGAGGGCGACTGGAATCATGCCCCCAACCGACCGCCCGGATCGCTCTGTAGCAATCCCAGCATGCGCAGACCACCTGTAGATGGTCTGCGCATATTTAAAGAGCAGCAATCTTTTTAAAAAAACTTTTAACTTAGCCCAGCAAGCCCGTGGTTTTAACCCGCTTTAAACCTGCAGGTTAAAACCACGGGCTCACACTGTGGGGGAAGGCAGGGCAGAAGCAGGGCAGCAAACAGGAGAGTCTGGGCCAGAGAGCGCAGGAGATTCAGGTCAGAGCAGGGTGGCAGGAGAATCACGGCAGAGAGTCGGGGAAGAAGAGAGCAGGGCGGCAAGAGAGCTGGAGAATTGCGGCAGAGAGCAAGAGATGCAGTCAGAAACCATGTGAACGACTGGTCCCCAGCAGTTGCTTGTTTGTTGATCGGCCAGCCCAGTCAGTGTTGCAGGTTTTTTTTTAGTGAATCGCTGCCTGCCTACATTTGCACACGCGGATCGAAGGATGATCGGAACAGAGGTTAGTGAATCAGGTCAGAAGTAAATCAGGTTGCAAAGGGGTCGCTAAGTGGTTGGAACTTGATCGGTGGGCTTAGTGAATCTCGCCCTATATTTTGACATTGTTTCAGTTCATTGACTGAACCATATCCACGTCATTATCTTCTTGGTTCTGTTGTGAAATTTTCAGCATCCCCTCTTAAAATGTACCCTGAAGTATATAATTAACAGAATCAAGTTTCAATTCCAGTACTAAAATACTGTAGTCTATTAAAGTCATTACCATTGAAGGAGTTCACACTCTCATAAGTATTTCAAACAATTCAAAATCCTTTTAAATGCACTTTATTTGACCAGGGACAATTGGTTAAATTTCTCCTGGCAGCTACGGTCTAGAATTACAATTTAAGATTTTTCTTTGTATTTTTTATTAACCCCAAAAGGAAAAATGAACCCATTTGTACAAAAATTGTCTTAGAATATATATATATATATATATATATATATATCTAATATAATCTAATCTAATCCTTAGGTTTGTATACCACATCATCTCCACGTTCGTAGAGCTCGACGCGGTTTACAGTAGGAGAAATAGGAAGGAACTACAACAGAATAGAAATGTAAATTATACTTAGAAAACAAATAAAAACAACCCTGGAATTATCAAAGTAGAAAGATTTGGGTATTATTCATAACACTAGGGGCTGCTGAAAAGAACTCAGCCCAACCAAGTAAAAGAATTATGTGGAGCCATGAACCTTACATAATTCCACACTTCTCTTGTGAGTTCTTGCTCACCCTGGAAAAAGCAAGGGATGCTTACGCATTGCAGCTGTGGTTCCTTTGAACACTCGGCTTCTTAGTGCTTGCTACCTCACACTGAGGAAACACTTCACCAATTATAATATTTTTGCTAAAACCTTGAGGTTTCTGAAGCGCTCCTCCTCGCAAATATCGGCAACTGCTGCTCTGAGTACAACTTTTAAGCATCTATAGCAGCTTGCAGGGTTTTTCGCCCCATATTCATTTGTCATACTGTTCTGAGTCCTAGCCAGGTAGCCAGATAATCTGGATAAACTTAAGGCAGCCTTTATGCTGTTCTAACTTTATTCAGCCAGTTACCTGTTTAGCAAACTTGCCTATCACCATTAATTGGGTATAGTAAAATTCCACCCAGGCTCCATCCTAGACTACTAGACTACACGAATACTGTCAAGACAGTCTACATGGATTTTCAGCAGCATTATCTGTATACTGCTTGTAAAAATCTGGGTATGGATCCGGTGAGCAGGATTTATCGTGGTAGAAACCAATCCTATTTAGATTAATCCCACTGAGTATCAGTCTTAAGAAAAAAAAAAAGTAATAATGGTAAAGACTACAGGCTATTGTAAGGATTAGCCCCCCAAATGTAAGGTTTTAGAGGGGTAATGGTGAAGCAAATAAGCCCAAATGATATAATGTGGCGGCCTTACAATCCCCCAGGCCCCGGGTTCGATACCCTCGTTGAAGATTCAGTAGGAAGTAAAATCAAATGACAAGCACAGCCAGAAGTGATTACATAAAGAATATAATGTGCAGAAATAGGCTTCATATTGCAGAAAAATAAGATTTATAATAATAATAATAAATTTATTCTTGTATACTGCCATTATCCAAGAGTTCTAGGCGGTTTACTGTGTAAAAAAACTGAACAATCAGTGAAGTACATACATATCATAAGATTAAAAAACCCCCCAAGATAATTACAATGTTAAGATGGCCTAATTATGTGCTAAATTTGTCAAACAAAGCAGACTTTGCTAATTTTCGAAAAGAACAGTAAGACACGGCTTATAAAGATACATCAAGCATATATTGGGTTTCAATTGTACAGAAAGAAATATAAATAAGCTTTACAAATACAGAGTGGATTCAGAGACTGCTTGTGTGTGTGCCAGGAGAGAGAGGACAGTTTACCTGCATTGCAGAGTCCGGAGGAAAGAGAGAGAGAGAGGGGAGGGAGTGATGATCCAGTCTTCAGGTTTATAAGTTTGAGGCCTGTTCTAAAACTAGAATCTATTGAAGTTAAGTAACATAGAAACATAGAAACATAGAAAGATGACGGCAGATAAGGGCTACCGCCCATCAAGTCTGCCCATACCATTGACCCCCTTTTAAGTCTACTGGCCCCCTTAACTCTACTGACCTGCTCTATTAAGTCTATATCCTAGCGACCCTATTCATTGGTATGACTCTCGCAGTGATCCCACATAGGTATCCCATTTATTCTTGAAGTCTGGGATACTGCGGGCCTCGATCACCTGTACTGGAAGCTTGTTCCAATGCTCTATCACTCGTTCCGTGAAGAAGTACTTCCTGACGTCTCCACAAAACTTCCCTCCCCTGAGTTTGAGCAGATGTCCTCTTGTGTTCGAGGGTCCTTTGAGAAGAAAGATATCATCTTCCACCTTGACCCGTCCCGTGATGTACTTAAATGTCTCAATCATGTCTCCCCTACCTTTTGTAAACTATTCGAAACAATGGTGAATAAAGTGAGTGGGGTTTGAGAGACTGAAGAAGAAGAGAGGGAGAAACTGTCCTTCACAGACTGGAGTTAAATGCAATTTCCAGTTTCATTCTGACAATGGTTTCTGATTAACCCTAGCTATCTGCGTTAGACCATGCAGCTGGGCTTACTGTATATCTTAAGCACAGACATTAACACCTCTTCGTATATCATGGTTGTATCAAAGTCTTTTGTTACTTTATTCTGAGGCTGCTTGACCATCTGCACTGACATGCCCTAAGGTCAGATATGAATGGTATGATCTCCCATAGGCCTTTGCTGACATTGGTTAGGCTACCAGAAAATGCTAACAGCTAAGGCTGGGCTCACAGCTATATTCTATATATGACACCTAAACAAATCAGCACCCACTGGAGTAGTGAGGGGTTACGAGGAGGGGGGGGTCCACCCCGGGCATGGCCCCCTGCCACGCGCATGCACCCCTTCCCTCCTACCTCTTTCATTTTTCCTGCACGAGCAGCATTACAAACTTGCTGCCTGTGTCAGTGTCACCTCTCTCTGATGTCACTTCCGGGTCCCGCACCTAGGAAGTGATGTCAGAGGAAGAGCTGACACAATGCGGGCTGCAAGTTTGTGCTGTTGCTCTCGTCTGGAAAATGAAAAAGATATGGGGGAAGGGAAAGAGGAGGTGTGGGGGGGGGCAGCCAAGAGGGCAGGGGAGAGGCACCACCGCCCCGGGCTCCACTTACCCTCACTAAGCCACTGTCAGCTCTAAAATGAATGATGCTTAGAGTGATTCTATAAAATGCCTCTAAAGTTAGGCACAGTTTATAGAATCAAGCGTTATGCCCATCCAGGCACACCCATTGCTCGTGGATCAGGCATATTCTATAATGGTGCACCTAACTTTTAGGAATGCCAACAATCTATCCATGTTCCTTGTCCAGCTTAGGATGCCTTCAGAAGCCTAAGCCCACTTTAGACACCACTACACACAATTGTATAAAGTGCACTTAACTTTTATTGAATCACGCTTTGTACATTACTTGGCGCTTAACATTTAGGCTTCAGACCAATGCTCCATCAAGCCCAGTAGCCCATACTCACGGTGGCCAATCCAGGTTACTACTACCTGACCAAAACCCAAGGAGTAGCAAGATTCCATGCTACCAATCCAGGGCAAGCAGTGGCTTCCCCCATGTCTTTCTCAATAACAGACTAAGGACTTTTCCTCCAGGAACTTGTCCAAACCGTTCTTAAAACCAGCTACGCTATCCTCTCTTGCCACAACCTCTGGCAATGTGTTCCAGAGCTTAACTATTCTCTGAGTGAAAAAATATTTCCTCCTATTGGTTTTAAAAGTATTTCCATGTAAATTAGTGCCTCCTGAATAAAAGATTATAAATGCTTCCAAGTTGATTTTTTCCAAGTCCCATGTAATAGATAGATAGATAGAAGCCACAAATATTGCTGTGTTGAATCTGTATTAGTGTGTTATGACATGCTAAGCCTAGATTCTAATGTCCTTTAATAAAAGGGCTTCTTTCATTCTTATCTGTGTTTGTTTTCTGTGGTCTTGCTGCCTTTCATCACTGTATACAGAAGAATAAGAAACAATTAGGGGCTCATAATCGAAAGAGAAAAATGTCCAAAAACCGGCCTAAGTCGGCACTTGGATGATCATAAATGAAAGACGTCCAAGTGCCAATAATAAAAATGGGTTTTCAACATATTTCTAAACGACCTAGGCCTCCATAATGCCGCTGAACGACCATCGCTAAACGGGGCAGTTCAGGAGGAGTGTCGAGGGCGGGATATGGGCGGAACATGGGCCGGCTTAGACTTAGTTGTACAGCATGTATAACCGAAAGTTATACATCCCAGGATTGACGGAACTTGGACGTTGTGACTTAGACCACTGTTCTTCAACTGCCAGTCCGCGGACTGGTACCAGTCCGTAGGAAATTTCTGCCGGTCCGCACAGGGCCGGCAAGATTAAGGTGACCATAGGTCCATTTTCAGACATCCTGTCCCGTTGTCCCCACACACTGCTTCTGGACAGCGTCCCGAAGCTGTGCTCGGGGACAACAGGACAGGCGATCATTTCCTGTCCCTCCCTGCCGCGCAATAAAAAAAGCCTCCCTCCTTCATTTCCCTGGGTCCCCTTCTCTTACCGCCCTGCCGCTGCTGCTAAAGCCAACAGGAAGTCTTCTTTCCGACGTCAATTCTGACGTCATTTCTGACATCAATCGTTGCCTGGCTGGTCCAGAACGTCCTCTCTGACGTCAGAATTGACGTCGGAAAGAAGACTTCCTGTCAGCTTTAGCAGCAGCAGCAGGGCGGTAAGAGCAGGAGAAAGGAATGAGGGAGGCTTTTTTTTTTGTGCGACAGGGAGAGAAGGAGGTAGGCAGGCAAGCAGGCTGGCTTTGGCCAGGGAGGGAGAGAGGTAGATAGGCAGGCAGGCTGGCTTTGGGGGTGGGGGTGGGACAAAGTGTGGAAGCCAGTGAGAGGGATATAGGAAGGAGGCACTGGGGGCACTAAAGAGATATGAAGGAGGCACTGGGGGCACTAAAGACAGGAAGGGACACTAAGGACATGGGAAGGAGGCACTGGGGGTACTAAAGACATGGGAAGGAGGCACTGGGGACACTAAAGACAGGAAGGGGCACTGAGGACATGGGAAGGAGGCACTGGGGGCACTAAAGACAGGAAGGGGCACTAAGGACATGAGAAGGAGGCACTGTGGGCATTAAAGACATAGGAAGGGGCGCTAAAGACTTGGGAAGGAGGCACTGGTGGCACTAAAGACATAGGAAGGGGCACTAAGGACTTGGGAAGGAGGCACTGGGGGCACCAAAGACATAGGAAGGGGCACTAAAGACATGGGAATGAGGCACTGGGGGCACTAAGGACATGGGAAGGAGGCACCGAGGGCACTAAGGACATAGGAAGGAGAGAGAAAGGGAATAGAAAGGGACAATTCTTGGGCCTGAGTGCAGAAAGAAAGAAATGAAAGAAAGGATACACAGACAGAAGGAAACGCAACCAGAGATTCATGAAATCACCAGACAGCAAAGGTAGGAAAAATTATTTTATTTTCAATTTAGTGATCAAAACGTGCCAGTTTTGAGAATTTATATCTGCAGTTTATATATTGTACTATATTTGTCTATTTTTCTATAGGTACTGATGTGACCGAGCTCGTGGAGATGGGGCGGAAACTGGGTTTTTAAATTTTAGTCCTAGTAGTTTGCTGGTCCACAAAATAATTCTTTTATTTCTGCCGGTCCACGGGTGTAAAAAGGTTGAAAAACACTGACTTAAACCATTTAAAACATGGTCTAAGTCACAAAAACCCACCTAAAGTCACCAAATAAGCACTTCAAACATATAATACAGACCCCCACACACTACCCCAATGATCACCGACCCCTCCCAACCCCATAAAAATCATAATAACACCTTTAAAATTCAGCCTCCAGAACATCATCACCTGGCAGCCTGGCATAGGAAAGCCTAGTCGTACTGCACAGAGGCATCTTAAGCCGTCTTGGGGGTGGGTTAGGGGCCCATGGAGAGGTAGACCCATGCCCATAAGCCCCTGTAATCACTGCATTGATACTTAAACATGTGCATTTCCCTATACACCCCCTAACCCCTCTTGTACTGGCATATAAGTGGCTTCTGCAGCCATAAGGGCTATTGGGGTGGTAGATAAGTGGGTCTAGGGGATTCTGGAGGTGGTTTGGTGGGCTCACCATGACTTATAAGGGAGCTGTAGTGAGGAGAAGACATGGCACTCTTTTTGTGAAGTTCACAGCAGTGCCCTGTAAGGTACCCCACTATTTAGGTGCCATGTCTGGTTGTTCAGGCCATCACTTTGCAGATCCCTCCGACATCCAACAGGGCTTGTTCTAGGCGTTTTTGACTTGGACGAAAAGCTGGATGAAAATGTGATATAAAGATGGACAATTTAGCGACCTGGATGATCAGATCGGCAGGACGTATACTTAGATGATTTTTGAAACAAAAAAATTTTGGATGCATTTTTCAAAAATGTGTCCTAGGCTGTTTTTTTTTTACTTTGGATGACTTGCGACTTAGATGAAAACGGACTCAGACGTTCCTTTCGATTATGCCCCTCTTAGCTTCTACATTTAACTCCCCTCTATCCATAAGTCTGACAATGCCACTTTTGCAATACTTTTTAAATCATTGGGAAAAACGTTCACATCTCAAACACATTGCAACTTCATTCTCACAGAATGATAAACCATCAGCAAGGAATTCCAAAGTTCTGTGCGCTGCTCAGCCGGAAAACACTAGTGACATAATCTATTACTCAGATACACTGACCCTCTTTTCTAAAATGCTCCAAAGACCAAATAAATAACCTCATATCAAATCCTTAACTTCAAAGGCAGCTAGTGCAAGCATAGATCAAAGGAATGAGTCTATTGCAGCAAAACTTTGCACATACTGCAATTTCTTTAAAGTCGCAATCCCTGTCAAAAACGGTGAATATTTCCTAAAGACATGCTAAACCACAACCCTATACATATGAGTCTAAATAAAGATAAGAACATAATAGCCTTACTGGGTCAGACCAGTGGTCCATCAAGCCCAGTATCCCGTCTTCACGGAGGCCAATCCAAGTCACAAGTACCTGGCAAAAACCCAAATAGTCGCAGCATTCCAGAACTGAGATTGTGATGTCATAATGCCTCGTTCCACCAGTGCCTCATAGCCATCCTCATCAGTGATGTCACAATGGCTTGATTGTCCTATACTTGGCTCACATAAGAACATAAGAATGGCCTTACTGGGTCAGCCCAATGGTCCATCTAGTCCAGTATCCCGTCTTCATGGAAGCCAATCCAAGTCACAAATACCTGGCAAAAAACCCAAAATGGTGCGCTAAATCAACGCGTGCGCTAACCGGTAATGCATCCATAGGATAACATGAACGTGTTAGCGTTTAGTGTGTGTTTAGCACGTGCTAATGTTTAGCGTGCGCCAAAGAGCATAGCGCACCTTTGTATAAGAGGGGGTTAGAGTACCTGAATGTAAAAACTGCACTGATGGTCTTGTGAAAGGTGGTACGCAGGTAAGGCTAGACTCAGTTAGGGCACTGGTCTTTAACTTAAGGGCCGCCGCGGGAGCGGACTGCGGGGCACGATGGACCACTGGTCTGACCCAGCAGCGGCAATTCTTATGTTCTTAATAAACATATGTTATATAACAAAAGTAGAAAAAAACTTGATGGTTACCTATCAATTAAATACAATATATAGAACCACCAAAATAAACCAAAATGACACGATATAATTTCTCTTTTTTCTCTATTTATTTCTCTATTTTTAGACGGGAACAAGCCTCGGAATATTGAGCATTAGATTTTCACCCATTCAGGGTTCTTTCAGAGAGAAAGACATTTTTTTTCTCTTACTCACATTCACATCACTGGCTTGAACCCATCCTCCCTACCTTTTTTTTCCTAACATTAAGTATAAATTTTATTTCTTCAATAATTTTCATTAAAACTACTATTTAATACTTTTTAATACTGCTTGATACTAAAGGGACTGTGTAATTCATTCACAATACAGACTATTTAAACCTCACAGTTCATTTCAAAGACTCTGTACCGACAGAAAGTGCACTAGTGCAAAAGTGTACTAGTGCTTAAAGATTCCATTTCATAAAGTGCCATTTCAAAAAGTGCATATGTGCTGTAAACTTTTAAACTTCATAGAGCTTAAAGTATTTAGCTTTGTTCTTATGCTCTTTAAGACCCAGGACCGTTGCTTGCTACTCTCATTCAAACGTGGCCCACGTTTCGCAGGATCAAATGACATCCCCGCTGCATCAGTGAAGAGTCTTTTTGCAACGCTTATCTGGGCTACAAATGAACTCCTGCTGGTTCACAGCGAGTATTAAATAGTAGTTTTAATGAAAATTATTGAAGAAATAAAATTTATACTTTAATGTTGGGGAAAAAAAAGGTAGGGAGGATGGATTCAAGCCAGTGATGTGGATGTGAGTAAGAGAAAAGAAATGTCTTTCTCTTTGAAAGAACCCTGAATGGGTGAAAATCTAATACTCAGTATTCTGAGGCTTGTTCCTGTCTATAAATAGAGAAATAGATAGAGAAAAAAAGAAATTATATCCAGTGTAATTTTGGTGGTTCCTTAATAATAAATATAAACATAAAAGAGACCTTTATTCTATACATGACAACTGTTTTACATGCAGAGAAAGGCTTTTATAAAATTGGATGACTACATACTGCAAATTAGTCCTGGTCATTAATGGAGAAAGCCAAATTGTGGCCATTTTAGAGCCATGCTAAAAGGTGGCCTTAGCACATGCATAATAAGCCATACCTTAAAAATAGTGCAGGCCATCTTTTACCACGGCTTAGTTAAAGGGCCTCTGTGTATGCTATTCAGTATGGATCTGGGAACCTATCTTATAAAGACACAAATATGCTTGGCATCCTCAAATTAGGGGAATGTCAGGGAATGTGGTGAAATCAGTTAGCTTAGAGGGGTTTAGAAAAGGTTTGGATAATTTCCTAAAAGAGAAGTCCATAGGCCATTATTGAGATGGCTTGGGGGAAATCCGCTGCTTATTCCTATGATAAGCAGCACAAAATCTGTTTTACTATTTGGGATTTAGAAAAATACCTGGGACCTGGGATTGCCACTGTTGGAAACAGGATACTGGGCTTGATGGACCTTTGGTCTGTCCCAGTATGGCAACTTTTATGTTCTTATGTGAGTCAAATATAGGATAATCAAGCCATTGTGACATCACTAATGAGGTTGGCTCTTAGGCATTGGTGGAATGAGGCATTATGACATCACAATCTCGGCTCTGGAATGTTGCTACTCTTTGGGTTTCTGCCTGGATCTTGAAACCTGGGTTGGCCACTGTTGGAAACAGGATACTGGGCTTGATGGACCTGTGGTCTGTCCCAGTATGGCAACTTTTATGTTCTTATGTGAGTCAAATATAGGATAATCAAGCCATTGTGACATCACTAATGAGGTTGGCTCTTAGGCATTGGTGGAATGAGGCATTATGACATCACAATCTCGGCTCTGGAATGTTGTTACTCTTTGGGTTTCTGCCTGGATCTTGGAACCTGGGTTGGCCACTGTTGGAAACAGGATACTGGGCTTGATGGACCTGTGGTCTGTCCCAGTATGGCAACTTTTATGTTCTTATGTGAGTCAAATATAGGATAATCAAGCCATTGTGACATCACTAATGAGGTTGGCTCTTAGGCATTGGTGGAATGAGGCATTATGACATCACAATCTCGGCTCTGGAATGTTGCTACTCTTTGGGTTTCTGCCTGGATCTTGGAACCTGGGTTGGCCACTGTTGGAAACAGGATACTGGGCTTGATGGACCTTTGGTCTGTCCCTGTATGGCAACTTTTATGTTCTTATGTGAGTCAAATATAGGATAATCAAGCCATTGTGATAATCACTAATGAGGTTGGCTCTTAGGCATTGGTGGAATGAGGCATTATGACATCACAATCTCGGCTCTGGAATGTTGTTACTCTTTGGGTTTCTGCCTGGATCTTGGAACCTGGGTTGGCCACTGTTGGAAACAGGATACTGGGCTTGATGGACCTTTGGTCTGTCCCAGTATGGCAACTTTTATGTTCTTATGTGAGTCAAATGTAGGATAATCAAGCCATTGTGACATCACTAATGAGGTTGACTCTTAGGCATTGGTGGAATGAGGCATTATGACATCACAATCTCGGCTCTGGAATGTTGCTACTCTTTGGGTTTCTGCCTGGATCTTGAAACCTGGGTTGGCCACTGTTGGAAACAGGATACTGGGCTTGATGGACCTTTGATCTGTCCCAGTATGGCAACTTTTATGTTCTTATGCCTATGCTGCCTTTGTAAAATATGTTTAAAATAGGCATGGTTTTATATTTCTGACAAGCATCTAGTTATAAAATTAAGCCCTTTAACCAGTTTAACTACCATCCCTCTAAAATGGGACAATCTCATGGTTACATGGAGGAGTGTGTGGCATGGTGGTTGAAGCTACAGCCTTAGCACCCTGGGGTTGTGGGTTCAAACCCCGTGCTGCTCCTTGTGACCCTGGGCAAGTCACTCAGTCCTCCATAGCCCCAGGTACGTTAGATAGATTGTGAGCCCACCGGGACAGATAGGGAAAATGCTTGAGTACCTGATTGTAAAACCGCTTAGAAAACCTTGATAGGCGGTATATAAAATCCTAATAAACTTAAACTTAAACTTTCTGTTGTGACTACTTCCACAGTGTTTTGCTTGCCATGATAGACACACCATCAATCTAGCACGAAGACGTCTCATTATCAGGGGGATATTTTGTAATGCCAATTATGATTCTGAAAGATTGACCAACCAAATCACGTCAATGGGGGGAAATCATTTCTCGACATCTGCAATAATGTTACTTCACTTTTTATGCAAAGTTTTTCAAAGTTGTTGGCAAGTCAAGTTGGTTTACATGACTCTTTCGACCCTTTTAGCTTAGCAAAGCATTCTTTTTAAAGAGCTGTCTGTTTAAGCTGCCTCAGAGACAAGACAGGGCATTTTGATGGATGATTGCCCTGGCAGTTATACAGTACTTCTCTAGCGCCTCAGAGAAACACTTCAGCAATTTAAATGTGGCCATTTTTTAAATCCATTTGATAACATATTCCTTAATGTGCATACAACATTTTTCAATCACACTGCATGACATTTTAAAATCTATTGTCTTTTATCATATTTGTTTAAATAAAAACACCATAGTTCACCTTTGATGCAAATGGAATGTGATATATTTGGATAATATTATATAATTGGGGGAAAAAATATAATCAGTGCAATTGTTTGTCTTTCTCTTTCTTGGTTTTGCTAGAACTACTATAGAGTATTATTGATTCTTTTTCTGCTTCATTAACCCCCCCCCCTACATCTTTTTACAAAACTGTAGTACAGGCTGGCCTACTGAATGTTCTGCGCTTCTCCCGACACTCGTAGAGTTCCTTTGAGCGTCAAGAGCAGTGCAGAGAATTTGACGTGCCGGCTTGTGCTAAAAACCCTTCCGCAGTTTTGTTAAAGGTGGGGTAAGTTTTATTAATTTTTTATTAATGTGTTCCTTTGATAGGATACAGAAAACTATTGAAGGGGTAAGTTGATTCTGAAGATGCATTATGAGAAACTAGGCTGAACTTTGGTAGTCTCTGCACTCTGATTGAAATCTACAAAATCCTGAGTGGAGTAGAACATGTACAAGTGGATTGATTTTCACTCTGTCAAAAATTGCAAAGACTGAGGGACACTCGACGAAGTTAGAGGGAAATATTTTTAAAACTAATAGGAGTAATTTTTTTTTCACTCAGAATAGTTAAGCTCTGGAACGCATTGCCAGGGGTTGTGGTAAGAGCGGATAGCGCAGCTGGTTTTAAGAAGGGTTTGGATAATTTATTGGAGGAAAAGTCCATAGTTTGTTATTGAGACAGACAAGGAAGAAGCCTCTGCGTGCCTTGGATCGTTAGCATGGAATGTTGCTACTCCTTGGGTTTTGGCCAGGTACTAGGGATCTAGATTGGCCGCCGTGAGAACAGGCTACTGGGCTGACCCAGTAAGGCTATTCTTACTCTTTCATATCCATTCATCTTTTGTCCTTTCATATCTTTTCTAAATATACTCATATTATGAAATTGCAGGACTTATATTAGTCTGGCTGTGACATCTGTCATCCCATTGATTTCCCCCCTCCTTCCCCCATTTTGGAAATTTAGTTCCACTGTTGCATATTGCTGAATTAGAAAGATTGTACAAATCTCAAGTATGTTCTTCTTTGTATTATAAACATGGGTGAGTCAAATTTTCTTTAAAAAAAAAAAATCAATGTGATGTTGGGGGATCAGATGAATATGGGTAGGGACACTGCAGCAATGACACAATCTTATGGTTATTTCTCAGACTCGCCCTTCACTGCACGCTTTTGTGGCTGCTCCACTCTATCTTCCACGGCATGTAACATGATGCCCGTGGACAGTCGGCCCTGTGTTGTTAATGTAGTGCAGATACAGGACACTCCCCCCTGCATGTATAGTGCAGGCTTTACATTTATCACATGTTATTTTTGTGTGTTAAATATGCTGTAAGTGCAAAATTTTTATCGCTTTAGTAAAAGGTTCCCTATATCAAAGAAGACATAGAATCAAACTATATAAAAGAACAGCAAGAAACAAATTGTAAAACTTTGTGGAAAGAAATGGTGTGCGATGGGGAAGCAAAAAACAAAAGGAATTGACCTCAAAGTATCCACAAAGGCTTTTATGTGGATGATTTATTTTTATGTGGATGATTTCAGTGTACCTTTGGAGCTTTGACACTTTCAAATAAAGTCCATTTAGGAACATCGTCACTCCGCAGTGTGATGGGGAAGAGCATGTTAGTGGAAAAGTGCTATCGTCTCTTGGAAAGGACAAAGAAAAAGACAGTGGGAGACCACAGGAGTTAGCTGGGCTGACTCCCACGCTTGGCACTGAGCCTGGATATTCAATGTTGGGCTATTTCTATGTCTGTAATTAAATATCCAGTTTATTGTTGGCTGCTGTAAACTTAGCCAGCTCATTTAATATTCAGCATTGGCCGGCTAAGTTTATAGTGACCAAAGATAGACCAACTATTTATAGTACATGGCCCAATTTGGCTACTAAACATGGCCAGCTAATGCTTTAAATTTCACGACTAGATATCTAAGTGACTACCGGTAGTTACTAAAGGCCAGATTCTGTAAATGGTGCTTCGGCGGCCACTTAAAAAACGGCCGCTGATCGTGTTTCAGTCATACAATGGCACCATTTACAGAATTGTGTTTTTTGTCGAAGGTGAGCGCTGGAAATGTAGGCCAGGGTTTTAAAGGCCTACATTTCTGGCACCTGCTTTTGATGAGAACCAAATCTACGGAGTTGCCTTAGAATGCCTAAGGTCACGTACAGTGATAACCATGCCTACTTTGACTTAGGCGTTCTAAGGTGCTTCCATAACCATGATGAAAGTGCCATTTATATAGGCACTGGTAGGCACCTACATTTTTTAAAAATTATGTTTAAAACTTTTTAAATGGCTTTACCAATTATGTTAGGCACAAGAAGTGCACCTAACTTAAGGTGTCATTTATAGAATTTGACCCTAAGTGCTAATATTCAGTGGTCATCTTGTGCTGAAAATTAGCACTTAGCCAGCTAATTGTTATTTAACCAGCCAGGAGCCATTACTGGCCAGTTAAATAGCACTGAATATTGGCTGGAGTGAAATGGAATCAGAAAATAGGAAGGCTGTCAAAAGTAGTACCACAGAGAAACCATAAATACACTGTGGAGAGACTATGATCCTGAATTGGACTTTATTAAAAAATATATACAGTCAAACCTCAGTTTGCGAGTAACAAGTTTCAAGTTTCAAGTTTATTTTTGACTTGTTGGATCGCTTAATTTAATTTGCTAAGCGATTTACAGATAAAAATATATATAACAGATTAATTAAAATTAGATACATTAACATAAAAACTAATAAATAAAATCATACAGACTAGCAGACACATTAGGAAAGAATGGGTAGAACTACAATTGTATATATTAAAAGAATATTAATGGTAAAAAAACAGCAGGTATGGGGAATATCAGAGAAATAAAAAAGTGGAAAGAAAAAGAATCAATAAAATTAAATTCATACATTAAACGCGTCTTTAAAAAGGAAACTTTTTAAACTACTTTTAAACTGTTTCAAATCCTTTTCTACTCTGAGATACTGGGGCAAACTATTCCATAATTGAGGGGCTATAACAGAAAAAATGTCAGTGCGACGAGTTCCAATAACCCGGCTTGCGAGTGTTTTGCAAGATGAGCAAAACATTCTCGCAAAATTTGTCTCGCAAACCAAGTGTTGACTCGATTTGCGAGCACCCAACCCGAGAACCGGCATCGCTCCCCCCCGCTCACAAAGGCCCCCCCCACTCGAATCGGCACCCTCCCACGTGAACCGGCACCCCCCGCCTGACCAACTTGAACTCACCCCCCCGTCTGGCACCGGCACGAGAACCGGAGAATTAGAAGGGCTTGAGCATGCGCAGATGCATGCTCAAAGCGGCAGAGGCAGGAAGAAGATCTTCAAGCGGCACCGGCACGTCCTGTGGGCTGCGTGCCGGTGCCAGACGGGGGGGTGAGTTCAAGTTGGTTGGGTGGGGGGTGCCTGTTCACGCGGGGGAGGGGCCCTTTGCGAGCGGGGGCGGAGCAGCGCCGCTGGCCTCGGGGGGGGGGGAGTGGGAACGTATCAAAGCAAGTTTCCATTATTTCCTATGGGGAAACTCGCTTTGATATACGAGTATTGTGGTTTACGAGCATGCTTCTGGAACGAATTATGCTCGTAAACCAAGGTTCCACTGTATTAAAAAATAAACATAGCAATCAGTTCAAAAATTTTAATGGTTTTATAAGAACATAAGAACATAAGCAGTGCCTCTGCCGGGTCAGACCACAGGTCCATCCCGCCCAGCAGTCCGCTCCCGCGGCGGCCCAAACAGGTCACGACCTGTCTGTATCACCAGAAGGGGCTCCCTTGCCACCTTGGTTTCTCATTTAAGTCCTGTCTTCCTATCGAGGTCCTAACCCTCCGGTCTTGCACATGCACGACCTGGTTTGGTTTCTATACTCATTACCTGGTTAGCTTTCTAAACTTGTGTTACATCCCAGCTCCTCCCTCAGTATCCCACGATCCCTTTATCCTTCAGGAATCCGTCCAATCCCTGTTTGAATCCCTGTACCGTATTCTGCCTGATCACTTCCTCCGGTAGCGCATTCCAAGTGTCCACGACCCTTTGGGTGAAAAAAAACTTCCTTGCGTTTGTTCTGAACCTATCTCCCTTCAGTTTCTCCGAATGCCCCCTCGTACCTGTTGTCCCCTTCAGTCTGAAGAATCTGTCCCTATCCACCCTCTCTATGCCCCTCATGAACTTGAAGGTCTCTATCATATCTCCCCTGAGCCTCCTCTTTTCCAGAGAGAAGAGCCCCAGCCTATCCAACCTCTCGGCGTATGGGCAGTGTTCCAGCCCTTTTACCATTTTCGTTGCTCTCCTTTGGACTCTCTCAAGTACCGCCATGTCCTTCTTGAGGTGCGGCGACCAATACTGAACGCAGTATTCCAGATGTGGACGCACCATCGCTCGATACAATGGCATGATGACTTCCCGTGTTCTGGTTGTTATGCCCTTCTTTATGATGCCAAGCATCCTGTTGGCTTTTTTCGAGGCTGCTGCGCACTGTGCAGATGGCTTCAGTGATGCATCCACCAGCACACCCAAGTCTCTCTCAAGTCTGCTGTCTCCCAACAATACCCCCCCCAATTTGTAGTTGAACAACGGGTTCTTTTTCCCTATATGCATGACCTTGCATTTGTCCACGTTAAAGCGCATTTGCCATTTGTTTGCCCAGTCTTCTAGCTTGTCCAGGTCTCTTTGTAGGTCCTCACACTCCTCCCTGGTCCTAACTCTGCCGCACAGTTTGGTATCGTCTGCAAATTTTATAACCTCGCACTTTGCCTCCTTTTCCAGGTCATTGATAAATATGTTAAAGAGTAATGGCCCCAGCACCGACCCTTGTGGTACACCACTCGTGACTCCCCGCCAGTCAGAATATTGACCCTTTACTCCGACCCTCTGCAGTCTGCCCGACAACCAGTGCTTGATCCATCTGTGCACATCCCCTCCCACCCCGTGGTTCCACAGCTTCTTAAGCAGCCTTTCATGTGGCACCTTGTCGAAAGCCTTTTGAAAATCGAGGTAAATGATGTCTATGGGTTCCCCATTGTCCACCCGACTGCTTATTCCCTCAAAGAAGTACAGAAGGTTCGTTAAATAAATGAATGTTAACGTGGCAAGAGACATGCATGCTGCATCAATACAAAGAGTCACAAAACATAATATAATACAGCAAGCAGACCCACATAAAAACCTTAAGGACCTAGTCCGCTCGGAATGTTGGACCCAACACGGTCCGTGTTTCGACAGTAGTCTTCCTCAGGGGTCCCTGCTAGTCCTAGGATGAAAGATACATGGAAAGGCTAAACAATCCAAAAGTACAGATGCGTAGAAGCTCCGCATATGATGCGCTTCAAAATCAAATCAATAAAGCCAGCTAATTGCTATTGAGCCATTCCTGGCCAGTTAAATAGCACTGAATATTGGCCGGAGTGAAATGGAATTGGAAAATAGGAAGGCTATCAACAGTAAAGGGAGATTTATTACTCCAATATAGATTGGGTAAGTGCCTCATTGGAACATGCTAGGAAGTTAATTTTTCTGGATATCATAAATGACTGTTTAATGGAACTACTAGTCCTAAAACAGACAAGGAGAATACTACTATTTCTGCAAGTGTTTTCGAAAAGGCTCCGAAATATTAGTGGAAATTTGCACAACTCAACTTGGAAGTCTCAATTTCAGTTTGTATGTTCTTTCTAAAATCTGCCTTTTTTTTATGTCAGATCACATACCAAAAGGACTGTTCATAACTTCACTGATACAACATATGCGAGAGAAGGTACCACACTCTAATTTGCAATTCCAATAGGTTTCTGTATCTTTGTCTTTTAATTCTGAAACTTTCACTACTGTCCAAAATGGCCTCTGAGCAATAAAGTTTAGGGACTGGATAGCAGAGTTGGAGTTAGAGGTTTTAAATTGAGAAATCCAATATAAGAACATAAGAATAGCCTTACTGGGTTAGACCAATGGTCTATCAAGTCCAGTAGCCCGTTCTCATGGTGGCCAATATAGGTCACTAGTACCTGGCTAAAACCCAAGGTGTAGCAATATTCCATGCTACCAATACAAGGCAAGCATTGGCTTCCCCCATGTCTTTCTCAATAACAGACTATGGACTTTTCCTCCAGGAACTTGTCCAAACCTTTCTTAAACCAGCTATGCTATCCGCTCTTACCACATCCTCTAGCAATGTGTTCCAGAGCTTAACAATTCTTTGAGTGAAAATAAATTTCCTCCTATTGGTTTTAAAAGTATTTTCGTGTAACTTCATCGAGTGTCCCCTAGTCTTTGTAATTTTTGACAGAGCGAAAAATCGATCAACTTGTACCCGTTCTACTTCGTTCAGGATTTTGTAGACTTCAATCATATCTCCCCTCAGCAGTCTCTTTTCCAAGCTGAAGAGCCCTAATCGTTTTAGTCTTTTCTCATACGAGAGGAGTTCCATCCCTTTACCATCTTGGTCGGTTTTTTTGAACCTTGTCCTGCAATTCTGCTTTCAGGACTCTAAGGCCCATATTCCATAAATGGAGCCTTAACTTGGGTGTCAGTAGGCGCCCTACTGGCAGATAAGTTAAGAGCAAAACACTGTTTAAAAGACCTTTTAAAACAAATTTCAAGGTGCCTACCGGCAGCTAAAAAAAACTGCTTCAGAATTGTGTCTACATAGGTGCTTTATGGCGCCTAACACCACTATAGGCATGGCTAATGCCAAAAGTGGTGTTAAGTACCATAAAGCGCCTAAGTAGGTATGATTTATATTATAGATAGGTGCCAGAAATGTAGGCCTTGAAAACCCTGGCCTACGTTTTTGGCACCCACCTTTCCCAAAGGCGTGATTCTCTAAATGGTGCAATCGTGTGATTGACACGTAATCATCAGCTGCTTTTATGATGGCTGCTGAAAACAGCACCATTTAGAGAATCCGGGCCTAACTGTCCCTATGTATCATTTTCCTTTATTCAGCTTAAGCAGCCCATAAATATAAGTATATCTACCAAGAATGTGTGATATGTTCATGCGCATTTCCTGAGTTTCCAATTATTCCAAAGGAAACTGTAATTCAGGTTTCCTAGTCATGAAACGATGTTTTAATTGAAACCATTAAACATAGGCTCATATAATTGGTTGGTTTACAGACACTGATTGAGTGTTGGGTGTATTGCTCCATTATAATAGGGCTGCTGTGGCTTGGTCGTTTTCATTTCTATCATGAAATCATATGACCTCTTGATGATACGCAGCCTAAAGTTTATCAATCTTTGGTCTTGAGAGCCTTCAGTTTGTAAAAGACTAATCTGGGATGTTTACCTTTCCCCACAAAAAAAGACAGATAACATCCACTTAATTTGCCTATATACCCTATTTAAGAAAGATCTCACTTAAAATAAAATTTAGTTTGGGTATATTCATTTTAATGGCCTCTAACCTGACCTATTAGGAAAGTAGTAGAGACCACTGACTATACATTCTCTTGACCATGTCTAAAGCTTCTTGAATATTTTATATGTGCAAAACTTATTCTTAAATATTTCATATATTTTTCCTGTTAATGAAAGGAATACAACTGGATCAGATCACTTGTAACACAACAGCTTACTCATGATCTTGTTAAAATCTCATGCAAAGTGTTGAGTCATTAGCAGAAGATATCAACTTCCTCTATCCATTTGAACAGTTGGTAAATCATTCAAAACTGTAGATAGTTCCAAGGTTTATTTGACACCTTCTCTAACCTCATATATTGATTAAACCACATATCCCTTCTCAAAGACTGTAACCTCGGCACTCGCACTGGACCCATACATTCTCACTCACTACCAATAAATGCAACACCAAATTGTTGGTGAAAATTGGTTGCTGCTCATTTATTAACAAATTTGTTTAAACATTCAACTACTTAACTCTCCTTCCCCCCCCCCCACCCCATGCTGCCTGATGGCCTTAAATACCCACCTCCTAAATTAGAAGGCTACAAGGTGCCTTTCTACCTCTCACAACCACAGCTGTTAATGCTTTAATTAACTTTGAGATGGGCCTTGTGGTGACGCCAAGACCTTGCCTTGGGTTAGCATAATATCACCATCCATCCCTTGTCCTTTAGCCCCATACTCCATTTCTTCCTTTCACCTTTTTCATAATGGCCTCCTGGCTTGACCCCATTACTGCATAACTGTGACCCTAATCACCACCACAACCCTCTTGGCATCCTTCCCCCTCCTCCTACTGCCCTAGGGCAGGCAGGAACTGCTCAGCCAGGCTCCGATCCTGAAGCCCTTTGTCTACTTCCTTTCCTCCCAACCTTCCCACCTTCTCCCTATCTCTAGTTCCCCTCTTCCAATCACATTCATCTTTCTTCTTTCCCCCTTCCCTTCTTCCCCTTCTCTCTCCATCCGGTTGCCACATGCCCCTGCTCCACTGATCATTAATCTACCAGGAATCTGATTTTTCTTCTGGTCACCTCTTTACTCATACCTCCCCCAGTCCCCAAACCTTCATATTACTGGCTCCTTTCTTCTCAGTATCTTCCATCTCCCCTTCCCTATCTTACCCCCCCCCCTCCTTTTTATGTTAGGGTCCAATCTCTGCCAAGGTTAATAACCTTCTGGTAACTCCAGGGGTCCTCAAATATTCACTAAAATGATTCCTCCAAAGTACTATCTTGCAGTGTTTTGCACTGAGGAAAGAACAGACACAAATGTAAGGCATCAAACTACCAGCACTTCAGAAAATAATTAGAGCTTAAGAGCTCTAGTACAAGAACTGTGCCATCTTTATAACTGCACCAATCTTGCTTTGAAATTAACTCTGAATGGCGAATTACATTTGTTACAGGTCCAAGGATAACATACACAACACATTTGTCACTAGGGCGTCTTTTTACTAAGGTGCACTAGTCATTTTAGCACACGCTAAACGCTAATGCGTCCATTATAGTCCATGGACGCGTTAGCATTTAGCGCACACTAATATTTAGCATGCGCTAAAACGGCTAGCGTGCCTTAGTAAAAGGACCCCCTAGATGATCCATAGTGATGAGAGAGTTCCTAGAAAATAGTGGGTGCATTAGATTTTTTGTCAATAATTATGGCACGTTTTAAATGTCTGTGTTACACCAATGCAACTTACTCTAGATCTAAGAACTTGCATGGGAGTTTAGAACAGGTAGCATTTTAACATAAGTATATAGGGGAAACAAAGATTCTAGAATGTTCCTGTCAATAATAGTTTAAATTGCCCAGGTCCATCCCTCTAGAGCTGCTATTCGGCAGTATTTTCTCTTTTCTATAGAATAGGCAAGGTATTTGTATAAATGTACATGCTTTGTTTAGAACTTCACAATAGACTTCTAATCAGCAACTCGTACGACTAACATGCAGCCCCCTTGCACAACTTAATCTAAGTATAATTATTTATTTGGTTTTATATCCCATCCTCCCAGGAGAGCTCAGAATGGGTTAAAAGTTTACTTACATAACAAAGCTTGGTACAATATGACACAACAAACGTGGCACAGTGTGACACAGCATGACAAGCACTGTACAACAAACATAGGATGGCAGCTTAGCATGGCAGACATAGTCATATGTGCAAGTATAGTACAGTATGATAAGTGTAGTATTGCAAGCATGGCAAACAAAGTACGGCAGACATAGGACTCCTTTTATCAAGACGCGCTAGCGGGGTTAACGAGCGTGACATTTCATCACGGGTTAACTCCCACGCTTGCCTAAAAACTAACGCCTGCTCAAGGGAGGCGTTAGCGGCTAACGCGGCCGGCGGTTTTTTGCGTGGTATTACACATGTTAAACTGCTAGCGCGGCTTGATAAAAAGAGCCCATAGTATTATACATGGTGAACATAGTATTATATATATATATATATAAACATAGCATAGCAGACAAAGCATAGTAAACCTAGTATTATGTATACAAATGTAGCAAGGCGTATCTAGTGTATCGGCCGCTGGAAGAAGATGACGAAGGGAACCTCGTCTTTCGGTAAACGCCGCAACAAGACGCACACTTTGTGCCGTCGGTGTGGATCCAAGGCTTACCATCTCCAGAAGTCTACCTGTGGTAAATGTGGATATCCAGCCAAGCGCAAAAGAAAGTATAATTGGAGTGCTAAAGCCAAAAGGCGCAATACCACGGGTACTGGCCGCATGAGGCACCTGAAAGTTGTCTACCGCAGATTCAGGAATGGATTCGGTGAGGGAACAACACCCAAACCTAAGAGAGCAGCTGTAGCAGCATCCAGTTCTTCTTAAAGAATGTGTTTTTTGGGGGTCAAAATAAATAAAATAAAAAAACAAATGTAGCAAGGCAAACATAGATTGGCAAAACAGTATGCAAAATGTGGATAACCTAGTATGACATGACAGTATGGCACTCAACCTGGTAGACATGGTGGACATGGGATAGCAATTATTGTGTAGTGGATAGAGCACGTTAATTTGTAGCATGGTAGACAAGTAATGGCATATATAGTAAGAAAGATACAATGTATAGTAGAGTAGGAGAAAAAGGTGATAGCATGACAAAGACACGGTGACTTAGTAGGGTAGATGGGCCATATAAAGTGTGACAGTTCTTGGAATGGTGGGCAAGGTGCATCAACGTTTGAGATTTGTGACAGCAGAGGTCTGGTTCTCTTCTTTGTTAGGTTTGGGATTTGGGTAGGTGCACTCTAAGATGGTCATGGGAAGAGTTGGGTTTTTATTGCCTTCCTGAATATCAGTAAACCTAATGATTTTATGTAGGTGGGTAGTTTGTTCAGAAGCACGGCAGGTAGTAGAAGTATAATCTTTTTTGTGCAGTCTCAAGGTGATTCTGAGGGTGTGCATAATCATTTTTCTTGTGAGCGTAGCAGTTGACTTGGGATGTAGGGTAGTAGTTTGTTCACCAAATAGGCCAGTATCTTGTCATGGAAGAGTTTGTAGGCCATTACTAGGCCTTTGAATATACATCATTTGTCGATTGGCAGCCAATGGGCAGCATGCAGTGTTGGGGAGATTGGGTCTCGTATGTGAAGGTTCTTCAAGAGTCTGATAGTGGCATTTTGCACTCATTGTAGTCAATGGGTGTTTTTGTAGTAAGCCCATTTAGGAGCATGTTACAGTAGGCCATATGGGAAAGGACGAAAGCATATAGTAGTTGAGCAGAGTTCAGCTCTGAGAAGTACTGTCTGATTTTCCGTAGCTGCCAGAGGTAGTAGAACGAGGCAGATACTACTTGGAAGATATTGTCAGATAGCAAAAAATCACCATCAAGGATCACCTTCAGACTGTGTACTTTGTCTTTGGCCATCAGGGTGGCATATTCCCAGGATACCGACGGGCATGCGAGTTCGGTTTCATCTCTTCTTATCCAGAGTTGTTTGGTTTTCGCTGTGTTTAGTTGCAGCTTGTTTTGGGTCATCCAGGTTTTTATTTCTGAAAGGTAGTCATGTAGTTTTGAGTTTTGAGTGTCCTGGTTCAAGTCTAGTGGTAGGTACAGCTATATGTTATCAGCGAATGAGTGGAACTTTATTTGGTATTTTAAGGCAATGTCTATCACCACTCTGATATAAAGGTTGAAAAGCAAAGGGGACAGGAAGGCGCCCTGCAGTACTGTATATTTTATCAGTAGGACAATTTGGGTCCTATGGTTCAAGAACAATGAGAACCATTGGAGCACTTGATCCTTTATTCCAATGGTTGAGAGTCTGGCAAGGAAGCAGTGGTGGTCAATGGTATCAAAGGAGGCTAGAAGAACCAGTACTTCATCACTCCTTTTGTCTAGTATGTTCCAGCAGTCATCAATAATGTATGCTAGGACCGTTTCCTTAATGTGGAATTTTCTGATTGGTAAGAGGAGAGGGTATTCTGTCTGTCAACAAAGACTAGGAATTGTGATAGTACAGTCTTTCAAGGATCTTGGAGACAAAGGGGAGGTTGGAGACCAGTCTGTAGTTGACAGATTCATTTGGATCAAGTGTCATTTTTTTAAGATCAGTCTGCTGATTTCCAACTTTGTGGTACTACTCCCGATTGCAGGGAGGAATTAATTAGTGGTAAGATCAATTTGATGGATCCAGAGGGTCATAGGGCAGTGATCATTTTTGCTAAATCATGAGTTGCCAGAGCAAGGCAATTGAGGGTTTGGGTTCTGGGTTCTCTCATAGAGTGTGTGGGGGGTCATTCTGGGTGCTTGCTGGGATATAGAAGAACACCAGATTCATCTGGTTTGATATAACATTAGCTGAGCTGATGTCACCTGCTGATAATATTTATTGAATGATGGTGTGAGTAAAATGGGGGGGGGGCAGAAGGTAAGGGGAATATATGAGGTGTTGTCAAGGGTCTGTAGAATAAGGATTGACAAGTTTATAAGAGGAGGTAAGAAAGGGTTAATAGACAGAGCTTGAAAGAAAGAAAAATGATTAGGGAGGTTTCTAAGGTGATGGGGTGGAGCAGTCACGTGATTGTTTGGATGTTGTGGCAGGCTGTAGTTAATTCTGTGAGGAAAGGAGAACAGTAGAGTAGTATCTTTAGGAAAAGATTATCCCTCCCTCCTTCCCATTTGTGCTGGTGTTATGTTTTGTGTCAGTGTTGTGGGGTGGGGTGGGGGGTGTACAGGTTATATGTCGACTTGAGTGGGTTTGGTGGAGCTTATGGGGTTGGGGGGAGGTGGTTACAGCTTTGGGTGGGGCGGAAAATGGGGTTTGGCCCAGTTGGATCTGGGAGATGAGCAGTTAATATGAGTTCACTCTCAATAACTACATTTCCCTGTATTACCATAATCTCAGCTCCTTTCAGGTCCTAGGCTCCTTTGAGCTCCCTCTAGCAACAAGCTTCTGTATAACCAGTGACATGCTGTGCATGCATCTTGGCTTGCCAGTTTCATTTAATCAAGCAATGCAGACAGTTTAAAATTCTACAGTGTGTTTTGTTTGGACTCTACAAATCCAGACATACTTCCCCTTCCATGGCTTCTTTGCATTGGCTCCCTGTGGCTTTTCAAATCAAATATAAACTGTTATTGTTGGTTCCTATGTGTCTGTACCATGATTCTTCACATTACCTGAAATCTGGATTGTAGCCTTATGTGCTCCCAAAGGACACTGCATTCTGCTGCAGTTTGCAAATTAATCATTGCAGACCTTTATGCCCATCGTTTAGAGAACATTAGAAGAACTGTGTTTATAATTGTTGGTCCCATGGAAAGGAAAGGGTTGCCACTGGACAATCATCATGAGCGGAATTTAGTTTATTTCAAGCAACAACTGAAATTATACCCTTTTGCATATGGCCTTTTCATAACCTGCAAACTCTAAAATTGAGAGGTAACACTGACTGAAAAAAAATGTTGATGCTTCAAACCTCAAATAAACCAGTGTTTAAATCATTTATAAAACATTTCATGATTTTTATCAGCTTAACTTCCCTCCTGTGTGCTTGTGAAGTGCCCAGGTTGTATCTTGAAATCATGCTTTTATTAGGGTAACTGTGTTTGTGAAATGAGTTTTAATTTTCATCAGGTTGTGTGCTGAAATCAAGCTGGGTTTTTTCAGTCTAACGTTCCTCCTGTGTGTTTGTGAACTGTATGTTTTGTATGAAGTGTCCAACCTCATGGTTTTATCGATCAAAATTCCCTCCTGTCATTTTTTTTATCAACCTAACTTCTCTCCTGTGTGTTTGTGAACTGTGTGTTTTGAGTGAAGTGCTTAACCTCGTGATTTTATCAGTCTAACTTCCCTCTTGTGTGTTTGTGAACTACATGCTTTGTGTGTTCCCTCCTATGTGTTTGTGAGCTTGTAAGTTTCATGACTCCACAACATTCTCTTCTTGGTTGAGCTGATAACTTTTCAGCGGAGTTTATCAAAGTAATTATACTTTTTAAAATAAATTCTGAATATTTTTCTCTCCTCTCACTTTCCTTACTTTCTTTTTGAGTACTCTTTCTACAACATTTCAAAAAACTTGCAAATGTATTAACAACTTTTGGAAATTTCACTCAATGAGGTAGAACCAAGCTTATCAGAAAAATGTTTTCTATTTACAATTCAACTTTATAAAGTTATTTCAGTGTTTGCTTTTTTTTAAAATTTATGCTCTTCAATTTTGTTTATCTGATTCTCTGCCTATCCTTGTGCTATCTGGTGAAGGTCATTCTGCAAACATAGGCACAAACACTGTTGCTTAATTTACAGCTCCACATATATAACAAAAGGTAATAAATACAGATTTTTCATTGAAACCTGCATAACAAACACAAATTCCTATGTGACTATAGAACAACTTCAAATCAGGAGTTTATTAACTGGGAAAAAAACAACATTTGGTCAGTTTATCTTTTCTAGTGGATGAAGTCCTGATATACAGCTAATGCGTGTTATGTGAAAGGTTTGAATTAGAATCATTGATTTAAATTAATTAGTTTAAACAGCAGTCTTGCATAATGACTTTAGCTCTAAGCATTAAATCCTGGAAATTCAAGTTCGGATTCCAATGATTATTCCATATGTGACTTTGAAAAAGCCTATTGACCTTTCCCTAGCTTTAAATATATATCTATATATATCTATATTTATTTTTTTAAATAGATCTTTATTAATTTTCAAAACTAATACAAAGTGCCATAAATTATACATACATTCGTTAAATTCCATCAATAACAAAGAAGATAAATATCCCTCCCATCTAACAATTTGATCAAGAAATGAACCACAAACATATCCCACCACCACCCGTCCTGGACATGCATAAAAATAAACAAAATGCTTGAAAACCAAGAAACTATGTTGAATTAACAAAAGATGTCAACGGGCCGCAGATCAGATTAAATACTTTGATATGCCCCAGTATATCTGTATTTATCTTTTCGTATTTGTACCCTAAACATAAACTGGCCCACCAAAACGGAAAGTTGAGCCGATCACAATATTTTGTTTTAATTGAAACATATTTATTCCATCTGTTTGTCTGACTAGATTCTAAAATAAATACATATACAAATTTCAAATAACTTGCTAAGGTTCAAAGACCAGAAGATGTGGTAAGAGCGGATAGCATAGCTGGTTTTAAGAAAAGTTTGGACAAGTTCCTGGAGGAAAAGTCCATAATCTATTATTAAGAAAGAAATGGGGGAAGCCACTGTTTGCCCTGTATTGGTAGCATGGAATATTGCTACTCCTTGGGTTTTGGCCAGGTATTAGTGACCTGGATTGGCCACCATGAGAACAGGCTAATGGTCTTGATAGACCATTGTTCTAGTGTACCATGAGTACAAATTTGGAAGCAATTTTAACTGGGGTGATGAATTCATAAAGCAATATATTCATATTTTTCATTTCATTAAATGTATATATTGCTTATCATCACAGGTCTAAGCATACGAGGTTCTGCTGAAAATTTCTCAACCCAACCAACCAACTTCTTAAATTCAGAGCATTATTTTGCCACCGTAGCTGAAAAGAGTGTTTTCTTATTTCAATAAATGCCAATTTGCTGAAACAAAATTATATGGTTTTGACATTGTTTCAGATTATTGATTTAACCATACCAACGTCATTCTCTTCTTGGTTGGGCTGAGAACTTTTCAGCACTCCCTTGTACATTTCTAAAAATAATACACAGATTAAAACTATACCTAATTTTTTTTTTTTTTAATCTTCTCATTACAACCTATGATAATATTTAACTTCAATTTAAAACCATGCAATAAAAATAAGAATTTAATTTTTTTCATGAAAAAGATAAGACAAGAACAATGCTGTTTAAGTATAAGAACAAAGAATTCCATAGGTAAGATCCAGCTACCTATGGGTCACAATCTTCTTCAACAACTGATATAGCAGGTGTATGTTACAGTTCCTTACAACTCAATTTCAGTGCCAAAGGGGACTGTAGGAACCTGACAGAGCATCATAAGTTGATGTTCTGCAGACTAAATATAAAGACTAAGGGGGCTCATAATAAAAAAAAAAAAAGTCTAAAAAGTAGTCTAAATGGGTACTTGGATGATCAAAAAGCTTGGATTATCGTCCAAGTACCCATAATCAAAGCTGGTTTTAGACGTATCTAAAACCAGCTTAGGCCTTTCCCCTACCTCTAAACGCACAGAGAAAAGAGGCATTTTTAGAGGAGGGGAAAGGGCAGGCGGTGGGCGGGAGGTGTGCTGACCTAGACCTAGGCATGCAGCAGGTATAACCAAAACTTTAGGCAGGTTGCCTAGTCGTCACTTATACGTTTTGACTTAGACCAAATCAAAACAGGTATAAGTGCCGAAAAGGGGCCGCTGAGCTAATCGTGGCTGCTGCGATCAGCTCAGCGGCCCCAGCAACCTGCCTACCCCCTACAGCAATGATTGTGGCAGGAGAGATGGCTTATTTCCCCTGCCACGATCCACCCTTTCCCTCCCCCCCCCGACAATGATCAGGGCAGGAGGGAGCCCAAGCCCTCCTGCCCCGCGGCATCTCCGACCTCCCCGACACTATCAGGGCAGAAGGGAGCTCAAGCCCTCCTGCCCCACGGCACCCCCGACCTCCCTGACACTATCGGGACAGGAGGCCCATGCCTTCCTGCCCCGCGGCATCCCCGAACCCCTGATGAAGATCGGGGCAAGAGGAAGCCCAAGCCCTCTTGCCCCGCGATCCCCAAACCCCCCACCCCCCGCTGAGTCCGATGGGGCCAGGAGGGAGGTCAAGCCCTCCTGGCCCTGCGATTTCCATCCCCCTCCCCCCCACGATCCGGCCAGGAGGGATCCCAAGCCCTCCTGGCCCTGCAATTTCCAACCCCCCTTCCCTCCGCGATCCGGCCAGGAGGAAGCCTAACTCCTCCTGGCCCGGCGACACCCCATAACCCCCACCCCCCACTAAAATACGGGCAGGAGGGATCCCAGGCCCTCCTGCCCTTGACGCAACCCCCCATGACAGGCCCCCCTGAACCCCCAATCGCCCCCTCACTGACCCGTGACCCCCAGCCGACCCCACGACCCCCCCACCCCCCAATCCCACCCCCCATACCTTGAAATCGTTGGCCGGATGGACGGGTGCCAAGCCCGCCTGTCCGGTAGGCCAGCCATCTCAGGAATGGGGTCGGATTGGCCCAGGCAGCTCAAACCTTGCCCACAGGTGGGGCCTGAGGCGCCTGGGCCAACCAGAATAGGCCCAAGAGCCTTAGGCCCCTCCTGTGGGCGGGGCCTTAGGCACATGAACCCAACCCGGCCCATGTGCTTAAGTCCCTGCCCACAGGAGGAGCCTAAGGCTCCTAGGCTTATTCTGGAACCCAACCCGGCCCATGTGCTTAAGTCCCTGCCCACAGGAGGAGCCTAAGGCTCCTAGGCCTATTCTGGTTGACCCAGGTGCCTCAAGCTCTACCTGTGGGCGAGGTTTGAGCTGCCTGGGCCAATCTGGCCCCATTCCTGAGATGGCTGACCTGCCGGACGGGCGGGCTTGGCACCTGTCCGTCCAGCCAACGATTTCAAGGTATGGGGGTCGGGGGGGGTCAGTGGGGGGGTCATGGGTCAGTGGGGCAATCAGGGATTTGGGGGGGGGCTGGTCGTGGGGGGGTTGCATCGAGGGCAGGAGGGCCTGGGATCCCTCCTGCCCGTATTTTAGTGGGGGGTGGGGGTTAGGGAATGTCGCCGGGACAGGAGGGCTTGGGCTCCCTCCTGGCTGGATCGTGGGGGGAAGGGGGTTGGAAATCACAGGGCCAGGAGGGCTTGGCCTCCCTTCTGGCCCCATCGGACTCGGCAGGGGGGGTGGTAGTTTGGAGTTCGCAAGGCAAGAGGGCTTGGGCTCCCTCTTGCCCCAATCTTCATCGGGGGTTCGGGGGTGCCATAGGACAGGAGGGCTTGGGCTCCCTCTTGCCCCGATGTCGTGGGGGGGGGGGTAGATTCTGTAACCGGTGTTGTTTTTGACAGACTGGCTCCTCCTTCGCCTAAAAGCCCTTGTTTTGGACGTTTGGGGCTTAGGCATTTTTTAGGATGATTATATGGTATAATTTTAGACATAGTGGTAGTCTGGGCGTTTAAACAGCTGAACGTAGAGGCAGGCCATTATCAAAAAAAACTCCTTTTGGACGTTTTTTTTGATAATGGATATTTTCCCTGCTTCTACTTTCAACATTTAAGGCCTTAGGCCAAAAGAGGACTTAGACTTTTTTTTTTTATTATGCCCCTCCACCCATACTACTACTACTATTAATTATTTCTATAGCACTACCAGACGCTTGCAGTGCTGTACAGAGTCACAAAGAATAAGAAAACAGTGCCTGCTCGAAATCTAAACAGCCAAGACAGACAAACAGGATGTCATGGATACAGTTAAGTGGAACGGTTAATCAGCTGGCTGGGTTGGAGGGCAGAGGGAGTACAGGACAATTAAGCCATTGTGACATCACTGATGAGGTTGGCTCTTATTAGTGGAATGAGGCATTATGACATCACAATCTCAGCTCTGCTTCCCAAAGACAAATAGGATGTCATGGATACAGTTAAGGGGATGCAGCTCCTGATTGGTAAGGTCCGACTTTAGTATAGGAAGAGGCGGTCGGAGCATAGAGCGAGTGATTTCCTTCACTCACCGGCGCTCTGGCTGCTCTCTCCTGCCTCTACTGCCCGGTCATTCACGGTCGGAAAATACCTCAAATGACCGGGATTGTAAACTGCCAACCGCGAATTCGCGGGGGAGTACCGTAATACAAAAACCCTACACTAAAGACACAACTTATAAAGCAAACACTGTTACAAAATAGCACATCAAAGAAGACAAACTGTGGAGAAACACAATGTTCTCGACTTTCCTTTATTTCTTAACGATATCTTCAGACAGTGGTGAAATGAGGCTGCATCAAACATGTAAAAGACTACCGTGACCCGACCGTGTTTCGGCTAACAAGCCTTTTTCAAGGGTCCAGTCGAAGCAGGTAGTTGATCAGAGCTCAGCACTCGTCTCGATCTTCACTTTGGACTCTTCGTGACTGCAATCAATTTCGTTTAATCAACGCTCCTGCCCGCTGCACCGCTGGACCACCTGGGATAAAAGTAAGTGGCAATTTTGGGGGAGGGCACGGCCCCTGTGCGCCCCCCCCTTCCCATTCTGGCACCTATGACTCAAGTATTATTCCCTAATTATTCCCAATTTAGAGCGTGCTAAACACTAACGTGTGCATGCTAGTCTATGGACATGTAAGCATTTAGCGTGTGCTAATATAATTAGCGCATGCTAATTGGTTAGCGCACCTTAGTAAAAGAGGGGGTAAAGGTAGATTTATTTTGGGGGGGGGGAAATGGGAAAAATACCTATTGTGGGGAGAAAGATGAAAGGAGGGAGATTCACTTGCCATGATTGGCTCAGCCACTGCGTCTATTTGAAATGTAGACCAGCATTTTGCTCCAACTTTATCTAATGTACTTTAACTTAAAATTTCTTCAGCATTTATCAGGCTGATTTAAATTATTTACGATGTAAAGAATGTTAATAAAACTGTGAAAGTATTTTAGATGTTAATATTTTATCATCGTAAAAGATATGCCACATCAATTGTACAATTAGAAATGCTCCTACAGTTTGAATCTCCATACCTGAGAATATGCATGTTTCCAATCTGAAATAAAATGAGTTTTCTTTTCTCCATTTTCATCTTATTAAACTACCTGGAAGAAAATTAGCAAATTGATAGAATCCATGCTAGTACTAACTCCACTGGAAACTTCTGCCCTACTTTATAACGAGGAAGGCTCTACCGGCTGCTTAAATCAAACATGGTCAGTAGTTTCTTTTTCAAACACAGAGTGGTTACTGTAGAGAAACTATTATGAGCCTAGTTACTGGTAAAATGAAATGCAAATTCATAGTAGAGTTACTTTCTGCAATGAATTTGAAATGAATGACAAATCAGTCCTCATCATTCATTTTACAGCTTAAAACCTGTTTCAGACCTATTTTTAAATTCAGCAGATAAAGATAGTGTGAAGTCCTCATGAAGGTCGATGCGAATTTAATCTTCATATCATGGTAATAGAGTGTAATTATAGAAACTTGACCCCAGAAAGATGTACTATGAAAATATTTTTGCTCGGATATTATGAAAAGAGGTGCTTTATGAATTCAGGAGAGAAAAGAGGTTCATAGTCAATTGCGCGCAAGACAACAGCGTGCGGACATAGAGGCGCGGACAAGTTAGCGCAAGATAAGTGAGCGTAAGTCAAATGAGTGTGAAGACAACTGAGCGCATGACATTTGAGCGCAAGACAATTCAGCGCAAATTATTTTCTGTAACAAGCACGAGCGGGACAACTGAGCGCAAAACATCTGAGCGCCGGCAAGTGAGCGCAAGACAACTGAGCGTGAGACAACTGAGCGCCGACAAGTGAGCGCAAGACAACCGAGCGTGAGACAACCGAGCGCGAGACAAGTGAGCGAAAGACAACTGAGCGAGAGTCATCTGAGCACCAGCAAGTGAGTGTAAGACAACCGAGCGCGAGAAAAGTGAGCGTGAGACAACTGAGCGAGAGTCATCTGAGCGCCAGCAAGTGAGCGCAAGACAACCGAGCGTGAGACAACCGAGCGCGAGACAAGTGAGCGAAAGACAACTGAGCGAGAGTCATCTGAGCGCCAGCAAGTGAGCGCAAGACAACCGAGCGTGAGACAACCGAGCGCGAGACAAGTGAGCGAAAGACAACTGAGCGAGAGTCATCTGAGCACCAGCAAGTGAGTGTAAGACAACCGAGCGCGAGAAAAGTGAGCGTGAGACAACTGAGCGAGAGTCATCTGAGCGCCAGCAAGTGAGCGCAAGACAACCGAGCGTGAGACAACCGAGCGCGAGACAAGTGAGCGAAAGACAACTGAGCGAGAGTCATCTGAGCACCAGCAAGTGAGTGTAAGACAACCGAGCGCGAGAAAAGTGAGCGTGAGACAACTGAGCGAGAGTCATCTGAGCGCCAGCAAGTGAGCGCAAGACAACCGAGCGCGAGACAAGTGAGCGAAAGACAACTGAGCGAGAGTCATCTGAGCACCAGCAAGTGAGTGTAAGACAACCGAGCGCGAGAAAAGTGAGCGTGAGACAACTGAGCGAGAGTCATCTGAGCACCAGCAAGTGAGCGCAAGACAACCGAGCGTGAGACAACCGAGCGCGAGACAAGTGAGCGAAAGACAACTGAGCGAGAGTCTTCTGAGCACCAGCAAGTGAGTGTAAGACAACCGAGCGCGAGAAAAGTGAGCGTGAGACAACTGAGCGAGAGTCATCTGAGCGCCAGCAAGTGAGTGTAAGACAACCGAGCGCGAGAAAAGTGAGCGTGAGACAACTGAGCGAGAGTCATCTGAGCGCCAGCAAGTGAGCGCAAGACAACCGAGCGTGAGACAACCGAGCGCGAGACAAGTGAGCGAAAGACAACTGAGCGAGAGTCTTCTGAGCACCAGCAAGTGAGTGTAAGACAACCGAGCGCGAGAAAAGTGAGCGTGAGACAACTGAGCGAGAGTCATCTGAGCGCCAGCAAGTGAGTGCAAGACAACCGAGCGTGAGACAACAGAGCGCGAGACAACTGAGCGCGAGTCATCTGAGCGCCGGCAAGTGAGTGCAAGACAACCGAGCGTGAGACAACCAAGTGCGAGACAACTGAGCGAGAGTCATCTGAGGGTTCAATTTCAATTGCGCGCAAGATAACAGCGTGCGGACAAAGAGGCGTGGACAAGTTAGCGCAAGACAAGTGAGCGCAAGTCAAATGAGCGCGAGGACAACTGAGCGTGAAGACATCCGAGCGCGACGTTTTTTGTCTGCACGCTGTTGTCTTGTGCGCATTTGACCTGTCACCGAGAAAAGATTGAAGAAATAAAATTGCAGCATTTTGTATTAATTAGTATTTATTTACTGTTATTTTGAAGAAATTCATCCAAGGCAATGTCCAGCAACAATAAGCTGGACAGAGCAACATACAATTAGAGCAGTAAAAAAAAAAAAATTCAAACAACAGCACACATTAGGGGGGAGGAGGGTATTGAATAAAGAACACCCAAAGTTGGGTGCACAAGTTTGGGCGTAGATCACTGATCAGTGCTTAACCTAATTGACCAATTAGAGGCTAATAACCAGTTATTGACACCAAGAAGCACTTAATTGGTAGTAACTAGGAGCTACGCATGCATCACCCTATACCCTATTCTATAATATACATGCCTAAATTTTATAGCGCATATCTCCAAAGGAGATGGGCATGGGCAGGTCAGGGTTATTCCCGAAATTAGGCGTGATGTTATGGAATACCTGTATTTGCATACCTAACTGCCATCAGCTGGGTAGCAACATTTATGCCGGTCTTTGATGGCATTTTCCCATTCTACTTCCGCCGCCTCATCTACCTTTAGTTTTCAGTAAAAGTTGCCGGGCGGTGGTGGCAATTCCCAGCTGCTGGCCCCTGTGTATTCTCTCCACCGCAGCCCGCCCTCTCTGACAACTTTCTGTTTATGCCGGGGTGGGCCACAGTGAAGAGAAGATGCAGGGACTAGCGGCAGGGAATTGCCGCCACCCTAAGGTCCTCTTTTACTAAGGTGCGCTAACCGATTAGCGCACGCTAATCGATTTAGTGCGCGCTAAACACTAATGCGTGCACGCTAGTCTATGGACGTGTTAGCGTATAGCGCGCGCTAATTTGATTAGTGCATGCTAATCAGTTAGCGCACCTTAGTAAAAGAGGGAGTAAAGGTAGATGAGGGGGGGAATAGGAAAAATGGCTACTGTGGGGAGAAAAGCAGGGAGATTCGCTTGCCACGATCGGCTCAGCAGCTGCATCTATTTGAAATGTAGGCCAGCATTTTGCTGGCCTGCATTTCAGGTGTCTGTCACAGCCTTTGGGAGACGCCTAGGGCTGCCTAAGCTCACCCAAGGCCACTTCTGAGTGAAACCACGTCTACGCCCAGTCTACAGTTATGGCATCCTGCCTTTTTTAAAAAAAATTTTGCGTGCATTCTGATTGGCTGCTAGACAGTGGTAGGATGCCTATGCTGCCTACAATCGGGGCACCCATTTATAGAATCAGCCCCTAACTATATTTGCTCGTGCAAACCGCTTTAGGATGCAAGATCTCCATGGAGAAATAATGGGTGTCTTAGCATTTAGGCCCTGATTCTATAAACGGCGCCTAAATCAGTTGGCACCATTAAAAGCAGCACCTACCACATGTCAATCAGATTAAGGCCAAGCCACCTATTATTGAACACACTTTGTTTAAGAGTGGTGACAGTCAATGTTCACTTCACGGAGATAACCAATCTCCAGTGTCTGCAGTCAGACCGCAGAGCTAATCATAAGGAATAATAATAATAATAATAACTTTATTTTTCTATACCACCATAATCTTACGACTTCTAGGCGGTTCACAATAGAGAGAGCTGTACAATCAGCAAATTACAATCTTAAAGACCAATGAATTACAATCTTAACAATCAGCGAACTACAATATAGTATTAACATGTTACAGTGAAGGGGCTGGATGGCCAGCGAATTACAGAATACAAATGGAGAGGAAGACACTGAAAAGACAGAGAGCACAGCTTTGATGTTCCTGGATAAGCTGTCAATGAAGAGATGCCACTCTTTAGGGTTAGAGATGATTCCAATTGCCTCAAACAGACTAGTCACATTGTGGTAGAAGCAGAGCCCATCTTGATTGGTGAAGAAGGTGGACAAAGCTTGGCGACGCTTTCTCTGATCTGTGGCTTGAACACTTTCATCCAACAAGTTCCACTGCTTGAGCTTAGACGTCAAAAGCTCAGGACTGGACTTGGTAAGACCAATATCTCTGATCCAGTCATTGAGGTCTTTTTGGTTTGGATTCTCTCATCAGCTGCACTACTGATAAATTGGATCTACAACATCTCCCTCACTCTCTGACTTGCTGCTCTCTTCTGAAGACAGCTGCTTTCTCTTTCTAGGGAAGTAGGTATAGGAGGCTCAGGGCAATGTGGCACCGAGACAATGGATGAAGGAATGTCTGGATATGTGATTGCAGATGTATACTCATATGCAGACTATCATTGATCGTGTTTATCTCGGAGATACTATTATAGTGAGCACTTTTGACTGTTATTAGCTGTTACTCTATGAAACAATTTTGGCTGTTACCAAATTCAAAGTTGTTTTTTAGTATTCATTGTCCAATAATGTTAAATTGAAGCAATACTTAGCTTGGGTAAAGATTCTCTACCCAGCCAACTCAATGAACTCAATCTCGACGGAAGATCTCCGTTTCGCCCAGAAAACATTACATCGGGCTTCTTCAAGAAGTTGATATTTTATCATTTGGAGCCACTGCAAATATATTAAAAAGTATATAGCCACTAAATAAACTCAAAATCCTATAGAACTTATTATATTATACTATTGTAGCAGTTCTAAAAAAGCACTTTTGTTAGTTTAACTCATTAAACAAACTACGGCGGCTCGAGACAGACTCCCCTGGAGACACTACTTAATTAATATAGCAATGCCATAACCTAATCGGTATAATCTTTCAATAGTTGCAAATTCAGCATTTAACATTTAAAATGATTTATTATACTTTATATCTTATTTACTTTTACTTTAAATCTATTTTAATCATGAACCTTATTTCAAAAGTCCTAATGACCTGAACTTAAAAGAGTCCTTATAATTCACCTGTTGGTCCGTCAGTGACCTGCATGAGAAACTGAGCAACGGCGTATCTTCGCCCCTGAAGCTCGAACTCAAAATGCAGAGACCGACAGGGAGAAACCGTCTGATTAGGTCAGATTAAGGCGCCATTTATAGAATCGGACCTAGTGGCTCCTAACTTGACTCGGGCATCGGTAGGCATCATAATGTTAGGTGCTGGTGTATCAGATTGGCATTTTCCTGGCCTAATTTGCTGGTGCCTACCACAGACGCCTATCAACGCCTAAGACATTCCATGCCTAAACTCCGCCCCTAACCACGCCTACTTTTCACATAGGCATGGGTAGGCGCTGCTTGGCGCTGTGCAGAATTTTAATTGTTTTTAAATTGACTTTTATTGGTGTTTTCAATTATCACGCCATTTAAGTCAATTAATAAATGTAGGTTCCATGTGGAAAATTGTCTAGATGCCACTAGGCGCTGCCAATCTAGGCACCTACCAGCCTCTAGCCCAGGTGCTCCTTTTACTAAGGTGCACCAAGAACTAACGCCAGCTCAATGCTGGCGTTAGCGTCTAGCATGCGTGGCAATGCAGTGCATGCTAAAACCACTAGTGTAGCTTAATAAAATAAGCCCCAGGTGTCACTTATAAAATCATGCTAAATCTGTAAGCGCCTCTTAATGAATTCCCCCCTTAATGTCCATATTTGTGTTTCCTGTTAGAATAGATTTCTTTTGTACATTTGTTTGACTGAGTCTTGTCTCTTTTTCTTTTACAATGCTTATCCTATTGTGTAATGCATATGGAAGTATGTTGATTATTCTATGTTGTCGATTATGACAGCTTGTTTCTTTACTTTTTTTCTACTGAAAATTTGTCAGATATAAATAATAATCCCTGTTTAGTTTAGCTTCAGCCAAGGAAGAAAGAAAAACAAAAAACAGTATTCATGACCTTTAGGGCTCCTTTTATTAAGCAGGCGCTAGATGCCAACACCACCATTGAGCTGGCATTAGTTTTTTGGCGCATAGTGAGGGGTTAGCGTGCACGGCAATGTAGCACGCGCTAAAAACGCTAGCACACCTTAGTAAAAGGAGCCTTCAGTAACTGTGGACCTCTTATCAAGCTGTGCTAGAGGTTTATAGCAGGAGCCGGTGCATTAAATGCTCTGACGTACTTACCTCGCCAGCCCGCACTAAAAACCTCCAGCACAGCTTCAGAAAAGGTGGTGTGTGTCTGTGTGAGTGGCAGAGAGAGAATATTATTTTAATGTGGCTTAAATATATGTTATATTTTTCCTAAAATTAGAATTATTTTTTTTCCACTCAGGATGAGAACTTTTAAGCATTATAGGATCTATGCATAATGAGATGCCTATTAAGCTTGTAATCCTGAGGGATTCTTATCATGAGTTAAGTGTTTAACATTAGAATTTCATATACTGAGGCTTATTAAAACAAGCCCTGCTGCCTGCCAGTCTCATTTTAATCCTAACTTCAGCCCTTCGAGGCTGTTGAACAAACTTGAAGGGCTGTAGTTAGGACCCAAAGTGGTGAACTGGGTCAGAAACTGGCTGTTGGACAGACGCCAGAGGGTGGTAGTTAATGGAAGTCGCTCGGCGGAAGGAAAGGTGAGCAGTGGAGTCCTTCAGGGTTCGGTGCTGGGGCCGATCCTGTTCAATATGTTTGTGAGTGACATTGCTGAAGGGTTAGAAGGAAAAGTGTGCCTTTTTGCAGATGATATCAAGATTTGTAACAGAGTAGACACCGAAGAGGGAGTGGAAAATATGAAAAAAGATCTGCAAAAGTTAGAGGAATGGTCTAATGCCTGGCAACTAAAATTCAATGCAAAAAAATGCAGAGTAATGCATTTGGGGATTAATAATTGGAAGGAACTGTATATGCTGGGAGAGGAGAAGCTGATATGCACAGACGGGGAGAGGGACCTTGGGGTGTCCGAAGATCTAAAGGTGAAAAACCAGTGTGACAAGGCAGTGGCTGCTGCCAGAAGGATGCTGGGCTGTATAAAGAGAGGCGTAGCCAGTAGAAGGAAGAAGGTGTTGATGCCGCTGTACAGGTCATTGGTAAGGCCCCACTTGGAGTATTGTGCTCAGTTTTGGAGACCGTATCTGGTGAAGGACGTAAGAAGACTTGAAGCGGTCCAGAGGAGGGTAACGAAAATGATAGGAGGCTTGCGCCAGAAGACGTATGAGGAGAGACTGGAATATGTATACCCTAGAAGAAATGAGGGACAGGGGAGATATGATTTAGACATTCAAATACTTGAGGGGTATTAACATAGAACAAAATCTTTTCCAGAGAAAGGAAAATGGTAAAATCAGAGGACATAATTTGAGGTTAAGGGGTGGTAGATTCAAGAGCAATGTTAGGAAATTCTACTTTATGGAGAGGGTGGTGGATGCTTGGAATGCGCTCCCTAGAGAGGTGGTGGAGAGGAAAACGGTGACTGAGTTCAAAGAAGCGTGGGATGAACACAGAGGATCTAGAATCAGAAAATAATAGTAAATATTGAACTAAGGCCAGTACTGGGCAGACTTGCACGGTCTGTGTCTATATATGGCCATTTGGGGGAGGATGGGCTGGAGATGGCTTCAATGGCTGGGAGGGTGTAGATGGGCTGGAGTAGGTTTTAACAGAGATTTCGGCAGTTGGAACCCAAGCACAATACCGGGTAGAGCTTTGGATCCTTGCCCAGAAATAGCTAAGAAGAAAAAATTAAAAAAATTTAAATTGAATCAGGTTGGGCAGACTGGATGGACCATTCGGGTTTTTATCTGCCGTCATCTACTATGTATGTTACAATATATGTAACACTCTTTTTTAAAAAACAGCTCCACTGACTTAGCTGCTTCTCCCATTATGAATTTACACATCAGCAGATACCGCCATATGTTATTGCTTCTTATATATGACTCCACATAAACTGCACATTGACTACGATTCCCTACTGAAAACTGTGGGGGGATATAAGAAGTTGTATTATATGAGATCCTTAATTAGTCAATGCAATATTTTCACATTGCTATGTGACAAGATGGCAAACTTTGGAAACCATGTAATGCAGTGTTTCTGTATGAATCCTGGGTCATTTAAGCTGTTTTCCCTCATCTGTATGTGGTGTGTTTTGTGCTGAATTATTAATTCCATTTCATGTAGGATTATTATATGTTCTGGAACTGAGAAAATGGTTAAAGATGTAACATAGTAGCATAGTAAATGACAGCAGTTCCATCCAGTCTACCCATTACGGTAGTTACATACATGATAAATTCATAATTAAATGAAAGTGTCCTTTTTTCTTTAATATTTATGAATCATAGACCATAAAATCCACCCAGTACTGTCCTTAGGTACCAACTTCTGGAGTTGCTGTCAAACCTAACTCCAGCCCAATCAACCATCTCGTTGCTTGCAGATACACACCATAAAGTCTGCCCAGCAATATCCTATGTAGGTTTAAATAAGTTGAGATTATGCCTGAGGTTTAAAATGTTATTCAGCCTCTAGACCACCCCTGCACCCAGACATTAAGATTGTCTCTATATCTTTTGTAGTTGGTGATAATCTTGCAAATTGGAGATGGACATTTGTAAAGGATGGGCAAGTTTTCGGAAACACAAGGACTTGCTCATTCACTTTGATAGGCCATTTTCTCTGCAACGGCATCATGTTTGCAGACAGTAAGCCACAGGCACTGATCAGAGCCTTAATACCTAAGGAACAAAGGACTCCTGACTAGAGAATGACACGGTGACAAAATTCATCACCGTTCCCGTCCCCGTGGATAACCACGGGAAATAATCCCATGTCATTTTCTAGTGTCTATTTCAACCTCAGTCCTTCTACACCAGCATTCTTCAAAGCAAAGCTTGAGGGTCAGTGGTTGTGGCCATTCATACCCTGATTCTTATGTGAGCCAAGGATAATGAAGCCATTGTGACATCACTGATGTGATTGGCTCTTAGGCACTGGTGGAATGAGGCATTATGACATCACAATATCTGCTCTGGATACCAGAGACTGTCATTCTGTAGTGTCTGTTTCAACCTCGGTCCTTCTACGCCAGCATTCTTCAAAGCAAAGCTTGCGGGTCAGTGGTTGTGGCCTTTCATGCTCTGATTCTTATGTAAGCCAAGGATAATAAAGCCATTGTGACATCACTGATGTAATTGGCTCTTAGGCACTGGTGGAATGAGGCATTATGACATCACAATATCTGCTCTGGATACCAGAGACTGTCATTCTGTAGTGTCTGTTTCAACCTCAGTCCTTCTACACCAGCATTCTTCAAAGCAAAGCTTGTGGGTCAGTGGTTGTGGCCATTCATACTCTGATTCTTATGTGAGCCAAGGATAATGAAGCCATTGTGACATCACTGATGTGATTGGTTCTTAGGCACTGGTGGAATGAGGCATTATGACATCACAATATCTGCTCTGGATACCAGAGACTGTCATTCTGTAGTGTCTGTTTCAACCTCAATCTTTCTACACCAGCATTCTTCAAAGCAAAGCTTGTGGGTCAGTGGTTGTGGCCATTCATACTCTGATTCTTCCCTGTTTCCTTAAAGAATGACATGATGATGGTTTCCCGCGGTTATCTGCGGGGACGGGAACGGTGACAAATATTGTCACCATGTCATTCTCTACTCCTGACCTTAGATGTGTTGATGTTGACATTTCTTGCTATGTCATCTGATCAGTCAGTAAATGAACCCTTGACCCACAAAGAATCATGTGACCAGTTTGAAACATGGACTTAACTGGTCTCAACTTAGGCCAATAAAGAACAGATCTACAAGACATTATAAAAGGGACAAAAAACAGCAGAGCTCTTCCTTTTGACGTTTTCTCTTCAACAATATCAAGAACCCTTGTATTGTTAGCAAGGGTGAATTATTTCCATTAAAAAATATGGCAAAGCACACTCAATTACAGAGTTTGACTTCTTCCGCACCACCCCCTCCTTCCCACTCACAGTTTTAATAGTCCTAGGATGCACACTGGCTATAAATCAAATTCTATCCCTGTAATTAATTTTGAAAGAAAGGCTTTTGTTTTACCTTTTTAAACCTGAGATGAGAATATTTATCACCAAGGACAGATAGAGGTGAATTATGTGCACTTAAGAGCTGGAACACTAATCTTTGAGGTTATTTTCTCTTGGAGAGATAAAACTTAATGGAAAACATTGCAACATTTAAAAAATGAATATTGTCCGCACTTTGTGGAATTACTAAGATATATAACTATCTTAGGGTTCCTTTTACTAAACTGCGAAAGAGCTTCTTATCGCGGGCCAGAGAGGTAAATTCTCCGACGCTCATTCAATTCCTATGAGCATCGGAACATTTACCTCGCCAGCCCATGGGATGAAGTTCTTCCGCAGTTTAGTAAAACACAGCGTTAATATAAAATACATTCATTAAAGGTTTTTCTTTTTGCATAGAATAAGGAAAAGGCATTTTTGATGAAAGATGTCTTTATGTACGAGGGCCGTTCAAAAAGTATCAGACCTTAATTTTTTCTTGTGTAAACAAATAAAGCTAGGGAGGCGTGGTTTGGTGCACATATGTAGGTGACTCTAATGTGCCTACAGAAGCTGTCAGTTGCCAGCAGACTGCCGATAAGTGAGGAAGTGACCGCCGTTGGATTTTCATTTTTGACAAAATGACAGAAAATTTTGAACAATGCTACTGCATTAAATTTTGTGTAAAGCTTGGTGATTCCCAAGTGGAAATGATCCACAAGATTCAACAGGTCTTTGGGGATGAAGCAATGGGCACCACACAGATAAAGGAGTGGTACAACCACTTCAGAGTTGGCTGCACATCAGTGGAGAGTGCAGCACGTTCTGGTAGGCCCTCAACATCCAGAAATGAGATCGTCATTGACCAAGTAAGGACCCTGGTGTTGCAGGATTGTCATATCACGATCAGAGAACTTGCAGATGAGGCGCGCATCAGCGTTGGATCCGTTCATTCCATTTTGACTGAGGATTTGGGCTTCAGGAGAATTTAAATGAAGTTTGTGCCATAGCTGCTAACGATCGACCAGGAGCAACTCCATTTGGAGCTCGCACAGGACTTGCTGTGAGACTGTGAACAATGATCCCAACTTCCTCAGCACAGTGATCACTGGCGATGAGTCCTGGGTTTATGGGTACAATCCAAGGAACCAATGGAAGCATTCAACATTCCCGAGGACATAAAAAGCAAGGCAGGCACGCAGCAATGTCAAAGTCATGCTGACCGTCTTCTTTGACTCCAGTGGCATGGTTCATCATGAGTACGCACCACAAGGCACAACCATCACCAAGGTTACTACCAAGCGGTTCTGCATTGCCTTCATAATGCTGTGAGATGCAAAATTGCCAGACCTGTGGGCAGCGGACACTTGGCAGCTCCATCATGATAACGCATCTGCCCATTCTTCACATTTGATACGGAGTTTCCTGGCCAAACACAATACACCTGTGATTCCTCAGGCTCCCTTTGACATGGCTCCGTGTAACTTCTGGCTTTTAACTGAAAATGCCCCTGAAAGGGACCAGATTTCAGTCAAGAGAAGACATTATACAGAATGCGACGGACCAGTTGCATGCAATCTCAAAAGAGGCGTTCCAGCGCTGCTTCTGACAGTGGCAGAACCATTGGAAGATGTGTGTGGCAGCCCAAGGGGACTACTTTGAAGGAGATTAGTATAAGATTATTGTATCTGAATACGAGTATTTTTTATGAAGAAAGTTCTGATACTTTCTGAACGTCCCTCATAGATGTGCTGTCATGTGAAAATTTTGGCAGTTATCTCAGACAATTTATCAAAATTATCAAAGGTCCTCTTCTCCCACACACAACCAATTTAGCTATGCATGTAATCAGCCTAAAAGACTGTTGCATTCTGAAAATTCTGCTTTGTTAAAGGCCAATGTTAATCCAAAATACGTCGAAACTTGTGCAATGACCTTCTTTTGTGTGGGGTGACATTATGGAATTCGCTGGTAGGGCAGTTGAGAAAATGTGCTGATAGAGGAGCTTTCTAAAAGTTCCTCAAAACACAATTGTGTGTTAATGAAGAAGGACACGGTACTACTCGAAACGGTCCAAAGAAGAGCGTCTAAAATGGTTTAAGGGGCTGGAGGGTTGCCGTACAGTGATGTTCACCCTCTGCAAGGTAGAGAGAACGAGAGGGCACGCTCTAAAGTTAAAAGGGGATAGATTCCGTACGAACATAAGGAAGTTCTTCTTCACCCAGATAGTTGTGGAAAACTGGAACGCTTTTCTGGAGGCTGTTATACAGGAAAACACCCTCCAGGGATTCAAGACAAAGTTAGACAAGTTCCTGCTGAACCAGAATGTAAGCAGGTAAGGCTAGTCTCAGTTAGGGCAATGGTGTTTGACCTAAGGGCCTCCGCGGGAGCAGACTGCTGGGCACGATTGATCAGTGGTCTGACCCAGGAGCGGTAATTCTTATGTTCTTATGTTTTTTTATAAGGTCTGACTTGTCTTGTTCGAGGAATTTTTGTGCATTTAAATTCTTGATGATTTGTCCCTCTTTTGTGCTGTTTTAACTATTATGTATGTGGATATATTGTAAACCGCCTAGGAATTAGACAGTATAGACATTTTTAAAATAAATAAAAACAAATTAGGGTGTACAAAGATATGTGAAATACTAATGAGGTATCATAACTGTCATGCAATTGATTCAGAATACTGCCGTTAAATTAATTTATAACGCTAAAAAGTACGACCACGTCACTCCCCTGCTAATCAAATCTCATTGGCTCCCAATAAGTCATCCCATTACGTTTAAATTATTACTCTTAGTTTTTAAAACCATAAATTTTAGTGAGCCACAATTTGTCAATAGATGGTTGATCCCCTATAATACTACTCGACCGCTCCGCTCTTCCTCTTCTAACCTCCTTTCGGTCCCCTCACTGAAGGTTATTGGTACTAGGCGTAATGACATGTTCTCCATTATGGCCCCTCAATCTTGGAATCTCTTACCTCAATACATCAGAGATTTAAAAGATCTTACCGTATTCAAAAAAACTCTAAAAACATTTTTTTTAAAGATGCCTATGATTCTTAAGATTATATCTCTTTCTCATTTTTCCGGCATGCTTCTATCTCCCTTCCACTTGTTTCTCCCATTGTTGTAATTCTTTCGTCCCTGTTCAAACATTGTAATTTCTCCCCTATCTATCCTCACGTTTCTTGTATGATTTTTGTCCTAAACTAATATTTTCTTATCATGTATGTATTCTTGTATGTTAATTTTTTTTAAAGTATAACAAAAGTTAATTTATATATTACCACCCATGTTTTAATTATATGTTTAATTGTATTGTACATCGCCTAGTAATTTAAAATAGGCGATTCATTAAGTATAAATAAACTTGAACTTGAACTTGAATGCAATAAGATATTTAAAATACTCATCTGTTGCTAAAAATACAGAGGATCTTCTGCCCAGATTGATGGCAGTGCTGTACATTGCAATCAGGAAGAACCAAGGGTAGGTTGATTGCTTATTGGAGAACATTCTATGGATTTTTTTGATTGGAGTGGAAACATGGCTTACCAGGGGCCGCTGAAAAGTTCTCAGCGCCACCAAGAAGAGAAAGTTGTGGAGCTATGAAACTTACAAGTTCATTTCACACTTTTCATTTCAATGATGTGAAATGAAATGAAGAGTGTCAAGAAAAGTGTGAGATAGCTCATAAGTTTCATGGCTCCACATCATTATCTTGGTTGGGCTGAGAACTTTTCATCAGCCTCTCGTACAGATAATGGTGGTGTAATTTTGAATGAACTCTTCCATTTCGGTAGGAGTGGAGTGTTGGTTATTGGGTATTTATGGATGAAATAGGAGAGGACTGTTGGCGCTGCTCTGTTGCCCCTGAGAAGGATTTAGAGGGTTGGGTGGATATTGTAGATCTAATAGCAGAAATACCTTAATAATTTGCATATTTTCAAATTTGCATATTGATGACTGTACTTGTAAAAAGGCTCAGATATGTTTGCAACAACTGAAAATATGTGGATTGTACCAAAGTTTTGTACCAAAGTAAATTTTTATGACTTCTATTAAAGGGCATGACTTCGGTCTGATGTTTTTCAGGGAAAGAGGGTTTTCAAATTTGTATGCCAATAAAGATGGCAGTGCCCTGGTCAGATCATTATTTACCCCACCCCTTTTTACTAAGCTGTGATAGAGTTTTCGACCGCAGCCTAGAGCACTAAATGATCCAACACTGCTCCAGTGCTCCTATGAGCGTCAGAGCAGCAGCGGAGCACCTTGCGCTCCGCTCCACGGTAGAAACCTCTACCATGGCTTAGTGAAACAAAATGGGGGCGAGTAGTTTATTTCTTAATGAGGTCAATTAATAAGGATTGGAGGGAATAGTTAAATAAATTAAATAAACAATTCAGAAAAAAAGAGTAAATGTTAGTAGATTGGGAGAGGTTTAAAAATTGTTTGGAGAGGAATTTAACAGAAGTTGAATTTCAAAAGGAAGACTTTGGGGGTACAGTTTTTGAGACAATGCTTTGATGAAGTGGTTTTGATCATAATGTTACAGAGGTCTAATAGGAAATTTGGGTTTAAACCATCAGCAGATATTATTAAGCTGAAAAGGGAAAGTTAGAGAAGAAGTGGAGGAAAAAGAAGGAGAAAGGTTTAAAAAAGGTGTAATATATGGCTAATCGTACTTATAGGACAAATATTTAGAGGGGGAAAAAAGGAACTTTTTCCACAAAAGATTTAGCTGCTGCTATTTCATAGTTTGTTAGAAAGGGAACTTAATGAGTGAAGATTTCTGTAGGTTTTTTTTTTCCCTGGATAAGGTAAAGGAACTACAGAGATCAAAAGGTTTAGAAGATAAGATAGTGCCTTTGGAAAATGAGGTGGGAGATACCCATAGTATGGCGGGCTTTGAATCAGTTACTGGGTGTCAAGTGAAGGCATCTATAATGAATGTAAAATTTGGATCCTTTTCTTTGTATATGTGTCCTGTAAAACTGGTAAGAGGTATGGAGGGGCCATGTTTGACCTTTCTTATAGACCTTGTGAATTTGTCACTGAATCAGGAGGGTTGTTCTAAGTGAATTGAAGCATTTGGTTATAAAGCTCATTCTCCATCTTTTTCAGAAGACGTGTGCATTCGTCCAAAAACCATATTTTGGGGAATACCACACAGCCTTGACAAAAAAAAAGCACAATTTCAAATGAATGCTTATCCTTAGCACCCCTTGCTATCTGGATAATGGCATTGGATATACACTTATAATTTAAGTTCTGCAGTCAATCACAGAGTTTAAATTTTGACCCAAGAGATTCACACTTCACACTGATGGATTCTGATAGTCAGTGAAGTTTTTGCAGAAAGGGTGTAATATGGTCACATCATTGGTGATTTCTCTAACACCTGCATTGTGGCATTCTGAATTAATTGGAGCTAATGTAAACTCTCTGTGATTGAAGCAATGCACCCCCCCGAAATAGCCAACTTGATGTTCAGCTCTAACCAGTCATTTTCAGTGGTAAAAACTAGTTAAGTGCTGCTAAAAATGACTGGATAGCTGCTTCAAGTGAGTTAACAAGTTGATGGCCATTCCTAGCCAGTTAACTCACTTTGAATATTGGTCAGTTGATGTCCTTAGTGAGAAATGGCTCCAAAACTGAACACAAAAGAGGAGAGTTCATAGTTCCCAAATGGAAATCAGATACCTTAAGGCTTGTCTTAGGAAGCCATCAAATCGTGTTTCACTTAGGTTCAGATGGAACTTCTTGGTTTTTGTTAACTCTTAAATTACTGTTAGGCAGGAATGTCAATTTGTTCACAGTTGAAGTAGACCTGGGTTGATAAGAAAAAGAGGATAAGTTTTGATATACAGCCTTTCTGTGGCTGCAAAGTAGTTAAAATATGATGTACAGGTACTTATTTTATACCTGAACCAGAAATGATTTCAAGGGTGACAATGCAGAGGAATTAAAAGGAAACTTGGTAAGCCTGGAAGATGTACTGATCCAAATTGGCAAGTTAAAGAGTGATAAATCACCTGGTCTGGATGGCATATACCCCAAGGACATGAAATAACTCAAATGTGAAATTGCTGATCTGCTATTAGTGATCTTTAACCAGTCATTAAAAACCATCTGAAGTACCTGAAGATTGGAGAGCGGACATCGTAATGCTGATTTTTTAAAAAAGTGTTCCAGGGTTGATCCGGAAATTACAGACCGATAAGTCAGACCTAAATTCTGGCCAAGATAATAGAAACTATTATAAAGAATAAAATGATGGATCATGTTGAAAAGCATGGCTTAATGTGTCAGAGTCAGCATAGGTTCGGTCAGGGAAGGTCTTGCTTCACCAACTTGCTTCATTTCTTTGAAGATGTGAATAGAAATGTGGATAAAGTTGAGCTGATTGACATAATGTATTTATATTTTCAGAAAACTTTTGACAAAGTTCCTCATGAGACACCTGAGAAAATTAAAGAGTCATGGGAGGGTCTAGGCTGATTCATCACAGCTAATTCAACCATTTAATTGCAGCTGTTTCATCTCTGAATTGGCCGCAATGAATCATCCACAATAAACCTGACCTCTTGTGTATTCAGTGCTGGCACTCACATAGCTAAGAGGGTGCCACAGGTACTGCAAGGCTGCTATGAGCGGTCATGGCAGCCATTTTGAAGATGCTTCTGCTACGGGCAGGAGCAGATGTGGTTCTCTCCAGCCCCCATTGTCCTCACTAGACCACCAGGGAACTATGATAGACTCAGGGAAGACTTAGGAGGGTTGAGGATTGGGTAGGGTTGACAGATTTTCCCGAAGGAAAATCCAGACCCATGGCTACGTCCTCAGGCCCACCCAGTTCCGCCTGTGTCATGCCCTATCCTTCCGCAAGCCCCAATCCCAGCCCCACCCCCGTGTTCGTGCATTGGGACGGCGTCCACGCATAGCATAATATAAAACTCATTTGTATACCGCAAATACCATTAAGTTCTATGCGGTTCACAAAGACTAGTAATACAAATGAATAAACATCCAATATCTAACTTCCGAAAGATTCCCTAAAAAGATACATTTTTAAGGCATGTCGAAATTGTTGATACGAATTTGGGAATATTTTATTTTATTTATTCGATTTTCTATACCATTCTCCCAGGGGAGCTCAGAACGGTTTACATGAACTTATTCAGGTACTCAAGCATTTTTCCCTTTCTGTCCCGGTGGGCTCACAATCTATCTAACCTACCTGGGGCACTGGGGGGATTAAGTGACTTGTCCAGGGTCACAAGGAGCAGCATGGGTTTGATCCCACAACCTCAGGGTGCTGAGGCTGTAGCTTTAACCACTGCGCCAATATGAATATATGAGTTAAATCCCTAGTCCATAAGGCTGCTTGAAAAGATAGCAATTGCTCCTGAAATTTCTTATATTTATATCCCTTTACAGAAGGGAATGAAAATTTCTAGATTTTCTAGAATGTTTAGAGTTTGTAATGATAATAGATTCTATAAGATACACAGGAATTAAGCCTGTTAGTGCCTTAAAAAAATACAGCCGAGCATGTGATATCACCGTATTGCATCCAGAACGTTCGCAGATGCTGTCCTGACGTCGGAAGCTTTTCAAAACCCAGACAAAGTGCCGGGTTTTCAAAAGCCATCCAGACCCCCTTTTGAGGACATGTTCTGAGAAATCCAGATGTCTGGTAACCCTAGGATTGGGGGACCTCCTGGGGCAGAGGGGGTTATTCATGTTGCTGGCTAAGGGGTGGAGGAAGGGAAGGAGAGGGGCTGTTTCAGGGAGGTAGGAGGGAGCTCACATAGCTCCAGACAACTTTTAAATAGTTATGTAGATGGTAGCTGATATTCAGCTGGGGCCTACATATCAGCTGGGACCCCCATAAGATCTGGCGGCAAGCAGAGTAGTTGGACAATTAACTCCAGATATTCAGTGCCAGAGCTTGCACATGGCCCAGCATTGAATATTCAGGGTTAATTTAGTCAGCCATAATCAGCATTTAAACAATTATGATTGCCCCCAGCTGAATAATACACCAAGGGTGCCTACTATCGGGATTACTTAGGACAGATTTTTTTTAAAATTGCTTTATCTTCTAGCTATGAGTGAGCTGTAAAGCTCACAATGGGTCCTTTTTATTTGACATTATTATTCAATTTAATATAATGAATACTTCTGTATACATTTGGGAAACAGTTCCCTCATACTTTAAATAGTACTTGCATTTCATCAGTCCTGCCATTTTGTGTCTGACAGTTTGTGTATTTATTTTACCTGTTAAATTATGATGTCTGGCAAGCATACTTCATTTTTCTTATAGCCATATGTCATATAAAGCTGCCGTATCTTCGCAAACATGAAACAAATTCATTAAGAAAACTGTAAAAATTTGGTCTTTTAAGTTCAATATTCTTTATTGTTGTATATTTTGTAAAACAAAGGCATACAAGTATGTAGCACAAAAGTAAGAACAGGCAACTCAAAAACAGTGGTCTAGTAAGAGGGGGGCGGACTGCCCCAGGCACCGTCTTCGCGGGGGCGCCAGTGCCTCTTCTCCTCTCTGACCCCCCAGCATACCTTTTGAAATGTTTGCCAGCTTGAGCACCATCGTTCCCCTGATGCTCGCACTGGCTTCGGGTCCCTTCTGACATCACTTCCTGGTTGCGGGACCAGGATGTGATGGCAGAAGGGAGCCGAGACCAGCACAAGCAGTAGGTGGAAGATGTGGCTTGTGCTGGCGAACGTTTCAAGAGGTGTGGGGAGTGCTCAAGCAGCGGGGAACAAATGGTACGATGCAGGGTGTCTCTGCCCCGGGCGCCAACTTCCCCAGCTACGCCACTGGTTAGGTGTTTTCTATATTAATTAAATACAATGAAATAAAAGTCTGGATGTACCATAGTTGTTATATCAAGCTTATAATGATACAGTATGTAGTCAAGAGGGCATTGTGGAATATTCAATGAGAGGTTTCCATACCTTTTCAAATGTAAATGTATTCTTATTTCTTTCAGCAGTTATTCTTTTTTATTTAGCTGTAAGACATGGAGGGTCATTTTCGACAAGTCAAGACAAGTCGGAGAAATGGCCATTTTTGAAGGGAATGTCCAATATATATATATTTTTTTTTTCAAAAAAATCCCCTATTGGATGTCTTGGCTGCCAAAACATGTAGGCCACCAGGACACTTACTTTATTCACCATTTTTGACCACAAAAGTGTCCAAGTTAGAATTAGCACCATTTAGATGTGGGCGGGACCAGCATTGTAATGGACTGACAACATATACATCCCAAATAGAGCAGTGCACCTTAGATTACACTGCTTTGAACTTCACATAAAGGGTGCCATATATATTTATCTCACCATAATTCCCTTATTAGTTATGTTGACCACTTCAAAGCTTCCCCAAAACCTACTATACCCACCTGTGCTGAGGCTTATCCCAGGAGATCTCAGACAGATAAATTGTGAATTGTTTTACATCTGATATTGCTACAAATAAATAGAGAATGACACGGTGACAGAATTCATCACCATTCCTGTCCCCGCAGGAAACCATCCCATGTCATTCTTTAGTGTCTATTAACCTCAGTCCTTCTACTCCAGCATTCTTCAATGCAAGGCTTAAGGGTCAGTGGCTAAACCCATTCATGCTCTGATTCTTATGTGAACCAAGTATAAGATAATGAAGCCATTGTGACTTCACTGATAAGCTTGGCTCTTATTGGTGGAATGAGATCTTATGACATCATAATATCTGCTCTGGATACCAGAGACTGTCATTCTCTAGTGTCAAACTCAGGCCTTCTACACCAGAATTATTTAACGCAATGCTTGAGGGTCAGTGGCTGTGCCCATTCATACTCTAATTCTTCCCTCTCTCATTAAAACATGCCATGGAGATGGTTTCCCGTGGTTATCCACGGGGACAGAAATGGGAACAGTGATGAATTCTGTCACCGTGTCATTCTCTCCCAAATCCATTTCTGCCTTAATAAAAGTATTGTTTTAAGGTGAGTATATATGGTTTGAAATGAGATGCACACAACAGCTGGAGTAATTGCTTTATAGATGAATAGTGATTGACTAAAAGAAAGCAAATGGCTCCCACACATATACGAAGACAGGTTTCAGATTTTGTTAGAGCTTAAAATTTAAACAGCATTCTGTTCTGCAGCCTTGACATTTCTTCTTCAGCGATACTGCTGTTCTTTAATATAGATGGTCTGCAAAGCTTTCGCTGACCTACACGAGTTTTGCAATGCTCATATTCTCAACTGTTTTTTCCCCTGTATTTCCCAAGGGTTTGTCCTTATTTTGTATTCCATCTCCCTGTAGCCTAAATTCTTCAGCACTGTTCTGTAGAGCAAGTGCCTTATAACCACATAAACGTATGGCTCTCTTATAGTTCTTGCCCCCAGCTGTGTTTGGTTCCAGTTTAGGTCTGCAATGTTTTGATGTAGACATGCATTTGTAAAGAAATATAAAAGAGCAGGGGAAACTCTGGGGTATATAGATATTTATACCCTCTTGTTATCCTTTGAAAAACCCATTCTCAAGCTGCTAGAAAGTTGAAGGAAAACCTTTAAAATGTTAGCATTTAGACTCTGTATGGCAGAATCTCAAATATTTTACTTGGCAAGTCACAGGAAATAAACCAGCCAATTACATTAAGCTCAGAGATAGCTCTCTTTCCCCTCTCCTTCTGTCTGTCTCGATCTTTCTCTCTCTTAGGAAAGGTCAATTTTATTCAAGGTTAGAAAGTTATATTTATTTACTCTAAGCAGTGGATATTCAAAGATCTGTTGAGCAGATACAGCCTGATTATAACCAGTTGTCTTTAGACACAGAGGCCCTGATTCTGCAAAGTGTGCCTATCTTTAGGCATCTTTAATATTTAGGCGCCATATAGGCGTCATAAGGGCATCCCCAATAATAGATGTGATCTAAATTTTTCTGTTCTAGGCACTGGATAGACGTCCCTGCAATGTATTTAGTTATATGTAAAAATGTGTTTTTCTCTGATTTTTTTTCTTCATCATTTCACGATTGTAAGCTTTAACATATAAAAACAAAAAAAGCACCACAGTATGCCATCTTCAAAAGGATATTTATAATATTTTTCTTTCAGTGAGAGGTACTGACTGGGAGTTGAACTGGGAACATCAGTATGAATCTTAAGTATGGTTGAATAAATGTGACATGAAGTCAAATACTGCTGTTTATATCAATTGCAAACTCAACTTTTGTAATATATTGTTTCTAGTATTGCTAATGTTGTGCTATTTGAGATGAAAATTAGATTGGACTGTAGCTTGTAATATTTATTAAAATGAATATTGTGTGAGCTGAAGTACACCAGGATTACACGCTAACAGAATGAGCTATAAAATAATACCAATTCAGCTTTTATTATACTCTTCCATGTAGGCAACCACGTCCTGGTTACTCCCACGTCAACATAGATAGACGTGACATAGGCACCAGTTTTTGTTGAGGACGCCTACAAATAGATAGACGCCCCTCGGAACTCGCGTCTACCTTCTAATAACGCCTAAGTGATGCCTACCTCTGTCTAAGTGTTTTCATATCAAGACTTTTAGGGACCCCTGAGGAAGACAGCATTGTCGAAACGCGGACCGTGTTGGGTCCACAGCTCCCAATGGTATGGGTCCTAGATATATTTTAGGTGGATTATCAAATTATATATTCTTAAATAAAGCCAGCATCTTGAGCATCACCATCTCCACAGAGTTTTTGTTTTCGCTGGATTTGCATTTTCTGTGGGGTTAAGGGTCAATTTTATGCTTGCATTGCAGTTTCCATATCTCATAACACATTTTAAAGGATCCTCTGCCACCTTTATTTGTTGTTCCAGCAGTCTCTGTTGACATGAACAAGACTTGTTATTAAGCAGTGCTCTTCTATATGCTTGCTGGATATCCTTAGAATATCCTCTGAGTACCAACTTCTTAAGCAAAACTTTTACTTGAACTTTGAATTCTTTTATCATGCAGCAAATCCTTTGATACCTTAAAAATTGTGGAAAAAAAGCAAACTCTTCTACAGGGCTATAGGATCTAATATCCAGGAACAGGTTTTGATGAAAGGATTAGCTTTTGTGCCTATAGTACCTTTTGATATTTTTCAAACAAAAATTGATTTTGAGAGTTTTATGCAATGGTTGCATTTAGAAATCTTTTATTTTTCCCCCAATAAAGAAATAGAGGATGAAGAAAGTGTAATTTATTTTTTGAGGAGTCCCTCGACTTGGGTTCCTCCTGTAACTTTGGATCTGGCCCTGTACGTTTCTAAAACCCTTATTTTGAAATATCTTGGTGTCCTGGAGAATTCAGAAGTTTCCTAGTAGAGATAGTCAGCATTGCAGACTGCATTTGTATTCAAGAAAACATTCAACAGGCATGTGAGATCTCATAGGGGTAGGCAGAGATAACATTAGAGCTGAGGCAGCAAACAAACCTTTTAAATAAATATGATATGGATGGGCAGACTGGATGGGCAATATGGCTTTTAACTGATGTTTTCTATGTTTCTATGACTAAGGACAGTTACTGTATGTGTGTAACTGCTAACTGGCAACAATTAAGGCCAATTATACCCTATTATTACTTATTAATACCAGTTGAATGCAGTTGATCTTATTCTGTAACTTGCTTGTACAAATTTGCAAACTAGTTGCAAATTTGAGCACACAACTTTCTAGAATTGGGGTGTGGTTGGGTCTATCCCACAAGCTATCCCAGGCAGGTGACAGCTGTCTTTCCCCGAGGCTCATAGCCATGCCATTGCTACCTCCTACATATCAGTCCTGGGAGCACTGTTCCCTCTAAGCTGTGTGCTTGTGCGCACGCACACAACTTGCCGAACCCGCACACACAAAATAAAATAGTGCACACAAAAGAATAAATTTTTGCCTAAAATGATTTTCACTGCTAAAATGAAATGTTGCAGAAGACCAGCTGTTCCGATTTCCCATTTATCACATTTATTGAAGCGCTATAATATAAATTTTAAGTCATTCACATGATTCTGTTATCTTTGGCAGTTGAACTTGACACGTCACGTGCCCCATAGAGCCATAGCCTATGGCCCATAGGATATGAAACACTTCCGATTCTTTGATTTCCTGACGTTTCGCCATATTGTTTATTTCGTGGAATCGTAGTGTGCAGCGTGGTACTGCGGTTGTATAACTGTATTCGTTTATTAAATTGCAACCAGATATAACTCTTAAAATGTCTAAACCGCAAATGGTGAAAAGTGTAAAACGCAAGAGAGCTGCAACAGCTTTTAGGTCTGAATGGCTTGAAGAAATTATTGAAACGGAGACACCGGAATCTCGAAATACAATGCATGTTCGACTGTGTGAAATATTTACCTACGACGAAGACAATGGAGTTGTGTGTTGTTATTGCCAAGATGCCAAAGCAATTGGAAAATTCTCTACTGGAAAAATATGGGCTGATGTTTGGAAATTGGACTTTCTGAAATGCCATCTATCAAGTAAATCTCATACCGACAGTATTAGGAAACTCAGAAGTAAAAATCCGAATTTAAGAGGGGTACTGGTTAACATGTTGCTTGTAAGCCCAACTAAAAAAGAAAACAGGCAAATTAGTAATGAACGGAAGCGTTCAGGTCTTGATGAAATTAAGATTCTTGTCGACAGTGTTGTGCTGGCCATTAGATGAATATCTCAGTGCTCTCTGTTCAAGATATCAATGAGCACATGGTGAAGAAGTATGTTAGTATACCTGACAGCTGAAGAAGAAAAAACTATGCATTTGAATTTCTTGGAATTATCAATGGCATCGTGCAAGATGATCATATGGCAGACATTAAATTAGCAATGTATCATACGTTAATTGTTGATGAAAGCACAGACATTTCTGTCAACAAGTACTTAATACTCTACTTTAAGTATCGGCCAGTCAATTCAAATGAGTATAGGACATAATTTGGTGGGATGCTACAGTTGGAAGCATTTGATGCTACATCAATAGTAACAGCAATTAGGGAATTCTATAGGAAACATGAACTTGACCTGAATAAAATGGTTATGTTCATCTCTGATAGTGACTCTGTGATGTTGGGCAAAAAAGATGGTGTTGCAGCACAGCTGAGAAAAGATATTCCACATTTAGTGCAACAACATTGTGTTGCACATTGGGAAGATTTGGGACTTTCTGATTCATGGAAACAAATAAAATTGATGAAAGAAGTAGAAACTAATGAGAACTGTGTACACGGTGTTCTGTCGGTCTTCTACTAAATGATGCAAATTTCAAGAAATAGCAGATGCATCTGAATGTGAATCAATTGCTTCAGACCTCTGAATGAAGTGCGCTGGTTATCTAGACATTTTGCACTTAAAGCAATTATTCAAAATTATGATCCCCTGTTAAAATATTTTGAAGAAGACAAAGATAATGATCCTATTACAAAGTACTGCTATAAGAAGCTGAACAGTGAACAATTTCATATTACACTTGAAGTTTTGAATGATGTCTTATCAGAATTGGCTTCCTTAACCATGGCATTTCAAAAACGTGGTTTGACACCATTGGAAGCTTATCCTCTTGCACAGGGTAAATTGAACAAACTTCGAATGCAATACTTAGGCGGCAAGGTTAAGTGGAGTGATAAAGTCAACAGTATTCTTGACAACAGGATTAGGTCTGGAGAAAAAGGTTCAGTAGATACTAATTCCATATTAACCTTCATCAACATACTATGTTTGCATCTGGGTGAAAGATTTCCTGAAAATGAAGTTGAGGAATGGTCTGCTTTTGACTGTACAGCAATATCACAATGCGACTTTGACTTTGGAAATGGACATATCAGATCTCTTTGTTTAATGTATAAACAATTTCTTCCGGAGGAAAGTGTTATTATTCAGCAATACAATGACTTTAAATTCCTTGTTGCAAAAAAAATCAAAAGCAATCTAATAAACAGCTTTCCAGATATGACGAAATTTGCATTTCAGAATGATCAATTTGCAGATTTAGCAAAATTGATGGATATTGGTGCCACATTCTTAGCATCTAGTTCAGATTGTAAGCGTGGTTTTAGTCTAATGAACAATTTGAAGACTAAACAAAGGAATCATTTACATTTAGAGCATTTGGAAATGCTGATGCGTGTTAAGAGTCACCTTCAAGATGGAGGCTCAACAGATCTTGACAGAATTTAATAAATATGAAAGATCGCAGGGAAAAACTTTGAAAACTAAACTGCTGTTATTTTCTAAATTTTAAGTATAAAGTACAATGATACCTTATTTATAGGTAGCGCTCAATGAAACATTTCAATGAAATAATTTATGTTTATTGAAATGAGACTTTATGTTACATAAAGTGTAACTAAAATTACATTGTGTTTTCGTTAATTCAGACTAAATTCAAAGACCTGCCCATAAATGCCCATAACTGAACTCCAGACCCTCTGGCAATCATTTTTATAGCGCACACAAATTTAGTTTTTCTTTAAAATGCGCACAGATGAAATTTTTTGCACACACAGTCTATGAAAAATTAGAGGGAACATTGCCCGGAAGTATAAATACCACTACTGTAGCCCCGGCCTTTTTTTTTTTTTTTGCGTGTGTTGGTGAGGTTTCACTTACCTCTCCCATCTTGACTGCTGGAAGCAACACAGTTCCCATACGGACCTGACCACTAACCATGAGGGGGTGAGCACCGATGTGCACACAATGCCCAACAAAGAATGATCGCCACACCCTGTTACTACTATCATGCATACAGATGAAGGATTGACTCTTAAGACTGCAGAATATTCCAGCGTGTAATGCATGGTATAAACATAGGATTTACTGCACATAGGGCTCCTTTTACGAAGCCGCTCCAACACTCATAGAATTCCTATGAGCGTCAGAGCTAATACCACCAAGCGGCTTTGTAAAATGGGGGGGGAGGGGGGGAAATAGTAACTTATCACTACTTTTTTAGAACTCTCAATTTCCTACATCTGAAGGACTCACATGACCTGATCTTTCAACTTAAAGGCCAGGTTATTATCCTAATTTTTGGCAAAGTGTGAGTGAACATACTTCTTGCCTTTCGATATATACTGTATATATATATATATATTGTGACCGGGCCGGTTCCCAGGTAGGTGAGAGACCGGGCTCGGACCCCAGGTAGATTTATTATTGCGCCTTTTATATGGCTGGATGAATGAAAACCCGGAAGACGGATTTCCTAGGAAGTGGAACCAGATTTATTAAAGTTTTCAAAAAAAAAAAAAGAACAAAAAAACATGTTGGAACATACAGTACGTTCTTCACACTTTTCACCCTTGAACATAACCTGGGCTTCAGTCCTTGTGCCCTGCCTGGAGTTTCCAGGTCCACAAAACAAAACACATTAACACCCCAAACCTCCCAACAAATAAAACAAAGGTTTGGCTTTCAGATTCTCCTACACAGAATGTGTCCTGGATTACCGAACTTAACAAAGCTCACCATGGGCTAACTTTCAGAAGTCGCTTACCCCTTTCAAGTCCACCAGAGGTAAGGTAACTAAACAGTTCTGATAATTACTTCTCAATTGGCCAGGATTGGTCTGACCCTGCTTCAAACACTGTTAGTGTCCAAGGCTTCCCTTAGCCTGGACTGGATTGTTGAGAGAATGGGACAGACCTCTCATATATCATTCTCCCCTAAGTCCATATCTTTCCCGGGCTCACTCTCCCCAGGAATACTGTTCATCTCCCAGTCCATAGACCCATAGCCCTGGCTGGGTCTCCACCCGGTGTTCTCGGGCTGCCTCTCCCAACCCCCGTCTTGCCTGGATGTTAGCTCTTTGCCCACTGGTCCTTTCCACGGCCAATCTCTTGGTGCACCCTCCCAGAGTTTGTACAGCCTGGCAAGGTCTGGTCCAGGGCCTTCGCTTTCCCTCCTGAGGGCCTGACTCCTAGATAGCAAACGGGGCTGAGGCACAGGAGCTCTCTGGTAGCTGCAATCCTTCCTGGTTGCTGGCTGATTGGAATTAGTCCCACCTGAGCTCCCCCTCTGACTTCCCCTGGTTTGTATTTGAGGCTTTTTGATCTGCACGCCCCGAGGGTTAACTCCACCCTCTCCTAAATTGGGTTTAGATTTCAGAGAAGGAGGAAAGGAGTGATAGGGGAAAGAACTAGCTTCAAGGGCCCTCCTCCTCTGGTTCTTAGGCTGGGCTATGACCTGGTTCTTCTCTTCCCTTCCGGACTGGACCGGCTGTCCCGGCTCCATGCCAGGTTTTCCCGGGCCCAGGGCAGGATGCATGCTGGGTTTTGTAGTTCTTTTTGGCAGGGACAGGGGCTTCCCTGTCACAATATGCAGTAAAACCTTGGTTTGTGAGCATAATTCGTTCCAGAAGAATGCTTGTAATCCAAATCATTCGTATATCAAAGCAAATTTCCCCATAGGAAATAATGGAAACTCAGACGATTCGTTCCACAACCCAAAAACTTTAATACAAAATAGTATATGTACTTGTATTACAAGATCTTGCAGTGTCAGAGAGAGAAGAACCATCGGCTCAGTTGTGATGTGTGTATACTGTATGTATTTGTATTGCAAGACATTGTTTGTATATTAAGTTAAAATTTAATAAAATGTTTTGCATGTCTTGCAAAACACTTGCAAACCAAGTTACTTGCAATCCAAGGTTTTACTGTATGTATATATATATTTTCATTTTTTCATATTTTCTCTTCTATTTCTCCTAGTCTTCTTTGGGATGCTCATTTCATTGAAAAGTGCCTAGAAATTTCATCTTTTTTTTTTTAAACCATCATTTTAAAGTCTTTGAAACAAATTAACCTTCATATGAATGGCAGCCGCTCTCCAGAGCAGTCACCGCTGGCTGTTAGTACAGAAAGTTTGCTGCGAGTGAAGCCTCATTTTAAAGCTATTAACCTCTTTAATCACATGAGTAGCAGAATGTGATTATTGCACTTGTTTTTCTAATGGTTACTGTGCACCAATAAAGAAAGAAAAGCAAGCACCGAGCTTGTGGCCCTGCCATCTCCTTCTCTCTTCATTTCCCACGTAAGTAGTCTGGCACGTCCTTCGAGTTCATCTCATAACTTGACTAAGCTTATTACAATGAGATTTAAACTCCCAAATTAAGCAAAGGTCAATTAACAATGAGGCTGACGATGCTGTGCCATGTGCGGCCATGTAGACGAGAAGAAATGTTCAGCTAAATACAGTGCTGAAATGTGCCGGGTAAAGCTTTGGATTCTCGCCCAGAAATAGCTAAGAAGAAAAAAAAAAAAATAATAATAATTTAAATTGAATCAGGTTGGGCAGACTGGATGGACCATTCGGGTCTTTATCTGCCGTCATCTACTATGTTACTATGTTACTATGTCAGACTGACAAATGAACAGTCGAGTCAATACACTGAACAGCTGTTGCTCAATGCATAAGTTCCCTCTACAGATTTTTAACAACATTATCTAGACCAGTGGTTCCCATCCCTGTCCTGGAGGACCACTAGCCAGTTGGGTGTTCAGGATAGCCCTAATGAATATGCAAGAAAGAGATTTGCATGTAATAAAGATGATAGGAATGCAGATCTGCCTCATGCATGTTCATTAGGGCTATCCTGAACACCCAACTGGCTAGTGGTCCTCCAGGACAGGATTGGGGACCACTGATCTAGACAGTGAATTTGCCTCTATCCACCATGGCTTATTGCTGGAGTAGAGTTAAGCGAGAGTGAAGGCAGAACAATCGACCATGCCTAACAACTAGAGAATGACACGGGGGACAAATTTTTCCCCATCCCTGAGGGAACTCATTTTCCTGTCCCAGCGAGTTCTTTTCCTGTCCCTACCCCATTCCTGCAAGCTCTGTTCTCATCTGCACAAGCCTCAAACACTTTAAAATCATAAGTAGCAACATTCTAGAGCTCAGATTGTGATGTCATAATGCCTCATTCCACCAGTGCCTAAGCTCCGTCCTCATCTGCAACCCAGTGCTTCATATCATTTTAAAGTGATTTTTTTTTAACTTATATTGATTTAAATGGTAAAGTTACTTTGCTTTAGTATGTGGTCTTATGCTATAGGGATCATTCAGGCCACCGACATGTTTCACTGGAGCTTTTTCAAGTCGAGATCCCTATAATGAGATGTCAGTGATTAGCGCATTATAAACAATATTTTAAAACAGGATTTTAAAAAGTATCCACATAACAATGGCGTGTACATACCAATTATTTTGCCCACCAGCTTCATAGACCACCTTAGTTCTTACAAAGATGGCGGTGGCATTTAACAAATCGGTTTAAATCCCCAGATGTAACCATCAGCTGACCGTACATTCACGTTACGTAACAGCCATTGATGGAACGGAGGGGAGGAAAACTGTCAACATCTAATAATGCAGCTTGCTTAAGTAGCTTAATGAATCTAAGAAAGATACTTTTAATGATTTGTTATTATTTCTTGATTATCGATAACCCCCGCTACAGACTCACAGAAGAGATGCCCATTCTAGTTCGGCATCATATATCCATCGTTGTTCAAGATGGTTTAAATGTTGTTCACTTTAAAATGATATGAAGCACTGGGTTGCACTTTATATTTAAAATATTTAAAAATACTTCAAAAAAAATATTTATATATAAAATCATTGGAACCTGTGAAGAACGTACACGTTAAGCTTAGAGCCTTGAACGTAGTGAGCCCAGAGTGGTGTTCTGAAGCTCCATGAAAATAAATAATCAGCTTGAATGATAATGGTCATTGAAGGATGATATATTGGAAGTTGTTCATCTCTTTTGAAGACACAAGCATTAGAGAGAAGTTGCTAAAAAGTGGAGGTTGGTTAGAATCCTTCACTGTGGTTTGTGCAACACAGAGATTTTTTTCTCCTCTAATTGATTAAAGTCCTTGGTTGTTGTTGTTTTTTTTTTTAATGGATTTTTTGGTGGTGAATATTGACCATATCATTTTACAAACCTTCAGCTTATCTTCCCTCTGCCACATCTCCCTGTCATTTTGAAAACCCAGAGCTGAGAAAATAGAGAAGGTACAGGATTGTACGTGATTTGTGCTATAGAAGTGTCTGCTTTGAAACGACTTTTTTAGACCAAAATCAAACATAGTGAGGTCTGGAAATGAACACAGAAAAGCACCCTGTAATTTATCTGAAGTTCTACAATAATCGTATTTATCTGCAAACATGTTATACCGAGTCTATAACAACCTTATCATATGAATACAGGTTCCATTGTGCACCCAATATATCAGAAACAACAATAGCACACATGGGCAGGGAATTTAATATTTCTCTACACTTTCAGATTCCATGGATTTGTGAAAGCTCTGCTTCAGGGTAATTACCATGTTCGTGTCAGTCCATTAGTTAAGCAATGTAAGGAATGTGCAGCCCAGTGCATTTTAAACAACATTCAATTGTTTTTAAATTTCTAGTTCTGAACAGAGAAATACTTGGAATGTCTGCCAGATCGACACCATTAGAATCTCCCACTGTGCTTAAAGACAAAGGAATAACATAATATAAACTATGATTCTAGACTATACGGTCGTGTCCCTACCATTTGCTATGCTGATCAGTTGGCACTAGAGTAAATTAATGTGACTATTATTAGAAGGTAATGATATTGGGCACACAGTAGGGCGGAAGAGCTCAGAGCTTTTAAATCACAAAAGAGTTTTATTAAGTCATTTTCTAGAATCCTGTTATAAGAAAGAAATCAACACAATTGTTAACAGATTTCAAGTTAAAGGGATAAATATGGGGCTCAATATTTACACATGACATGATTGAAACCTTCAAGATAATCGAAACATAGATACATAGAAGATGACAGCAGAAAAGGGCTACAGCCCATCAAGTCTGCCCACTCTGCTTACCCACCCCCTGTCTATGCCCTAATGACCCAATTTCCTTATCTTGACCCTCGTAGGGATCCCACACGGGTATCCCATTTATTCTTAAAGTCTGGCACGCTGTCTGCCTCGATCATCTGCACTGGAAGCTTGTTCCAATGATCAACCACTCTCTCTGTGAAGAAATACTTTCTGGTGTCGCCATGAAATTTTCTGCCCCTGAGTTTGAGCGGGTGCCCTCTTGTGGCCGAGGGTCCCTTGAGAAAGAAAATATCATCTTCCACTTCGACACGTCCCGATGAGGTACTTAAATGTTTCGATCATGAAGGGAATACACTTAGTAGATAAGGGAATAGACTTAGTAGGTAGGGAGAACGAGAGGGCACTCTCTAAAATTGAAAGGGGATAGATTCTGTACAAACGTAAAGAAGTTCTTCTTCTCCCAGAGAGTGGTGGAAAACTAGAATGCTCTTTCGGAGGCTGTTGTATGGGAAAACACCCTCCAGGGATTCAAGACAAAGTTAGACAAGTTCCTGCGGAACTGGAACGTACGCAGGTAGGGCTGGTCTCGGTTAGGGCGCTGGTATTTTGACCTAGGGGCCACCGCGTAGCGTACTGCTGGGCACGATGGACCACTAGTCTGACCCAGCAGCGGCAATTCTTATGTTCATAAATATTAGAGCCTACATTATATAATTGCCCACAATATAGTTTATAGTTTATTATTTACAATATATTCTGTCGTATAATTTAAAACATTACAAAAATACAAAGCAGAAAAAATAGTCTCTATCACACGGCTGCATACAACTCCCTTGAGATTATCAGGTTTATTTTATACATGTACAGATCACCACAAAGCAAATAACAATATACAAGACTACAGTTATCAGTTGCTGATGAAAACCCCCTGTGGTAAAAACTTTTCCTCTTGTTCTCTTTATGTGGGATAACAGATTATGAATCAGGAAATGTATCTTGGATGGATGGGAATAAGAGAGGAAGGGTGAGAAAAGACACACGAAACCTAGCACTATTTATCTTTGGACACTTTACAGAAGGTAATGACTGTTTTCTTCTAGTGCACTAAAGCTCAGAAATAACCTAAGACTATTTGTCTTAGGGCACTTTGAACAAGCTGATACCTAATTTTTAGTTTTTAATTAAATTAAGCATGGTATTCATCAATAAATCTACAATCTTTCTTCTCTTCCAAACTTAAGTCACCAGCAAAGCAGTGTTCACTGAGACTTCACTTTCTCTTAGGACTCATAAATGCTACACCCTAAATATTTTTACCATTTTGTCAAGGGGAATCATGTCGTAGTAGCCTTGAAGTAAAGACTTGTAAATGCTGTAATACATTTCTGATGACTTTAGATTTACTTAAAGTGGGGAATTATTCCCTGGTGGGTGGGGCCAATGTTTTGCTGTTGTGGTAAATAGCTTTTTTAAAAATGTCACCAAGACTATGGATTAAAAAAGAAAAATGATCCTGCACCTGCCCTTCCCTAACATGGCAAAAGACGAAATAAGGCACCTAGGAATTACTCTCGACTCAAACCTATCACTCTCAAAACACATCTCACAAGTAGTCTCTTCATCCTTCTACTACCTCCGCCAGCTCCGAAAGATAAGAAACTACTTCACGGATCAAGACTTCACCCAACTACTCTATGCCTTTGTCCGTACATGCTTGGATTACTGCAACGCTTTAGTCAACGGTCTTACAGCAAAAAACACCAAACGACTACAGCAAGGTCAAAATGCTGCAATAAGATTAGTGAAAAACCTACAAGCCCATGACCCAGTCTCTTCAGCACTGATATTGGCCCTCTGGCTGCCCATAACCAAATGCTGCATTTTCAAAGGCCTAGTGTTGGCATATAAATCTCTCTACAACATGACACCCAAGTACTTCTCAGACAAACTTCCTCTCTATACCCCAAAGAGAACGCTACGCTCCCAAAATGAAATACGCCTACCTACACCATCATGACACTCCCTCCAACACCAGACAGCCTGGAAATGATTCTATTCCCATTTCTTACCAAACCTCTGGAACCGGCCTACCTCCTCATATCAGAGCCCTTAAAGGACTTCTCAACTTTAGAAAAACTTTAAAATCCTACCTTTTTGCCTAGTTACTCCCTCAACCCTTCACCAGCATCAGTGAATAATCCTGTATGAAGATATATTGCAACACACTGTATGTAAACCCTATATTGTAACCCTGTGAATGTAAACTGTAACCCGTTCTGAGCTCTTTGGGGAGGACGGGATATAAATCTAAATAAATTAAATAAATGTCATGTTAAAAAAAAAAATACCCCTTAATTGGAAGAATTACGATTGTCTAAATTTTCCTTTTTGGTGGGCAAATCTGTGCTATAACTATAGGTATGAAAACATGAATGCTGATAGTTTGGGACACAATAATTTATTTAAACTGGTTTGGGGCCCATTGACATCTTATATTACTTCACTATTGTAGGTTTGTGATTATGAGTTAATTTTTTTTTTATTTTATTACACATCCAGGGAAGGGGGGGCTATTTTTGTTCTAATTTTGACTTTTGATTATTTGGGTGGGGGGAAGAGGGAGGGAGGATATTATTAATTTGAATAGGATAAGGTTATTGGGAAAATATACGTTTAGATGTTTTATTGATTAAGCATTGGATGGGTGGGGGTGGGGGGGATAAAATGATTGGTTATGTACATTTGTAAGTTGAATGTGCTTTTGTTGATTTTTTATATGTTATATATTTGTGTCTTGCATTTTTGATGTTTGGAAAATCAATAAATATAAAAAAAAAAAATCCAGATATTTAGTGCCATTGTGCAGATAGTGTCAGTTTCTGACTATCTGGATAACAGTCAGCGTCGAGACTTATCTGGATAATGGCCACACTCATAGTAACGTACTGACATTGATCGTGATGTGTCCTTGCCATTTTCAGGGCACAGACTGTAGAAGTCTGCCTGACTCTGGCCTTCTTCTCCAACTACTGAAGCTGTCATTGAAGCCCAGTTCCAGCCCATCTAAATCGATCCAGCGACGATCGGGGCACAAACTGTAGACGTCTGCCTGGCACTGGCATTGCTTCCCAATTCCTGGAGTTTTCGTCTAAAGCACGGCTGAGCTTGTTTGCTTCCATTCACACCATACAGGAATCCTGAGTGTTTATCCCACGCCTTTTTGAATACCATGACCGTTTTGATATCCACCACTTCCTGCGGGAGGGCATTCAAAGAACGCACCACCCGTCTCTGAGGAAAATAGTATATCTGAGTTCCCCCCTCCCCCACAATTTAAATTCATTCCCTCTAGTTCTACCACCTTCCCATTTTTAGAAAAGGTTTGTTTGCATATTAATACTTTTCAAATACAAATTTGAAGTTTGTCTCTTTTTTTCTCCAATCTTATGTTCAGCTAGCTTATCTAGATCACAGTTTTTCAACCGCCGGTCCGCGGACCGATGACGGTCCGCAGAAAATTTCTGCCGGTCCGCGCAGGGCCGGCGAGATCAAGTCGGCAGTTAAATTTCCTGCCGACTGCGGTTCCTCCTGACTGCGGTTCCTGCTGACTAATGTTCCTCCCAGCCTCAGGCGATCAAGACAGGCTGCAACGTCGGGGCCTTCCCTCTGTGAGTCTCGCCTGTTCGGAAACAGGAAGTTGAAACAAAATAGGCGGGACTCAGAGAGTGAAGGTCCCGACGTCGGCAGCGTGTCTTGATCGCCACCCCTGCCGAGTTGCTGAAGAGGGCCACGGGGAAGTTGTGATTAGACCGGAGAGAGCTTCAGATTCAGGTGCAGGTGGAGGGAGATGGTCAGCGTGTGCGAACAAGATCCTGGGGAGCCTTCATAGTGACTTCCTCCCCTCCCACCAGCTCTCCTATTTGCCAGGGCAGTGATTTACAGGCAACTTCCTGCAGGCAAGTACCGAGAACTGCTGGAAGGGGAGGAAGCCACTATAGGAGGCTGGGAAGGTGCTGGAAAAGGGAGAGCTGTTACTGGACTTGATGGAAGTTAGAAGGAGAGATGCTGCTGGGAGGGGAGGAGGGAAAGGGATGGGAAAAAAGTTAATGTTGGATAGAGGGAGGAGGGAAGGGAGAAGAAGGAGAGATGCTACTGGGAGGGGAGGAGGGAAAGGGATGGGAAGAGAGTTAATGTTGGATAGAGGGAGAAGGGAAGGGAGAAGGAAAAAAAGGAAGGAGGGTAGGGAGAAAGAAAAAAGGAAGGAAACAGCTGGCAGGGAGATTACAGGAGGGGAAGGGGGTCAGGGTGGAATGGAGAGATCAGATGAGAGAAAGGGGAGAGAGAGGAATGAGAAAGTAGAGAGACATTGATGCTGGAAAGGGGGTCAGCAGAGAAATGAGAGAGGGATAAAGATGCTAGATCTGGTGTAGGAGAGATAAAAATGAAGAAGGCAGTGAAGCTGGAATGAATGATGTAAAAAGGAGAGAGGAGGATGGACAAGGAAGAGGGGCATAGAAAGAAGTCAGATACATATGGAAGGGGGAGAGGGCAGACATTGGATGGAACGGGCAGATGGTGGAAGGAAAAGAGTGAAAAGAAGATGAAAGCAGAAACCAGAGACAACGAAAGGTAGAAAAAAATAATTTTATTTCTATTTTGTCATTAGAATATATCAGATTTGAATTATATATCCTGCTAGAGACATAACTGGGGACTGCAGTATTCTGTTAGCATGATATTTCTATGTAGCATTCTATAATAACTTGGCTTGTTCAGTTTTCTTGATAGTAGAGGGGATATATGTGAAGGGGAGGGGAGACAGGGGTTTTGTTGGTCCGTGCTCTGTATATTTGTATTTATAAAATCACAATTGTTCAGAATATTGTTTCTTTTTATACTTTAATAAAATACGTTCAATATAAAATCATAATTGCGGCTTGTGCAGATGGGATCAGATGGTTTGCGGGGACCGAGCTCACGGAGATGGGCGTAAACAGGGTTTTTAAATTTTAGTCCTAGTAGTTTGCCGGTCCACAAAATAATTATTTTATTTCTGCCGGTCCACGGGTGCAAAAAGGTTGAAGAACACTGATCTAGATAACTTATAACAGTCTCCTATTAGCCCTGAGTTATTACGTTATCCGGTTAGTGCCTCTGAATATCCCAGTTAGCAGCAATTATCCAGACAGCAGGTTCTATTATCTGGATAACTGTTTTTACTACTACTACTATCATTTCTATAGCATGGCCAGATGTATACAATGCTGTAAACTGAAACATTCAAGATCCAGTCCCTGTTCAGTAGAGCTTACAATCTAATCAAACAGACAAAAAGGACAAGTAGGGGGGTTAGGGAGTTTCTCAAGCATAGGTACTTTACAAGTGAGTTAAAAGCCTGCCTGAGTCAGTTTGTCAATCTCTGATCCTGGCAGTATTCAAATCCAGGCTAAAAGCCCACTTTTTTTGCAGTTAAAAACAACTTCAAAAAAAGGTGGGCTTTTAGCCTGGATTTGAATACTGCCAGGATCAGAGCCTGACAAACTGACTCAGGTAGTCTGTTCTAGGTGTATAGTGCAACAAGAGAGAAGGAACGTAGTCTGGATTTGGCAATAGAAGAGAAGGGTTGATTTTTGGTTTTTATCCTCCTATATATTCAGTTTTGATTTAATTTTTATCTTTTATATATATTTATTATTATTATTTTTCTGCTAGGGTTTATTTAATTTTGCTCTTTCCTCCTCTCTAATTTATCCATACAATAGATACTCATAGTTTAGACCAAGGGTGTCCAACCTTTTGGCTTCCCTGGGCCGCATTGGCTGGAAAAAATGTTTCTGGGGCCGTGCAAACGCTGCAGCAAGACAGAGGAGGGAACCGGCAAGACGGTAAACACCAACAGGCAGCAGAGGAAAACACTGCATCGCCCTCGACCGGGGCCGCACAAAATACGCAGGTTGGATACCCCTGGTTTAGACTGTGAGCCTATGTGAGAACATACAGGGTAGTTTAATTTGCCTATATTATATTATATTCCTTGTAGGCCTGGAGATGGATGTGCGCAATTCACCTACAGTAGGGATCCTAAGACCGTCTTCGGACGGTTACAGATTGGCATCGAGGGATCGCCTGCGGCCTACTTCCTCTTCCATCCTACTACTGCCGTACACTGAACTGAGCCAAACTGAACTTTTATTTTGCATAATTTTTCCTTACATTCTGCTTCCCATTCTATTGATCTTTTATTGTGATCTAATATTGTTTCTTCCGCCCCCCCCATTCTTAGAATTTTGTTATATCTTTTTTATATATATATATATATATATATATATAATATATTATATAATATAATATATAATATATAATATCTATATATAATATATATATAATATAATATATAATATAATATATATATAATATATAATATAATATATATGTATATATAATATATAATATATATATATATATATATATTATATATAATATATATATTTATTATATATATATATATATATATATAATATATAATATAATATATATATATATATATATATAATTGTTTACTCGGGTACTTTAGCTAGATTGTGAGCCTCAGGGACAGACACTGAAGTCTTAAGTACCTGTATTTTATTGTAACTGCTTAGATTTGTAATATGCTTAAGCGGTATATCAAATATGAATAAAACATATGAGAGAGGAGAGATACTGAAGAGTTGCAGAGTGAATGCACTTATAAGTCAATAAGAGAAGGTTGAACTGTATGCAGAAATGGATAGGGAGCCAATGAAGCAACTTGGGGGGCGGGGTGGGGGAGGGGTGTGAAATGTGAGCATAGCAATTCAGGCGGAATAAAAGTCGTTTGGCGAAATTTTGAATGGAGTAAAGGGGAGAGAGATGTTTATTTGGAAGTCCTATGAGAAGCAAGAGGTGATAAGGGTGTGGATAAGAGTTTTGGTAGTGTACTCAGAAAGGAAAGGTCAGATTTTGGTAATATTATATAAAGAAATGACAGGTTTTGAATACTGACCCCCCCCCCCCCAACCCCCCCGAATGTCTAAGAATTCCAATTTACTACATTGTGGTAAGATTTTTCAGAATTAACATGTGGTAAGTGCAGAATTTTAGCTCTGACTGTTGTGAATGTGCCCCAACATTTTTTGGTTCAGTTTATATAGAGCCAATCTGGTTACTTTGCACTACCACCCCTCCCCCACCCACCCACACAATTCTACATATAGTACTCAGAATTGTGGGCACACCTTTCTTGGATCTAAATCGCCCTTAAAAGGATAGTTTATATTACAAAAGCATCGAGAAAGAGAAATGTCTTTAACTTCACCTTAAAGTTGGCAAGAGTTGATTTTTCACGTGAGTAATTTGGAATACTAGTTCAGAGAGAGGGGGCGCTAACAGAGAAAATTGTAGTCCTTATTATGCTTATATGTTTCAATGAGGGGATGGTAGAGGGTTGTGGGCTGTAGATCATAAAGTCCTTGTTTGATTATAGGGGATAAGTAGGTTATTAATGAATTCTGGCTGGTTATTTTCTCTGGTTTTAAAAGTTAGTAGAATTTTATAGGTGATCCTATGTTCTATTGGTAACCAATGAGCTTTATGTAAAAGAGGGGTAACATGGTCATATTTTTTTTGCAATAAATATAATTTTTACTGCATTGTTTTGGCATTGGCACCAGATATGCATTCTAGCATAAAATAGATACCTTCTGTGTGCCCTCCAGATGTGAAAAGCTAGACGCCCTGTTATAAATGGTCGCTGCATTTTAGAACTCAAGACCCTAACAGTTTGGATTTCAACTATCAACTTGCTGGTTTTTATACTTGCAGGAACCTTTAACCTTTTACTTACTTAGATCTGGATTTCCACATCTTATTAGAAATCTTTTCTAGTAAGAAATCTTTCTTGTCTTGGCTACTTACTACATCTTATACTCATGATTTATCATATGGTGATTATATTGAGCAGTTGAGAAATTATACCACTGCTCTCCATTGTTACTTATCACCTCTAAATAGACATAGTTAATCAGTGAAGGTCATATTGAATGGGATAAGTAAGAATAATATGACTTTATTGCAGGCAATTGACCATAGAGAAGTTGTTAATCTCATGGAGGGATCCTGCTGATACTACAATTCACTCAACCTAAGGTCAAGTGGCTTTTTTTCTATGTCATAATGAAATTCAAGTGCGAATAAACAGCTCAGTCTCATAAACATTAGCCTAAATTTATTTTAATTTCTTCATGGCAGTTCTCATCTCTGTTAATATTTTCTTCTAGTTTGCTGATTTCACTTCGCACTACAATTGGGGAAAATTAGGGCTCAGTACTCAGCAAGCAGTGTGCATTAAGCCCGGAAACCAGCCCTGAATATCTGTGTATGGGGGGAGGGGGGAGGGGGAGGGGTTGTTTAACTGCTATAAAGTTAATCGACCTATCTGGCTGGTTAACTCACGTGGATTAAAAACTGGCTGGAGCATGGGAAACAGAGAGTGGGGGTAAATGGACAATACTCGGTCTAGAAGAGTGAACATAAGAACATAAGAACATAAACAATGCCTATGCTGGGTCAGACCTGAGGTCCATCATGCCCAGCAGTCCGCTCACGTGGCAGCCCAACAGGTCCAGGACCTGTGCAGTAATCCTCTATTTATACCCCTCTATCCCCTTTTCCAGCAGGAAATTATCCAATCCTTTCTTAAACCCCTGTACTGTACTCTGCCCTATTACGCCCTCTGGAAGCGCATTCCAGGTGTCCACCACTCGTTGGGTAAAGAAGAACTTCCTAGCATTCGTTTTAAATCTGTCCCCTTTCAACTTTTCCAAGTGTCCTCTTGTTCTTTTATTTTTCGAAAGTTTGAAGAATCTGTCCTTCTCTACTCTCTCTATGCCCTTCATGGTCTTATAAGTCTCTATCATATCCCCTCTAAGTCTCCTCTTCTCCAGGGAAAAGAGACCCAGTTTCTCCAATCTCTCAGCGTATGAGAGGTTTTCCATCCCTTTTATCAAGCGTGTCGCTCTCCTCTGAACCCTCTCGAGTAACGCCATATCCTTCCTAAGGTACGGAGACCAATATTGGACGCAGTATTCCAGATGCGGGCGCACCATCGCCCGATACAATGGCAGGATAACTTCTTTTGTCCTTGTTGTAATACCCTTCTTGATTATGCCTAGCATTCTATTTGCTTTCTTAGCAGCCGCTGCGCACTGTGCCGTCGACTTCATTGTCATGTCCACCATTACCCCCAAGTCCCTTTCTTGGTTACTCTCATTCAATAATATCCCTCCCATCGTATAGTTGTACCTCGGGTTTCTGTTTCCAACATGCAATACTTTACATTTCTCAACGTTGAACTTCATCTGCCATCTCGCCGCCCATTCCCCCAATTTGTTCAAGTCCCTTTGCTATTCTTCGCATTCCTCTTTAGTCCCAGCTCCACTAAATAGTTTTGTATCGTCCGCAAATTTTATTATCTCACACTTCGTGCCTGTTTCTAGTTCATTTATGAATATATTAAATAGCAGTGGCCCGAGCACTGAGCCCTGTGGAACACCACTCGTGAACCTCATCCAGTCCGAGTAGTGGCCCTTCACCCCTACCCTCTGTTTCCTACCCGCCAACCAGTTTCTGATCCATCTATGTACGTCTCCGTCCACTCTATGGTTCTTCAGTTTCCGGAGTAGACGTTCGTGAGGCACCTTGTCAAAGGCTTTTTGGAAATCAAGGTATATGATGTCTATGGGGTCTCCTCTGTCCATCCGTTTGTTAATTCCTTCGAAGAAGTGCAATAAGTTCGTTAGGCACGATCTCCCCCTGCAGAAACCATGTTGGGTTGTTATCAAAAGTTTGTTTTTTTCCAAATGTTCATCGATGTGTTCTTTAATCAGTGCTTCCGCCAGTTTCCCCAGAACCGAGGTCAAACTCACTGGTCTGTAGTTTCCCGGGTCACCTCTTGATCTCTTTTTAAAGATGGGCGTGACATTGGCTATCTTCCAATCCTCCGGGATCATGCCTGTTTTCAAGGATAGGTTGCAAATTTACTGCAGTAGTTCCGCTATCTCCTCCTTTAATTCCTTCAGAACCCTGGGATGGATTCCGTCTGGACCCGGGGATTTGTCAGTTTTAAGTTTTTCTATCTGCCTGTGTACATCATCAAGGTTCACTTCCATGGATGTTAATTTTTCTGCTTGATTTCCATTGAAGATTTGTTCAGGTTCCGGTATGTTGGTTGTGTCTTCGTTTGTAAATACAGACGAGAAGAACATGTTGAGTCTTTCTGCGACTTCTTTCTCCTCCTTCACCGCTCCCTTCCTGTCTCCTTCGTCCAGCGGTCCCACCTCCTCCCTAGCTGGCTGTTTCCCTTTAACATATCTGAAGAACGGTTTGAAATTTCGTGCCTCCCTGGCTAGCCTCTCTTCATACTCTCTTTTGGCTTTTCGAACCACACGGTGTTATTAGTGGGGTGCCGCAGGGCTTGATGCTTGAACCCGTGCTCTTCAACATCTTTATAAACGATCTGGACATAGGTACGATGAGTGAGGTGGTTAAATTTGGGACGATACGAAGCTATTCAGAGTAGTGAAGACACAGGGGGATTGCGAAGATCTGCAACGTGACATAATCAGGATCGAGGAATGGGGATCGAAATGGCAGATGAGGTTCAACATGGATAAATGCAAAGTGATGCATGTCGGTAACAAAAATCTCATGCACGAATACAGGATGTCCGGGGTGGTACTTGGAGAGACCTCCCAGGAAAGGGACTTGAGAGTTCTGATCGACAAGTCGATGAAGCCAACATGCAGTGTGCAGCGGCGGCAAAAAGGGCAAACAGAATGCTAGGAATGATAAAGAAGAGGATCACAAACAGATCGGAGAAGGTTATCATGCCGCTGTACCGGGCCATAGTGCGCCTTCACCTGGAGTACTGCGTACAGCATGGTCGCCGTACATGAAGAAGGACACGGTATTACTCGAAAGGGTCCAGAGAAGAGCAACTAAGATGGTTAAGGGTTTGGAGGAGCTGCCGTACAGTGAAAGATTAGAGAAACTAGGCCTCTTCTCCTTCAAACAGAGGAGATTGAGAGGAGACATGATCGAAACATTCAAGGTATTGAAGAGGATAGACTTAGTAGATAAGGACAGGTTGTTCACCCTCTCCAAGGTAGGGAGAACGAGAGAGCACTCTCTAAAGTTGAAAGAGGATAGATTCCGTACGAACGTAAGGAAGTTCTTCTTCACCCAGAGAGTGGTAGAAAACTGGAACGCTCTTCCGGAGTCTGTCATAGGGGAAAACACCCTCCAGGGATTCAAGACAAAGTTAGACAAGTTCCTGGTGAACAAGAGCGTACGCTGGTAGGACTAGTCTCAGTTAGGGCGCTGGTCTTTGATCAGAGGGCTGCCGCATGAGCGGACTTCTGGGCATGATGGACCACTGGTCTGACCCAGCAGCGGCAATTCTTATGTTCTTATCTCCTGGAATTCTGCAGCTTGCCTCTTCTTTCAGACCCTAATCTCAGCATTCTTCTTTCTCCTTGCGTCTTTGGACTGTCAAAGGAAAGGAGGATTTATTCAAATAATAAAAGATTTGTTTGAGTAACCCCCAAAGTTACTTGACAAATTTTTCAAATGGTAACCCCCCTACTTGTTTATTTAGATCTAGATTGATGTATATGTATGACAATATAATATGGCACACATAATCAAAACATCCAGACATCCAAAAATCTTCCGAAGTTGGCATTTGGACATCCTAATTGAAAGGATGTATAAATGCCAATTTTCAAAACCAACTTTCTGGACATCCAGCAGGACTTCTAAGCCGCTGTGCATCCAGAGCTCAAAGGGGCATGCTGGGAGGAGTGCTATGGGTAGTGTTTGGGTGGGCTCTGGGCGGGCTTAGACTTAGGGCTCCTTTTACAAAGGTGCGTTAGGGCCTTAATGCGCGGAATAGCGTGCACTAAAATGCCCAGCGCGCTAGCAACTACTGCCTCCTCTTGAGCAGGCGGTAGTTTTTTGGCTAGCACACGCTAATCCGGTGCGTGTGCTAAAAACGCTAGCGCACCTTTGTAAAAGGAGCCCTTAGACGTTCTGCAGGGATAATCAAATGTTTTGGTAGACGTCCTGGATGGAACTCGCACGTTTTGAGTTAGACCTGTTTTAAAACTTATACACTTATACCATTTTAACACTTGTTAAAATGGTACCCAAAGTGATCAGATAACCACTGCAGAGTTAAAGACCCCCCACACTTCTCCCGTGATCACTGACCACCCTCACACCCCACAAAAATCAGAATACAAAAGTATATACCTTGCTGGCTCACAGTAAAAACCTCTACCACCATTTAGTAAAAGGAGCCCTGTATATCCTGTAGGTGTGTATATAGTGGTTTAAAAATATCTAATATAATAAAATGGTAGGACATGCATGCGCACTAAAAAAATCGTGTTCCCTGATCCCGTCGCGGAAACACGATTGCGCATGCGCGGGTTTTACGTCAATGAACTCTGTTCCTCCTCCACCATGCCATGCCAGCCATGTCCGCCACCGGCCTCGAGCTCCTGGGGGCCGGCGGCTCGAGCCGCCCGGCCAGTGCTGAGGCCCCGCTTCCGCCCTACACGGCGACGCCAGATGCCGCCCGGCAGGTGCTGAGGCCCCGCCTCCCACTGCCGCCCTACACGGCGAAGCCAGACCCGGCCCTACAAAACGCTGAGGCCCGTCTTCCGCTTCCGACCTACACGGCGCCGCCAGACCCGGCACCACAAAACGGCCCTCACATCCGCGAACAGGGTTGCCATGGAAACAGAGGGGATCAGGAGCTAAACAGAGATTAAAAAAAACAAACAAACAACAGTGCACAAGGACAGAGACACACAGACACTCACAGAAGGACAGGGGGCTAAAGAGACAGATTGAAAAAAAATAACAAAACACTAAGGAGAACGAGAAACACAGGTAAGGAGTGCTGCTGGGCAGGGGGAGCAGGGAAGAGGGTCAGGGGAAGAAAAGAAGGAGTGCTGCTGGAGAGGCAGAGCAGGGAAGAGGAACAGGGGAGCAGGTAAGAAGTGCTGCTGGACAGGGAGAGCAGGGAAGAATGACTGCGGAGCAGGGAAGAAGTGCTGCTGGACAGGGGGAGCAGGGAAGGAGTGCTGCTGGATAGGGGGAGGAAAAAGGAAGGGAGAAGGCCTACTGCTGGACAGGTGGAACAGGCAAGGGGTGATGGTTGACAGCCGAGGAAAGAGAGAGACAGAAAGCGGCCAAGAGGAGAGAGAGATAAAGAAATAAAGACACACACATCTATTCTAGCACCCGTTAATGTAACGGGCTTAAAGACTAGTATGTATATATTAGTATTATTTGTCACTTAGACACATGCAAATGTAATGAAAACCATCAAAAATGATCTCCTCAGCTTCACCCCTTCCGTTACAAAACCACGCTAGCGTTTTTAGTGCAGGCTGCCACGGTAACAGCTCGGACGCTCATTGGAATTCTATGAGCATGGGAGCTGTTACCGCGGCAGTCAGTGGTAAAAACGCTAGCACGGCTTTGTAAAGGAGGGGGGGGGTTAGATAATCTTGGAAAAATGTCTGTATATTTAAAAAAAAGCAGATATAAATAGAGGCTTATACATTTTCATAGGGTTTTTGTTTTTTTTATTTACTGTGCAGGGTTAGTTATAATAGTCAGCATGTGGAGTTTTCTTAAATGAGGGCAAATCAATTATCTACTCCAAAACACCATTCAATATTTCAAGCCCTATTCAAGTGAAAGGAAGTGCTATTTTTGAGAACACAGATGAAGGTCAAATTATGGACTACGAGCATTTTAGCCAACCTGCCATTTGTTCTGAGTCAGGTGATGATATTACCCATTACATATTACCCTTTGGTACGGGAAATGTTCATCTATCATTGATATGATGGCAACAGACATGCCTTAACAGTGCATTATAAAAGATTTATAGCTGAACAAACCAAGACTCTGATTGGAAGGCGTCCGTTTATTGTCATGCCACGGCGGCAAACAATTTATACTCATAAACATTGACACACTAAAATGTGTCCTTTATGGCTCACAAATGACTGACCAAGGGACAAACAAAGCCAATCATAAATCGTTCTTTCCAGTTCACAAAGCTACTTAGCAATTCCCCAAATGTTGCGTTTGGAACAGCTTAAGCAAAGCCCATCTCATTACAGCATATAAAATTTCTGTGACCTAAACAGAATGTGTTGAAAAAAACTTTAAAGCTAACAATCTGGTTTACAGAAGCAGACGGAAAGGGATTTGGGGGTAAGTTGCCAAACGATTGCTGAAATTTAGGCACCAGAATGATGCAGTTGTGAATGCATTTATGGTGACCCATCAAATGAGCGCAGCCGTAAGCCCGAGGTCATAATGCCGGTTCATAGACAAAAGCGCTGAAGACAAAGGCGCGCGCCGGCAACTGAGCGCAAGACGGAAGCGCGCGCCAAAGAAAAAAAGTGTTTTTAGGGGCTCCGACAGGGGTTTTTATTGGGGAACCCCCCCCCACTTTACTTAATACAGATCGTGGCGGCGTTGTGGGGGGTTTGGGGGGTTGTAACCCCCCTCATTATACTGGAAACTTAACTGTTTCCCTGTTTTTAAGGGAAAAAGTGAAGTTTTCAGTAAAATGTGGGTGGTTACAACCCCCCAAACCCTCCACAACGCGGCACAATCTGTATAAAGTAAAGTGGGGGGTTCCCCCACACACACCCCGTCGGAGCCCTTTAAAACAGTCATTTTCTTTGGCGCGCGCCTCCGCGCTATGCTCAGTTGTCTGTGTGCGCCTTTGTCCCAGCGCGCTTTTGACCTGACACCCATAATGCCGTTGTACAGATCCATGGTGTGACCTCCATCTGGAATACTGTGTACAATTCTGGAGGCCACATTATCAAAAAGATGTGCGGAGAGTTGAGTCGGTTCAGCGAATGGCCACCAGGATGGTCTCAGGACTCAAGGATCTGCTGTATGAGGAACGACGGTAAGTTGCAGCTGTACTCACTCGAGGAACGCAGAGAGAGGGGAGACATGATCGAGATGTTCAAATATGTCACGGGCCGTATCGAGATGGAAGAGGATCTCTTTTTCCTTAAAGGACCCACGGCAACAAGAGGGCATCCATTGAAAATCAGGGTTGGGAAATTTCATGGCGACACCAGAAAATATTTCTTCACCGAAAGGGTGGTTGACCGCTGGAATAATCTTCCACAACAGGTAATTGAGGCCAGCAGCGTGCCAGATTTTAAGAAAAGATGGGATTGGCATGTGGGATCTCTTCATGGAGGTAGTTAGGGGGTGGGCCATTAGTGTGGGCAGACTAGATGTGCCGTGGCCCTTTTCTGCTCTCATGTTCTGTTTCTATGTTTCTATGTGCTCCGACTAATGCGTCCTGACAATTGTACATACTGACAATTGTGCGCACGGACAAGTGCGCGTATGGACAGTTGCAGCGGTGAATACTATTTTGTCTTTTTGAGGGTTATGAAGTATTATTCTATAAGCTGTGCACCTAAATTGCTTAGCGTGCAACTGAAAAGGGGGTGGGGGAGGTATATGTATGGGTGCAACATGGACGTATCATGATGGGACACACACAACTTATCAAATACTATCGCTTGTTTATATTGCACGGTACACCTAGGCACACCAGTGTATACCAGCCATTAGCCTGTCATAAGTGTGTCTATCTTTTGGTCAATGCTGCTTTGTGTTAGTACTGTACAACAGCTTAGGCACACCCACTGCGGTGCCTAATCTTGGCCCTAAATTACTGAATTGCCACATTAGGCCCTAGATACTTGTCTAGTTTTCCTATGTCTTAATCCTGTCCCGGTAAAAGAGAGAGTGTGTGTGTGAGAGGGGGAGGAAGAAGCTGGGGGAAGAAGGAAAATATGGGCAGGAGAGGGGAAGGGGCTGGAACTAGGATGGAATGAAAGGAGGAGGATACGGTGAGGTCAAGTTGTAAAAATGTTCAACTTTGATGTTCGGTGTTTGAAAAGTGGCCCTTCTGAAATAAATGAAGGCCCCCTGGTATAATGTATGATAAAGATCCCTAAGCTTGGAGGAGCCACAAGTAGCATAGCTGGTTTTAAGAAGGGTTTGGACAATTTCCTGGAGGAAAAGTTCATAGTCTGTTATTGAGAAAGACATGGGGGAAGCCACTGCTTGCCCTGGATCAGTAGCATGGAAGGTTGCTACTCCTTGGGTTTTGGCCAGGTACAAGGGACCTGGATTGGCCACCATGAGAACGGGCTATTGGGCTTGATGAACCTTTGGTCTGACCCATTAAGGCTATTCTTATGTTCTTATGTGAGCCAAGTTACAATCAAGCCATTGTAACATCACTGATGAGGTTGGCTCTGAGGCACTGTGGAATGTGGCATTATGACATCATAATCTCAGCTCTGGAAAGTTGTTCTCATTGGGGTTCCAGAATCATGCTATTCTTTGTGATGCTGGAATGTTGCTACTCCTTGGGTTTTGGCCAAGTACTAGTGACCTGGATTGGCCACCGTGAGAACGGGCTACTGAGCTTGATGGACCCAGTAAGGCTATTCTTTTGTTCTTATGTAGCAGAGCTCATGCAGAGCTGGTGTTAGTGACTGAAATTGATATGAGCACTGTATAAAGCAGGTTTTCCCAGCTCAGCTGATAAATTTACTGTTCCCTGATGTGCTGTACTTTATCATTTATTCCCTGTACAGTTTCATTCCTCATTTCAGTATTTGCTTTGAACTAAAATACTGTACTTTCCTACAGTTTTATTTCTGTTTACCACTATGAAAAAAAAAACCGGTGGAACAATGTAAAAAGACAGAACAAAGATGAATGTACCCATGGACAAAAGAATTTTATGGCTGGTGTTTTGTATTAAAGAGTACAAATGGGTAATTTAGCACCCTTGCAAACTGATGAACAGGTTGTTGTAATTATTCCTTGGGGCTGCCGGCTGCCGAAGAATGCTTTTTTTCTATCATTCAAAAGCAGCACCGATCCCAAATAGTGCAGTAATTTTTAACTCACAACTGAAGGAGTAATACATGATCTGTTTTCTTTTTGCATTTCTTCATGGTTCTTTGGGCTTTCAGCTCAGCTGGAACTTGCACTAACTTCCCAAGGGTTTTTTTTTTTTTTTTCTATTTCATACTGCTTTTCACCCTACTGTAAGTCAATTTGTTGCAGCGGTAGTCCTCAGCTGGGGGTCATGCATCGGGGTCCCTGCAGAATCCTACCTCAGGAACCTGACACAGGGGCTGTGAATGATGGCTTTGATCAGTGGCGGCATAGCGAGGATGAGCAGCGCCTGGAGTGGTGACCCGCCCCTCTCCTGCCTTCTTCCCTGCCCACCTACCATGTGCGTGTGTCCCTTCCCCGTACCCAGTAGCGTACCAAGGGAGGGGAGGTGCCATGAGGGGGTGTTCCTGGCCTTGGAGTCACGGCCCGGCCCCAATGCTCTGGGTAGCCCCCGTGGCCCAGCATGTTTCCAGCCTTCTTGTCTGGTCCGATGCCCCTTTACATAAGAACATAAGAATTGCTGCTGCTGGGTCAGACCAGTGGTCCATCGTGCCCAGCAGTCCGCTCACACGGCGGCCCCCAGGTCAAAGACCAGTGCTCTAAATGAGTTCAGCCTCACCTGCAGACGTTCCAGTTTAGCAGGAACTTATCCAACTTTGACTTGAAAAAAACTGCTGGCTTCGGCAATGATTCATTTACGTCACCTGCGGCTCCCCTTCTTGCTTTCCGCATCTGCCAGTGACACAACTTCCTGTTTCTGCCCAGGTGGATCGCAGCAGAGGCAGACAGAAAGCAGGAAGGGGAGCCACGGGCAACGTAGCGGAATCAGTGCCGAGGCAAGCAGTTTTTTCAGCTTGACGGAAGGTAAAGCATCGGAACGGCAAGGGTTACTACAAAAAATATTTTTTACATGGGAGGGAGGTGTCAAAAAAATGATGGGCCCTGGGTGTCAAATAGCCTAGGTATACCACTGCCCATTCCTTTTTAACTTTGGCGTGAGCAGCCGCCAACTTGCTGCCCGCATCGGCTTCGGCACTCTCTCTGATGTCACTTCCTAGCTGCGGGTCCCGGAAGTGACATAAGAGCGCCGAAGCCAACGTGGGCAACAAATTGGCGGCTTCTTGCGCCGAAGTTGGAAAGGTAGAGGGGAAGGGGCATGCACGTGACAGGAGGAGGAGGGGTGCTGACGCCCTGAGCAAGATGGTGCCCGGGGCAGACCCTCCCCCTCCCTTACTATACCACTGTCTTTGATGCATCCCTAGTCCTGGTTTACACAAGAAGCCGAAAACATAAGCCATGAAGGGATTCCAGGTGCACTCAGATCCTCACACCTTGCCCTACTGATGATTCCTTCCGTAAGAATAATTGGCACCAAATGGCACAAAATTTTTCCCATAGTCACCCTTCAGCTCCAGAATACCCTTCCAGAGGTTATTTGCGAAGAAAAAAAATTTTTTTGATCGCTTTAAGGGCCTTCTCACATGTCACCTATTTAAGGAAGCTTTCAACCCTTAAACTTAGGGCTCCTTTTATCAAGCCGCGCTTGCGGTTTAACGCACGTAATAGCGCGCGTTAAATCACCGGCCGTGCTAGCCGCTAACGCCTGCCTTGAGCAGGCGGTAGTTTTTTTGGCCAGTGCGGGGGTTAGCGCGTGATTAAAAGTCGTGTGCACTAACCCCGCTGGCGTGGCTTGATAAAAGGAGCCATTAGATTCTCCTTATAAACTTTCAGAATCCCCCTTTTTAAGATTTTCAGCTTCTTCCTCTTTTTTTTTTCTTTCCTGAACTTCCATATCCCAACCCCCTTCATTTTTCCCTTAAGTATTTCTATTTCCTATCTCAAAATTGTATTTCTACCTAATTACCATCCGTGTCTCATTTGTCCGTTTGCATTGTCTAGATTTTTCTTAATTTTTTTGGGGGAAAAATTGTTTATTTCTATATGTTGGCCAACTGACCCAATTTTAATTGTATCGTGCGTAGTAGTTTTTTTTTTTTTTTTAATTCTTTATTCATTTTCAAAATTACATTAAGTGTATATATATATTCAATCACATTAACCAGTTTTTGATAAGTGAATGTATCAAATTTTTAATCAAATCTTGAAACTTGAAACTCTGCATGGTAATGCACAGCACTGCCACTGGACCAACAGGATGGATTGAAATATATTTAGATTGAAAGCTCTGTGATTTCCTTCCATCTTGAAAGTGAGTAACAGAAAGCTGATTAATCTCGTTCTATTTTCCCTTAACCAGAATGATTTCCCTGTGTAATATTTTAATTTGTGCATTTGGAGTTATAATTTCTAGAAAAAAAATACCCTGTAAATGTTTGCTGAATAATTATAGAAATGGTCTTAACAGCTCAAGAAGGAATACTAGATGTGGTGTGCCTAGAAATTAAAGGGTCCTTTTACTAAGCTGCAATAAGCAACAATATGCTGTTATTGCAACTTAAAAAGGGCTTACTGTGAAACGCACACTTGATATTTGCCCGCACTAACCATGTGCAAAAAGATATTTTACTTTTTTTGTTGGAGTAGAGAATGGGCATTTCTGTGCTAGTCATTTATCCGCTCACAAAAACACAGCGCAGGAGACGTCAGCCAATCAAATGGAATAGGAACACTTTATTAAATATCACAAGGTGACTCGACACGAGTCGTGTTTCGGCCAGAGGCCTGTATCAGGAGTCCAAAACGTGGCTCTTCAATTTGTATCTGGCCAGAGACCTTTTTACCAGTTGATACCAGGAACTAAAACTACTTAAAACATCTGCCAGCAATCACAAGTTGGCTATTTCCAAAAATGTAAATTCCGCTGCTCTTTATATAATCACTAATTCTTATTATATTTTCCTTTCTTTAAATTTCTTGTAAACCGTGCCATGCTCTATCTTTATAGAGAAGATGTGGTATAGAAGCTTAAGGTTTAGTTTAGTTTAATGCTGGGGCATGTGGGTAAGTCCACTGATCTGGAATTTAACTGGGCACCGGCTGATAGGTTGATGCCCAATTAATTCAGCACATAAGGTTAGGACAGCTGGTTCTCTGCCCTAACTGTTGTTACTTAGCTGGTTTAGAGGACTGAAAATTGCTAGTAACTAACTCAGTTGATGCTCTGTCTTAACTTTGCCCCTAGAAAAATAAAAAACTTGGGTTCTTGGGCCCACAGTAAAAATGGCCTTGGTGTGCAGGAAAGACCTGTGCAAGGCCTCTTTTTACTGCAGCTTAATAAAAGGACCCCTAAATGTTTTACGTAAAATGATTTTACTATAAAATAAGCTATCAGGCCTAAGATCATGTGTATGCAATAAAGAACTGAACCCCTCCTGAATCTTCATGCTGGGTCTTCCTGGATTTCATCAAGGCAGGATAATGATATTCCCAGCAGTGTTTCCATCAATAAGGTTACCAACTGTATTTAGGACAGCAATGACAACATGGATTGTATCTATAGCTCCAGGCTTTTTATAGTCTGTGGCTACTTACCTGACAAGCTCAACAGTGGTCCCATTCCTCCTGATTTCTGGTGGCATGGACTCTGTGAGCAGCTGGGTGTTGGAACCACAAATATTTTTAAACTTGAGAACCAAAATGCCTGCAATCCTGCTTGATGATCAAGTGATGCACCAAGTCAGAAATCAGGGTTAGAGCATGGTGCCTTAACTGGTATTAAAGTCAGAAGGATGGTACTGGAGATTTCTGAGATATTCCAACCCTCCAATCTGGGACTTTAGGAGAACACCTATGTTTATTTAATGGGTGGTCCAGTCCTAGGAAACAACTATAATTTCATTATTTATACTGATGATTTTCTGCTTGTGATCCCAGCAGGGAAAGAGTGGAAATAACTATCCAGAACATTAATCTAGGGCTAGACATTATTACACTAAGGATGCTAAGTAAAAAAAAAAAAAATGCTGAACCTAGCTAAAATCACAGTATTAGTGGGGAAAAAAAATCTACTGAGAAATATTGAGGCCCTATTGAAATAGATGGGATTACTTTCCATATTACAGAAAATGTTTATAGTCTGGGGAAGGGTCATTATTAATCAAATGTTGACTCTGATAAATCATATCTCCAGTATTTTCAGAAGCATTTATATTATGTTAAAATCTATATATCACTTGTGACCATTTCTGAATAAGGATGCCTGAAACCGATAATTCAGACATTAAATATAATTCATCCCTTGATTTACTGCAATAGAATTATTGGAGTTCTTTCTTCAAAGTCTATTTATAAACTGCAGCTGATGCAAAACCCTGCAGCTTAAATGATCTCTGGTAATAAACGAATAGACTGCATTTCTCACATTATAAGGAAATTTTGTTTACTGCCTATTTTTTTTTTTTTACCTATAAATCCAATCTAGGGACTAGTTTTGGAATAGATTGGAGGCAGAGAGGGGCATAATCAAAAAAAAACGTTTAAGTCCCCTTTTGGCCTAAGGCCTTAAACGTTGAAAGTAGAAGCAGGGAAAATGTCCATAATAAAAAAAAACGTCCAAATGGAGGTTTTTTAAAATAATGGCCTGCCTCTACATTCAGCTGTTTAAACGCCCAGACCACCACTACGTCTACACTTATACCCCCACGACATTTTTTGGGTTCATTATGAGGTATAAGTGTATACCTTATTAACTCAAAACAAGCCCCACATGGACAAATGATGCACACACCCAGCAAATGATGCACACACCCAGCAACACTACAAGGCCTTGCTTATAACCAACAACATTCACACTCCCCAAAGAGAAAGGGAAAAAGAAAAGAAGTGGAGAAAAAGGCCTCAGTTCAGCTTCATCTGGCCCAAAAAACTCCACTCCTACAAAAGCTGTTTATGTGTCAATGCTGAAAAATAGTCCAAGAAAAGAGGGCAACTAAAGTATTCGGGCCCTAATCCTTGAGTATTTATTTCTAGTGGGCATAAGTGTATACCCCATAATGAACCAAAAAAACGCCTAAGCCCCAAACGTCCAACACAAGGGCTTTTAGGCGAAGGACGAGCCAGTCCTTCGCCTAAAAGCTGGATTCTGTAACCGGTGTTAGTGATCATCTAACAAACATCGCTAAACCGGTTTTGACTGGTTTAGCGACGAGTGGATTTGCTGACCCGATGCAGAAAATGGCTCACCTTGTGGTTTTCTGCACAATCACTCATTCTCTGATCTGGCCATGCAAATAAGGTCATTGATATTGAAATGCCATGTATACTAGCAGAACAATTTATGCTCTAACATGGATTCGTGATAGAAATTAATATATTTATAACATACCATACCTTTTTTTTTTTAATGGGCAGAGATGCTGTGTGTGTGTTACACACACACAATATCTGCCCCATTAAAAAATAAAGACAAGCCAAAACGCCACCCCCATGACAATAACCATGGATTCCCGAACCCTTCAACTGAGAGACAGGAGGGATGCCCAATCCCTCCTGCCACCGGATGCCCCCCCCACATCAGGACCCCTCCCTCCGAGCCATCCCCTCCCTTCCCCACTCCCGTTCATTAAAAAAAAATTGGCAGGAGGAATGCCTGCTTCCTCCTGCCAATGGAACCCCCATACCAGTGCCCCCTTGAACCATCCCATATCCTCCTCCTTCTTCTCCCCCCAAAAAAGGCAGGAGGGATGTTCGCTCCATCCTGCCACCAGATGCTCTCCTGAACCCCCCATACCTTTGTAAGAAGTTGAGAGCAGGAGGGATGCTCTGTCCCTCTTGCTCCGAGGCCTGCCATTCCAAAATGGCAGGCCGTCTCCTCTCCAGCGTATGATGTGATGCACAAGGAGGGGCCTAATGCCCTGATTGGCTCAGACACCTAAGGCCCCTCCTAAGGGCCTTAGGCACCTGTGACAATCAGGTCTTAGGCTCCTCCCTCTGTATCCCGGGATACAGAGGGAGGAGCCTAAGGCCTGATAGGCTCAGACGTCTAAGGCCTCTCCCTGTGTATCACACGATGCACTGGGGAGGGGAAGGCTTGCCATTTTGGACTGGCGGGCTTCGGATCAAGAGGGGGGGTTGTTCAGGAGGGTGTCAGGTCAAAAGCGTGCCGGGACAAAGGCGCGCCCAAACAATTGAGCGCAACGCGCGCCGCCGCACCACTCTAAATTACTGTTTTTAGCGCTCCGAAGGGGGTGTGTGGGGAGTAACCCCCCCACTTTACTTAATAGACATTGCGCCGTGTTGTGGGGGCGTTGTGGGGGGTGTGGGGGGTTGTAACCCCCCACATTTTACTGAAAACTTAACTTTTTCCCTGTTTTTAGGGAAAAAGTTCAGTTTACAGTAAAATGTGGTGGGTTACAACCCCCCAAACCCCCCATAACGCCGGCGCGGTGTCTATTAAGTAAACTGGGGGGGATCCCCAACAAAAACCCCCGTCGGAGCCCCTAAAAACTGTAATTTAGAGCGGAGCGGCTGCGTGCGCAGCGCTCAATTGTCGGCGCGCGCTGTTGTCTATGAACCGTTCAGGAGTAGGGGAGGTTCAGAAGGAGCATCTGGTGGCAGGAAGGAATGAGCATCCCTCCTACCTTTTTTTGAGTGGGGGAAAGGAGGGAAGGTAGGGGATAGTTGCCTGGGGCACCTGACGCAGGGGGTCTCCATTGGCAGGAGAGCTGCTATTTTCACTGTTACCTTCTATTTTCACTGCCATGGGGCGGGGGAGTTTGCATGGCAGGAGAGTGTGGGCATCCCTCCTGCCAATTTTCACTGCTGCAGGTTGCTGGGGCAGGAGGGAGTGGACATCTGTCTCTTGTGGGTGCGGCTGTTGTTGTTGGGAGGGAGGTTCGGGGACCCACAGTTATCATTGGGGGGGTTTGTGATGGTTGTGGTCAAGGGGGGAGCTGGCACAACGTTTTTTTTAATGGGGACAGTTACTTTGCATGGGTAATATGCACAACATCTGTGTTCATTAAAAAAAAGAAAAGAAAAGGTTTCCTGCCCTGAACAGCTTCCTGCCTCTCAGCTGTTTGGGCTTCGCCTGCCAGCTCTGCGCATGTGTGAGAGTCGTTCTCACATTGATTCATTGCCAGGATCAGATGGGGATTACGACGAACCTCCGCTCAAATCATTTTCATGTAAAATTGTTTGAGCATCAGTCAATCTTTTGGAATCGGCTAAAAATCAGACCGCAGCAGACCCATGCGGTTTTACCGACCCTGTTTAGTGCTGGCTAGAGTAGGAGTTGGCTGGCGGTGGGGGGGGGGGAGTGGAGGGTGGCATGGGCAGAGCATTGCCTTGATTTCAAGCAGCGGTCGTCTCTCCACATATCAGTTTTTTCTACGTATCCATCATCATAGGACTATTAGGGACCACTGAAGAAGACATCTTGTCAAAACGCGGATCGTGTTAGATCTAGCGCTATTAGTGGACTAGGTCCTTATGATTTGTATGTGGATTTTTACTTCTCATGTGGATTATTTTTTATGTTGATTATTTTACTGTATATCTGGAACTTGGATTTTTATTGTATATTTGGAACTTTTGATTCTCTCATTAAAGTCCATCTCAGGATCATCGCCATACCACAGTGTTCACATGCTAATTTGCCCATTAGCATGTGGCCATTAGCGAGTAAGATTTTAACTACATCTATTTACTATGCGATGAGGGCTAAATTGTTAACCATGCACTACTTGTGCAATCCTCCATCTTAAGTCTAGTCGACTACTGCAACTTCATCTACCTGGGATCTTTCAAAAAAACCACACAAAGATTGCAAATTATTCAAAATACGGCAATCCGACTGATCTTCGGACTAAAAAAATGGGAACACATAACTCCCTATTACTACAAACTTCACTGGCTACCCCTAGAAGCAAGAGTACTATTCAAGTTCGCCTGTTTCTGCTACAAATCCATCCTTGGCTCGGCCCCCCCTTTACTTAGTACCCCATTTTATCCTAGACCGCCCATCCAAACTCACACGTAGAACCCACCTGTTTAGCTACCCTATCCTAAGGACCTGCCATTACAAAAGATATCTAAATAAAACTCTTGCCTTCCAAGCAGGTCATCACAATAACTGGCTGGCCCACATCATCTCACGCTCTTCATCCTACTTAAACTTCAGGAAACTACTAAAAACTAATCTTTTCACCCGATTCATACCCTAAGACCCTATGCCCCCCCTGGCCCCTTCTATCTCTCTATGTCCTTTACACAGATTGTCTTGACCTTCTTCCCTGTACCATTTCATTGCCATAATTGTACACATCTTTCTTTCTATTTGTACCATTTTTTTCTCTGTTGTACCATTTTTTCTCTCTGTTGTACCATTTTTTTCTCTACCACCTAATTTCTCTGATTGTAACATTGTACCATTTTCACTGATTGTCCAGCCCTTCTTCGTTGTAAACCGCCTAGAACTACTATGGCTTTGGCGGTATATAAGAAATAAAATTATTATTATTATTATTATTAATCACTAAGTTTGTGCTCTGCCCATGCCCCCCCTGCCCCCCCCCCCTTCAGGCAACTCCTAATCTAGCCAGCACTAAGGGCTAGATGCACTAAACAGGGTCGGTTAATTTCTAGGTACCACTGAGACCCGGATATTCAATGCTAGGAGTTGCGCATGTCTCGACATGTACTATCCAGAATCAGTTCAGTTCACGGCTGTGAGCAGCTCAGATACCGCTTATCCGTCACAGGCCGAATATTGGGTGGTTTAAATATTCACTGAATATATATTAGATGCAAAGTTTTAGCACACCTTAATCAATAAGTTCCTAAGTAAAGAGTTTTGGTGCTGGAGAAGGATTTTAGGCATGCCGTGAACTGCCAGAACTAACAAATCGATTCTGGAAGAGATCAAACTGGCTATGTCACTCGAAGCCCAAATGATGAAATTACGACTGTCTTATTTTGGTCACACCATCAGAAGAGAGAGATCACTGGAGAGGGGACATCATGTTTGGGAAGGTCTTGCATTGAGGCACGATTCAGCGGGTTCGTTTTTGAAAGCTCACGATCGGAGGTTACAGCCCTGAGGCAGCATTACGTGAAACGCTGGCCATCGTTGGTGTTCCGACCGAGCTTACAAACAAAAGATAAGTTTGAAGTCACTTTATACTCTAAGGTGTGACTGTTTGGTGACTTTTTGAGTCACTATAATTTTAAGAATGTGATCATTTTGCCACTTAGATTTGCTAGTTATTTTCACCACTTATTTATTTGGTTACACAACATAGAGCCATAGTGGTCTCCACGGGAGAGTTTTTATGACGATGAGGTACTGCGCCTGAACACCTTGGCCACAGCTGTGGCAGGTGGGAGGGCTTTGTCTGAGGCTTTTCCTTCCCTGTGGGGGCTTTTTTTAAGCTCATGTTGTAGTGTGTTTTTTTTGCCTTCCACAAAATCCATGTGAAAGTGTTTATTATTGGGAAGATTGGAGGAACCAGACAAAGACATGGTTGAAAACAACCATGGGGATGTCTCTAGAAGACCTTTCTGGACAAGTGCAAAACCGATTTCCTTTTAGATCCACAGTTCATCAAGTCGCTAGGACTCGAGCATGAGTAAAGTAAAGATATGGAGGGCAAAGTCAAAGGTTTGCTCACAGCATCATACTTTTATTGGCAAAGAAAAATCTGCAAGGATAGTCAGGGAGAGCAAAAACATGCCTCCTTTTTCTATATCAAATGCATAGTTTCTGATGCCTATATCGCATTTTCTCCCCTGTGGCTACAAAGTACATGGGTATAAAAGTACCTGCAGTGTGCATGCCATCTGAATTTTCAAATGGTAACTCCACAGGGAGTTCCTTTTTTGAAAATGCGCTTGCAGGGTTTGATTACCGTCCTGAAAATATATAAATGTAAACGTTGCGGCAGGGACAGAGCTGTAATCCTTTTTTTTTTATTTCTGTTTCTCTTGAATTTATTCTGTGTCCATTCTAAAAAAATAAAAAAAAGGTTCTGCGGAGACGTTGGCATAATCTACATTGCTTCTGCAAAAGAAAAGGCCCTTTTAAAGATGCAAAGACTGTTCTGTAGAAGTCATATTCCTTTGAAATATTTTCTAAAGATACCTGCCCGAACAAATGTTTTGAACAGCATCTGGATAGAGGTTTTTCATATGAGCTCACCGAGGTCTTATACTTCACCATGCTCGCTGTGTGATTGCTTCTGAGCTTTCAGCCATTAAAGAAATACAATCTAAATTATTTTTATTAAGATTGTCATTGCTTCTTCTCTGTCTTAGTAATTTCATGATAGAAAACACAATTTTAGTTTGTTTAAACAAAGCAAAATACTTAAAAAAAATCTATTACTGGATAAATGTCAGAACGCAACTTTATATGCTTTCAGACTGCTTAGAAGGGCACTTAATCAGATGCAACATTATCTTAGAAAGAGCACGACTGAACTATGTCAGATGGACAAAATATCTTATCCTCCACTCCCCTTATATAAAAGCACGGTAGAGGTTTTTGAATCTTCTGCGCTGCTGATGCTCATGGGAACTCACACAGGATAAAATCGCCCTTTTGACATTTAAAACTTTACAGACCAATACACCAGCATTTATAGACAGACTTTTGATCCCATATGACCCTCCTAGAGCTTTAAGATCTATTTCTCAATATAATCTTAACATTCCATCTTTAAAAATAATTGGTACACGTCGTACCTCAATCTTTTCTGTGACAGCCCCTATGATTTGGAATACTCTTCCTTTACACTTAAAAATGGAAAAAAAACTTTAAAAAATTTAAAAGCAATTTAAAGTGCTTTCTTTTTAAAGATGCTTTTAATTGATCAACTGGATTTTAGTAATTACCGTAACTTATTCTTGTTTCTTACATTTATTTTCCCAATCCCCTTTTGTGTTTACCTTAAATGTTTCTCACATTTTCTATATCGATTGTATTTCTCCCCCTCTTCCTATTCGTGCCCAGGAGCTTTTCGGTCCTTTTTACCTAGTACGTATTTGTTGTCAGTCGTGTAGTTTTTTTATTGTTTAATTAATAATAGATGTTTCATTATAGTAATGTATGTTTTATTTGTTAAATTTTTGTTTAAATGTTAATTTTAAATTTTGTTCAACACTTTGTAGTTTCGAAAAAGCGTTCAATCAAAAACCTGAATAAACAATAACTCTATGACCATTGGAGAAGCAAAGGGCATTCAGCGCACCAGCCAGTGCTAAAAACCTCTTCCTGCACTTTGGTAAATGGGGTGGGGCGGAGGTTAGTGTAGGGTTACCAGATTTTCCTTCTGGACAATCCGGACCTCCTAGACCAGGGATCTCAAAGTCCCTCCTTGAGGGCCGCAATCCAGTTTGGGTTTTCAAGATTTCCCCAATGAATATGCATGAGATCTATGTGCATGCACTGCTTTCAATACATATTCATTGGGGAAATCCTGAAAACCCGACTGGATTTCGGCCCTCAAGGAGGGACTTTGAGATCCCTGCCCTAGACCCACCCCAGGCCCACCCATCCCCGCCCCATCACGCCCCGATTCCGCCGCATCACGCCCCCCCAATCCCACCCCAGCCCTGTCTCCAATCCCGTCCCCTCGCTGCCTGTTCTCATCCGACAGCGCATCCACGCATGCAAGACTACGACATGATGTCACGCGCATGTGCACATGATGTCATCGCATCATATCCACGCATGCGCGGATGCCCTCCTGCCCAAAGGAAAGCTTTTCAAAACCCGGACAAAGCGTTTGCGGATGCTGTCCCGAAGTCAGAAGCCTTTCAGAAACCCGGACAAAGTGCCGGGTTTTGAAAAGCTGCCAGAACCCCCCGGACATGTCCCCAAAAGGAGGACATGTCCAGGGGAATCCGGATGTCTGGTGACCCTTTCTACACCCAACTCCAGGATTTACAACTCATTTTAGTTGGTGTTACTCAGTGATCTCCAATCAGTGGTGTAGCTAGCATATGTGACACCCGAGGTCCATCATTTTTTGACACATATCACACAACAAGAGTGTACCTAGGAAAAGGCAGCATCTTAAACACTGCAGTGAGCACTAGAACACCAACACATACATTGTAAATCTAAACAAGCCAGATCCCGCACAGTCAATTGATCCTGTAGTCAATGTCAACTGAAAACTATGTCCTTTTCATACACACAGAACAGAGATATACCCTCGCCCAATATGGAATAATCACAAACTAAAAATAGAAATATGTAGACAAAAGTTAAACTGAACCGCCAAGAAACCAGACTCTGCATACAATGCAACACCACAACAACAGTGACACATGTTCCCTAATACTGTGCAAAATATAAAGACAGTAGATGCAAATTTGAAAAAACTGATACATAACAATCAGCACTTTACAAATTAACAAATAAAAATTAAACAAATAATGAGAAATAAGAAAATACCATTTTATTGGACTAATCCATTTTTCAATTAGCTTTCAGAGGCCAAATCTTTCTTCAGAACAGTACAGTATACTGCTATTATGGTATCCTGTCCTGACCTGAGGAAAAGGATTTAGTCCAAAAAATTGCCTTATTTCCATTTCCTATTTATAAACTTTTATCAACACATTTACAATACTACTTGATTCTAAGTAAAGCAATAAAAAAATATTTCTACCTTTTGTCGTTTCTGCTTTAATCTTCTTCTTTTTGCACTCTTCTTTCTACATAGTAACATAGTAACATAGTAGATGATGGCAGATAAAGACCCGAATGGTCCATCCAGTCTGCCCAACCTGATTCAATTTAAAATTTTTATTTTATTTTATTTCTTTTAATTTTTCTTCTTAGCTATTTCTGGGCAAGAATCCAAAGCTTTACCCGGTACTGTGCTTGGGTTCCAACTGCCAAAATCTCTATTAAGACTTACTCCAGCCCATCTACACCCTCCCAGCCATTGAAGTCCTCCCCTGCCCATCCTTCACCAAACGGCCATACACCGACACAGACCGTGCAAGTCTGCCCAGTAACTGGCCTAGTTCAATATTTAATATTATTTTCTGATTCTAAATCTTCTGTGTTCATCCCACGCTTCTTTGAACTCAGTCACAGTTTTACTCTCCACCACCTCTCTCGGGAGCGCATTCCAGGCATCCACTACCCTCTCCGTAAAGTAGAATTTCCTAACATTTGCCCCTGAATCTACCACCCCTCAACCTCAAATTATGTCCTCCTGGTTTTACCATTGTCCTTTCTCTGGAAAAGATTTTGTTCTACGTTAATACCCTTCAAGTATTTGAATGTCTGAATCATATCTCCCCTGTCTCTCCTTTCCTCTAGGGTATACATATTCAGGGCTTCCAGTCTCTCCTCATACTTCTTCTGGCGCAAGCCTCCTATCATTTTTGTCACCCTCCTCTGGACCGCCTCAAGTCTTCTTACGTCTTTCGCCAGATACGGTCTCCAAAACTGAACATAATACTCCAAGTGGGGCCTCACCAATGACCTGTACAGGGGCATCAACACCTTCTTCCTTCTACTGACTACGCCTCTCTTTATACAGCCCAGCATCCTTCTGGCAGCAGCCACTGCCTTGTCACACTGTTTTTTCGCCTTTAGATCTTCGGACACTATCACCCCAAGGTCCCTCTCCCCGTCCGTGCATATCAGCTTCTCTCCTCCCAGCATATACGGTTCCTTCCTATTATTAATCCCCAAATGCATTACTCTGCATTTCTTTGCATTGAATTTTAGTTGCCAGGCATTAGACCATTCCTCTAACTTTTGCAGATCCCTTTTTCATATTTTTCCACTCCCTCTTCGGTGTCTACTCTGTTACAAATCTTGGTATCATCTGCAAAAAGGCACACTTTTCCTTCTAACCCTTCAGCAATGTCACTCACATACCTATTGAACAGGATTGGCCCCAGCACCGAACCCTGAGGGACTCTACTAGTCACCTTTCCTTCCTTCGAGCGACTTCCATTAACCACCACCCTCTGGCGTCTGTCTGACAGCCAGTTTCTGACCTAGTTCACCACTTTGGGTCCTAACTTCAGCCCTTCAAGTTTGTTCAACAGCCTCCTATGAGGAACTGTATCAAAGGCTTTGCTGAAATCCAAGTAAATTACATCTAGCATATGTCCTCGATCCAGCTCTCTGGTCACCCAATCAAAAAATTCAATCAAGTTCGTTTGGCACGATTTACCTTTTGTAAAGCCATGTTGCCTCAGATCCTGTAACCCATTAGATTCAAGGAAGTACACTATCCTTTCTTTCATCAACACTTCCATTATTTTTCCAACAACTGAAGTGAGGCTCACCGGCCTGTAGTTTCCTGCTTCATCCCTGTGACCACTTTTATGAATAGGGACCACATCCGCTCTCCTCCAATCCCCAGGAATCACTCCCTTGTCCAGAGATTTGTTGAACAAATCTTTAATAGGACTCGCCAGAACCTCTCTGAGCTCCCTTAGTATCCTGGGATGGATCCCGTCTGGTCCCATCGCTTTGTCCACCTTCAGTTTTTCAAGTTGCTCATAAATACCCTCCTCCATGAACGGCGCAGAATCTACTCCATTTTCTTGTGTAACTTTGCCAGACAATCTCGGTCCTTCTCCAGGATTTTCTTCTGTGAACACAGAACAGAAGTATTTATTTAGCACATTTGCTTTCTCCTCATCACTCTCCACATATTTGTTCCCAGCATCTTTTAGCCTAGCAATTCTATACAGCATTTTGTCCTCTCTCCCTTCCATGTAATATCTGCTCTCTCTTTGCCCCTTCCACCCAGCTTCTGCCCTCTCTCTCTACCCCTTCCATCTACTGCCCACACTCTCTCTGCCCCTTCCATCTACTGTTCACCCTATATCTCTTCCATATGGCATCTTCCCTCTTTCTATGTCCCTTCAATAAACTGTATATCCTGTGTCTCTTCTCTCCTTTGCACATGATTCATTTCAGCTTCACCCCTCTCCATTTTTAGTCTCCACTCCCTCCCCTATGCTTTTGCATCTCTCTCTCTCTCTTTCTCTTCTCCTTTCCTTCCTTCCTTCCTTCCCATGCCACACCATGGTCTGGTATCTCTATCTCCTTCCCTTCCCTCCCCCCCCCATGCCTTGGCATCTCTTCCTCCCCCTCCATGGTCTGGTATCTCCTTTCCTTATTTCCTTTCCCTCCCTCCCATGGACTTTGCATCACTGGTTCCTCTCCCTTGTCTTCCTTTTCCCTCCTTCCTTCCCTCTCTCTCCCCAATTGGGTGCTGCAGCAACATCATTTCTCCCACCCTTGCCTGTGCAGCATTTCTACCCTCCCCCCTTCCCTGGGCAGCAGCAACATTTCTACACCCCTCTCCCCCATCCCTGGGCAGCACTAATATTTCCCTGCCCAGCATTTCTGGCTGGTTCCCCTGCTCAAAATCGTGGGCGTCTTCACCTCACTTACATAGAAACATAAACATAGAAGATGACGGCAGATAAGGGCCATAGTCCATCAGGTCTGCCCACTCTACTGACCCACCCCCAAGTCTACTATCCTAGGGATCCCACTCCTGGTGACAGGTTCCCTTGGCTTAACCCTCTAAGGGATCCCACATGGGCATCCCATTTGCTCTTAAATTCTTGCATGCTGTTTGCCTCGATCACCTGCACCAGGAGCTCGTTCCAAGGATCAACCACTCTCTCGGTGAAGAAATATTTCCTGGTGACATCAGAGGGAATGCTTCCGACGCAGCCGCAGATCGCGTGAGGTGAACGACGCCTGAGGTTTTGAGCAGGGGAGCCGGCCAGAAGCAGAAGAACTCAGGAGTGAGCACCCGCGGACACCCCTATTTACTGCCGCTGCTGTTGGTTAAGGAAAGCAGCAGCAGCATAATAGGGAGAGTGGCCGCCTGCGCACCCCCTTGGGGCGTGCACCCGGGGTGGACCCGCCTCCCCACCCCACCTTGGAACGCCACTGTCTCCAACCTTTTTCACGTAAAGGGCCGCAGTGTGAACACGAGATAACTCTGAAGGCCACCAAAAGACTTCAAGCTTACACATACTACTAATTTTGTAAACTGCTTTGACATGCTTGTTCAGACTGCGTATTAAACATTAACAATTAATACCAACATTGATTCTTCAACACTTCAAGGATATATCTTAAAAGCTCACTTTATTTTGGATTGTCAGCAGTAGCAAACTCCATAAATGAGACACCTGAGTAACACACGAACCCCCCTCTCCCCTTTTTACTAAGCCACGGTAAATGCTCCAACGCTGCTCCAACACTCATACTATTACTACTATTAATTGGAGGATTTAGTGCTTTAGGCCGCAGTATAAACCTCTACCACAGGTTTTCAGCTTTTTAGCCAACTGATTGAGGGCTGCAATGGAGGACTTTAATCCCAGACCCCTTGTTATAGAATGTTGTTCAGTGCCAATTATTTTATTACAAATTTTGAACACTTTATAGAATTTCAACCCAATTGTGTACATACGTGTGCTATTATTCTATGATCAATTGCAGCCACTATTTGGCAATTTTGTACATAAGTTCTAAGGGATATTCAATAACGTGTCAACATTGCTTACCATGGAAGTGCAAGGGGCTATAAATACGAGCATCATAAGGGCAGGTCATGGGCATATCTCTGAGATGCGCGCTTAATTTATAGAATACTATAAGTTATGTGCACTTCAGGGCACAATTTATACACCAAGAATTACCACTGCCATTTACTTGACATAACAGTTGACACCAAAATTTAGGTGCACCAATGCCAACTTATGTTAGTATTCTATAATAGGATTTTTGGGTATCTAATTCTTAGCATTAGTTTATAGAATTACTACCTTAGTCACTGCTAGACTGCCTAATCAAGTAGGTTAAAAAAAACCCACTTACAAAGCACCTTGTTTTATTTAATTCTAAAAATGTATGAGGAATGATAATGTTTATCAGAACAGAAAAATACCCCCCTCCCCACCACTATTCAGTCAGTGGTGATTAGTTTGTTTGTTTTTTAAACACTTAGGGCTCCTTTTACTAAGGTGTGCTAACGTTTTTAGCGCACGCACAAGATTAGCATGCGCTATAGCGCGCACTAGCCGAAAAACTACCGTCTGCTTAAAAGGAGGCGGTAGCGGCTTGCGCAAACAGCATTTTAGCTGAAAAGGATTTAGGTCCCAATTCCTGCCCCATAGTTTCTCTGTCTCTGTCATTTGGAAGTCAGGTACCTGGGGACATATCTTAAAGACCAGAAATCATCTTCCAAAATATGTCCGCTTTAATATCAGCTTCACATTCTTTTTATATCATTCTACACGAATCAGTGTTGTCAGCATATGTCAGCATGTGATGTAAACACAAACCATATATGGACACAGGTCACATGAAACTTTAAAGACATCAGCATTTTTTCTATCTGGAGACTGAAGTCCACAGAGGGTCAGAAAAAGCCTTAACCAGCAGAGCTTCTAATCTAAATCTGTCTGTAAATACGGCTTAACAAAACAATTGAATTCACTTCACAACATCTCTGTTTAAACATACATGTCAAAGAAGGAAAGACAAACAGGTTTTTACAGCTTGAAAATAAGGCCTAAGGACTTGATACGTGTCCCTTCATTAGCGTGTGCTAAACATGCACTAAAACCGCTAGTGCGCCTTTGTATAAGGAGCCCTTAGTGTTACAGGCTGGATTAACCCCAATATTCAGGCCCTCTTTTATAAAGGTGCACTAAGCATTTTAGTGCACAATTAGCGTGAGCTAAATCAACATGCACACAAAACGCTAATGCGTCCATAGGATAACATGCAGGCATTAGCGTTTATCATGTGTTTAGTGTGCACTAATATTTAGCATATGCTAAAAAGCATAGCACACCTTCGTGAAAGAGGGGGGTCAGTTCTGAGCCATATCTGGGCAATGGCATGGAATATTTGGGGCTAAATCTAGTGGGGATGGCATTTGGAGACTAAGTGGATCCCAATCAATATCCAGCTGGGGCCCATCTAAGAGAGGTATGTGCCCCAGCTGAATATCAGCAAGGACCTGCAGTTAGGGGGATATTCTATAAATGGTGAAATTTACAGCTCACATAGGCACCAGAAATGTAGGCTCAGAAAACCCAGCGCCTATTTTTCGCAGAGGCGAGATTCTCTATAGGGCGCTGTTGCATGAGTGACATGCGATCGGCTGCTGAAATTGGCACCCTATAGAAAATCTAGGCTTTATATTTCTGAACATGGCTGCAAATCAATTATATCCCAGCTCCTGCCATGCTCTACCCAATCTCTGAAGAAGTGAAACCCAAAGTGGAAAAAAGAATAAAAAATATATCAAAATTCCAAAAAGAATTCTTTTTCCTCTCACAAAGAGAGGGAAATATTGTAATAAAATGACATAAATCACTTCATGTCAGCACATCAATTGTGATTGATTGGTCCTCAGTAATAAACAGCTCAACTAATTTTTTAGTGAGTTGTAAGCTTGCAAACCCAGCAAGGTAAATTAAGCATGATACATCCCTGGACCTAAATCAGTTTAAAGTGAAGTGCTGTAAATGAAGTTTGTAAAAGTTCCCAATCAAAAGTGAATATTAGTCTATGGAAAAATGCAAGTAATCAAAAATTGAAAATAATCAAAAGGAGATCTTATCTCTGTGAGTGATAAAAGTCTGCACATGCGGGTCTAAATATCCAAATAATTTTGAATTATCAATTGTTCAAAATATAATAAAGTACTTATCTCCAAAAGTTCATGTCCTTTTACTAAGCTGTGCTAGTGGTTTTAGCGCGCGCTGCATTGCCGCGCGTGCTAGACGCTAACGCCAGCATTGAGCTAGCGTTAGTTCTTGGCACGTAGCACGGGGTTAGCACGCACGGCAGCGCACTGAATGCTCTGTGCTGCTCCGACGCTCAGAGGAACTCTATGAGCGACGGAACAATGCAGAGCATTCAGCGTGCCAACCAGCACTAAAAACCTCTTGCGCAGTTTTTTAAAAAGGGGGGAGGGGAGTTAATGAAATAAGATAATACTCTTGGTCAAAAAACCTCCAAACCCTTCAGGATAAAAATGGTTGCTTACAAAGTATTGCTTTCAGATCATTTTTAAGCCTAACCAATCGGTGGTAAGGAACATTTCTTTAATGAGAAAATATTGCATTCTCTAATTCACACCTTAGAGTCTCTTTTACAAAGTCGTTTAGTACGGGCCGCTTATGGTTCAGAATATGGCTATAAGGTTCTGGGTGATCTAAAAATGTTTTATCATTTTACGCCCACTTTTTTGCGCTTTCACTGGCTACCAATTCCATAAAGAACTCAATTCAAAATTCTTACCCTTGCTCATAGAGCTTTTTATGATAAGACCCCCAGATTACTTAAGCAATGTAGCCATTCCCTACATCTCTGTGTGAGCATTAAGATAATTGGAAGACCATCATGAGGTTCTACCCCCTGTCCGAAGAGCCCTAAGGGACTCACTGATTATGTGCTCTTTTTTGGACTGCACCTACTATATGAAATAATCTTCCTAAAACTATCCATGTAGAAATGAACTTTAAAAGTTTAAAATTGTTTTAAAGACGTGCTTTTTTGAATCAACTTTAAATATCCAATCTACTATGGAATAGAAAATCTATTAGCACACTGATAACCTCATGGATATAAGACTGATAGAAGGGAAAGTAAGGAATAAGAAGAGGTGGTGGAAAAAGGCAAAAAAGGGAAACAACCGATTCTTTTTCCTTTTCTTATTTTAGGAATGAATGTTTTAGGTATTTCCTATCAGATTTGATGGCATTTCTTTCCTTGAAATTATATATTTTTTTAAATTGTAAACTGCCTATATATCAAATTTTTAATAAAATTGAAGCATGTTAGGCTTCATGTTGTTTTTGGGGTGAATTATTCTAAATGAAATGTACAATTGCTAAAAAAAAAAAAGTAGTTTGTCAAATCTAAATGGTTCATCTGTAAGGAATTAAAATGTGGAAATATACATAGGGGGTGGGGGATGTATTTTATAACTGACCAAACATGTGAGAAAAAAAATGTGCAGATTTTTCACAGAATGATCTTTCCAGATATGTCAAAGTATAACAGGTAAATAATTTTACTTTGAAAATTGTGGGCTGCTTTTACAAAGCCGTGGTAGAAGTTTCTACTGTAAGGTAAATCCTCTGATGCTCATAGAAATTCTATGAGCATCGAAGCACTTACTTCACCGGCCTGCGGTAGAAACCTCTACTGTGGCGTGGCAAAACGTGGTAGATGTGTGGAACTGTCTTCTGGTAGAGGCGGTAAAGACAGAGACTGTGTCTGATTTCAAGAAAGCCTGGGATAGGCATGTGGGATCTCTTAGAGAGAGGACGAGATAATGGTTACTGCGGATGGGCAGACTGGATGGGCCATTTAGAAATATGATGGTAGATAAAGACCAAATGGTTCATAGACAAAACCGCCGAAGACAAAGGCGCGCGCCGACAAGTGAGCGCAAGACGGAAGTGCGCGCTGAAGAAAAAGAGTGTTTTTAGGGGCTCCGACGGGGGTTTTGTTGGGGAACCCCCCCCCCCACTTTACTTAATACAGATCGCGGTGGCATTGTAGGGTGTTTGGGGGGTTGTAACCGCCCTCATTATACTGGAAACTTAACTGTTTCCCTGATTTTTAGGGAAAAAGTGAAGTTTTCAGTAAAATGTGGGGGGTTACAACCCCCCAAACCCACCACAACGCCCCACAGCGCCTCCGCGTTGCGCTCAGTTGTCTGCGCGCGCCTTTGTCCTGGCGCGCTTTTGACCTGACATCAGGCCAAATGGCCCATCTAGTCTGCCCATCCACAGTAACCATTATCTCGTTCTCTCTGCCATCATGTTTCTATGTTTCTATGGTATGAGAGATCGTAGCAGGCCCAACATAGTACGGCATACATAGTATGGTAAATATGGTATATAGTAGAGTGTACACTTCTCCCTCTGTATTTGCGGTTTCAGCATTCGCGGTTTCGATTATTCAAGGTTTTTAGCTTGCTGGCTCCTCCTCCCAAATTACATCAGCTTGCATTGACAAATCACTGATTCCAAGTGTTTACAGAGAAAATCGCTAATTCCCAGCACTTTCTTCACCGTGTTTTGCCTCTCCTTCAGGAACAGACCAGGACTCCCACCATATTCACAATGTTTTTTAATAGAAAATAGCGAACAACATATGAAAAAGTTATTCGCGGTTTTTCTGTATTTGCGGTTCTGTTAATCCCCTATCACAGCGAATACGGAGGGAGAAGTGTAGTTGGACAAAGATTGCGAACAGTGCGACAGAGCGTGGTAGAAGATTGGATGACAAAACATGGTATGGTCAGATATAGGATGAGGGGATAAGAAGGTACCAAGCCTCGAAGCGAACAAAATCCAAGCAAAAAGAGGCACTGACCACCTGCTTGGATTTGACACCTCCAGTGCCTCTTTTTGTTTGGATTCAGATGTAGGATAAAGCACACCAGCATTTGAGACTTGAGACAATGACAGTGGGAGCTCTTTGTCAGAAGGTCTGGGGAATTTGGGTTGGCACACTCTCGTAGAGCAGTGTTCTTCAACCACCGGTCCATGCACCAGTGCCGGTCCACAGAAATTTCCTGCCGGTCCACAGGGCCAGCACGTGCATAAGGCCTTATGCACGCGGGTCCACGGTGCAATCGATGCGGCATTATCTTAAAGCCAGCTCCCTCTTCCTAACTGATTCGGTGCACAAAGCCACGGGCAGTGGCTCCCACTGGCATCCTGTGCCTGAACCGGAAGCCTTCTCTCTGACGTTGCAACGTCAGAGGGAAGGCTTCCAGATGAAGCACGGGACGTACAAGGTGCAATTAGTACTATTATGGGGTGGGGTCTGGGGTGGAGATTGGGTAGAGATGGGCGGGGTCTGGCCCACGACTTAGCCCCTGTTCTTCAACCGCTGGTCCACGGACCGATGCCGGTCCACAGAATAATTATTTTATTTCTGCCGGTCCTTAGGTGTAAAAAGGTTGAAAAACACTCTCGTAGAGGGTCAGGGGAAGAGGTGAGTTTTTATTGCCTTCCTGAAGTTCAGTAGATCTTTTAACGATCTTATGTGGGTAGGTAGTTTGTTCCAGAGACACGGTAGGTAGTACGAGTAAGATCTTTTTGGAGTGTTCTCAAGGCAGAGGGCATGGCTCGAGCAAGCTTAGCACCACACAAGTCAGCACTGATTTATAGGTGACCTATATAGAATCGCCTAAATGGAGGCTCCCACTTATACAATTGCCTCTTATGTTCTTATTTTTACCTGCATTTAGGATGGTCGATTTTATAAAAGCCCCTTCATAGTTTTGAAAACTACACTTTTTTATTTATTAAGAAATAACCACTTAGATGCTTTCTTTTTTTTAATTTCTTTATTCATTTTAAAACTTTCCAACAAGTAATTCATTATACAATCATATACACTATAATAATACTTATTAATCGTACATTCACTGAAATCAAACTATAACTTTGCCCTCCCAACCTTCTTCCAATATAATCATATAATTTTATACATATAAAATCCTCCCACCCTCCCCCCTTATACTTCAATGATCAAAAGGAGAGAAATAAATTATTAATTACTCAGTTATAATTAATCCTTACAATAATTTGATAATAGCTCCCAGACCTCCATAAACTTTTTATAACTTCCTCGTTGGACACCTATTATTTTCTCCATTTTAAAAATATGGCTCAATGAATTCCACCAAAAACTATAACTTAATCTATCATAATTTTCCCAATTCTTCGTAATTTGCTGAATAGCAACTCCTGTCATTATGAGTAAAAACGTATTGTTTTTATTAGATATTTGACTTTTTTCTTCATTGAAGTTCCAAATAATATCGTATCATATGAAAGTGCCACCGGATTTTCAAGTAAATTATTAATTTGATTCCAAATAGATTTCCAAAAATTATATATTAAAGGACAAAAAAACAATAAATGATCCAATGTTCCAGCTTCAAGATGACAGTGCCAACATCTATTAGACGTAGAGCTATCTAATTTTCCAGGATGCTCTATGTAATAGAAAAAACCAAGTCTGTCTCATAGATGCAGACAATGTACACCTCATCCTCCAAGACCAAATTTGTGGCCATTGAGACGCAGTAATTTGATGCTTGATCTCAATGCTCCAAATGTCCCGAAGACCATTTTTTTTTGTTTTTTATTTATAAATCCAGATATTAATTTATACCACTGAGCAGCCTGGTGCCCCAGGAAGTCCACCTGAAAACACAAGAAAGGCAAACTGTACCGTACTTATTATTGAGATCTTTCCATTCAGGCTGGTCGATTTTATAAAAGCCCCTTCATAGTTTTGAAAACTACACTTTTTTATTTATTAAGAAATAACCACTTAGAGGCTTTCTGTCATGCGAAAATAAAGTTACTTTTCTAGGATGTATTAAAAGCTGTTGTCAATAGGGAATGTGCTTTCAGTCGAATAGTATGCGCAAAAGCACTTAGAAGATTTCAACTTTGGTAGACATATGATAAGTATTGATTATGGGGCTGAAATAAACTGCTAAAGTCTTGGTGTTATGGTAATAAGCTTTTTAATCTGACAAGAAAAGAAAATGGTATTTGAAGCATAAATAAAATGTACAATAATGCCTAATAGGAAGACATTAAACTAAACTAAACTAAACTAAACTAAGCCTTAGGTTTATATACCGCATCTTCTCCACTGAAGTGGAGCTCAACACAGTTTACAGAGTTTAAAAAAATATGGGAAGAGAGAAGAGAAAGAGTTTACAAAGCATAAAAAGAGGGGATGTAATCAGGAGAAGAGATTATTATATGCTAGAGAAAAGCCAGGTTTTCAGTTGTTTTCGTAATAGTTGGAGGGAGTCCAGGTTCCACAGCGGGACAGTGAGGTCGTTCCAGAGGCCGGTGATTTTAGAGAGGAGGGATCTACCCAGTTTACCTGCGTGGAGGATGCCGTGTAGAGAGGGGAAGGATAGTTTATGTCTGTGGGCAGATCTGGTGGTAGTTGGTGTCGGGGCGAGGAAGGATAGAGGGATTAGGGGCGGAAGGATGCCGTGAATGATCTTGAAAGCCAGGCAGGAGCATTTGAAATGAATTCTGGAAAGTACTGGGAGCCAGTGAAGATTGGTAAGTAGAGGGGAGACGTGGTCATATTTGCGTTTAGCAAAAATCAGCTTAGCCGCAGTGTTCTGGATAAACTGGAGTCTGCGAACACTTTTTTTTCGTTAGGCCTAAGTAGATGGCGTTACAATAATCGAGTTTGGTTAGGATGATGGATTGTACAAGGACGGTGAAATGCTTTTGGTGAAAATAGGATCTAACTTTCCTCAGCATGTGGAGGCTGAAAAAACAAGATTTTGCCAGGGAATTCAGGTGATCGTTGAGGGAAAGGGAGGAGTCGATAGTGATGCCAAGGACCTTGCTTGAGAACTCAAGGTGTAGAGCAGGGCCTGTGGGTAGGGTGAAGAGGGCGGGCAGGTGAGCTAATTTTGGGCCGAGCCAGAGTAATTTTGTTTTTGATTCATTTAATTTCATCTGTACAGAGAGTTACATTTACATTACAGTTGCGATGGTTTTCTGTAGTAGTTTATTTTCAATAAGTGAGGAAAAAACAATCTGTGTTATTGCATTTTTCTGTAGAGATTATCAGAAGATGACATTGTTTCACAACAGACACCATTGTTCTATTTTCTAATGATTTAACAGGAAATGCAGGCTCTGAGGGGCAAATTCTGTAAAGGACACCTAAAAGTCAAACGTCGTTTAGGCGTCCGGCAATACGCCGCTGAGTGTGATTCTATTGTGCATAGATGCACAATAGAGAATCGCGCTCAGTGGTGCCCAGGGAATTTAAGGGCTCCTTTTACTAAGGTGCACTAAGCATTTTAGCACGCGCTAACCACATGTTAAATGCTAACATGTGCATGTTAGTCTATGGACACGTTAGCACGTGTGTATATTTAGCTAAAACGCATAGCGCACCTTAGTAAAATAGGGGATAAAGTGCATCTATATAGTTAGGTGTCTTTTATAGGATCACCTTTTAGGTGTCGCATAGATATCCTGACAACATCTATAACGTTATTACATTTTAGCATTATGATGTCCTTAGAATGCCACTTTTATGTTGTTTTTTTACATTAAAATTGTATGCAGTAAAATGGCATGCAGAATGCAGCCCAGTTTTACAGGGGGGGGCTCCAGGCTGCTGGCCTTCCTCCCCTAGAAGCCCCATTATTATATTTTATTTATTTATCTTTTTAATTATATATATATATATATATACCACTTATATCCTAAGTGGTTTTTACATTTGGCTAATTTATCATATTTCCCTTCGTCCCGGTGGACTCAAACTCTTCTCTAGTGTACCTGGATTAAGTGTCTTCCCCAGGGAAACTGAGGGATTTGAACACACAACCTCAGGCTGGTGAGGCTGTAGCTCTAACCACTGTGTCACACACTGCCAATCAGAGTCACTTGGATTTACAACAGGCACGCCTCCTTCCCTCCAGCTCTTACACTGGGCCATTCCTCACCTGCTAGCTCTCTAGGTGCTAGTTATCTGATCCATCCATTCCATCCATCCCACCTACCCCCACCCCACCTCAGGCATTAAACCAAATGTCTGTCTCCCCTCTGAAATCACTTCCAGGTCTCGGAGCCAGGAAGTGATGTCAGAGGGAAAGCCAATGCTAGCGCAAGCAGCAGGCTAGAGAAACTGCTTGTGCCGGCGAAGATTTAAAGAGGTATGGGAGAAGGGAGGGTGCAAGTGGGGCATTGTGGGCAGGGATGGAGCAGGGGTTCAGAGGGACTGGGGGGGTTGGAGAAGAGAGCACGGGAGGGCACCACTGCCCGGGCACCTCCTACTCTCGCTACACCACTGAAGATAATACTGCATTCCAATGGCGTAGCAAGGGTGAGAGGTGCCCGGGGCAGTGGTGCCCCTCCCTGCCCTAATCTCTGCCCCCCCCTGCTCCTTCACCAATTGCCCCTGCCGCACACGTGACCCCTTCTCTTCCCTCATACCTACAGCTGTTCACTCCCGCGAGCAACAAGAACTTAAATGTGCTCCTTGCGATCCAGTTGTCTCTCCTGCTGATGTCACTTTATATGCACGGCACCCGGAAGTGACATCAGCAGGATAAACAATGCGGTCACGAGGAGCACGTTAAAGTTGTTGGTCATGGCAGTGAACAACTAGAGGCATGGGGGAAGGGAGAGGGGCATGCGCATGGTGAAGGGAGGAGTGGGAAGAGGTGGAGACAGAGAGGAGGAGGGGTGCTGGTGCCCATACCAACATGGCAACCAGGGCGATCTGACCCCCCCCCTCCACTACGCCACTGCTGCAGTCACATTCCATTTTCAGATGTATGCAAGATATTTTAGTCCAGATCAGCCACACATACAATTTACAATTATTTGGAACATGCGCTTTATGCTAGTCTCTGAAAATTAGCTGTAAATGATGCAAAAATAAATTTGGAAATTGTCCACTTAGAAAACAATTAGAATTGCTGTGACTCAAAGAAACAGAGAGATTTGCCGAAGGTCACAGAAGCATCAGTAGGAGATAGAATTGGATTTCCTTGAACTTATTATCCATGGCTTTGCCCAGAGGACACGCTTCAAGAGAAACATAATGAAAAACTGTTAAATAACTATCCTGTATTTATTTTACACAAAGAAGGCAATTACTTACATTTATATGACAGTATGAGGGGAATTTTATAAATGGCGCTTAAAAATAGGATCTAGAAAAGATAAGCCTGAAGGCCCAAATTCTGTAAGTAGAGCCTAATGTTAGGCACCTATTTTGGAGGCGCCCGACTAGATCGGCGCCTATCTAAATTGAACAAGCTTTTTAACCAGCAATAATTGAAACAGGCGCCTCTCAAGAAAGCGATTCTGTAGCATGGCGCCTCTACAAATTGAGGCGGCCTTCAAAACAAATAGGCGCTATGCATGTTAGACGTGGGTGTGGCTACGCGTTAGGTGCCTTGTTACAGAATAGCTGCTCTTAAGCGTGCTTAAGCGCTCGCATGGCCGCCTAACTTTTAGTTGTGCCTAGAGCTAGCCTATTTATGGGGTTCCTCCAAAACAGGTGCCCAAATACGTGCCGCTCACCGTGATTCACTAAACAGCAGCCAACTGTACTCGAATCGCATTGAACGGTGCCTACATCGGCGCCTAACTTTTGGGCGCTTCTTATAGAATTTGCCTCTAAGTGCCATTCTATAGGGTGCATGCACTCTTATAGAATTGAAAAAAATAGCCCCAAATGGTTCCACAAAGGAAATGAAGCAGAAAAAAACAAGATTTTGGAACAGAAGATCGGATGTACCAGTTTGTAGTTTAATAAGTGTCCGAATAACTTAAAAATAATAATCATAAAAACAATCCACAAAGGGTGTTTACAGTCACAAGAGACCCACAAGATAAATCCAAACACAGTCAAACCTTGGTTTGAGAGCGTAATTCGTTCCAGAAGCATGCTTGTAATCCAAAGCACTTGTATATCAAAGCGAATTTCCCCATAAGAAATAATGAAAACTCAGACGATTCGTTCCACAACTCAAAAACTTTAATACAAAATACTATACGTACTTGTATTGCAAGACCTCGCTCGTTTAGAACAGTCACTATGTTCCTGCAGCGTTGGAGAGAGAACCATCGGCTCAGTTGTGATGATGTGACGCGTGTATACTGTATGTACTCGTATTGCAAGATGTTGCTTGTATATCAAGTTAAAATGTAATGTTTTGCTTGTCTTGCAAAACACTTGCAAACCAAGTTTCAGCAAAATAATCCTGTTTCAGCAAAAAAAAATCCTGTTTCAGCAAAATAAAAATGCCTTCCTCAGGGGTCTTAAGGGGTCCTTGGCTGCCTTAAATATAAAAAAATAAAAGTCACAAAGATTCCAAGTCATTAAGAGGCTACAACAGCACAACTCACAAGCTTCCAATGTAGGCAGTATGCACCCTTTATGGATTGTTTTTAAGATGATTGATTTTAAGTTATTTGGATGCTTATTAAACTACAAACTGGTACATACGATCTTCTGTTCCACAATCTTTTTGTTGTTTTGCTTTCTCGTAGAATTGACTTTAGTGCTGATTCCTATACCCAAACTTTAGGCACCAGATTTACGCCTACTGAAGCCTGGTGTAAATTCTAGAACTTAAGCTGGACATACTCGGTAAATATGCATATAACCTTTTAGAATGTCCCTGGCCTACTCATGCCCCTCCCATGGCCATGCCCCCTTTTAAGATCCATATTATGGGAATTAGAGGCCTTGTCTTATAGAGTAGTATACAGTCAGATGCATGCACAAATTTTAATGTGTGCCAATTAACATCAATAGTTTGTTCTTAGCATCCAATTATTGATGGTTAAGAGCTTGTTAGCCAATTAATATGATTGCACATCTAGGGCAAACACACAAAGTTGTGCATGAAAATCTGTACACCATATATGGAATCCAGGGCTATATGACCATAAAATGTCTCATAAATTATCTTATACCTTACAAGCATGCACTATGACTAGTAGGCACATATAAAGAGATTAGGTTCTTACCTTGATATTTTTTCCAGTAGATAGGGATGGTATGCTAAATCAAAGGGGTTATCCATCTGTGCTCACAACCATATTGAAGAAGGTGTCAATCACAGCTTTTCGACTTCTCCTTCTCCATGGTCTCTGCTGCCCCCTTCAGTTTGTACTAAAGATGGTGACTGCCCTACAGAAGAAGACAGGGGAAGAAGGGATATACGAGAGGAATTCCCTGAAAACAGGACTCTGATCTGCTCACATGAAGTTAAAACAATGAGGAAACTGTAATGTAGTTACCACATTAAAAAGCCTCTGAGATGAACAATGAATTCAATAAAACACAAATCATGCAATAAATATAAACAGCTTGAAAATTTATGGAACTCAACCATTCCTCCCTTGTAATCGTATATATTGATAGTGAAATCTTAGCTCTGGAGCTCACCATTAAGCTTGAGTCAGAAAGCAGGCACAATAAACAAATTGTTGGGCTGGAAGTTCAGCATACCATCCTTATTTATTGGAAAAAATATTAACAAGGTAAGGACCTAATCTCTTTTTCCTGTACAATAGGGATGATATGCTGAACTATAGGGATGTACCCAAACTCTAGGGTGGGAAAGATGAGCTTGCTCATACTACTGAGGACTCAAAAGTGGCATCTTCCTGTGCTATTATGTTCACCCTGTAGAATGTGATGAAGGTATGAAGGGAGGACCAGGTTGCTGATCTACATGTCTCCTCAGGTGGAATTGCTTGAGCTTCTGCCCAAGAGGAAGCCATTCCTCTTGTCAAATGCACCTTCAATGAGACAGACAGCTGTTTACTACAACCAATGTAGGCAGAGGAGATCTTTTTGTGTTAAGCAATCAGGTGAGATGGAACAGTCCTGCTTCCGAGACCACAATCTCAAGATGGATTCATCTCCATCCTGACCGATAAAAAGCTGGATGCAAGAAAAACAGATATAATGGTTTAAAAAAAAAGTAAAACATCAGAACATTAATTAAAGAGGTGTCGTTCCCAAGCGTTTACTTGGTGAATCCTGGGGAAAGAGGGAACATTCTCAAGTACCACTAAATGCAATTCAAAACTAAGAAAATGTGACAAAGATACAGAAACATTTCACATTGATCATAACCCACCTTGAATTCTGCTTGACATGAATTTGGTAAGATTACATATAACATAACATCATTTTGAGTGACACAGGCCTGATTAAAAAGAACTTCCATGCATACTTGAATAAGTTGCCTTTACATATGTATCGTTTCTTAACTCCCGAAAGAAGCTCTCTTTGGCACAACGTAAGTTCTATGCTGAGTGTTAGGAGTAAATCTGAGAGACTGAGGTCATGCCCCCCAGCTTTGGAACACTCTCCCCACCCTGATCAGAGAAGAAAATAACTTGGATCGTTTTAAAGCTCTCCTTAAACCATATTTATTTAAAGATGCCTTTAATACTTAAACCCTCTCATGAGATATTCCTACTCTCCGTTCAATAGACTCTCGCTCTACTTATAAAAGAATCAGATCCTTGTACCCCCATTCCTTTTGGTCTGCTCCTTTTTATGTTTCTCTGTCCTATATCGATTGCATTTCTTCCCAATTCCTTCAGTATCCTATTAATTCTTGTTAATTTATTTTATTTATTTTTTTGGCAACGCCATTTACTTGAATTGTTTTATTTTTTTTAATTGTACCATCATAGGCGTTTTTTATTTTTGCTTTGTTTTCTCCGTTTTTTACCTGTAAATCGCTTAGAAATTGTATAAGCGATAGCATCAAATGTTAATAAAAACTTGAAACTTGAAAACTTCATTCCTTTCACGGTAGGCAAAGAACTAAGAAAGAAACAAACATACAGAGAAGACGCTGCCGAGAAGTCAAAACACAAAATAACAGTGGGGTTGAAAAAAGTAGCAGATCAGACAAACCCATTTGGAGAAACTGCTCCCAAGAGGAGCACGGTGGGTAATAACGCAAACATGTTACAATATTATCTCTGAGTCTCACCAGCCTCATTGATAGAAGCACCTGTTGTGAAGTAGACAAAATGGGATAGATGACTGGGTGTCAGAAGAGGGCCAGGATAGCAGGTAGAGGCAATAAGATGAAATACATTTATACATTCAGCAATGATTGGTGGTGCTACCAAACAAAAGGCAAAGTGAAGAAAATAATCTGTTTAATCATATTGCAATCTTGCAAATTATTAAGTGACATTTGAAGAGAAGAAATTGTTTAATTATGTAGATTTTATGACATGGTTGTTTTTTTATCTTATGTATGTTTTAATTGATGGAAACAATTTAGGTTTTTTTTTTGTAAAAGTATAAAAAAAAGTTTTAAATAAATAAATATTATGAAATGGTAGAAGTTCTGGTGGATGCATAAGCAAGCACATGGCCAGGCTTATCTGGCAGGCTCTGATGCTAAAATCTACGTTACACACTTTTGCCTGTCTGTCTTTCTCTCTGGCAACAAGTACTACTACTATTTGTAGTACTTTGTAGTACGCGGCGTTGTACATTCTAACACACAATAGACAGTCCCTGCTCTGAAGAGCTTACAATCTAATTTAGAGAGGACATTTCAAGGTTGGGGAGGTTATAGTGGGTCTAGGTATCTGACAGCAGTGAGGGGGGAGTTAAGAGTTGAAAGCAGTTTCAAAAAAGTGGGCCTTTAGCTTGGATTTGAACACTGCCAGGGACGGAGCACAACTGCAAGAAAATAATAATTAAAAAAAAATGTTAAGAGACCTTCCCTTATAAAAGATTTATTTTGTTCCAAGCTAATATTAATCAGAACTGTGAAACACAGAAGCAGACTGTTGTCTTGCACATGCATCTGGGACTGTCTTGTTGCTCAGAGTACCGTGTTATTGTACTACCAGTGAATAAGGCTGGTTTTCTACTAAGCTTTATTATTAATGCTGAACAGCCTTTAAGGCTCCGATTGCCATTAATGAATTTCTAGAAACAGAGCAATAAACAAGAAATCACTTCAGAGAGGCGATCTATCTATCTGAATGCAATTCACATGCTCGGTGTTCATTATTGCATTTCCGGCAATAATTAAGATCAGTTATCTAAAGTAAAACGTGTAAATGGTGTGGTACTCGGTTGACACCAATTTGAGATGCAACTTCTCAACCTAATTAAAATGGGAGCCATTGAAATAATAGTGGCCAGATGTGCGAACATGCTGCCTACTGGAAACATCTGCAATTATGTTAGTTCTGCTGCACTTATCTGAAATAATGATTCTTGATGACATTTGAATAATGCAACTATTGACAATAGCATGAGTTGCCAGAAGGATTTCATAACATATTAAGGTGAAAAAACAGCAAGAACCAATGGAACTACCTTAATTCAATGTGAAGTGCTCTACTTTTTAAAAGAAAACCCTGAATAATTGTGGCATTTGCCATCTTCTAGTTTCTCCAGAAATATTCTGCAGATCTTGCAGATAAAAAATGGCCCAAATAAATCTGTTGTATAATAGTAACTATAAAAAGACCAACATAGGCCCTCTTTTACAAAGGTGCGCTACGCGTTATAGCACGGATTTAGTGCATGCTAAATCAACACATGCACTAACCGCTAACATGTCCATAGGATAACATGCACGTGTTAGCGTTTAGCACGTGTTTAGCGTGTGCTAATATTTATCGCGTGCTAAAAAGCATAGTGCACCTTAGTAAAACAGGGGGATAGTGATTCAATTGACCTAGCGAGGATAAGAGGTCCCCGGGGAGGTGGCGCCCCTCCCCCGCCCTCTTCACCCCGCCCCCTCCTGCCACGTGTGCACACCCCCCCCCCCCAATTCCCTTACTCCCTACCTATTTAACATTCCCGGTGTGAGAAGCAATCCCAACCTGCTGCTCGCGCCAGCGTCAGCTCTTCCTCTGAGGTCATTTCTTAGGTGCGGTACCAGGAAGTGAAGTCAGAGGAAGATCCAACGCTGGTGTGAGCAGCAGGTTGGAGTTGCTGCTCACGCTGGGAACATTAAAGAGATTCATGGGAAGGGGTGCACCTGTGCAGAATTAGAGGGGCGTGGAAGGAGTGAGGGTCAGAGAGGAGGCTAGATGGACCAATGGTCTGATCCAGTACGGCTATTCATATGCTCTTATTTTTGCCCTGTTTCCCTGAAAATAAGACATATCCCAAAAATAAGCCCTAACATGATTTTTAAAGATGCTCCTAATATAAGCCCTACCGCCCAAATAAGGCCTAGTTAAGATCGACCCCAAAGCCCCCACCCCAAATGTACCCAACACTACCTGACTCCATCCCGACACTAGTGCTGCCTGATTTGCTAAAAAATAGCCTGGCAGCAATATTTGCTTGTATGAATGCTCTTGGGCTTGTTTTGGCCTCACCTGGGTATCATTTCTGTTTCTTACAGTGTCACTGCTTTTCTTTCCTCAACAGCATGGGGGGGGGGGGGGAGGGGGGAGTGGTTGTTGGATGCCTGTAGTGTGAGTGTTGGGGGGGTTGTTTTTCTTTTTTTTTTTATACTGGAGATCAGACATTGGTTGATTGGAAGGTTTGCTTTTTGTATAAAAGTAAGGAATACTGCAGCCTATATGTCATGACTTCACATTGGTTTTTCATGATTATATTTTTGCTTATTTGCTAGTCCTGTTTTATTTCTTTAGGATCTAGCATCTGAGTGGAAGCCTGTATAGTTGGCTGCTTTGCTATATTGTTACTATATCTGTACCTTTTAGTGGTTCTTGTTGTGATTATACTTTTGCACTAATAAAGATACGTTTCAAAAAAAATGAGAGGTGCCACACTGGACTGGAAATGGAGGATGATGAAGGGGGAGCTGCTGATGATAGAGGTGAAAGGAGAAGGGGGGCGCTAGAGCTGGTTGGGGGGAAGGGGGAGCTGCTGCTGGACAGAGGAAAAGAAAGAGAGGGCTGCTACTGGACCTGGAGGGAGAAGAAGGAGAGATGCTGCTGGACTGTGGGGAGGGCAGTGGAGAAGGGGGCAGAGAAAGTGAATTGGTGGATGGGGGACAGTGAACTCAAGGAGGGAGAGATGCTAACAACAGGGGGAGAGCAAGGAAGGCATACAAGCCATAGGGTGGGGGGCCTGGGCTCCGAGCAGAAAAGAATAGAGAGATGATGCCCAGAGAAGAGATGCAGTGGATGGAGAATAGGGACAGACACAGAGGGGAATGCTGGATGAAGAAGAGATGGGGACACAGAAGGACAATACTGATCACAGGGGTACAAAGGGGCAAAGACGCAGAGCTTGGTGGTTTTTATTTCAGTCTTAGTAGTTTGCTGGTCCACAAAATAATTATTTTATTTCCGCCAGTCCATAGGTGTAAAAAGGTTGAAGAATACTGCCTTAAACCACTGCAAGAGATGGTGGCTGCCTCAGCACTGGGTGAGTTGAATGTTTTATCTTGGTGATTCCTTTTAGCTGTTAAAGTGTAGTGAAACTATTTTTGAATTTTAAGTTACTGAGAAATTGTTAAACGCAAGGGGGCAGGACCTTAAGCCCCATTAAAGTTTCCCCAAGTCTCAGAGGGACTCGAGAAGAAGGTAACCTGCAGAGAAGGGATTGTGGAACACAAAAGGGGGTGTCCAGGAGCACAGAGCAAAGCTGGGAGAATTTGGCTCCTTAAGGACTGGGCACATGTTTGAAGGAGTGGGGAGATGGAACTCTCTCTTCAAGAATGAGTGGCCAGAAGGACAGCTGTAGGAGGCAACTACATGGACAAAAGGGTAAAATCCTGGATTAAAATAACTGCAGGATTATCTCAATTGTTTCTGACTAGTCTGCGTTCTGCTTTGAGACTACAATAAATCTTGTGCGGCATATTGAGAAGTCAAACCTTGGCTAGTGAGCAACGCGGTTTGGAGTGTTTTGCAAAATGAGCAAAACACCTTTCTTAATTTTTGACTCGCTATATGAGCGTCGTCTCGTTAAACGAGCATGTGCACGAGCGTCGTACACAAGCATGTCATAAGCGTGTCACGCAAGCCCGCTCCCTCCCTCCAGAAATCCCTAATAGCCTGGAGCGAAGAAAAGCGGGAAACCCCAGTGTCACTGTGGGGTGAGTGAGGCGCCCTCTCCACTCACAGATTTCTGAAGGCAGCGGCTACCCTCGACGCTCCTGTCACTGCTCCGTCTCTCTCTCTCTCTCTCTCTCTGCCTTGCACTGTTAAAAGAGCCACAGTCTTGCGCGCACCACTTCTCCCTCACACCAGCCAGTTTTGGGGATGTGGAACGAATCGTCCGAGTTTCCATGAATTCCTATGGGGAAATTTGCTAGAATATACGAGCGCTTTGGATTACCAGCATGCTTCTGGAACGAATTATGCTCGCAAACCAAGGTACCACTGTAATCCCTTTTATGAACCTGTGTGGGAGAGGAACAGAGGGCACCAGCAACCTAGCCCACCACTATAGCATGTACATGCACCTTTCTAAAACATAGGCCTCCTTTTACAAAGCCGCGCTAGCGGTTTTATCGCACGCACCGGATTAGCGCACGCTAGCCGGAAATCTACCGCCTGCTCAAAAGGAGGCAGTAGTGGCTAGCGCTTGCAGCAAGTTAGCGTGCCCTATTCCACGCATTAAAGCCCTAGCGCGGCTTTGTAAAAGGAGCCCATAGCTTAGCCATATTTTGGCCCATTTATGCACCCAAAGGAGAATCTAATCTAGTTACAAAATTGTCCTTTATGTATCCTCAATGTCTACTTTTATGTGTGTATATTCCCTGGGCAATTTTTAATTGACTTTCACCTGTATGCAATGGTGTTTTACGTACTCAAGTTGCTAATAAAATTACTCGTTAAAGATATATATATTTTGTGGACTCAACTGCTGGCTTTCAGGCCACGGGCTTCGATGCAGGTTTTGATTAATATGACGTGACTTGGCCCATCTCTACAAAAAAAATGTATCTGCTGTGATTCTTTATTTGAAAATGAATGTTCTCATTCTATTTTTACTCTCATAAAGACTGCTTCAATATCCATTAAAATATCTCCTGTGGTGCTGCAAACCTAATCAAAATACAAATTAGTAGGAAAACAAGCCAGATGTCATTGAGTATTCTTCAAATGAATGGTGGGGGTTTTTTTTTTTTCTTTCTTTTAAATCAAAAATGGTCAACTCTGACATGCAGCATTTACTTTACATAATGCTCATGCAAATGGCATGATATCCACCAACCAGAACAATAAATGGCATTGCTGACATCACAGAATCCTGGAATCCCACAGGGAAGAGATAAAACCAATACCGAGAATAAACTACCAGAAAAAAAATACATATGAGAAATGTGAAAGTGGTTATGATGACTGATAAGAAAGCCATGAGTAAGTCCATCGTTTCTAATCATAGAGAGAATAAATGGGGTCTTTAACCATTATGGGAACTGTCAAAATTATAATGTGGTAACTGCAAAGACCCTACATGAACTGCTGGGAACATTCACAGCCTCTGCCCATGTACTGTACATTAAATGGTGCCAAGAAATTCTGCATTAAAAAATAAGTCAGTGATCAGTGTGATTCTATAAAGGGTGCACGCGTTATATAAAATTGAGTTTTGTCACTTATTCGCTACTAACTGAATAGAGAATAGTACAGGGACAAATTTTCCCCATTCCTCTAGGTTCTGCCTTAACCCCACAAGCCTCGAACACTTATGATTTTAAAGTATTGGAGTCTTGTGCAGATGAGGATGAAGCTTGCAGGACATGGGGCAGGGACAGGAAAAGAACTCGACGGGACAGGAAAATGAGTTCTCTCAGGGACAGAGAAAAATTTGTCCTCATGTCATTCTCTAATAAGGAGACCAGAACTGAATGCAATACTCCAGGTGAGGTTGCACCATTGAGCGATATAGAGGCATTACTGTATTTTTCGTTCCATAAGACACACTTTTTTCCCCCAAAAAAGTAGGTGGAAATAAGGATGCGTCTTATGGAGCAAATACCCAACCCACCCCCAACTCCATTACCTTATTTTAATTCTGGTGGCTGCCGCCAAGTCTTCTTCTCTTGCGGAGAGCGGTGCACAAGGCTGCCTGCCTGGTCCAGCTCAGCTTTCCGCAAGAATTGACAGCTGACGCGGCTGCCTCCGAGTCCTCTTCTCTTCTCTTGTGACAGTTCTTGCGGGAAGCGGCGCGGGACCAGGCAGCCTTGTGCGCCGCTCTGCCGCATGAGAAAAGAAGAGGACTTGGAGGCAGCCGCGTCAGCTGTCAGTTCTTGCAGAAAGCGGTGAGGACCAGGCAGAGAGCCTTGGGCGCCACTCTCCACAAGAGAAGAAGACTCAGAGGCAGCCGCGTCCAGCGAGGGAAGGCGCCAGAATTTAAAAAAGGTACAGGGGCAGACCGGGACCTGCCTGCCTTCCCTGCCAAATTAAAAATAGGTACCGAGAAGGAGGGGGGGGAGAGAGGCCGGGGCCTACCTGCCTTGCCCTGCCAAATTAAAAATAGGGAGTGAGGGAGGGTGGAGGGATAGGCAGGGGCCTGCCTGCCTGGGGGAGGCCTGGGAAGGGGAGGCCTGCCTGCCTGCCACTAGACCTGCCCTATGCTCTATACCCTGTCCCAGCCTACCACTAGACCACCAGATGGGGGGTGACAGGTTACAGGGCACAGGGTAGATCTAGTGGCAGGGTACACCATTTGGTTCAGAATTTTATTTTTTCTTGGATTTTCCTCCTCTACATGTAGGTGTGTCTTTGGTCAGGTATGTATTATAAAGCGAAAAATACAGTATATAATTCTTAGGGCTCCTTTTACTAAGGTCCGCTAGTGTTTCTAGCATGCGCTGAAGGTTAGCACACGCAAACCACGCGCTAAATGAAAATACTAACGCAAGCTCTATGGAGGCATTAGCGTCTAGCGCACGGGGCATTGTAGCACGTGCGCTAAAACCGCTAGCGCACCTTAGTAAAAGGAGCCCTTAGTCTTATTTACCATCCCTTTTCTAATAATTCCTATCATCTTGTTTGCTTCCTTGGCCACCGCCACACATTGGGTGGAAGATTTCAGCGTATTGTCAACGATGCCACCCAGACCTTTCTCTTGAGCATATAAGGGAGTTCACATACTAGTCTATCCAATTCACTTTTACATCTGTATTGTAATAAATATTGATGATTGACATCTATCCATCCATCTGCCTATCTAGATATATAATAGATGGGCTTTGGGGCCGTTACCGCAGCAGCTCGCACTAAATGGCTTCGTAAAAGAGGCCCATAGAGATATATAGATGCAGACATATTCTTTTGTTTTTTATTCAAATTATCATAACAACAAGTCCACATAATATCAATCAAACATAAATATGGTTGATATAACAACTAAAACTAAGATTAATTAATTAATTAATTATTTAGTCCACAAATTGGATCCAAGAACAAGGAAAACAAAAAAATAAGACATAGGGCTCCTTTTACGAAGCCGCGTTAGCGGTTTTAGTGCACGCTAAAACCGCACCACGCGGCTAGAACTAACATCAGATCAATGCTGGCGTTAGCGTCTAGTGCAGCCGGCAGTTTAGCGCGCACTATTACGAGCGTTAAACCGCTAACACGGCTTCGTAAAAGGAGCCCATATTCTTTTGTTTAAATGAGCTTGAATTTGCAAGCTGCCATCCAGTAATTTTGAGTGGTATTTTGATATTATTATAAGTATGACATTTTTGAAAGGATTTTTGGTCAGAAAAACACTTTGGCTATCTACAGCCTTATTCTCCTTGACACTGAAGTTAGTATGTTAATTTAAATGATAATAATTTATCATCATCAGTCTTTCTAGGCATCCGTCTTTCCAGATCGAGAGATAAATTCAAATATGGGTCCAAATGAAAACCATTTTAACTAGCCATTGCAATAGCATAAAGCAATGTTGCAGAGGATTAAACTAGATGCAGCTGCTATTGATTATTTAAACAAGTCATAAATCAAAAGCCTGAACCTATGTTAATATGTCTAGCCTAGGCTGGAAAATTCTATATTAATTATTATGACCGTATTATATTTGTCCCTTTAAAAAACACTAATTTTTGCATCTTCAGAAGTGCAACAATTTTTAATTTGATATAAAATTAAAATAAATGGCTCTATAACTCTCTAGATAATTTTAACCCAGGAATATAGATAATTAGAAGAATAAATCCATAACCCTGTTATTAAGAGTTCCCATCCAAGTCTGTTTTAACATCATTTCTAGTGACACTGTTTTCTGATGATGGTAATACTCAAAGTAATTACTTAAAAAGGTCTGGTATATTTTGATTTATATTTTTCCTGTAGGAACAATTCTATAACTGAGCATCACAATTTAGGTGCTTAGATGCCAGGGTTGGTTCTAGGTTCTCCTGCACCCCCTGCAACTTATAAATGTGTCCTCATCCTTCTTTCCACTCCACCCACCCAATGCAGCATCTCCTATTTCTCTTCTCTCCCCTTCTCCCATTCTGTATCTCTCTCCATGTACATCATATATTCCCTCTGTATCCCAATCCATCATGTCCAGCATCTCCCCTCTGTGTCTCTGTCCCTATCTTTCATCCCCCTATGTTTTCTTTGTCCCATCTCTTCCCTGTACAACATCACTACTCTGACTCCCTATGCTCCCCCCCTATCCAGCACTCCCAAGCAAACATCTCTGTGCTCCCCCTCATCTCATTCTACCCCCTCCCGCTGTGGACACAGTGCATATACTCTTTTTATTCCCTCACTCCTCTCATCAGATCTTCCCATCATGGACCCAGCATCTGTTGAAAATATTTTTAAAATATGGAACCAAAAGATATCTCTATATGGAGCTCTGTTTAATGAATAATTCCTAAGATTTTGTCTCCAGAAAAAAAAAAAAAGTTCATAATATCTAAAAAAGACATTTATTGGCTTTAATTGGCAACCATAGAGATTCAATAAGGAAAATTTACTCATGCTTTGTAGAATATAAGCTAGGCAGCAATATTTGGAATCAATGTTTGGGCAAGATTAACCTTATCCTCGATCTTTAGAAGACAATAATGTTTTGGGAATTCATCTCGTATGAGGAAAGACTAAAAAGGTTAGGGCTTTTCAGCTTGGACAAGAGAAGGCTGAGGGGAGATATGATTGAAGTCTACAAAATCCTGAGAGGAGTAGAACGGGTTCAAGTGGAAGTAGAAGATCCTGTTGGAATGAGCAGTGTGTGCGAAAAGGAATATAGGATCAAAGTTCAAGATGCATGCATAATTTTGCTCCTTTCCAATTCAAACTATAAAATTATCAGAAGACTTTTTTGAATTCTTTTTTGGCTCTTTGTCACAGTCAGGCAGTAAACGCCAGGCCAGTCTGTGATGTCATCAAGCCATGATAAAAATTTTAAATAAAATGCTGAGGTGCTAGTGCGCTGCTGAAGGGAGTAACAAAGAGGCCTGTCCCTTTCTGTGACCCATCGTGTGTACTGAGGACCAGATTCCGTAAACTATGCCTAAATTGGCAGGTACCTAGAAAAATGGTGCCGGCCATGTGTCAGTCATGCTTAGGCACTGTTTACAGAATTGTGCCTAGCATAGCCTAACAAAAAACTTAGGTATTGGTAATGTAGGCCCGGATTTTACTGGCCTACACTGCAGGCACCTATAGTACAGTAAGACCCAGATTCTATAAATGGTGCCATCAGCGGCAGACACTTTAAAAACAGCCACCAATCGTGTGTCAATCACGAGACGCCACCGTTTATAGAACCACAGCTTCGGGAAAGGTAGGCACCAGAAATGTAGGTCAGGGTTTTCAAGGCCTACATAGCCGGTGCCTACCTTTGATTTTTATCGCGCCTACATAGGCGCTTTACAACATCTAATGCCACTTCTAGTGTCAGCCACACCTACAGTGGCATTAGGTGTCGTAAAGCACCTCCATAGCCGCGATGTAGACACTGTTTTTTTTAAGTGCCAGTTAAAGCTCATAATTGAAGCTATTAAAATTGTTTTGGTCACTAAGGGGTCCTTTTATTAAGATGTGCTAACCGATTTAGCGTGCGCTAGCTGCTAAGATGCCCGTAGGAATATAATGGATGTCTTGGCATTTAGCATGTGCTAAATCGGTTAGTGCACCTTAATAAAAGGACCCTTAAGTTAGGCACCTAACTTTACGTGCCTCTTATAGAATGTGGTCCTGAGTGGACCAAGTGGATAGTTGCTATTTCTTATATTGTTTATTTTCAGTGTTTGTTGCTATGGTTTTTCTTATTAGTATAGTGTGACATTATTCTGAGTTGGTGGTAGCAGTGTCCATGCAATAATATCTGGAATATACTCTTTCTGATAAGCATGAAATCTCCTTCTTTCTTACTTTTTCATGCTATGAAATAGGTACATTTTTTTTAGAATGAAGGTCAATAGACACAACATTGCATTTGTATGCTAAATCTTTAAGGAACAAAATAAGTGTTTTATGCAATTCGAAAGCATATTCTCTTGATATTTGTGATTAGTATACCGTATTTTTCGCTCTATAAGACGCACCTGACCATAAGGCGCACCCATCTGTAGAGGAGGAAAATCCAAGAAAAAAAAATTTCCACCGCCCTGCCCTGTACCCCCTCTGGTGGTCTAGTGGTAGGGTGGGTCAGGGTCTTATAAAGCAAAAAACCCATAGGCAGCGTAGGCACTCCTCGGAGGCAGCACTCCCCATAAGCAGCCCCCAAGTACCTTTTAAAAAGTCCGTTGGAGCTTTCCATGCTCCCTGTATGTCTCCCTCGTTGGACGGATGTTCTTCTGTTCAGGAAGAGTGGTACAGAAGGTAGGTGCGTGCTGTTCGCGTTCCTGCCTGGTCCGGTGCCACACCCTGAATGGCTGCCGTCAGATATGGTATGTGGTATGTGAGCAAATTATTAACAAAGCAATACCACAGACAGATCACTATTTTATTACTTTTACCGTCATTTATTCAAGTAGCAAAAGCAACATGATCAGCGCTTGATATTTAATCTAATCTAATCTACAATTTATTAATCACACTATACCGAAAAGGTTCAAGGCAATTTATATTCAAAGAGGCCATAAAATCTACAGGAAAATACAAAAACAATCAATAATTAAAATATCATCATAACATGCATATTACAAGTCATATACAAAGGTTTTCACATTTTTACAAAACCTTAAGTAATTGATATCAGTTCTAATGTAAACAGGTAGATTATTCCAAATTGTAATGGCAGCGTAAGCAAAAGAGGAGTTGTTTATACCAGTGGTTCCCAACCCTATCCTGGAGGACCACTAGTCAGACAAGTTTTCAGGATAGCCCTAATGAATATGCATAGAGCAGATTTGCATGCCTGTCACCTCCATTATATGCAAATCTTTCTCATGCATATTCATTAGGGTTAGCCCGAAAACCCGACTGGCTGTTGGTCCTCCAGGACAGGGTTGGGAACCACTGTTTTATGACAAACTTCCCTTATACGAAAAATGATGAATTGGAGAAATGCTTTTCTCTTTTCTCTTTTTCTTTTTCTTTTTTTTCTTTTCTCTTATACTAATAAAATTTGTAAACCATTATTTGAGTTATTCATATTTAAGTGAAAAGCGTTATTTAATAAAGGGCAGCAGAAGGAGCCGCGTCTGCTGTAACTCAATGAGAGGTGTTTTAAAAGTTTGATGCTGGTTGATTAAAGTAACATCCTTTTGGATGATCTCCTGATAAAGCTTGGTTTGAGTGAAATGGAGATGCTCCATAGAGCCTGTCACCATCTAAACCAGTGGTTTCCAAACCTGTCCTGAGAGACCCCCAGCCAGTCAGGTTTTCAAGATATCCCTAATGAATATGCATATAATGGAAGTGACAGGTATGCAAATCTCTCTCATGCATATTCATTAGGGATATCTTGAAAACCTGACTGGCTGGGGGTCCCCCAGGACAGGTTTGGGAACCACTGATCTAAACAATCCAGAACATCTAGAAATCTACGGCCTCTTTTACAAATTTGTACTTGCGGCTGCCGCGTGACAACAGCCCCGAAGCCCTTTAAATCTCTATGGGCTTCGTGGCCATTAGCGCAGCGCAGCCGCTAGCGTGCCTTTGTAAAAAAGGCCACTAGTCACTCTAACTGGGAGCATTAAGTACTAACAATTGGTGCATAAAAGCCAAGTACATGGAAATGCCAGAAAGTTTTTGTGTCCAGTAAAGGTGGACAGTTGTTAACGACTAAGATTATGACTTTGATATATTGACAAATACTTAAGAAAGTAAAATATATTAAATTTAAGAAAATAAAGTACAGTTAGAGGGGGACTGAAGAAACCAATGATAGCTCGCAAAAGGCAGTTCTGACAAAGACAAATTCTTAAAGTCAGACAGCCGCGAGCGCTTGAGGTTTTCGTGTCCCTAGTTGAGTCATGAATAATTCAAATAATGGTTTACAAATTTTATTCATATAAGAGAAAAGAAAAAATAAATAAGAAAAAAAGGAAGAAAGCATTTCTCCAATTCATGATTTTTCTTATAAGGGAAGTTTGTCGTTGACATTAATATCGTAGGAACCACTGGTTTATACCATACAATGATTTATTTTAAAAAGAACAGCAACATTTCATTCCTCATCTGGAATATAGTAGTAGTAATAATATAGAAAACTGATTGTCTGATAGATATCTAAAATGACAGGTTAGCTAAACTGAGTCAGGAAATGTTGTTGGATGACATCTCAAGGAATGATAGGTCAAGATACATGTTTACATGTTTACATGGTTACATGTGAGGTTAAAAAAACACTGAAGCAATTGCTGCCCATGCAGGATTGTCAATGGCATTTTATGTTCTCCTGATTAGCGAGCTGGCTATTTAGAAGGTTGCAGACTTGCAAAAGAATAATTGAAGATGTGTTTTGGACACATACAGTGCTTTGTCATACCCTGTGGAATTACTGGCTGTTGTTTGTAATTTCATTCAACGGCCAAGACCAGATATGGAATCAGAATTCCCTTGGTGGACGATGTGCTGCTATTTTTATTTGTAGTACCACAGATACTACTTCAGCAGGCTTAAGTCAAAAGAAATGGAATACAGTTGTGCAGTGATAGTGGAAGTCTCTCTCTTTTGGAAGAAATTTAGCTTTGCAAACCCTAAGGAAAAGTCAATAATGATTAACATAAGAATTGTCATGCTGGGACAGACCTAAGGTCCATCAAGCCCAGCATCCTGTTTCTAACAGTGGCCAACCCAGGTTCCAAGTACCAGGAAGAAACCCAAAGAGTAACAACATTCCAGAGCTGAGATTGTGATGTCATAAGAAGAGGTATGGCTAGTAGGAAAAAGGAGGTTTTGATTCCCCTGAATAAGACTCTGGTGAGACCTCATTTAGAATATTGTGTACCATTCTGGAGACCACACCTTCAAAAAGCTATAAAAAGGATGGAGTTGGTCCAGAGAAAGCCTACTAAAATAAGCACATAAGCAATGCCTCTGCCGGGTCAGACCTGAGGTCCATCGTGCCCAGCAGTCCGCTCACGCGACGGCCCAACAGGTCCAGAACCTGCGTAATAATCCTCTATCTATACCCCTCTATCCCCTTTTCCAACAGGAAATTGTCCAATCCTTTCTTAAACCCCAGTACCGTACTCTGCCCTATTACATCCTCTGGAAGCGCATTCCAGGTGTCCACCACCCGCTGAGTAAAGAAAAACTTCCTAGCATTTGTTTTGAATCTATCCCCTTCTAATTTTTCCGAATGCCCTCTTGTTCTTTTATGTTTTGAAAGTTTGAAGAATCTGTCTCTCTCCACTTTCTCTATGCCCTTCATGATCTTGTAGGTCTCTATCATGTCTCCTCTGAGTCTCCGCTTTTCCAGGGAGAAGAGCTCCAGCTTCTCCAATCTTTCAGTGTATGAAAGGTTTTCCATGCCCTTAATCATTCGTGTCGCTCTCCTCTGGACCCTCTCAAGTATTGCCATATCCTTCTTAAGATGCGGTGACCAATACTGAACACAGTACTCCAGGTGCGGGCGCATGGTGCATGGTCTTCGTAATAAGACATATCGGGGACAGACTTAAAGATTTCAATATGCATATTTTAGAGGAAAGGCAGGAGAGAGGAGATATGATAGAGACATTTAAATACCTATATGATATAAATGTGCATAAGTCAAGTCTCTTTAATTGGAACGGAAGCTGTGGAATGAGAGGGCATAGGATGAGGTGGCTGATGCGTGGAACATTCTCCCAGAAGAAGTGGTGGAGACAGAGACTGTGTCTGAATTCAAGAAGGCAAGGGATAGGCACGTGGGATCTCTCGTAGAGGGAAAGAGAAAATGGTTACTGACTAAATGAACCATTTGGACTTTATCTACCATCATGTTTCTATAATGCCTCATTCCACCAATACCAAACTCATCAGTGATGTCACAATGGCTTGATTATCCTATATTTGACTCACATAAGAACATAAGACTATAAGCGTTGCCATACTGGGACAGACCAAAGGTCATAAGAACATAAGAACATAAGAAATGCCTCTACTGGGTTAGACCTGAGGTCCATCGTGCCCAGCAGTCCGCCACGCGGGTCCTTCAAACCCAGCATCCTGTTTCAAACAGTAGTCAACCCAGGCCCCAAGTACCTAACAGATTTTATGCTGCTTATCCTAGGAAAAAGCAGAGGATTTCCCCAAGCAATCTCTATAATGGCTTATGGACTTCTCTTTTAGGAAATTAGTTAAACCTTTTTTAAACCCTGTTAAGCTAACTGATTTCACCACATTCTCTGACAACGAATTCCAGAGTTTAATTATATGTTGTGTGAAGAAATATTTTCTCTGGTCTGTTTTAAGATGATTTTGTTTTCAACCTGTTCTTTAGATCATATTTTTGTAGCCAATGTTAAGTTGATATGTGAACAAGTTGCCTGGTTGTTAAGCCATCTAATGGATTTCTCTTTACAGGATAGTTATTTGCCTGAAGGTTTAAAGTTTGTCTCTGTATATCCTTTAGAGAAGAAGCAGGATAAGGTAGCATTAGATTGTTCGATTTATCATCTGAATTCGAGTCAGCCATTTTATACAAAGCTAATGGAGCAAACAGTTTGAGCTCAACTGAATGCTTTTTTTTTTTTGTTACATGGCTTTCATAAAAAAAATGCAGTCCTGGTGCATTATTATCATCACTGTTTGACATGCTCTGCCATTATGTTTTTATGCTGTTATGAGGTATGAAAATGCCTCATATGGGCTATACTTGCTGATTGTTATTGATATAACAGCAGCTTTTGATTCTGTTGTTCCTTCTTTAGTGTGTCCCGTGGTAAACATTTTTCACCATGCTAAATCTACGCTAGGGTTTATGCAACTTACCCCCCCCCCCGCCTTTTTTTTTCCAGCTGCGTTGCTGATTAGTGTAAGCTAAATGCCTAGCTGCCCACTCACTTGCTAACCACATGCTAATTGATTAGTGCACCTCAATGAAGCCTACTTTTCTCTCCCAACCCCACCCCCAGCACTAAAAAAAATAGAAACTATTTTATAACATATGAGTAGAATGCACATATGGATAAACTACCGTAGGTTGCCCTGCGGTACTGCTTTTTAACCTGCGGTAAGCGTGCATTAGAATTTGTCCCAGCTTAGTAAAAAGACTTCATAATGGGTTAATAAATGAATCAGACAAGCCTTCTTAAACTGTGTTACTATAGTTCAATATGACAAAATTAAGAATTGGACAACCATTTGAAAAACGTGCTGTTTTGAATAAGCCTGCAGACACCCAAAAAAATGTGTGAAAAAGGCTCTATGGACAACTATGGGCTCCTTTTACTAACCCGCGATAGCATTTTTAGCGCGTGCTAAACCCGCACCACACGGCTAGAACTAACGCCAGCTCAATGCTGGCATTAGCATCTAGCGCATGCGATAATTCTGCGCGCGCTAAGCACCTGCTAAAACCGCTATCGCCGCTTAGTAAAAGGAGCCCTATGTGTGACTACATAGGGGCAGGTTCTGTAATTGGGTGCCTAAAAAGATAGTCACCTAAAGGCAAGCACCTGGCCAATTAAGACTCCATAAGTACATCCAGATAGGCTGCTTCATTATGAACCAATATTTTCTTAGAACCTAACACAGAGGACCTTTTACTGACCCCGCTTCCCATTTCATCAAGTTGCACTGTCAAGCAGCACAAACTGAATGCTGGGCCGCCCATAGGATTAGAATAGGTGGCTCAGACGGGCATAATCAAAATAAACGTCTAAGTCAGATTCGGATGTATGGCGCTAGATGCCCAAAGTCAGCAGTGGTAAAATGTCCACTCTCAAAAAATACGTCTAGAATATTTATTTTTCTCAAAAATTGTCTATCTGGATGTCCAGACTGCCAAAACGTCTATTTTTATACCACATTTTCGACCAAAAATTTGTCTAAGTTCCAAATGCCTAGAACAAGACCATTTGGACGTGGGAGGGGCCAGAATTGTGATGGACTGGCCACCCAGACATGGCAACAGAGCAATGGGGCACCTTACAGGGCACTGCTGTGAACTTTACAAAAAAGGTGCCACATAAACTCCCTTATAGGATATGGTGAGCCCCCCAAAACACAGTATACCCACCTGTCAAAGTAGGGTTTGAGGAGCTTTTGGTGGGCTCACATTTTCTACCATGAATATAGTGGTTAGAGTGGCTTATGAATCTGGGTCCTCCTCTCTATGGTTCAATAGCGCCTCCCCATCCCCCGGCTATTTAAGACACCTGTATGCAGCTCTACTAGGTTTTTTCCTACAGCAGGTGCTGATGTTCCAGAGGCAGGTATGTACATTTATATTCTGATATTTGTGGCAGTGTGAGGGGTTCTGTGGTCATTGGGTGAGTGTGTGTGGGTCTTTACATTGTCTCTGCAATGGTTATTTGGTCACTTTGGATGCCTTTTTGGAACTTATGCCTGCTTTTACATCATATTAATGTATTACTATTTAAAAAGGCTTCATTTTAGACCTTCAGTCACTTTCCGCACTGGACAGAATGCCAGGAAATCAAAATTGTATACAAATTAAGTTTTATTACATATATACAATATTTCTAGCCATAATATTACATATATACAATATTTCTAGCCATAATCATTGATTAAGTACAGAGTTTGAATTAATACGTTACCGGTTATTATATCATTATTCTGTCGAAGGACCACGTTCAGGAGGCTTACTCACAAAATGTCATCACACAGCTTAAATGTCCCTCTCTGTCAGTAGTGGAAATGTCCCCTCTCTCATGGGCCACAAATCTACAGCTGTCTGTATGGTTTGTTTAGCATTTCCAAAAGCAACCTGCTGTTCTTCTCCCCACATAAACTCATATTTTTTACGAGTTATCTTGTATATTCTTTGGAGTGGGAAAATCTAATATTTTTCGTTTTACTTTCTCTGTGATTTCCCTAATATCCTCTATTCCACTGAATTCCTAAAAATTTTACCGACGTTGCCGGTCCTTGTATTTTTGTTGGATTTATTTCCCTTCCCTTCTTTTTCATATGGTCAATTAATAAATCCAACTGCCCTTTCACCTCTTCCTTCGTTGTTCCCTGTATCAATATGTCGTCAACATAATGAGAAATTTGTATAGAGGTGAATTTCTGAAATTTATCTAAATGTTCTGCTACTATTTGAGGACAAATGGTAGGACTATGTAACCATCTCTGTGGTAGCCTAGTAAAAGTAGATTGGGCACGTTCAAACAAACCTGAAACCTACTTACAGGAATATACATTAACATTTTATAACATTTCCAATATTCTTTTATCGTTCTTAAAAACTTATTTTGGACTGCTGAAAAGTCCGCGGCCAGCCTTCAGACAGTGACTAGTCAGCCTGCTTGTTACTACAACCAAAGGCACATCCTTCCTTAACACGTCTCACAAAGCTTTCTTCCACATTCTTGTACGTTCGTTCTCCCTGCTTTTAACCATCTCTTAAAGAAACAAGGAAGAAAAAAAAAATTCAGGCTACATCAGGAAAACAGCTCCTAAATTACCTCCATTGTTCTTAACAGCATAGATCTACCCTACAGAAACTCTTTCAAACTTAAATAAACTTTCTTTGTTTCCTGAACAGCAAAACAACTTTCAATTAACTTCAAGTACCTTATATCGGCTGATCGGAACTCCAAATAGCATAAGGCTTGGTAAAGTTTTATCCATAAACCCTTTGGTTCCTTGCTTACATTATTAATTTCATTACAAATTCCTACATTTAAATCCATAATTTGTTAATATTTAAGCATATTTTAAATATCGATCCCTGTTTTTGCAACATTCGTAGAATTGCAGACAGACCCCATGCTGTCTCTCTCCTTTTTTTTTTTTTTCTTTTCCTCCCACTTCCCCCTCCCCTCTGCCTGGAGAAACAAAGGAGAAACTCAAAAAAAAAAAAAAGCCCGCCGTCAAGCTCACATGATAGCATCAAAGGAGGAAAAAGGTGGGGGTGAAAATCCCTCCCTTTGCAGTTCGCTCTTTCAAACAAAGGAACTTTTACTCCAACATCTTATATTTTGTGGCAGCAAGGCATTTTTTCTAAACTACATCACCCGATTTATCGGGGCATATTTCTAAAGCTTGTACAAGATCAAGTGGTTCTGCCCTTCCCAGAACCCAGAGCTACTACATCACCCGATTTATCGGGGCATTTTTCTAAAGCTTGTACAAGATCAAGTGGTTCTGCCCTTCCCAGAACCCAGAGCTACTACATCACCCGATTTATCGGGGCATTTTTCTAAAGCTTGTACAAGATCAAGTGGTTCTGCCCTTCCCAGAACCCAGAGCTACTACATCACCCGATTTATCGGGGCATTTTTCTAAAGCTTGTACAAGATCAAGTGGTTCTGCCCTTCCCAGAACCCAGAGCTACTACATCACCCGATTTATCGGGGCATTTTTCTAAAGCTTGTACAAGATCAAGTGGTTCTGCCCTTCCCAGAACCCAGAGCTACTACATCACCCGATTTATCGGGGCATTTTTCTAAACTTGTACAAGATCAATTGGTTCTGCACTTCCCAGAACCTTTTCCCATGACTCTGCTAATCCATGATTATTGGCTAGTTCTTGTGCTATTAAATTATACGGTGCCTCGGTCCAGCTGGGCACCTCTGTAGGTTCTTTTGAGGATTTCTCTCTCTTCCTGAACATTCCTGTATCACAAGAGCGCTCAGGTTTTCTTTAGAGAAATCCTGCCGACTATGCCAATTAATGTATTACTATTTAAAAAGGCTTCATTTTAGACCTTCAGTCACTTTCCGCACTGGACAGAATGCCAGGAAATCAAAATAGTATACAAATTAAGTTTTATTACATATATACAATATTTCTAGCCATAATATTACATATATACAATATTTCTAGCCATAATCATTGATTAAGTACAGAGTTTGAATTAATACGTTACCGGTTATTATATCATTATCCTGCCGACTACGCCAATTAATGTATTACTATTTAAAAAGGCTTCATTTTAGACCTTCAGTCACTTTCCGCACTGGACAGAATGCCAGGAAATCAAAATAGTATACAAATTAAGTTTTATTACATATATACAATATTTCTAGCCATAATATTACATATATACAATATTTCTAGCCATAATCATTGATTAAGTACAGAGTTTGAATTAATACGTTACCGGTTATTATATCATTATTCTGTCGAAGGACCACGTTCAGGAGGCTTACTCACAAAATGTCATCACACAGCTTAAATGTCCCTCTCTGTCAGTAGGGGACATTTCCACTACTGACAGAGAGGGACATTTCCACTACTGACAGAGAGGGACATTTAAGCTGTGTGATGACATTTTGTGAGTAAGCCTCCTGAACGTGGTCCTTCGACAGAATAATGATATAATAACCGGTAACGTATTAATTCAAACTCTGTACTTAATCAATGATTATGGCTAGAAATATTGTATATATGTAATATTATGGCTAGAAATATTGTATATATGTAATAAAACTTAATTTGTATACTATTTTGATTTCCTGGCATTCTGTCCAGTGCGGAAAGTGACTGAAGGTCTAAAATGAAGCCTTTTTAAATAGTAATACACTAACTCACAATGCATAAGTTTTGTCCAGGAAGTCTCGGGAAACATTTGATTATCTCTGCAGGATGACTAAGTCTAGGTTGGCCCACATACCACCCAAATATCACCCTAACCACACCTCCAGATATGCTCCTTTAAGCTCCAGACGCACAGCAGCATTCAGAGGCCTAAAAAGTCCCTGGATACGTCCAGAAAGCCAGTTTGATTATTGACACTTTGACGACCTGTCTTTTAGGTCATCCAAGTGCCGACTTGGGTGGGTTTTTAGATGTGTTTAAGTTTCGATTATGAGCCCCTCAGAATTTAACTTGCGCTACTCGGCAGCGTGGCTTGATAAAAGGTGGGTTAATTATTTTAAAAGTCTAAAATGGCTCCATTAATTGAAAATTACAGTTGCAATTAATTAAATGGTAGGTGCCTAACTTGGCAGGTATCCACCACTTTCAGGTAGGCATGTACTCCATAGTGCCTTCTAGAAAGTAGGTGTGGTTATGAACATAAGAACATAAGAATTGCCTTCTCCGGATCAGACCCTGGGTCCATCAAGTCCGGTAATCTGCACACGTGGAGGCCCCACCAGGTATACCCTGGCATAGTTTTAGTCCCCATATCACTGTATGCTTCTCAAGGGAGATGTGCATCTAATTTATCCTTACCCGTATCACTCTATGCCACTCTTAAGGAGATGTGCATCTAGTTTACCCTTAAATCCTAGAACGGTGGATTCTGCAATTACTTCCTCTGGGAGAGCATTCCAGGTGTCCACCACTCGCTGCGTGAAACAGAACTTCCTGATTTTCGTCCTGGACCTGTCCCCCCTCAGCTTCAGTCTATGTCCTCTTGTCCATGTCAAATTGGACACTGTAAATAACTGCTTTCCCTGCTCCATTTTGTTGAATCCTTTCAGTATTTTGAAAGTCTCGATCAGATCCCCTCGCAGTCTCCTCTTCTCAAGGTAGAACAACCCCAGTCTCCTAAGTCGTTCCTCATGGTCCAGGTTCTCCATACCTTTCACTAGCTTCGTTGCTTGTCTCTGCACCCTCTGTAGCAGTTTTTTATCCTTTTTTAGGTATGGAGACCAATGCTAGATGCAGTATTCCAGGTGCGGTATGGCTCTGTAGAGCGGTATTATAACTTTCTCTGATCTACTCGTAATTCCCTTCTTTATAATGCCTAGCATTCTATTTGCTTTCTTCGCCACCGCCACACATTGTGCCGACGGTTTCAGGGTCCTATCTATCAGTACACCCAGGTCCTTTTCCTGTTCAGTCTTTCCCAGAGTTACACCTGACATGCTATACTTGTGATCTTTATTTTTTCTGCCTAAATGCATCACTTTGTATTTTTCCACATTAAAATTTAACTGCCATTTATCTGCCCACTTCTCCAATTGATTCAAGTCGCTCTGAAGTTCCTCGCTGTCCTTCTGCAATCTGATTGCCCGACATAGCTTTGTGTCATCTGCAAACCTGATGATTTCACTGGATGTTCCTTCTTCCAGGTCATTTATGAAAATATTAAATAAGATGGGTCCAAGTACCGAGCCCTGGGGTACACTACTAGTCACTTTTTCCCATTCTGAGAACTTCCCATTTATGCCCACTCTCTGTTTTCTGTTCTCTAGCCATTTGCCCATCCATCTTAGTATATCTCCCTCTATTCCATAGCCTTGTAATTTCCTGAGAAGTCTTACATGTGGAACTTTGTCGAACGCTTTCTGAAAGTCCAAGTATACAATATCCACCGTCTGTTCACTGTCTCAAAAAATTGAAGTAGGTTCATCAAACATGATTTCCCTTTCCTGAACCCATGTTGACTGGCTCTCATCAGGTCGTGTGTGTCTAGGTGCCGGACTATGCTATCTTTGATCAGCGCCTAAACCATCTTTCGAGGGACAGACGTGAGACTCACAGGTCTGTAGTTGCCTGGCACTCCTCTCGATCCTTTTTTAAATATCGGCATGACGTTCGCTATCTTCCAGTCGTCCGGTATTTGTCCTGTTTTGATTGACAGGTTGGCAAGTTTTTGCAATAGTTCTCCAATTTCAAATTTCAGTTCTTTTAGGACTCTCGGATGAATTCCGTCTGCTCCAGGAGGTTTATCATTTTTAAGTTTGTCGATCTGGTGGTAAATCTAGTCCAAGTCCACTTCTACTGTGGTGAGGCTGTCCTGTACGACTCCCTTGAACACTATCAATGTGTCAGGTATTGTTGCGGTGTCTTCCTTTGTAAAGACAGGCGCAAAGAAGGAATTCAGTCTGTCTGCAATTTGTTTGTCATCCTTGACGCACCCTTTTCCTCCCAGGTCATCCAGCGGTCCCACCACCTCCTATGCGGGTTTTTACCCTTTTACATATCTAAAAAAGGGCTTGAAATTTTTGGCCTCTCACACTATTTTCTCCTCGTAGACCTTTTTGGCAACCCTCACCGTCTTGTGACATTTTTACTGATCATCTCTATGTTTGTTCCAAGCTTCGAATGTTTTCGTGCGTTTCCACGTCTGAAAGGAGTCCTTCTTTTCATGTATGGCTTCCTTCACCTCTTTGGTAAGCTATGCCGGCTCTCTTTTGCCCTTGGTTTTCTTTACTTTGGACATCCGCGGAATGTAGAGGCTTTGTGCTTCCGTGATAGTATTTTTCAGTAGGGACCATGCCTGTTCAACCGTTATGACTTTGCCCATCTTTTTGAGGCAGATCATGGTTGTGTTTCGTGTTTAGGGGTGGATTATGGGTGTCTTTTTAGGGTACCTAACTTAGGTGCACTCATAAACCTAGCATAAAGAGTGAGCCTAAGGTTTCAACACCTACCGGCACCTAAGACCACTTTAAGCACCACTAGGTGTGATTCTTTAAATGGTGCCTAACTTATGATTGACGCTTGCGCTCCTTGGCACCCACATGTTAGGTGCCTTTTACAGAATCAGGGCCTAAGGGCTCCTTTTACTAAGGTGTGCGAGCGTTTTTAGCGTGCACTACATTGCCGCACGTGCTAACCCCGCGCTATGTGCCAAAAACTAACGCCAGCTCAATAGAGGCGTCAGTGTCTAGCGTGCGCTAAAACCGCTAGCGCAGCTTAGTAAAAGGAGCCCTAAGTGTCCCTTTTTTTTTTTCAAAGCTGTGGTACCGATTCCCGCATGGCATATGCAACAAATCCCATTCTGTTTCTATGAGCTTCATTGTATTTGCCACGCCGGGAATCACTAGTGCAGCTTTGTAAAAGGGGCCCTAACACAGGGGTCCTTTTACTACGGCGCGCTAGCCGATTTAGCGCGTGCTAAATATTAGCATGCGCTAAATGCTAATGCGTCAATTATATTCTATGGACGCATTAGCATTTAGCGTGCACTTTTAGCGCACGCTAAACCGGTTAGCGCACCTTAGTAAAAGAGGGCGAGAGTTCTGTGTTGGAGGAGTATTTGTATGTATACTTTATCACTTTAGCCCTGTTCGTTATGCTTCTTGAAAACAATTTTAGCACCGTCATCATTTTTTAAAAAATGTCTGCCATATTATTCCAGTAGCATACCACTCTGTAATAGATAGCTCCAGGCATAATGATATTAAAATAACATGAACATAATTTAGAACCCAAATCTACAGGGTTAAGGATACCCTATGACTCTCAGAGATGCAGAAGCATGAAGATCATCTGACATGGCAGAGGCTCATAAATTTTCATTGTTATTTTATTATCGTAACAATAATTGGAAGGTCTAACAATAGCCATCCCGCTGAGTGTACTCCCATTTGATTTGAAAAACCCTTAGATTCATTGGATAGGCAATTTTTTGTGCAAGGAAAAGGAATTTAATGAATCTCAAGCAAGCATATTTAAAGTGCAAGAACGGGACCGTAAATACAGCATGCCTTTTTAATTAATTAGGCTCTGTGTTCTCCTAAGCTCAAAAGTTATTTTTTGCTAAAATGTTCAATCTTTTTGGAAAACTGTGTGTCCAGTAGTTCACTCATTGCTCCAGTTAATATGTAAGCAACATTAATCCCCTCTTCTATTAAACTGCGCTAGTAGTTTTCAGCGCAGAGAGCCGCACTGAATGGCCCGCGCTGCTCCTGACGCTCATAGGAACTCTTAGCTTTACATTCTGGTGGGCAAATTTATGATTATTGTATAAATATGAAAAAGCAAATGCTGATTTGTCAGGGAACACAAAAATTTGTAAATTAATTTGGGGCCCGTTGATGTCTTTTGTAGAATTATTGTAGTTTTAATTTTGTTTGATGTAATAATTGCACATCCAGGGAAGGGGAAGTATATGTTTAAATGATCTTCTGATTTAAGATTTTTTTCTGGGGGGATGGGAAGGGAGGGGGAATTTTTGTTAAGGGTTGATGAACTATTTCTGAATGTTTATAAGTGCTTAATTCTCAGATTTGTGACAAGTATGTAATATTGCACTTTTGTAAGAACTGAAAACTTAATAAAGAATAAAAAACAAAAAAAGAAACTGCTAGCACCAGGGCCGGATTTTCCTATAGGCTAACTAGGCTTCAGCCTAGGGCCTCAAGATCAAGAGAGACCTACATTCAAATTGTTAGCAAAATTAAAATTACACTATTCTAAAAACAGTGAACACTAAAACACTGAACCGAAAATAAGGAGAAATTCTACGCTTCGTGATCGGAACCGGCTCCGGCCGCAACGGGGCACCGACTCGGCTTCTCCCTTTCTTTTTCTCATCCTGGGAGGAGTATCGGGGAGGGAAAGACCGTTAGTCCGGAAACAGCTGGGCAAAGCCCCGCCCCGCGGGGAGAGAGGCAAAACGTGTATCCGTCAGGACAGGGCGGCCCAGACTGGCATCGGGGGGTGGGGGGAGTTTCATTGGAAGGGGGATGGGAGGCAAGCGGGCATCGGAGGGGGGGTGAGGTGAGGAAGGATGCACTGGGGGCACTATGGACATAGGAAGGGGCAATGTTGTGTGTTATGTTTGATTAGTTATTGCTACAAGTACTAATATGGTGCTGAGAATAAATGTCCAAATAAGTGTTCTCGACTTTTTTTTATTTATTATCCGTGTCACATTTTTTATAAAGGTTAGTACCAATAACAACATGTTTCATTTAACATATTGATATATATCACAGTAATGATGTATTTTATTATCTCTCATGTAATTTACAAACTTAAAAATGGGAGGTGAAAGGGCCTCATAAGTGGAATAGCCTAGGGCCTCTTTTCATCTAAATCCGGCCCTGGCTAGCAAAGTTTAATAGAAGAGGCCCCAAAACAACACAATAACATAGGCACTGAAGACAGTAACATAACATAAAAATGTATTTATATACCGCAGTACCTCAGGAGTTCTATGCGGTTTACAAAAGAACACTGAAACAGTGCCAATAAAAACAAATGACCTAGAAATTACAAAAATTTCTTAAATAAGGAGGTTTTCAATAATTTTCTGAACTGCTGGTAAGAGACAGAGCTAACTAATGCCCCCTTTTACAAAACCACAAAAGCAGGTTGTTGTTTTTTGCGCAGGTCGGCGTGCTGAATGCTCTGCACTGCTTTCGATGCTCATAGAGTTCCTATAAGCATCAGGAGCAGTTCAGAGCATTCAGCGTTCCAGCCTGTACTAAAAAAAAAACGTTTTTACGGTTTTCTTAAAGAGGGATAACAGATTTACAAACTCTTTATCACAAAAAGCTGCCTGAAAAGATAGGAGTCGTTGAAAAGAGCTCTTGTCTAAACAACCCCTTACAGATGGAAATGCAAACAAATTACAATTACGTCTGGGCCGTTGTGAATTAATGAATAAAAAATGATCCACAAGATAATCAGGTGCTAAACCATGTAAGACTTTATAGCATATGCCGTACCAAACGTAAATCTGACTCTGCTGACTGTGCAGAGTTATGGGTTATAGCTCTCTTGGGGCCTCATGTATGAAGGTGTGAAGTGGCTGAGTGAAAAATAGTTTGAATGTCAGTGCACTTTTGCAAAGTCACTTCACAAAAACATATTTCACAGAAATAATTATTCACGGTGAGGTCCACTTTACCTAAATGTTTATTTAAATGTTTCCATTAATGGGATCTTGCAGTATAAACTACTGCACTGGTCTGATTTACAAGAAAAAGCTACGCATCCAGTTACTAGTGGGCTAAGGCTCCCTATAGCCATCCAGCTTAGATACAAGGAATAAATGTTTAAAAAGTATCCCGTGGACATGTCCAGTGGAATCTAATCATCATAGTAGTCTATTAACTCCTCCTTTCCACACCCTGTTCCTTGACAGTCCCTGCTCAAGGCATTAATCCCTCCCTTGTGGAAGTTTCTCCCTTTAATGGAAGGAAAGGGTAAGGTTCTTGTTTGGCCCCCACATCCTCCTTCTCAACCCCCCTCCCACCTCACCACAAATCCATCTGGATACCAGCTCATCAAGGAGAACCAAAGATAAATAGTAATAGAAGTTCTTGTCCCAACAGCTTCTAAAATATGATGCGATAACAGCTAGTGGGGGTCCTTTTACAGGCAGTCCCCAGGTTAAGAACGAGTTATGTTTTTAAAGCTGTTCTTAAGTCGGATTTGTATGCAACTCAGAACTTATCGATTTTAAGATTTTTGCTGCTTACTTCTGCTCCCAGCTGACAAAAGGGCCAACTGTCCCTACCAGTGTTCCTTCTAAGGCAGTGTTTCCCAACCCTGTCCTGGAGGGCCACCAGCCAGTCAGGTTTTCAGGATAGCCCTAATGAATATGCATGGAGGAGATTTGCATGCCTTTCAGCTCCATAATATGCAAATCTCTCTCATGCATATTCATTAGGGTTATCCCAAAAACCCAACTGGCTGGTGGTCCTCCAAGACAGGGTTGGGAAACACTGCTCTAAGGTACATCATGCACAACCACATACTGTTCTTAATGTGGCCATGCATCATTCCTGAATCTACTACAGAAGTGCCATTTTGGATTTGGTTCTATAGCTAGCAGGATGAAGACCAGCTCCATATCAGTAAAAAAATAATAATAATTGCTTTGTGTCATCAGCAAATTTAATTATCTCACTAGTTATTCCTATGTCTAGATCATTGATAAATATGTTAAAAAGCAGCGGTTCAAGCATACAGCTGTAGACCCACTATTTACCATTCTCCATTTAGAATATTGACCATTTAAACCTCTCTGTTTTCTGTCTTTCAACCAGTTTTTAATCGATAATAGGACATTACCTCCTATTATCCCCAAGGGCTTAGAGGAAAAGTATCACTGTTTGCCGATGACGCCAAACTATGCAACATAGTAGGTAAAAGCAGTGTGCCTGACATTATGACGCAGGACCTACAGCAACTGGAACAGTGGTCGTCAACTTGGCAGCTAAGCTTCAATGCTAAAAAATGTAAAGTGATGCACCTAGGTAAAAAAAAAAAAAAATAAAATCCACACAGAACTTACACACTAAATGGTGAAACCTTGTCCAGGACCAAGGCAGAACGTGATTTAGGAGTGATCATTAGTGATGATATGAAGGCTGCCAATCAGGTGGAGATGGCTTTGTCCAAGGCAAGACAAATGATGGGCTGCATCCATAGGGGTTTTGTCAGCAGAAAACCTGAAGTCATAATGCCGTTGTACAGATCCATGGTGAGACCTCATCTGGAGTATTGTGTTCAATTCTGGAGACCGCACTACCGGAAAGATGTGTTGAGAATTGAGTCGGTTCAGCGAATGGCTACCAGGATGGTCTTGGGGCTCAGGGAACTCACGTACGAAGAAAGGCTAAAAAAACTGCGGATGTACTCGCTGGAAGAACGAAGAGAGAGAGGAGACATGATTGAGACCTTTAAGTATATTACGGGACGTATAGAGGTCAAAGATGCTATCTTCTGTCTTACAGGGCCCTCGGTTACAAGAGGGCACTCGCTGAAAGTCAGGGGAGGGAAATTTCATGGTGATACCAGGAAGTACTTCTTCACCGAAAGGGTAATCGATCATTGGAACGAGCTACCTCAGCAGGTGATTGAGGCCAACAACGTGTCAGATTTTAAGAGAAAATGGGATATTCATGTGGGATCTCTAGGGGAATAAATGTTAGGGAGTGGGTCATTGGTGTGGGCAGACTTGATGGGCTAAGGCCCTTTTCTGCCGTCAATTTTCTATGTTTCTATGTTTCTATCCTATGACTTTCTAATTTCCTCAGAAATCTTTCATGAGGTACTTTGTCAAATGCCTTTTGAAAATCCAAATACACAATATCAGCCGACCCACCTTTATCCACATGTTCATTCACCCCTTCAAAGAAATGCAGATTTCATTTGACTAAGACCATGTTGGCTTTCTCTCATTAATCCATGCTTATGTATATGGTCTGTCATTTTGGTTTTTATAATTATATCTACCATTTTGCCTGGCAGCAATGTCAGATTTACTGGTCTATAATTTTCTGGATCACCTCTGGAACCCTTTAAAAAAATCAGCATCCTGTTGACCTCCCTTCAGGGTTCCGGTACTATGCTGGATTTTAAAGAAAAATTACAAATTACTAACAATAGCTCTGCAAGTTCATTTTTCAATTCTGTCATCAGTCTAGGATTTTCTACTCTAAAATTTGTCAAATTGACCCATTACATCTTCCAGTGTTACAGAGATTTGTTTGAGTTTCTCTGATTCATCAGAATTGAATACTATTTCTGGCACCGGTAACTCCCTCACTTCTTCCTCAGTGAAGACTGAAGCAAAGAATTAATTTACTCTCTCTGCTATGGCCTTGTCTTCCCTGAGAGCCCCTGTTATCCTTTGGTTGTCTAGCGGTCCAACCGATTCTCTTCCTGGCTTCTTGTTTTTAATATATCTAAAAAAAGGTTTTACTGGCAATAAATTTGCTTCCAGTGCAATCTTCTTGTCAAGGTCTCTCTTTGCTTTCCTTATTAGCATCTTGCATTTGACTTGTTATTCTTTGTGATGTTTAATAATAATAATAATAACTTTATTCTTCTATACCGCCATCACCAGCAGTTCTAGGCGATTTACACAGAAGAGAAACTAGACAATCAGCAAAAGTACAATCACACAGTAAATACACTAGTTACAATCTTAAAAACTCCTAAGTTACGTAATGAATTTGTCAAACTAAGTGGTCTTAACTAATTTTCAAAAACAACAATAAGACAAAGCTTAATGAATACATTAACCTATCCAAGATTGCAGTTTGCCTGCTTGAAACGCCAATGTTCTGTCTAAAAAAAGTCTTATATCGGCAAGCTTTTACCTTGGGATAGGTAAATAAATGAAATCTTCTGGTTTCCCTCAAAGGTCTGTATAATTCAAAGTGGGGGGAAAGATAAATTGGATACCAATTTAAAACAAGTGCAGGCGAATTTGAATAATACTCTTGCTTCATTTGGATCCTTCTACTTTCTGAAGGATTCTTTTTTTAGTTCTAATAGCTTCCTTCACTTCCCTCGTTAACCACACCAGCTGCCGTTTACAGGACAGTTCTGGGATGGGTAATAGGGATAATGGTGACTGTTGATTTTTTAACTATGGAATTATCAAGGGGAATCTAGGGACATGGAAGAATTAAAGCAGTACATCGCAAACTGTGTGCCCCCTGAGATTCCAAGTGTGTTGCAGTAGGGGGGCGCTAGAGAGCCCAAACAAGATGGAGGCTTAGAGCTAGAGCTCTCGTCCACGGCTCCGCTATTTTTTACTCCCCACGTGCACCACAATAGTTAATCGCGCTAATTCGTTCGGGAACCATGCCTGCACCCAAGCAGGGAAAAATTGAGGCTGCCTTTGCAGGCACATCCGGCGCTAAAAGACAGAAACAAGACCCGCCATCCCCTATCAAGGGCGATGCGCCTCGGCCACGTGTTGACCCGGAACTCACGGTGTCGGACCAACTCCAATTCATCTCCAACTTGCTATCTGAAAGCAAAGACGACATCAAAGATATCAAACACGAAATAATATCTCTCACTGAGAAAATGTCTGCGATGGACTCCAAGCTAGAAGCCTTGGAACGAAAGTGCCAGACTATTGATGAGCTTACCACGAATCAATCGATGGACAGGAAGGCCCTGCGCGCCCTAGAAGACCAGCTGAATGATCTTGGTAACCACAGCCGACGGAACAACTTACGTATTACCGGCTTACGTGAAGGGATCGAAGGTCTTAATGCCTGCCAATTTTTTGAAGATTGGTTCCCCAAAGTGCTCTCCCACTTTGCCGGGCTTAGCGCAGATTCGTAAGCTCAAGTTCCAATATAATTCTATATTATCAGAGAGAGCTGGAGTTCTATTAATACAAGAAGGGGCTATGTACTATGAACAACGTAATAAAGCGGGTACGCTATTGGCCAATTATCTCAAGCATAAGAAAAGAGCTGGACACATAAAGGCCCTTAAACCTGCAGGATCCCTCATTACTGATCCTAATGCCATAGCTGATCACTTCAAATCCTTTTATAAACAATTATATACATCTGGGATAGACCCCTCCAAAGCAGATTTTGATGATTTTTTCCAAGGTATGACCCCCCCTACACTTTCGCCTCAACTACTTGATAATCTAAATAAACCTCTCACTATATCAGAAATCGAAATCGCTATAGCTGGGCTGAAGTCTGGTAAAGCACCAGGGGGAGATGGCCTTCCCCTAGGCTTCTATAAAACCTTCCAGTCGTCTCTTCTCCCCCATCTGTTTCGACTGTACACTGATTTTCTGGGGAGGGGTACTAGTGCTGGCACCTTTGTTGAAGCAGATATAGTTGTGTTTCCCAAACCTGGACGTGATCCCTTACTTCCAAAAAATTACAGACCTATTTCCCTACTCAATTATGATTGTAAAATTTATGCGAAACTTCTTGCAGAACGACTAGCTAAGGCTCTCCCATTGCTCATTCATCCTACTCAATGTGGTTTTGTAAAGGGCCGCTTGACGGCGGACAACTCGAGAGTATTTTGTCATGTGTTGCAAGCTGCCCGTAATATTTCCACTCCAGCTTGTGTGATGTCATTAGATGCTGAAAAGGCCTTTGACTATGTGGAGTGGAAGTATTTATTTTACACACTAAGGTGGTATCAATTGGGAGATGCTTTCATTGATATGGTACATCTTTTATATGCCAGTCCCAGGGCCAGATTGAATGTGGAGGGATATCTCTCCCCATATTTCTCTCTATCACGGGGCACAAGGCAGGGCTGCCCCCTGTCGCCGCTCCTGTTTAATCTGGCCCTGGAACCTTTGCTCCGCAAACTTGATACTGATCCTGCGATTGCAGGTATACAGGTGGGCTTGACCGAGGTGCGTCTTTCTGCATTTGCAGATGAAGTACTTCTTTATGTCTCTAATCCTACAGATACCCTTCCGATAATTCTCAATCTTCTCTCTAGTTTTGGTCGGTTGTCCGGCTATACCATCAATTGGGATAAAACCGAGGTACTACCTTTAAATGTCCACTGCACACAAGCTATGGTTGCTCCCTACGGTCTTACCTGGTGCTCTACTTCCATTAAATATTTGGGAATCCACTTTTGTAATACATGGCAAGATACAGTAGCCCTTAATGTCAAGATATTACTTACCAAACTACAAACATTATGTAATCAGTGGTCCCCACTATATTTGACCTGGTGGGGTAGATTAGAAACCATTCGCATGATGATGACCCCACAAATCCTATATGTTCTACAGATGTTACCCCTATCTCTTCCTCCTCTATTGTTTAAACGAATAGACCAGACTTTGACCGCCTTTTTATGGAAGGGGAAGCCCCCTCGTATAGCTTTATCTACTCTTAAGAAACCGTGGACCCAGGGTGGGGTCAACTTTCCTCACTATGTACGCTACGCCACTGCGGCTTTACTGAGAGGGGCCAGTAAATGGTTTCTACCCCAAACAAATATTACTGTGCCTTACTGGGGTGTATTGGAACGTAATTTAGCATTGCCATATACTTTACCAGCTGCTTCCTATTCCAAGACTGTTCCCTGCTTTAAGGTCTGGGAGGTGATGCGCGCCACTCAGCGGGCGATACTTAGTTTGGGTTGTACTCTACAATATCCCCTCTTTACGACCATACACTCTTCCATTTGGGGTAATCCAAACATTACCATAGGTTCACGTATGGTGCATTGGTCTTCATGGATAGACAGTGGAATATGGTTTGTCCAAGATCTCTTGACAGGTCATGATCTTTTGTCTTTTACTCAGCTGCAATTGAAGTATAAGATACCCTCCCATCAGGCATATAGATATCTTCAACTATGCCATAGTCTTCATGCTGCCTATGGGCCTTCACTAGAAAAATTGCAGAAGAATTCAGACTCTCCATCTGTCCTGCTGACTTCTTGGAGCAATAAACCTCATGTGATGTCTAAAATATATACTATTATACAAAATTCGGGTCCAGTTAATTTTCTTCCTATCCAACGATTGTGGGCTCATGACCTTCAATGTGAACTTTCTGAACAACAGTGGACTCAAGTATGGTGTCTCTGCAACCGACCCCTGCACTCAGCCTCTTTGAGACAATCTCTATTCTTTGTTCTTCATAAATCACTCTGGACTCCTATTAAACAACAACATGTGTCTCCATCCTCCTCCAACAGCTGTTGGCGATGTGCAACTCATCTTGGTACTTTTCAGCACATGTTGTTTGACTGCTCTCTCGTCTCTACCTTTTGGTCCGAAGTTGGAGACATAGTGAGCCAGATTCTTCCCACTCCAGTCTCCTTGTCTTATTGTCATATCATACTGCGTTCAGCCGTGCTGGATCCCCCACTTTCTAGGCAGCATTCTACACTCTTTGACATTCTTCTGGGTCTGGCAATCAAAACTGTGTTACTTCACTGGAAACAGAAAAAGCCAGTATCCACATCACAGTGGTGGAATATGATTCTCATGTGTTACAAATATGAACAATATTATCTCTATTCGTCTAAACAACCTATCACTATCTAATATCTACTACCAATTTATCCTGGAAAAGTCCAGAACAACAATTGTAACTTAACGCATTCTTGATTATATGTACTGCAATGCTACTGGAAATGTCCAGTCTTCTAACTTGTAATCCGCTTAGAACCGCAAGGCACAAGCGGAATAGAAATCACTAATGTAATGTAATGTAATGTAACTCCGGCTGGCTGAATGCAGGGGGTCGCAAAAGACCTTTCGACTTATATGGTCTCCTGTGCTGCAATATTGTGATAGTAAACCTTGACTACATATATCCATATCTCCAACTTATTGTATTTATTTATAACCTTGTACATTTGCTTATTTTTCTCTTATTTTATTGCGACTCTTTACGACACAAATTAACCTGTGACTGTATCTACAACATAATGGCTGCTTTGCTCTACTGTTTCTGTATGTGTTTATGTTATCTTCTGTATGTGTTTATGTTACCTTCTGTATATTTTTGTTTTTGGTGTTCTGTTCTTTTGTTAATAAAACATTTGACTTGAAAAAAGTGTGTCGCAGTACACTGAGGAGGAAGAGAGGCACCGGCCAGCTGACTGACCTATAGGACAAGCCACACTACCTTTAGTGTGTCCCGGCTCGAGAAAGTTTGAGAGACACTGAATTAAAGGGTGTGTGGGGGGGGGGGGAATGAGGTACAAGGCTGAAAGTTCACCTTGAATGTTCAATGCCCTGGCCCTGGTATATCCAAAACAATTGGAACATCCTACATGACCCTAGAACTTTAATATCACTTTCTCCATGACACCATGAACCATAGATACAGAATAAAGTAGTGTAAACATAGTTCTGGATACTCTTATAACAGTGTGAAAAACAGCTTCTCAACAGGTCAGATAAGGTAATTTTTTTTTATTGTTACATAATTGTATTTGCCGGCTCAAAACAGTTATATATCTTCCGGAGTCTGTCATAGGGGAAAACATCCTCCAGGGATTCAAGACAAAGTTAGACAAGTTTCTGCTGAACTGGAACGTACGCAGGTAGGGCTAGTCTTAGTTAGGGCGCTGGTCTTTGACCAGAGGGCCGCCACGTGAGTGGACTGCTGGGTACGATGGACCACGGGTCTGACCAAGCAGCGGCAATTTTTCTGTTCTTATGAGCCAGTTAGCTGCATCAGAGGAAAACAATGACGTAGAGGTTCAAGAAGATCATCCCATTGACCCAGAAGACATTGACATCCTTATATGTGTTATATGAGGAATATTCTTCATCAGCCATGTGGGAAACTAATGTAACCATTAGTAACCATTAGTTTCCCACTTCTCAGAAAAACATTTGCGATACTTATTGGAAGGCAGCATCACCTCGGAGCAGGATAGGCTGTGATGTACTGTTAGGTGGAGATAAAGAGCCATTCACGTCGGAAGATGGTGATACCAAGAACAAGTCCTGAGCTTGTAAATCTTTATGGTAATTAATTTTTCTTACACAAATATGAATAAAAAAAGACACAGTTTCATATCTGAAATGCAACGTTATTACGGTAATCTATTTTAAATATATACAATGGCATTGTAAAAACAATTTTATAAGTGGGTATCTAAATTTGGGAGCTAATAGTGCACCTAGTTCATATAATATTTTATATTTATGTTTAATTAAAACTTGCTATACTGCCTTTTCTGACAGACAGGTTAATGTAGTTTACAGTAATAAAATAAAACAGTAAAAACAGAGAGAGAGAATCCAAAATCTGTGCAATCAGACAAATATGAACTCCAGGCTAACAGGCTTTCGAAGAAAACCATTCAGGTCTAGAAGTTAAAGGCAGATTTAAGGAAATGAGTTTTTCGTAAATTCTCAAACTTGTCTAAACTTCTTTTCAGAATGAGTTTACACGGTATTCGCTATGCAGGCAAACTGGGAAAATCCCTTCTCTTCAGAATCACAGGTCTTTGGAACGACCTTACTACCCCGCTGCGGAACCTGGGCTCCCTCCAATTATTCCGCAAGCAACTGAAAACCTGGCTTTTCACTAAAATGTAATTCTATCCTCCCTTACTCTTCTCTTCTATATATAAGTTCATGTAAACCTTTTTTTTCCTTCTCTTCCTATAGTTTAAGTTCTTGTAAACCGTGCCGAGCTCCACATCCGTGGAGATGATGCGGTATATAAACTTAAGGTTTAGTTTAGTTTAGAGTTTGCTGAAAAGTTCTCATCCCAACCAGTGAGGAAGACATGGATATGATTCAATCAATGATCTGAAACAATGTCAAAACATAGAATTTTGTTTCTGCAAATTGGCACTTAAAATAAGATAACACTCTTTTCAGCTACAGTGGCAGACTAAAGTTCAGAATTTAGGAAGTTGGTTTCTTGGGCTGATAATTTCTCAGCGCCCCTCATATGTAATAAAAGTGAGTCAAGTATAGGACAATCGAGCCATTGTGACATCACTGATGAAGTTGGCTCTTATTGGTGGAAAGAAACATTATGACATCATAATCTCAGCTGTGGTTACCAGAGTCTGAAAAGGGGTGTTGAAAAGTTATTAAGCTCAACAAGAAGAAAATTATGTTTATATGGGTCAATCAATGATATGAAACAATGCCAAAACATAGAATTTCGTTTCTGCAGATTGGTACTTAACAAAACAAAATAATACTCTTTTCAGCTACATTGGCAAAATAACACTTAGAATATAGGAAGCTGGTTGGTTGATCTAAGAACTTTTCAGCACCCCTTTGCACCATAAATGAACAATGAAAAACTAAGCTGACTGGCAAGAAGATTCCAAATTACCTAGGGAGGGAGAACTGAATATCGTTCAAGAATAGATTGAAGGGAATAGCCTGAAACCATAGGAAAAAAATCAGTACAGCCAAATAAGAAGCAAGTCTTTCATAAAATGCACGATGATAGTGTTAATGAAAACAATTGTCCCTAATAACTGGCACTTATGTGTGCAAGATCTGGGTGCTATTGTATAAACAATGCATCTTTTTGCCTAGTGTACAATGGTCAGGGGCATACATACGAATGGAGAATTACCAAGTGATGAGCACAACTTATAGAATCCTATTGACTGCATGCATTGCATGGAACATTTGGGTACACCCATTTACTCCAGCCAGTCTCTAGCAGTACATTTCTCCCTCCGTATTCGCTGTGATAGGGGATTAACAGACCTGCGAATACAGAAAAACCACGAGTATCTTTTTCATATGTTATTCGCTGTTTTCTATTAAAAACCATTGTGAATATGGTGAAACCGCGAATAGCATGGTGGGAGACCTGGCCTGTTCCTGAAGGAGAGGCAAAAACACGGTGAAGAAAGTGCTGGGAATCAGCAATTTTCTCTGTAAACGCTTGGAATCAGCGATTTCTCTATGCAAGCTAATGCCATTTGGGGGGAGGAGCCAGCAAGCTAAAAACTGCAAATAATCGAAACCGAGATTGCTGAAACCGCAAATACGGAGGGAGAAGTGCATTCAAATCCGAGCTAAAAGCCCACTTTTTTTGAAGCTGCTTTCAACTTTTAACTCAGACTCTTTCTGCCAGAAACTCTCCAACCCCGAGATGTCCTGTCTTTCTGTCCAAATTTGATTGTAAGCTCTTTTGAACAGGGACCATCTATTGAATGTTAAAATGTACAGTGCTGCGAACGCCTTTCAGTGCTATAGAAATGATAAATAGTAGCAGCTGTAAGAAGACGCACCTAACTTTCAGCACACCAATGTGGCTCTGTGCTAATATTCTACAGTATAATGGCGTAGGCGCACCTGTTATGGAATTGGCATTGGGTGCGTCACTTTGTGGCATCTAAAATGAGATGAATCCAAAAGAGAAAGGATGTTCTTGATGCAAATGTTTATTTCAAAGTGTAAAAAAACAAATTTGCCCGCAATAATATTGATGCGGACCCAACACGGTCCGTGTTTCGGCTGAAAAAGTTTTCCTCAGGGGTCCTGAAGGATATAAAATAAATACATAATGTTGTATAATGTAGAGTATTGAATAAGGATGTCAATGGAGGTGAAAGGTTACATCCACATTTTTTTCAAAACAATTCACTCATCCTATAGCACCTGTGCGTGTACTCTCGCTCACCATTTGCACTACCTGTTTACACTTTATAACATAACTTCACTTTCACCTCCATTGACATCCTTATTCAGTATTCTATATTAGAGTTCATACTACATATGTATTTATTTCCTTCAGGACCCCTGAGGAAGGCTTTTTCAGCTGAAACACGGACTGTGTTGGGTCTGCATCAATGTTGTGGGTGAATTTGGTTTTTTTTACAATTTGAAATAAACATTTGCACCGAGAACATCCTTTCCACAGCGTTTGTTTTCTTTTGGATTTTCCTGTTCACTGTAGGAGAACTGGGCTTTGGTTGTGTACCTAAAATGTGCTGACAATTTACAGAATTTCTGCTTATGTGTGCACTGCTGTATCCCAATCATTTGACTCAGACTTGTTTTGATTTATTGTGCAGAATATAACATGCAAAGAACATTCTATAGCTTTTTATGGGTTTATACTGTAATGAAACACCAGAACTATCAAAGGATCCGAAACGAGGTGTCTAAATGCTAATAGTGAGCTTTTGGACAACGTGTCCTTGCAGGACTTAAACAATAAGACATAGGAGTCAGCCAGTACTGGAAAGTATAGACATTTTTACCTGTGGGGTGGGGGATGGGGAGTGACTACATACATGCTGAGGAGGAAAACCACAGGGCCACAGAAAAAGAACATTGAAAATATTTAAGCAGACCTAGTTAAACTAATTATTTTATTCAATATAAATTTGATGGCAAAAATTGTTGGCATTGCAAGGCAGTGAACTGAAAGCCATTCACTAATAATCTGACCACCACAGGTATATTTTTCTTGAATTTGGGTGTGTGTAGGGGAGGGGGGAGGAGGGCTCTGCCCCCCCCACACACACACCAACTATACCTATGTTGACTATTCTCAAACAGGTGACAGAGATTTAAAGGGGTAAAAATGAAGGAAACCATAGCATGAAGCTTTATAGACCAGAACTTATTGAGGGAGTGGAAGAATTTCCTGTTCCTGTAATATTTTTTCTTCAGTAGCATCTAGTGACGTGATTACATTGCGAGTGCAATCAACTTACCCCTAAGACAGCAGGGAAATTAACAATGCCATAAAGTCCCTTATTGATTTGTTCTTCAGAAAATGGCATCAATAAACTGTTCAATACAGTGAGAAGTAGCTGGCTGGCTAATCCCTGTAGTATCCCACACAATGGTCTGAAAGATGCCTATAACTAAGAAGCCCGAGGCTACGGTTGCTTTTAAATCCACAGGCAACAAATCACTTCTCTACATTGGACCAAATTCCCTTTTAACTCATTGGCAGAGATGTAAAATAGCTTCTGTTTTGTGGGGAACAGCAATTTTGCCTTTAGCACATCCTTACATAGGTCATTCCTGCACACTAAAGTCACTTTTTTTTCCCAGCGTTAATGACCACTCACTAATTTTCCCATTAGCATGTAGCCATTAGCGTGAGATCTCCCACTACCACCCATTAAGTAGGAGGTAAGGGCTTTACATACTAACCATGTACTAATTAGCGAATGCAATATAGCTGTGCTAACCAATAATGCCCACTCTCTGCCCCCCAGTGCTATAAAATACATTTAATTTTAGTGCCTGGGTAGCACAAGCAAAAATTACCACAAGATGCCTGAGCCTATTTTTGCTGTGGTAAGCACACGCTAATGACTACCACAACTTTGTAAAAGGTACAGAGACCATGTACCAGGGCTCATTCGTGAAGCTACAATTATGGGTCTTGTATTCAGCCACTGGGTGGTTAAGGAGCTGCCTTCATGCATCAAGAGTTCACATACTTGATTATAATACCGTCATATATGTGTGCGAGTGGCCACTTGTGCGTGTTATAGCTCATAAGAGGGATCTTCCAAAAGCTTCTGCACTTTTATTTTTTAAATGCTATTTGTTAAGGGCTCCTTTTACTAAAGTGCGCTAGCGTTTTTAGCGCACGCAGGAAATAACCACGCGCTACACCGCGTGCTATGCTTCCAGAACTAATGCCAGCTCAATGCTGGTGTTAAGGTCTAGCGCTTGCTCTTCGGTGTGTTAAAGCCCTAACGCGGCTTAGTAAAAGGAGCCCTAAATATCGCAAAAGCAAAATTGCATCACTACCTGCAAGGTGTGCTGGCTTGCCTGACTGACTAGTCACATGACATTCTATGACACGCCCTCTTACCGCTTCTCCAGGCCAAACCATTTCCCGTGAAAATATGAAAGTGCAAAAACTTTTTGAAGAACCCTTGTACTTCTAGGGCACATTTTGCATCTACTAAAGATTATGCTTTTTTTTTTTTATTTGGCACCTGTTTTGTGAAGTAGCCTACCATTGTAGTTGAGAAAAGAGGAATCCTTAGTAAATTTTTAAAGACAGCTGAAAGCACACTACTTTCAACTGGAACGCTCTTCCGGAGGCTGTTATAGGGGAAAACATCCTACAGGGATTCAAGATAAAGTTAGACAAGTTCCTGCTGAACCAGAACGTACGCAGATAAAGCTAGTCTCAGTTAGGGCACTGGTCTTTGACCTAAGGGTCGCTGCGTGAGCGGACTGCTGGGCATGATGGACCACTGGTTTGACCTAGCAGCGGCAATTCATATGTTCTTATGGTCTTAACTAACTTTTTTAGATTAAAATAACTAGAATTCTTTGATGCAATCTGCAATGAGATGTATATTTGCAAGAATACTTACTTGAATGTTTGGATTTTACTTTATCTGTTTTTAATAGAGTTCTTTTCAATATTTATGATTGGATTACCTTGTAAACTGCTTTGATCTTGTCTTATAGATAAGCAGTATATAAAGAATTTTAATAAACATAAATGACCTCGTATTTCGGCATGGCACATATTTTACTGTGGGCGTGTACACAGACAGAGTTTCAACAGAGCATGGGTGATGTGAGAAGTACCCGTGCTGATTATGAAATAGGGTTATTTATGTGGGTGCTGGCATTTATATCAGCTCTAGGGCTGCTGTAACTGATCACACTTTTAAATTACAGCATGTTTTTAACTCTTGGGCTAGTATTTCGTAGGTACCATAAACAGAGCTTTTTGCATGCAGCCTGTTATAAAATGATTCTCCATGTACATTAACCTCCCCTTTTACGAAGCCATGGTAGAGGCTACCACAAGGCAAATGCTCCGATGCCCGTTAAATCCCTATGGGCGTCAGAACGATTGCCGCAACAGCAGCCGCCACTACCGTGGCTTTGTAAAAGGAACCCGAAGTAATCATAAGGACCTCTTTTCCCCCCTTGAAGAATCCCCTGCTAGAACTAATCCAGAAATTAAAACTACTAGGAATGACCATAGACAGATGCTGTACCATGCAACCGCAAATAAACAAAACAATCCAGAAATCCTTCGCAATCATGAGAAATCTGAGACTAGTCCGTAAATTCTTTGAAAGAACACAATTCCAGCTTATAGTACAATCCCTAATCCTAGGACTGCTGGACTACTGCAACATCCTCTTCCTCCCATGCCCTGCTACTATGATCAAACAACTTCAAACAATCCAAAATACAGCTTTGAGACTCATCTACTCATTGAGAAAACATGACCACGTCACAGAAGCTTACATCAACTCACATTGGCTACCAATCCAAGAAAGAATACAATTCAAATTCTACTGCATGCTATTTAAAACCCTAAATGGAGACAGTCCTTCCTACCTGAACAACCGCCTCAACCAAGCATCCACACTCAGACACAGAAAAGCGCATTCCCCATTCATACCACCTCCGATCAAAGAAGTAAAAAGATCAAAACTACACGACGGCCTCCTAGTCACTCAAGCCGCCAAACTGGATACCCGGATCTCCAACCTGCTGATGACCACCTCAGTCTACAAGACATTCAGAAAAGAAATAAAAACTATACTTTTCAAGAAATTCCTAAATCAGCCCTAACTTCACGTACTATTAACAATGCTAAAATTGACAAAAAATCTATCCTTACTACCCCAGCAATAACAATTTATGCTATCAATGTAACCACCATTTACACACTTCTTGTAAACTGTATTAATCCTTGCCCCGAAAATATCAAAAGATCTACTATTTACCACTCTAGTATATCAACCGTTCTTCCATTGTAACCCCCGTTTATAAATCTTTTGTAAGCTGCCTTGAACCACAAGGTAATGGCGGAATAGAAATCCCTAATGTAATGTAATATAATGTAAATTAGAGGACCTCTCTTGAGAACTGAACCAGGAACCTACTGAATGGCAGTGGGCAGCAATTCTATTGAGACATTGGGCTGGATCTCTGTGACATAGTTCTCATTAAATCCTAGTGCAGGAGTAGGAAAATCTGGCCCTCAGGTGCTACAAGATGTCCACATTAAATATGCATTGACATAATTGCATGTACTGGATCCATTATATGAAAGTGCATCTCATGCATATTCATCGTAGTGTCATAGGCACCTTCAGAGCGATGGGCTCTGAGCTACCTGTGGCAGGAATTTGGCTCCTGTGGGCCACTGTGAGCCGCCAGGGATTTTTGGGAAACCAGAGAGATAACACTGCATAAGCAGAGACTTTTCAAAAAGTTTATTCATGAGAAACAAAAACCAAAATGTTCAGCTAGGTTACAACAAAAGCAGTTTGTGCAACAAGAAAAAAAGAAGCTAAAACAAGATTCAAACAGTGTCAGAATGCTCCACAACATCTAAGTGCCTCAGCAGGCACAGAAAAGAAACAAAACCTTTAAACAGTCTTTCAGGATTGTTAGTACTTGTGCTGTCCTACACAACTTCAATTTCCAGCACTTAAGCTTTACTGCAAACACTGGTCTCACTCTTTTCCCAGCAGGGGTGAGCTTATCTCAGTCCTGGCTTCCTGCAGCCATTGAGTTTTCCCCTTCATGGGCTATTCAGTGCTGAGCAAACAAACAGGTGATTAGAAAACTCCTGCTTCTGGTCCAGTCCTCACAGCAAGCAGAGAAAAAAAACTCAGTCTTTTAAAATTTCATTCAAAAGCATGAAAACGCATGAAAACAAAACACACTCCTTTCAGGAATTACCAGCAGCAGGGAAAAAGAACAAGGTAAGTTTGCTCCAGGCTTAGACTTCTAGTCTTCTTGTAAAAAAACCTTCATAAGCCTACAAGGCATTAAAGCTCACTTAACTTAGTATTCCAACACACTTCCATTGATTGCTCTGCTGACTGCAGCTGTTCGTATGGCGCAGTCTCCATGGCCTAGTCCCACTGGCTCTTGGGTTCTGGCAGTCCCTCACCAGCCTCTACCAATTCCATGGCCTCCGACCTCTCCTGCCCATTTAGAACCTTCAGCCCTGAGTGCTGTGTGTGCCTCAAGTGTCTGGTATTTCTCTCCTTCTCCCAAAGCTGCTCTGCATTCCTGTGTAAAAAGTCATAGACACGCCCCAAACCTTCAGGTGTTGCAGGTTCTCTAGATCACTGTTCTTCAATCACCGGTCTGTGGACCAGTGCCGGTCCACAGAAAATTCCTACCAGTCCACGCAGGGCCGTCGAGATCGACGGGGTTAAATTTCCTGCCCCGGTGGTGTTCGCAGAAATCTGCTGTTCCTCCCAGCCTCGGGCAATCAAGAAAGGCTGCCGACATCGAGCGTTCTCTCTGTGAGTCTCGCCTATGCGGAAACAGGAAGTTTAAACAAAATAGGCGGGACTCAGATAGGGGAGATCCCAACGTCAGCAGCCTGTCTTGATCGCTGCCCCAGCCGAGTCGCCGAAGAGGGCCGTGGGGAAGGTGCAGATGGAAGGGAGAGAGCTGCAGGTGCAGGTAAAAGTGAGATGGTCAGCGTGCACGGGGGGTCAGCGTGTGGATTGAGGCCATCGGTAGCATCTGTGCTGAGAGTCTGCCCACGTGCGGGATACGGCGGGTAGTAGCCTCCGGCTCATCTTGGGCAGCAGGGCCTGTGGTGCAACACTGTTTGTGCTGGCTTGGGGGGGGGCAGCGAATGTGCAGGGCGCGCGGGAGCAAGATCATGGGGAACCTTTGACAGTGGCTGTCTCTCCTCCCAGCAGCTCTCGTACTTGCCAAGGCAGTGATTCACTTCGGCAACTTCCCCTTTCCTCAGAGGCGGCAACGGACCCAAGGCTGCCTAAGTAAATCACTGCTGCAGGCAAGTACTGAGAGCTGCTGGAAGGAGAGGAAGCCACTGTTGGAGGCTGGGAAGCTGCTGGATAAAGGGAGAGCTGCTATTGGACCTGGAGGGAGGTAGAAGGAGAGATGCTACTGGGAGGGAAGGAGGGAAAGGGAGGGAAATGAGTTAATGTTGGATAGGGGGGAGGAGGAAAGGGAGAAGGAAAAAAGGAAGGAAACAGCTGGCAGGGAGATTATAGGAGGGGAAGGGGGTCAGGGGTCAGGGTGGAATGGAGAGATCAGATGAGGGAAAGGGGAGAGACAGAGGAATGAGAAAGTAGATAGAGATTGATGTTGGAAAGGGGGTCAGCAGAGAAATGAGAGAGGGATAAAGATGCTAGATCTGGTGTAGGAGAGATAAAAATGAAGAAAGCAGTGAAGCTGGAATGAATGTTGTAATAAGGAGAGAGGAGGCACAGGCTGGATGGAAAGGGGAGAAGGGCATAGAAAGAAGTCAGATACATATGGAAGGGGAGAGGGCAGACAGTGGATGGAACGGGCAGATGCTGGATTGAAGAGACAGGGCAGACGGCGGACGCTGGAAAGAAAAGAGTGAAAAGAAGATGAAAGCAGAGACCACAAAAGGTTGAAAAATAATTTTATTTCGATTTTGTCATTAGAATATATCAGATTTGAAATATATATCCTGCTAGAGACATAACTGGGGACTGCAAAGCCCAGGCAGTGCCTCTTTAGCTTCCAGTTGGCTTAGGGCTCTCTCTGACCAGGGGGCACTCTCCTAACACTATTCCTGTCATGTGTGACTGCAGTATTCTGTTAGCATGATATTTCTGTGTAGCATTCTGTAATAACTTGGCTTGTTCAGTTTTCTTGATAGTAAAGGGGATATATGTGAAGGGGAGGGGAGACAGGGGTTTTGTTGGTCCTTGCTCTGTATATTTATATTTATAAAATGACAATTGTACAGAATATTGTTTCATTAGTCTTTTGCCGGTCCACAAAATAATTATTTTATTTCTACCGATCTACGGGTGTAAAAAGGTTGAAAATACTGCTCTAGATGCCTGTCTCCCTTCCCCTTTGTAATTGCAGGGAATAGCTCTAGAGCAGGGGTGCCCTCATTTTTGGGGCTTGTGACCTACTTTTAAAATGACCAAGTCAAAATGATCTACCAACAATAAAATAAAAAACACAACCACACTGTACGCAGAAATAATACGCAGAAAAATGTACGCAGAAAAAATGTTAATTATAATTTATATTCTGCGGGTTTTCAAAGAGGTCAAGGCAGATGACTTTATGCAATGTCACCTCAGGAACAACTATACAAAAATAGACAAATATGCCCTCTCCCTTTTTACTAAACCGCGATAGCAGTTTTTAGCGCAGGGAGCTGCGCTGAATACTCTGCACTGCTCTTGATGCTCATAGGCTCCCTGCGCTAAAAACCACTATTGCAGTTTAGTAAAAGGGGGCCATAGTGCAAAATATAGACAACAGATATAAATTCTCAAAAAGGACACATTTTGATCTCTAAATTGAAAATAAAATCATTTTTCCTACCTTTGTTGTCTGGTGATTTCATGGGTCTTTGGTTGCACTTTATTCTTCTGACTGTGCATCCAATATTTCTTCCCTTCTTTCAGCCTGCTGTATGCTTCCAGACCTCATTCCCTCCGCCAACTTTTTCTTCCTCTCTCCCTGCCTCTCCCCTTTCTTTCTTTCTGTCTCCCTGTCCCCCTTTCTTTCTGTCTGTCTTTCTCTCTCCATGCCCCCTTTCTTTCTGTCTTTCTGTCCCCCCTTCTTTCTTTCTTTTACCCTTCTTTCTTTCTGTCTACCTGCTCCCCCCTTCTTTCTGTCTCCCTGCCTGCTCCCAAGCCATTGCTGCTGCCATCGGCGAACAGGCCTCCAAACCACTGACACCCCAAGCTTTCCCTGCTTCCCCACACAGAAGCGTCAGGCCGACCAGATTTCCTCTCTCCGACGTCATTTCTGAAGTTGGAGAGGAAGTTCCAGGGCAACCAGGCAGCGAAGTTGGTCGGCTTGGCGCTTCTGAGTCGAGAAGCAAGTAAAACGCAAAGGCAACGCGATCGACTTGCATTGCCTTCGCAATCTACCAGTCGATTGCGATCGACCTTTTGGGCACCCCTGCTCTAGAGTGACGTGTGCTAAAAAGTGCAGGCTGCTCACCACTCAGACTCCCTCTAGATGAATCAGCAGGAATATCCTCAAACCTATCTGCCTGAGGTTTAAACTGTGCTGTGATTTACCTCTCTTGATCCAGCGTGTGCACTACTTTGGGGATATCTCTAGCAGACCTAGGTTGCACATCACAGTAGATACATGCAAACCTAAATGGTTTGTGGTTTTTAAGGTCCAAAATTATCTACACCATCCTAATTACAGTGGTGCCTCGCATAACGAACGCCTCGCACAACGAACGCTGCACACAACGAACTTCATGTCTTGATTCACACAACGAACTTCGTTTCACACAACGAACTTCACACAACGAACTTCGTTTCACACAACGAACTTCGTTTCACACAACGAAGTCGCCCGAGCTGCCGATGTATTGCATCCTTCCGCGCAGGCACTGCAGGCAGTCGTTAGTCACTGCGCTTAACTGCCCTCTCTCACTGTATACAGTCGTCCTTTTAAGATAAACTCAATATTTTTTATATATCATGGCTTCTAAAAAAAGCAGGAAGGTGATTTCTGTTGAAATGAAACGGGAAATAATTAGAAGGAGTGAATGTGGGGTAAAACAGTGTGACCTCGTCAAAGAGTTTGGCCTCAGCAAGACCACCATTTTGACAAATTTATCTTTTTTTATGTCATCTTAGCATATTTTATGCTGCAGAACGAATTATTTTTTTTAACATGTATTGTTATGGGAAAACGCGTTTCACATAACGAACTTTTCGCATAACAAACTTGCTCCTGGAACGAATTAAGTTCGTTGTGTGAGGCACCACTTTATTCTTATCTGAAAAGTTACTCATTGCTAGCATATTTAATGAAAGTATGATGTCACCTATAGACCTTTACCAGATAAGAATTTACAGGAGATGATGAATGAGACATATGAAAAATATTCTATATTTAAATGAGTGTGAGTCTTTATTAATTTTATTTTGCAACCAAAGTCTGTAGCATCTGAGGACTTCAAGGGATCCTCAAACATGTTCAGATCAATACTGTAGTTTTTAAAACAGGTGAAAGCTATGCAGCTGCATGAGCCAACATCCTTCAATCAATAACAAAATTTAAAAAACATCAACAACAATATATGACGTTTTAGGGACGTAGTTATCAATCTGTATTAGGGCTTTAAGTCACGCTAGATTACCACTAGAGGTGCCATTTTGACAGGCAGTGCCAGAAAGGCAGGAACAACTGAAATTACTTCTGCCCCAGGAATACTAGGCCAGTGTTTCTCAATTTGGTCCTGCAGTGCCCCCTTTGTTAGTCAGGTTTTTGAGATATCCACAATGAATATGCATGAAAGACATTTGCATATAATGGAGGCAGTGTATGCAAATCAAGTTTATGCAAATTCAATGTGGATATCCTGAAAACCTGACTGGCAAGGAGGTGCTCCAGGACCGAGATGAGAAACATTGCGCTAGACAATCGGGCATTGAAGGTGTAGGCAGTGGCATAGTGAGCGGGGGGGACCAGCACCCCATCTCCTCTCCACCTCTCCTTCCCACTCCTCCCTCTGCCACACACATGCCCCTTCTCTTGCCTGTACCTATGAGCATCAGAGCTTATATTGCAGCTGCCGATGATTTAAAAAAAAAAAACAAAAAAAAAAAACCAACAGCAACAATGCAGCTTAATAAAAGGGGGGCCTTGGTTATTTTCTCCTTTCTTTCCACCTAACATTATTATGCTTCTTTTTGTACTCTGTTATACCATTTCTTGGCATGTTTTTAAAAATCACACTGGTCTCTTTTTGTCTCTTGCTTTATTTTTCTTCTTTCTTCTGATTCTTTTTAGTTTGTTCTCCATTTTCTAATCAAAATAAATCATATGCTCTCTCTTGTGGACTCCCTCCTCTTAACAGTATTTGTACTACAGTTCTAACATTAAACTTGTTGTCTAATGATCACTGAACCTTGAGTAACCTTGATCATGAAATCAGCCATTAAATTCACCATTTGAATTGCCGGTTCAATATGACCTCACAACATGGTTAGGTTGGCAGTTGTCTGAGAAACATTCCCTAATTGGGATTTCTGAAATGTGCCTGCTGCTGGCTGTAGCTGTAGGTGTTAGGGGTGGGGGTGGGGGATGTTGAATGCTTCACAAAGAGGTGGGGGGGGAGGGAGGGGATGACGACTCCTCAAGTAACTAGAAGCAGAACTTGCACAGAAAATAAGGCAGTGCAAACATTTCACTATATGCAGAAATTCTGTCAATTTTGATTTTTTTCTCATTTAACAATTGAGGTACGTGTGGATATACACTCCCCCCTGCTTTACAAAGCCGCGCTAGCGTTTTCAGCGCCGGCCATAGCGGTAACAGCTCCAACGCTCATAGAATTCCTATGAGCATCCGAGCTATTACTGCCGGCACTAAAAATGCTAGCATGGCTTTGTAAAGGAGGGGGATAGTTTTATAAATATATACTGTATATATATATATATATATATATATATATGGAGGGGAATAGTTATATATAAGAGATAAATCTCATATGTCAAAATAGAAAGAAAAATGTACAAATAATTTAGAAAGTATTTACAGAGGAAATCCTCATGCCAAGTTTCCAAATTTATTAAAAATTTGTTATACCGCCTTATCAAATATTTCAAGGTGGTTGTACAATAATATCAAGGGGGGGAACAAATAGTAACAAAGAAACAACATCATCAATTAAGACGACAGACAAATAAGACCAGGAAAAGGGAGAACTACAATGTACGGTAAATAAAGAAAAGAGAGAAACAAAAGGGCAGGGTAACACGTAGCAGTCCAACTGAAGTGGACTGAAATTAAGATTATAAAATCCTTGAAAGGACAGTCAACCCTGGAAAGCATCTTTAAAATAGAACGTTTTGAGGAAGGATTTGAATTTCTCCATAGATGTTGTCTCATGTAAGAAGTTAGGCATCGAGTTCCAATGGAGCAACAACCGAAAAAAATGGGACTGCACTTCTCCCTCCGAATCCGCGGATTTGGTTATTTGCGATTTTTAAACAAAAAAAAAAACATTTTAATTTTTTGGGCTATTTTAAGCCCTGTAAGCCCCCCCTTAAGCCTTACCTGGTGGTCTAGCGGGTTTTTGGGGCAAGAGCGAACTTCCCACGCTCATGCCCCATGCAGATCGCTCACAGGAAATAGCTGTCTTTCGAGACTACGACAGGAGCTCAAGGCAGCCATTTCCTATGAGCGATCTGCACAGGGCAGGAGCGTGGGAAGATCGTTCCTGCCCCGAAAACCCGCTAGACAACCAGGTAAGGCTTAAGGGGGGGGGCTTACAGGGCTTAAAATAGCCGGGGGGGAGTGGGGGTTACGGGCAGAACTGGCCCGAATATTAATAGCGTTTTTTTTTAATATTCGCAGGCCGGCTCTGCCCCTAACCCCTGTGGATATGGAGGGAGAAGTGCACTAATAAATTTTGATCAGAGGGTGCGTGGTAAAGAGTATGGGATCAAAAGTTTGCTGATAAATTCTGGCTGTCCTGTTTTTCTTCTTTTAAATGTCAGCAGTAATGTTTTATAAGTGATGCGATGATCGATAGGAAGCCAATGGGCTTTAACCGGGAGGGAAGTGACATGGTCAAATTTCTTGGCCTTAAATATGATTTTAACAGCAGTATTCTGGACTCTCTGTAGACGTCTGATCTCTTTTTTTTGTAATTCCATGATATAAAGCGTTACCGTAATCCAGGCAAGAGATGCCAATATTGAACAAGTACCTCCTTGGACACAATCAAGGAGTAAATTGTTTTGAAAAGTTTGTGCCTATGAAAATCCTTGTATTACTCTGGATTAAATTTTTTTTTTTTTTTTTTTTTTTAAAAGACCCTCAAAACATACTGCAGAGAGTATCAAGATTTATGGCCTCTTTTATCAAGCCGTGCTAGAGGTTTTTAGTGCAGGCCTCCCCCCCAATTTTTAGTCGCTGGTTTTTAGTTTTAGCCCTCACCCTTCTCTCGGTGTTATGATTTAAATCTTCGGGCAGCCACCGTGCAGCCGCCATGCAGCGTCAAACAGAAGGCCTGCCCCTGAACCCTTCATTCTACTTCCGGGAGCAGGCCTGCTCGTGGACGTGCGGCGGCTGCTGAGGATTTAAAACTAAAGCACCGGGAGGAGCTGGGTGGGAGACTCGAGAGCTGCTGAGAGTTTGTGCGCTATGGCGGAGTTCCTGGGCCCCCTCCCCAAATAAAACAACGTTCCACTGCTGATGATTGTGCTACTAAAGATACTTAGGTCCTAAATGTTCAGGCTGATCGATTCCTAACGCAGGCGTCATCACCAAAACACGGCCGTGTCGAATCACCCTCTGATACATCTGGCTCACTTGAATTCATTATACCTCACTCCTTTTCTTGTTTTGCTGTAACCATTTGTGACGGTTGTCTGCTTCTGCTCCACTGTTCCAACCCCAAAACTCCACGAACACGTGACTTACCGTGTACTAACGAAGCTGCCACCACAAAAGCAAGTTAACACGTTCCTGCATTAGCTGTTACGTCCCGTTAAAAGGACCACTAAATGACTTGTTCAAGATAGTAATAAGCAACAGTAGGCTCTTATGTAAAGCAGTATAACAAATTCACCTCCCCCCCCCCCTTTTACAAAGTCATGTTAGGCTTTTTTTATTGCTGGCCATGGCATAGTAACATAGTAGATGACGGCAGATAAAGACCCGAATGGTCCATCCAGTCTGCCCAACCAGACACTCCTAGGAATTCTATGAGCGTTGGAGCTAATACTGCCGTGGCCGGCAATTAAAAAAAATAAAAAAAGCCTAACGCGGCTTTGTAAAAGGAGCCCTTACCCCCTCTTTTATCAAACTACACTGCCAAGAAATGCAAGCTAAATGCTTAAGAATCTACAAACCCCGGCTTCTAGCCCACTGCTCTGGCCACTCAGTTAATCTACCATGCTCAAACATCTGTTCTGTTTTCTAGTCAATGCCCATCACCTGAGGGTGCTCTGGAAAGTTACCGAGGGAGGAGAGTACTGCTTTTTTTTTTTTTTTTTTAATGTAGTAAGGACTGCTGCTTTGATGGATATAAAGTTGTTATGGGCCATGAAAATAAAAATTGACCACATTTCCATTCTTAAAAGCCAGCTGGAACTTTTTTTTCAGCTTAATTACCACAATGCTCAAATGTTCTGTCTCCCAAAAACACTTAGTTATATTGCATACTTAAAAAAAAACAAAAACAACCTGACAGTGAAAAATGCTGTTTCCCCTAACATCAACTTCTTTCATGAAAGAGCAGCTTGCTGGTCTGTGCATGAGTCTATCCATCTTGCTGTGAGTGGCAGAGTTATGACGTGAGTTGACATTTTAATTCAATGTGCTGTTTAACTTAGTTTTATGATAATACACAGATAAATTTTACGGTTATTCCACGGTGTGGAGTGCTAGGATTAACTGACCAGAAATGAATAACCTATCTTGGCATTATTCCCTAGTCATAGGGATGGCAGAAGTCATTGAGACTTGGTCAGATAACACAGTGTAAATGTCATATCTTATGATATGATCTTTTCGATAATTCACAGTCTAGAATGAGATGTGCACAATAACCTAGCTTCATTAACCTGATTATTAGACTCTCAAAATAAAATGAGATCAATTTAACATGTTTGTTGAGCCACTTTACATGGTTCAAAATGCATCCCAGTTTTATTTAGCCCTGGAAGCTCTTGAAAAAAACATTTTAAATGTAAAATTATTTAAGATTCATACTACGGTATATGATATATATTTACTATCTTTTAAATTAAATTTTCTTTTTAGAAATAAAGGATAATATTGGTACAAAAAATATATTCTTAAAATCATTTTATTTTCCTGGCAGCACTTGAAGCCAATTTCATACCAGCCCTTGTTGAAGAAAGGCAAGCACCATTTAGGCTTGCTGATAGTAACAGAACCAAAAGAAGGGAGGTCCAACCTTGTCTGCAGTGAAAAAACCAACCAGGAACAAACAAGTCAAGTTTTGGCTTGTTTGTTCCGGCTTGCTGATAGTAATATGGCATCAGGTTCAAAAACTAGGGTTCCTGTTACTAAAACAGAAGTCGATGATTGGTATAAATGGTGTGATGGCAAAGAATCTTGCTTTTGGCAATATTTACTGGGCCAAGAAGGTGTCAGATTGGAAGGAAAATTGTGAAGGGAGGGGTGGAAGGGAGGGAGACAAGGCCACAGTTTAAGCATGAGTTCATCTGTACTCCCTTATCTTGACAGTGGCATTCTCACTGTCTCCTGGGTATGGTATGACTCTCTAGTTTCTGTACCATAGCAAGGTGGAAACAGGCATGGTGCCAGCAAATGTACCATGGAAGAGAATAATCAAGCACCAGATAGTGTCTGACAATGTGAGAGCAGCAAAAGGTTGAGAAAGTAAGATAGTTGATCAGGAATTGGGGGGAGAGGGGCAAATGTGCAGTTTAGCAAGAGGGAAAGGGATCTCACAAGGATGGAGAAGGTTGAGGTAAGTTAGTGAGGCAAGAGGAGAGGTGAACAAAAATCAGAAAGGGACAGGAAAGAAGACAATTCATGAAGGAGCAATGAGTAAGGAGCATTGTAGAGCAGGTGCATTATTGTTGATGGGGTAGAGTCTAAGAATTAAGGAAAGGAGTAAATATGGGATCAACAGTAGACTTACCAACCTCACATGCATTACAAAAACATTTCAATTGCTGAACCTCACTAATAAACATAGAACAAAAAAAAGGGAAAAGTTGAGGGAGCAAATATAATGGGAGAAAAAGACCTCAGATTTGCTTCATAGGTCTAAAAAAAATCTCCCATTATCTGTTATCCTTCAGGCGTGCTTGTTTTTATCAGTTTCAATGATAGATTCATGTAACATTCATAAGAGTTCCCAAAATTATGTTCATAAAACGTAGCACAAATGGGTGTTTACTTTCAAACATACTGCACAAATGTACAATAAAATCAGTACTTAGCTCTGTGTTACGAATCCCTCCAGTCGCCATGTTAAGTCCACAAACCATTGCAACTCACTCCGTTGGTCTTTACATCCAGCAGATACAAAGCCCGCTGCAACTTGTCTCACCAACAATCACTCACAATGGTGAAAAAATCTGACTGGGATTCCCCATTTTGCCATTTGGCTGCATCAGGAATCTTCCACTATGGTTAAAGAAACAACGGTTCTTTCATGACTATTCCAAGTGGATATTTTGAGTAAATTTTGATTGAAAAATTCACTCATTCTCCTAATTAATTCTTGAGGTATTGTCAACAGTAGACTCCAAAGGTAGGAGAATGAGAAGGATCTAGAAGAGGCAATTTGATGGGTTTAAGTAACATTTAAGAATTAGTATTATTTTAATAATGTTTGCACATGAGAAATACTATCTTGTACTTCTGATTTTTATTATGTTGTGGCACAGGAGGAAGGAATAAACAACATTGGTGAATTACCGGTACCTTGGTGATTTTTCTCTTTGTTGGTCAAGCAGGGGAAGTGTCTGTGAAATTTTGTCATGGGATTTTTCTAGGTGGCTAAGCATTGCAGGATTCCAATAGCACTAGCAGAAATGGGAGGCCAATAAACCATATCATCTTTTTGGCAGCTGAGATTGAATTTTTAGAGATGATTATGAGGTTTTCATGGCATAAAGGTTTAGACACTCAGGAACTGATTTGGTTAGAGAGAGCAGCAAAGAAAATAGCCTTAAATAGAAACACAGAAACATGATGGCAGATAAAGCCAAATAGCCCATCCAGTCTGCTCATCTGCAGTAACCATTATCTCTTTCTCTCTCTAAGAGATAACCAGGCTTTCTTGAATTAAAACACAGTCTTTGTCTCCACCACCTCTTCTGGGAGACTGTTCCGCACATCTACCACCCTGTCTGAAAAAAAAACATACAAGTATATCCTTAGATTACTCGTGAGACTATCACCTCTTAACTTCATCCTATGTCCTCTCATTCCAGAGCTTCCTTTCAAATGAAAGAGACTTGACTCATGTGCATTTACATCAGATAGGTATTAAGACTAGAGTAGATTGACAATATACTATCGGCCTCTTTTACAAAGCCGCGTGGCAACAGCCCTGAAGCCCTTTAGATCTCTATGGGCTTCGGGGCTGTTAGCGCGGCGCAGCCACTAGCGCGGATTTGTAAAAGAGGCCGTTTGATGCTTATGAGCCTTCTCACGCCCCCACCCCTGCTGATTTTTTGGGGTGGCTGCAAATACTCCTGCCCACGTTACTGTTTCATGACTACTAGGAGCAATTTGTTTTGCTGTGTACTTTGTCTGCTCAATTGGCCAGAAAGTTACCGTAGATGCGATCGGTATTACAGCAGCAAAAGCAGGAAGCAGAGGACTACAGTTCCATGTCAGTATATAAGAAACACATTTCTCTTTATTGCATAATAAATCCCAGTCTAATATTTTTTAGATGTGCTCTTGGCACAGAAAATGACCCTGTTTGCACAGTTGCTGAAACAGACAAACACATTTAATATGTCAGCTATTGGGGGCATTCCCAAGATTTACTGTTAACTTTTCAGCTACTGTGTAGCGCTTTGCTTGGAGTTAGCATGGAAGCACTTATCACCCTCTAATTAGGGAAGAATAGGTAATCCTGCAGTAATTGCAAAAATGTGGTTAGCATGCAATATTTGTAGGATGCTCTTTACAAAATGCCTTTCATGCCCATTCTGCATCCATTTATTTTCAAACTACTGTTCAAACACCAATGTGAGGCCGATATTAATATCTTGGAACTCCAATCAATGTCTTTCAACCTAATTCCAAGATTTCAATATTTATGGTATTAATCTTCTTTCACCATCTTCCAGCTTTCGTATTTCCTATGCCAAAGACCTCAGAAACACCCCTCCTCCGTCCCATTATAGGTAAAATTTTTCGGGGAGGATCATGTGTTACCTCCTCACTGGTCCAGGCTTAATTTTCTATGTTCTATTTTCTATTTTACTGTTAAATACCGCCGCCATCTTGCTAAGCAGTTGACATGCGGGATGGCTGTTAGCGGCTATGGTAAGGAATATTGATAGAGTAAGGTATAGGAGGTTGTACTACAGTGATTGAAAGATATAATTTTTAAAAGTTTTTAATCACTGTGGTTTGATTTTATAGTGTCGATCCCTGACGAAGCTGAAGCGAAACATGTCGGGTCCAACCGCTTAGTCACCAATTAAGATATGTACAACATAAAATGTTTAATAAAAGAGCGCAAATTTAACAGTAAAATAGAAAATAGAATATAGAAAATTAAGCCTGGACCAGTGAGGAGGTAACACATGATCCTCCCCGAAAAATTTTACCTATAATGGGACGGAGGAGGGGTGTTTCTGAGATCTTTGGCATAGGAAATACGAAAGCTGGAAGATTGTGAAAGAAGATTAATACAGTGGTACCTTGGATTACGAGCATAATCCGTTCCAGGAGCATGCTCGTAATCCAAAATTGTGTCGGGGGGGGGGGTCGGATCATGGCGGGGGGTGCCCAATCGTGTCGGGGGGGGGGGCGGATCGTGGCGGGGGGGTGCCCAATCGTGCCGGGGGGGGGTCGGATCGTGGCGGGGGAGGGGTGCCGGTTTGAGGTAGGGGGGTGCCGGATCGCAGGGGGGGTGCCGGATCGCAGGGGGGGTGCTCGTAAATTGAGCCATGCTCGGTGTCCGAGGCACCAATTTTGCAAATGTTTTGCTCGTCTTGCAAAACACACGCAAACCGGTGCACTCGTAAACCGAGGTACCACTGTACTATAAATATTGAAATCTTGAAATTAGGTTGAAAGACATTCTGCATCCATGGCACACTAAATGCAAAAAAAAAACCCAACAACAACTTACCCTTCATTCTGTAATCTTGCATGCACATTTTTTGTGCTTAGTGTGCAAACTTGTGCACAAAGGTTATAGAATAGTTCCAGTTAGACCCATAATTGTAGCCAGATTAATGTGCAAATCCAAATTCTTGCCAATTAATGTTAATAATTGATTGTTAGTGCCCAATTATTGGTGCCAATGCGTTGGTAATTGTACACAAAAATCGGACATGTGCCCGAATTTGCACTCGCAACTTTGGATGCTATACATAGAATCCAGAGGATAGTGTACATTACATTTTGTAGCTGCTGTTGTTTTACATGAAAGAAACCATTTTTAAGGATAAATCTATGCATCTTATATTTTTAAAGGCTTTGCTCCAACAGCGTAAGGTCAGGGCCTTCAGGGGATTCGCCCCACCCACCAAAGGCCTTGAAGGCACTGCTCTTGAATTTGATTTGTTGAGCAAGCAACAGGCAGATGCTGCTCAGCCAATCAATTTCAAATCAGTACTGTCAGTGCCTTCAGGGGGTTTGGAGAATCCCCTGCCCAAGCACCCTGCTTTTTTGTTTGATGCAGTTTGACTGGTTGAGCAGGTTGCCTACTCAACAAATCAAACTGCATTAAGTAAAAAGTAAACAATAAATAAATAAATAAAGCAGAGGTGTAGAGCTTTGGATTCACTGAATTCCCTTAAAGTCCTCGTCACATGCCACTGCTTTGCTCTAAAAGGGATTTTTTTTTCTGCATCTTATTGCATGCTTTAATCTTGTTTTTTCCTCAATAAAGAATTTTATTGCGTTATTGTTTTGTTATAAGAAAATATAATTACAAATGGTGATCTGAACAGGCCCCACAAGATATAGAGTCTTTGGCTGAACCTGCTTTTGAAAACTACAATTTTTTTTGTCTCAAGAATTTGGAAAGGAGAATGACTAGAACAGCTGTCACGGGAACATGAAGTAAATGCGTGGCTTTCAAAATGAATACATTCTTCTTTTTCTTATAGCCCCTTTCAGCTACTAACTGGACAGAAGAACAGTTAGCACAGCTGGCTTGGGAGGCCAGTGTCAAAGCGGTATGAAAAAAAAAAAAAAATGTTCTGCCAAGGCAACTACCAGGATTAACAACTAGAGAGTACCAACTGGCAGAGGATCCCGCTATGAGTATATCTTTTAACAGAGTTATTCAACAGGAACTGTGCTCTATTGAGGCCACATCTTCAGGAGCTTAAATATCCAAGCAGAACTACACATGGCATACAAAAACAAGCTCTTTACAGGCGTCTTTCCATTGCTAATAAACTCAATCATGAGTAGTTTGGGAGCTGTATTTACTACCATTAAGAACTTAAAATGTTTCTTTTTTTTATTACAGCTCTCATCTTATAGTAATTGCTTCTGATATTGCACCATGGTTGGATTATTGTATGTCCCTGAATCAGGGCCTTCTGTAGAAGAATTTGAAAAGAATGCAACTGTCCAAGAGAGGTACTTTTAAAATGGAGTTTTTAAGTATAAATGTATTTTTAGGCAAATAAAATGGTTTTTATAAAATTTCCTCACGGGTTATCCCCTAGATTCTATATATACAGTGGCTAATTAAGGGGCAGGGGGCGGAGCTCTCCATACACTGTCTTGGCTGGGGTGACAGGAGGGTCTCTTAGATGCATTCTTCTCCCTATGTACCTCTTCTCACTAGCAGTGAGAAAGAAGTCCTCCCACTGTTCACACCAGTCTCAGCCCCCCCCCCCTCATATAAGAATGTAAGAATTGCCATACTGGGACAGACTGAAGGTCCATTCAAACATTATCCAACCTAGGTTCCAAGTACCTAGTTAGATTACAAGCAGTAAAACAAATTTTATTATGCTTATCCTAGGAATAAGCAGTGGATTTCTCCAAACCATCTCAATATCCAAACCTTTTTTAAACCCCGCTAAGCTAAGTGATTTCACCACGTTCTCCAGCAACAAATGCCAGAGTTTAATTATACATTGTGTGAAGAAATATTTTCTCTAGTCTGTTTAAGTTCTAGTATCTTTGGAGAGAGTAAACAAGCAATTCATGTCTCCCATTTCCACTCCACTCAGTATTTTATAGACCTCTATAATATCACCCCTGAGTCAATGTGATCATGTGATCGGCCCGTGCAGTTACATAACTGCCGTTACATAACTGCCTTCAGGTACTTCTGGTCTTCTACTGGGTTCTGTTAAGACACAACACTCACATTCTGTTAATATATAGTCAGTTAAAATATTTCTAAAACCTGTGACCAGGTCCCACCATGCACTTCCTGGTCTCCATCGAGTCCTTTTCCTCCTCCACGTCCTCCCTGACCCTCATTAGTCCTCCGGGCTTTTTCTGGGTCCTCCTTGACCCTCATGAGCTCTCCAGGTCTTCTGGCAGCTTCCCGTACCATTTACCAGTCTCTTTGTCAGTCACCACCGATCCTACCAGTCCCTCCACCAGTCTTTTGCCAGATGCCTTTGGCCAATGTTCTCATGGTCTATCAGGCTGCTTCCTAGGGAGTCTTCTGCAAGCTCCTGGTTACATTTACCAGTCTCTCCACCGGTTGTCACTGCTACCTCCAACAGCCACTTGCCAGACCCCCTCAGCCTTGAATTCTTCTTACTGTTTCTTGTGGGGCCACCACTAGGTCCTACACTCCCAGGTCTCTTGGGTCCCCATGGGTCCTGGAATCTTCACCGTTCCTACGTGCTAAACTCTAACACATACATGTTAGTCTAAAAGTGTAACGCACTTTAGTAAAACAGGGGATTAGTCTAGGTGATTAATCAAATTTTTAATAAAACTTGGAAACTTGGAATATGATTGCAAGTAATGCGGTTATGATCTTGCATAGCACCTTTTATAGTAAACAGAGTGCTTCAAATAAATGATTTTCATGCATTTAGCAGGAATTTAAGCCTATAAATTTGGGATAATAAGCTCCTCAGAAATTAGCCTTTCTGTGGAGCTATGATATCAGTTGTCATTCCAAATGTGCACAAAGTCAGCCATTGTGAAAGCACAGTGGCTTTTAATTTCAGTTTTCATTAGCTGCGGTCTACGTGAGTGAAGGTTATTTTCCGTTTGGAAAATCTGGCAGCCCTACCCACCACTAGAAGACCTCTGTAAGTTTTGAATCCCTAACCTACCCCACCATCCTGAAGGTCCTTAGACCTATCTTTGAAAACCACTGATCCCTAGTGGGCAGGGCAAGAGTAATCCTCAATTTTTCCTGTCCTTGCTTGCACCAATTCCAAGCAGAAGTCTAGCTGTACTAACGCTAAGGATCATGTTTCAGCATAGAAGCTCCCCAACTAACTAGCTAAACATTCATATTAGGCAAGAGACTGATCTGCAGCTGTGTTTACAATAGCTTGGCTATTAAAGGAATTGTTTCTCAATTCATTCAGGTATTTCTCATTGGTAAGAAGAAAACAAGTGCTCATATTTATATAATAATAATAATAACTTTATTTTTGTATACCGCCATACCCCGAAGAGTTCTAGGCGGTTCACATGGGTTAGAACAAATTACAAGAGGTTACATGCCAAATTGATCATAGAGTTGCGAGTAGCAAGGAGAAAGTAGTTACAAGTGGTTACATTCCAAATTGATCATAGAATTACGAACTACAAGGAGGAAGAAGGGGGGAGAGGAGGGAGACGGGGGGGAGAAGTTTCGGTAGGAGGGAGGAGGAGGATTGAAGGAAGGGGCATTAGGGACTTTAAGGGTCTTGCTCTCGGAATAGGTGGGTTTTAAGTGTTTTTCTGAAGTCGAGGTAGTTGTGGGCTTTGAGGACCATTTGGGCCAGCCAAGGGTTTAGTTTGGCAGCTTGGAAGGCATAGGTTTTGTCGAGGAATTTTTTTGAGTGGCATAGTTTTAGGGAGGGGTAGGCGAAGAGTTGGATTTTGCGGGAGGTCTTATAGTTGTGGTTTAGGGTAAAGTGAGGGGTGATGTAGCTTGGGGATAAACCAAATATTGTTTTGTAGCAAAAGCAGGCGAATTTGAATATGATTCTGGATTCTAGTGGGAGCCAGTTGAGTTTGTGGTAGAAGGGGGTAATGTGGTCCCATTTTTTCAGGTCAAATATGAGGCGGACAGCAGTGTTCTGGATCATCCTAAGTCTCCTGATGGTTTTCTTTGTGGTGCACAAGTAAATGATGTTGCAATAGTCCAATATGCTGAGGATGGAGGATTGTACTAAGAGGCGGAAGGAAGTGTCGTCAAAGTATTTTTTTATGGTGCGAAGTTTCCATAGTGTCGAGATACTTTTTCTGACTGTGATATCGGTGTGTTTCTCCAGGGATAGATGTTTGTCTAGTGTTACTCCTAGTATTTTTAAGGTTTGTTCGAGGGGGAAAGTGGATCCTTTTACTTGAATTGAGGTATCTTTGATTTTGTCATTGGGGGTTGCTAGGAAGAATTTTGTTTTGTCTGGATTTAGTTTTAGTCTGTAGGATAGCATCCAGAGTTCTATCTGATTCAGTATGCTTGTGAGGGAGTTGAGGAGCTCTTGAGTGAAACTGGTTAGAGGGATGACTATGGTAATGTCATCTGCGTAGATAAAGAATTTTAGCTTGAGGTTTTGCAGGAGGTTTCCTAGGGAGGTGAGGTAGATATTGAACAGGGTGGGGGACAGGGGGGGAGCCCTGAGGCACACCGCAAGAGTTTACCCATGAGTAGGAGAAAGAGTCATTTTTAAATACCCTGTAAGATCTGTTCCGTAGGAATCCGTTGAACCAGTTGAGGACCTGGCCGGAGATGCCAATACAGGCAAGGCAGTTTAGGAGAATGTCGTGGTCGACTAGATCGAAAGCACTGCTCAGGTCCAGTTGTAAAATCAGGGCACTGGATCCCCGGCTGAAGAGTGTGTGTATGTGGTCTAGGAGGGAGGCTATGATGGTTTCGGTACTGTGATTGGAGCGAAAGCCTGATTGGTTGTCATTGAGGATATCAAATTTTTTTCTAGGTATTTGGTTAGTTCGGCGTTTACCATCCCTTCTGCAATTTTGGTGAATAGCGGGATGCTTGCGATTGGTCTGTAGTTGGACGGGGTGTTGGGTGGTTCATTCTTGTTTTTTATGATAGGAGTTATTGAGATGTGGCCTTGTTCTGCTGGAAAACTGCCAGTGGTTAGTAGGAGGTTTACCCAGGCCAGCATATTGGCTTTAAAATGGATTGGAGCAATTTTCATAATGTTGGGGGGGGGGGGGCAGGTAAATTTAACTAAGATGGACTTAATATTATACCTCAGCATGTTGCATTTATAATACAAATGCATTAATTATGTTCTTCCATGGCACCCTGACCAGGATTCCTTACATTAAAATCAAAACTGACTCAGCAAAATAAATAATGTGCCAGTGCACACACACAGAGAAAATATCTGTCAAGGAATGCAAGTCTGAATAGTTCTTTTGGTGCAAATGCAGAAAGAAGGGTTTTAAAAATTAAAATCTTGACTCATCTAGATTTAAGCCTTCTCAAAACTTTTGTTAATGGACAATTTTTAAGCTTTTTATGCAATGAAACGGTGTCAGGTCAAAAGCGCGCCACGACAAAGGCGCGCCCAGACAATTGAGTGCAGCGCGGAGGCGCACGCCGCTCTAAATTACTGTTTTTAGGGCTCCGACGGGGGGGCTTGGGGGGAACCCCCCCACTTTACTTAATAGACATCGGCCGCGTTGTGGGGGCGTTGTGGGGGGTGGGGGGTTGTAACCCTCCACATTTTACTGAAAACTTAACTTTTTCCCTGTTTTTAGGGAAAAAGTTCAATTTACAGTAAAATGTGGAGGGTTACAAGCCCCCCAAACCCCCCATAACGCCGGCACGATGTCTATTAAGTAAACTGGAGGGGTTCCCCAACAAAACCCCCCGTCGGAGCCCCTAAAAACTGTAATTTTGTGCGGCGCGCGCCTCCGAGCTACGCTCAGTTGTCGGCGTGCGCTTTTGTCTTTCGCGCCGTTGTCTATGAACCAATGAAACATGCATTTGTCTGTGTATAGTGGGCTTTGCAAATTATCCTTCCAAAGCACAGGGAGAAATACACACGTATACATCCTAATTCTATAAAATAGAGCAGCCGGTTTACACTTGTCACTCAAAGATGAGCACGCAACTTAACTAATCCCCCCTCCCCCCCCTTTTATCAAGCTGCGCTACAGGTTTTTAGCGAGAGCTAGCGAGGTAAATGCCCCGACACTCAAAGGAATTCTATAAGTGTCAGAGCATTTAACGCTAATGCAGCTTGATGGGTCCCTTAAAATTTGGCTGTCAATTAACTTAATAATTGCCCTAGATTGATGTTAATGGTAACTGGGGTCATGTGCAACTTCCCTTAGTAGATATTCTAGAAGGGTGGTGGATGCCTGGAATGCGCTCCCGAGAGAGGTGGTGGAGAGGAAAACGGTGACTGAGTTCAAAGAGGCGTGGGATGAACACAGAGGATCTAGAATCAGAAAATAATATTAAATATTGAACTAAGGCCAGTACTGGGCAGACTTGCACGGTCTGTGTCTGCGTATGGCCGTTTGGGGGAGGATGGGCTGGAGAAGGCTTCAGTGGCTGGGAGGGTGTAGATGGGCTGGAGTAGGATTTAACGGAGATTTCGGCAGTCGGAACCTAAGCACAGTACCGGGTAGAGCTTTGGATTCTTGCCCAGAAATAGCTAAGAAGAAAAAATTTAAATTGAATCAGGTTGGGCAGACTGAATGGACCATTCGGGTCTTTAGCTGACGTCATCTACTATGTTACTATGTTAAGGTCTAGCACGCGCGGAAATTCAGTGAGCACTAAGCACGCGTTAAAACCACTATCGCAGCTTAGTAAAAGGAGCCCATAGTTTCTATCATGCACAATTTCTAGGGGTATATGGATGCAGTAGCCTAGTAAAAGGGGGTGGGGTGGTGGTGGGGGGTCCCTAACTAAGCCTACTTTTTCAGGTAGGCATTGTTAGGCATCGGAATGCACCTCCTCTTGGGTGTTGCTAGGCACCATGCGGAATTCTGCACCTAACTTTTAATTTATTTATTTTTAACTAGCTGATGCCCCGGCGTTGCACGGGTATTTAATTATAGCCATAACACTGTAAATGGATTCAAATAAAGATACTTTATAGTGGTGAATGAAAGTATTTTTTTACAGCTTAATAAAAAGTACAATATTCAAATTATAATGTGAAATATTTGACAAAATGAATACAATACAACTAACGCAAAACGTGATTATAAACAACAATTTTAGTTTCACCTCCAGGAGCAAGAACATATAAATTCTTGGGTGAACCCACCCTTGAGCAAGCAACATAGAGTTGTGGGCTGCGAGACCCCCAGAACATATCACCCCAGGTAGTGAGGGATCAGCATACCAAGTTTCGTTCAAATCGGTCAAGCCGTTTTTGAATTACTGTGAGAATGGCAGCTTTTTACATTTTTTCCATTGACATGAATGGGTGAAATCTGATTTTCTGTTTGTAGCTCCGCCCACGTGTGCAGGTGGGCCGCGAGACCCCCAGAACATATTACCCCAGGTAGTGAGGGATCTGCATACCAAGTTTCGTTCAAATCGGTCAAGCCGTTTTTGAATTACTGTGAGAATGGCAGCTTTTTACATTTTTTCCATTGACATGAATGGGTGAAATCTGATTTTCTGTTTGTAGCTCCGCCCACGTGTGCAGGTGGGCCACGAGACCCCCAGAACATATCACCCCAGGTAGTGAGGGATCTGCATACCAAGTTTCGTTCAAATCGGTCAAGCCGTTTTTGAATTACTGTGAGAATGGCAGCTTTTTGCATTTTTTCCATTGACATGAATGGGTGAAATCTGATTTTCTGTTTGTAGCTCCGCCCACGTGTGCAGGTGGGCCGCGAGACCCCCAGAACATATCACCCCAGGTAGTGAGGGATCTGCATACCAAGTTTCGTTCAAATCGGTCAAGCCGTTTTTGAATTACTGTGAGAATGGCAGCTTTTTGCATTTTTTCCATTGACATGAATGGGTGAAATCTGATTTTCTGTTTGTAGCTCCGCCCACGTGTGCAGGTGGGCCGCGAGACCCCCAGAACATATCACCCCAGGTAGTGAGGGATCTGCATACCAAGTTTCGTTCAAATCGGTCAAGCCGTTTTTGAATTACTGTGAGAATGGCAGCTTTTTACATTTTTTCCATTGACATGAATGGGTGAAATCTGATTTCCTGTTTGTAGCTCCGCCCACGTGTGCAGGTGGGCCGCGAGACCCCCAGAACATATCACCCCAGGTAGTGAGGGATCTGCATACCAAGTTTCGTTCAAATCGGTCAAGCCGTTTTTGAATTACTGTGAGAATGGCAGCTTTTTACATTTTTTCCATTGACATGAATGGGTGAAATCTGATTTTCTGTTTGTAGCTCCGCCCACGTGTGCAGGTGGGCCGCGAGACCCCCAGAACATATCACCCCAGGTAGTGAGGGATCTGCATACCAAGTTTCGTTCAAATCGGTCAAGCCCTTTTTGAATTACTGTGAGAATGGCAGCTTTTTACATTTTTTCCATTGACATTAATGGGTGAAATGATCGTTATTATTCAAACTTTGTTTGGGATTGGGAAGCGTGAACATGTTACTTCACATTTCATATCAGGGGTATAGAGTATAGCTGCTACTATTGGTTTTCTAAGTGTACATCACTTATCACCAAAGTACCTACAGGATTGTGTGACCCCTTATGTGCCCTCTCAAACATTGCTACACATTGCAATTTGGTTATTCCAACTCATAAGAAATTATGTTTACAGACTATGAGATCCAGTACTTTCCTGTGTGCGGGACCTGCTGAGTGGAAGAAGCTTCCAGAATATATCAAGCAACAAAAAGATTTGTGTAAATTAAAGAATTGTTAAAACGTCATCTGTTTTGCAAGATGAAGTATGATAGCTGATGGTTTTTTTTTAATATGATCTGGCCATTTCGTTGTTTTTGACGTTTGTTTTGTTTTCTTATTTTAATTGTGCATGTTTGGTTGTAATCCACCTTGTTTAAAGGTGGATTATAAATAATAAGCTATAAATGTCATTTCCATTTTTATTTCTTACTTGATATACATAATTCTCTTTATGTGAGTTTCAAATCAGTTTTCATGTTAAAAAAACCAACCTTCTGATGATAACTGTAGAGAGGACCTTAACTGCACGGATTTCCCTTTGAAAATCCTTTGTTGCCTGTACAAAGCATGTGGACTAAAATAAAATTAAGATTTTAGTTGTTGTGCAACAAGAGGTCTTTGCATCTTAACTGTAAATAAGAACATTTTTGCATCTCATTGCCTTAGCTACAATATAATTTATTTCTTATTCAGTCTTCTCATAATAAACTACCCATGCATGAATGCTTATCTCAGTTCCCTTTTTAGCAGAGTGGGTGAGAACTCATGTTTCCCCTAGTTTCATCTTATTATTCCCAACAACAGAGCTATTTACTGACCCAACTAAAGCCTGTGGGGCCCATAATCAAAAAACATAGATGTCTCCAAAAAGCATCCTAAATCAGTACTTGGACATCCTAATCACCAGGATGTCTATGTGCTGATAATCAAAACCGTTTTTCTGTACGTCTAGCAAGGTGTTCCAGCCTCTGTACGTTCAGAGCACAAGATGGTGTGTGGTGAACGCATGTTATGGGCGGGCTTTGGGCAGTCTCAAGGGTGGGTTAGACCTGGACGTCTTGTAGCGATAATCAATCATTTTCCAAGACATCCTGGACAGAAGTTTCAAGTTTTATTTTAATTTGATGAGTCGCTTAATTTAATTGTTACTAAGCGAGTTACAACATAGAAAATAAATAACATTTATTTTAACATAATGTTTAAAAATTTTAAAACAATAGTATACGTTTGGAACTAGACCTGTTTTAGAAGGGTCCAAGTGTCACAAAGATGGCCAAACTGACCATATGACCACTGCATGCATTAAGGTAAGATACCCCCCCCCCACACACACACACACACACTCTCCCAGTGCTAACAGACCCCCCTCACACCCACAAAGATCAGAATACAAATGTACATACCTGTCTCTAGAACATTATCATCTAGTGTACAATTAGAGGGTTACTATACAGTACAGAAGTTTAATAGAGTAGTAGAGAAATAGATCACTATAGGTCATTGAACTGGGGGGCCACCGCGGGAGTGGACTGCTGGGCGTGATGGACCTATGGACTGACTCAGCAGAGGCAATGCTTATGTGCTTAGTATAGTAAAGCCTAGTGGAGCTGCATACAGGTTTCTTAAGTAGCCTGGTGGGTGAGCTAGTGAACCACAGAGAGAAGTAGCAAGTCCCATAAGTCACTCTAACCACTACATTTATGGTGGAAAAATGTGAGCCCACCAACCAAACAAACAAACCCTACTCTACTGTCATATAGGTGGCAGCTGCAGCCTCAAGGGCTATGGGGGTTGTACACAGGTGGGTATAATGGGTTTTGGGAGTGTTTGGGGGGCTCACCATAACCTATACAGGAGTTCTGGTGAGATGTTTATTTGGCACCCTTTATGTGAAGTTCACAGCAGGGCCCTCCAAGATGCCCCACTGCTCTGTTGTCATGTCTGGGTGGCCAGTCCATTACAGCAGTGGTCCCCAATCAGGTTTTCAGGCTAGCCCTAATGAATATGCATGAGAGAGATTTGCATATAATGGAAGTGGCAGGCATGCAAATCCGCCCCATGCATATTCATTAGGGCTAGCCTGAAAACCCGATTGACCTGGTGGTCTTCCAAGACATGGTTGGGGACCACTGCATTGTTTTGGATGTTTGGGATTTGGCCAACATTTTTGTAGAAAATGTGGTATAAAAATAGATGTCCTAGCAGTCTGGGTGTCCCAAAGGCCTGGATGTCCAGATAGAGGATTAAAATAAATAAATAAATAAATTGTAGAGGTATAGTGGTTTGCCTTTTAAAAATAGCCATTTTCTTATTGCCAACTTTATATGTCTAGCGCCATACTTCCAAATCGGACTTAGATGTATGTTTTGAAAATGCCCCTCTGTGAGTTTTAGACCTGATTGAAAAAAACATATGTCCAACTTAGACCTTTCAAACACAAGTAACCAATCTTTATAATAGGTGTTTAAAATCAGTTATATGAGATATTGATAATATTCTTGACACAAAAAAAGAAGACAAAAATCTACCGCAAACCAAGGTCCAACACAAAGCAACAGCGAGGGAGACACACAAATTGGAATGGCGAAATGCTAACGCATCCATAGAATATAATGTATTGTTTTAATATATTTTGTTTTATTTGTATAATATTTTTACATGTTTTATGTTATTTAGTTTTCATTCTTGTTCATTGCTTATTTTTATGATTTCACGGACTCTTGATGCAGGCCTTAGTGACTGAAACACGAATCGTGTTGAGTCTTTTTAATGTTATCCATTGATTTCTGAATCTGAAATACAGGCTTTTAACCCCCTCTGTTACTAAGGCAAGCTAACCAATTTAACACATTATATTCTATGGATGTGTTAGCATTTAGCGTGTGCTAATTGTTGGCAAGTGCTAAATCAGTTAGTGTGTGCTAAATCACTTAGCGCGCCTTAGTAAAAAGACCCCTAAATGTGACTTTCATCATCCAATTTGTGTGTCTCCATTGCTGATAATATTCTTGAACCATTCCAATATGGTTTCCATCTTATACATTGCAGTAAAATTTTATCACTTTGTGGCTTTTTTTTTTTTAATTGAAATTTTATTAAGTTTTAGTGAAATACAAAAAGGAAAAAGGTGTACAAGGGTCATAAGAAAAATCAAGGACAATCATATAAAGGCAATATCAAAGAAATACGGGATTAATGATAATAAATAATATATTACAGTACGATGGTCAAGCATGTCTAATTATGTTACACAAAAAGAGAAGGTAAAAGTGGTAGGAAGAGAAGACAAGGGGGGTGAGGGAAAGAAAAATAAAAGAAGGGAGAGAAAAGAGTAAAAAGGGAGGGGAGGAGAGGCTAAATGAAGGAAAGAAAGGGGAAGGAAAGGGTAGAAAAGAAGAAAGAAAATCCCTCAGAGGTCAAGGAAAGAAAGGAGAAGAAGGAGAGAAAGAGAAGAAGAGAAAGCTAGAAGAGAGAATCAAAGAAGGTTAAGATAGTCTATGAAGGCAGACCATTTTAGACGAACCTTGGAATCACTTTGTAGCTTTGATTCTGCTGGTAGTACCTGACATTTCCATTTCATTTGATGTCATTAATTACATTATTATAACATCATGGCTTGAGAATTTAGTCATTGCTGCAACTGTATAGCAAAAGTTCAAATCATGCCAACTCCCCATTAGACAGATCCCACAACATCCTTTCTGAGGGATGTGAAAAGCAACTTCAGTCAATGCAAACAATACACCCCCAAAGCCATACATTCAAAGAACAATCAGCATATCCATTTACCTAAAGAGAGGATAAGCACGTTTCAAATGATTATTTTCATGGATAAACAGCTTTTAGAAATTGCCCTGAGTAGAAGTAGATTTTGCACCTAGCGATTTCTTATTTCTGTGTCTTTCTTCACTTCTTTCTCAATTGCTGCTCTGTCTGCTTGCCTGTTGATGTCTGTGACTCTAGTTGTGAGGTTCTGGGTATGCAGATGTTGGGTTAGAAACATAGAAACATGACAGCAAATTAATAATAATAATAATTATTTATTTCTTATATACCGCTATACCGTGAAGTTCGAAGCGGTTTACAATAAAGATACATTTGACAGTACATGGGATAGAAACAGTTTACAATAAAGATACGTTTAGTCAGTACATGGGATGCAAGTAGGTTACATTAACGATTCATTTGTCAGTACATGGGATACAAGTGGGTTACAGTAAAGATATATTTTGTCAGTACATGGGATGCAAGTAGGTTACAATACAAGTGGTTTACTATCAAGGTGCATTTTGTCAGTGTATGGGATACAGGTGGGTTGACATAAAGATACATTTAGTGAGTACATGGGTTACAATAAAGATACGTTTTGTCAGTACATGAGATTCAAGGTGGAAAGTACTTGGACACACACGACTTGATGAAACCCAGTCAACATGGATTCAGGAAAGGGAAATCGTGTTTGACGAATTTACTCCAATTCTTTGAGACCGTGAACGAGCAAATTGATAGTGGAAAGCCGGTGGACATAATATACTTGGACTTCCAGAAAGCGTTCGACAAAGTTCCACACGAAAGACTTCTCAGGAAACTACAAAGCCATGGCATAGAGGGAGATATACAAAGATGGATAGGCAAATGGCTGGATAACAGGAAGCAGAGAGTGGGCATAAATGGGAAGTTCTCCGACTGGGAGATAGTGACTAGTGGTGTACCCCAGGGCTCGGTACTTGGACCGATCCTTTTTAATATTTATATCAATGACTTGGAAAACGGAACATCCAGTGAGATCATCAAGTTTGCAGATGACACAAAACTCTGCCGGGCAATCAGATCGCAGGAGGATAGTGAGGAACTCCAGAGCGATTTGTGTCGGTTAGAAAAATGGGCGGAGAAATGGCAGATGAAGTTCAACGTGGAGAAATGCAAGGTAATGCATTTAGGCAGTAAGAATAAGGAATACGAGTACAGAATGTCAGGTGCAAGTCTGGGAAAAAGTGTACAAGAAAGGGATCTGGGTGTACTGATAGATAGGACCCTGAAGCCGTCAGCACAATGCACGGCAGCGGCAAAGAAGGCAAATAGAATGTTGGGCATGATAAAGAAAGGAATCTCGAGTAGATCGGAGAAAGTTATAATGCCGCTTTATAGGGCAATGGTCAGACCCCACTTGGAATACTGTGTCCAACATTGGTCTCCCTACCTAAAGAAGGATATAAAACTGCTGGAGAGGGTGCAGAGACGAGCAACCAAACTAGTGAAGGGTATGGAGAAACTGGTATATGAGGATCGACTTAAAACACTGGGATTGTTCTCCCTTGAGAAAAGGAGACTGCGTGGGGATATGATCGAAACCTTCAAAATACTGAAAGGAATCGACAAAATAGAGCAGAGAAGATTATTTACATTGTCCAATTTGACACGGACAAGAGGACATGAAATGAAGCTAAGGGGGGACAAGTTCAGGAATAATGTCAGAAAGTTCTGCTTCACACAGAGAGTGGTTGGCATCTGGAATACTCTCCCAGGGGAGATTATTGCAGAATCGACAGTCCTAGGCTTCAAAAGCAAACTAGATGCATATCTCCTTGAGAGAGGCATATAAAGTATGGTTGGCTATAAAATAAACCAGGTGTATACCTGGCAGGGCCTCCGCGTGTGCGGATCGCCGGACTTGATGGACCGAAGGTCTGATCCGGAGATGGCGCTTCTTATGTTCTTATGTTCTTAAGTACAATTAGTTTTGGGCCTTGAAATTAGGGGGCGAGGTGGAAGGGCCATGGCGAGGAAGAGTTGGGTATAGGAATTTAGAATTTGTTAAACAGTCGAGTTTTCAGGGATTTTCTAAAGTCTGCGTAAAGGCCAAACAGCCCATCCAGTCTGCCCGTCTACAACATCCACTTTCTCCTCCTCTTCCTAAGTGATCCCAAATACCTGTCCTATACTTTCCTGAATTCAGACACAGTCTTTATCTCTACCACCTCTACCAGGAGACTATTCCATGAATCTACCATCCTTTATGTAAAAAAAAGTATTTTCTTAGATTACTCTTGAGTCTATAACTAGAGAATGATGCGGAGACAAATTTTTCCCCATCTTATCTGTATTAGCAGTTGATAATGGTTAAAGCAGCAAGTTGAAAACCAGAGAATCCAGGATTAAAATTCCAGTGCTGCTGCTTGAGATCTTGGACAAGTAATTTAAGTCTCCACTGCTTCAGGTGCAAAATTTAAAATTGTAAGCCCTCCAGGGCCAGGAAAATACCTAATGCAAAAGTTTGCCTTGAGCTACTACTGCGAAGAGTGTGATCTAATTCCCAATCGCATATCTGTACCAGAACACCACCAATAACTCAAAACCTACCAATCATCTATCATGCCATAACAGCAGTAATTTCCTTGAATCACACCACAAGGGCTTTCTTAACACGTTAGGCAGCACGGTATATATCGCAGTGGACACTAGGGCATCACTATCCCTACTGGAAAACTAAACAAGTTAGTTATTGCAGCAATCCGATACAGGCGCTCAGTGCTAACAGAAAACCACGTCTTTTTCACACACAAAGAACAAAAATAGGCCCTCATCCAGTAATACTAAGGGATATATCTACTAAAAGGCATTATGCATGCTTAGCATATGTGAAAATACTTGCTCTAAAGCGCGTTAAAACATTTTCCGTAAGTAACCTGTTTGTGGGTACTAAGCTCACAATATGCATTTTTTGTATATTTATGGAGTAGGTGTGTCAGGGGTATGGGATGGAAGTGGACATGGTATCCAGCTAGTGCGTTCTGATTACTGTGCGCTAACTGGTTGATGATTCTATAATGCCGACAGCCTATAACTCTTTTTAAAACAGATATCGCTGCTCTCTTCTGTTTCTTTTTTCACCCCCTTCCTTTTCGTACTCTTAAGGCTCCTTTTACTAAGCTGCGCTAGCAGTTTTAGTGCGCGCTTAGCACACGCTACAATGCCACGCACGCTAGACACTAACGCCTCCATGGAGCTGGCATTAGTATTTTCTGCGGGGGTTAGCACGCGCTAAAAACGCTACCGCAGCTTACAACCTCTTTTACAAAGCCGCGCTAGTGGCTGCGCTGCGCTAACGGCCCCAAAGCCCATACAGATTTAAAGGGCTTCGGGGTTGTTGCCCTTAATATATGTTACTTTTCTCTCCTCTAAAAACAGATTGTAGTTCCACCCCCTCTTCCCTTTTGTACCAGTTAATATGTGTGTTTGTATTGTTCATGTTATGTACCGTTAATAAATTTTAATTTGTGTGACTTTTATGGTTTTTTAAAAAAAATTATATTTCGCTTAGTAAAACAAGATAAGCGATCAAATCAAATTTTAATAAAACTTAAATTTTAGCCACTTCCTATATAGGAGGTGGTAAGTGCTTTCCATAACAATTTTTCTCAGGTTATGCACACTAATGAGAACATTAGTGCATGGCCTAAAAAAAAGAGAAATACTGGAAATTAATCAATTCCTAGGCATGCTAGAAATGGGCTTAGGAGGTGGAAAGGTCCCATGTTAACATGCAGTAAGTCCAGTTGCTAGAGCAGTTTAGTAGACCTACCCCAAAGTAACCATAAACTAAAAATAGAAACGCAGAGACAAATATTAAACTGAAGTCAGACTCTGAATACAGAGCAACAGCAAATCTATAAATTACCAAATCTAAATTTTAAAAACTGACATATTCTAATCATTATATTACACATTAATAAATACAATAGAGCAAAAAACATGAAAAATAAGATGACATTTTTTTTATTGGACTAATTACATTTTTTTTCACTTAGCTTTCTAAGGCCAAAACCTTCTTCATCAGGTCAGGACAGTATACTCATGAGGAAAGAGGTTTTGTTTTCTGAATGTTAGTAAAAAAATTATTAAATTGGTCCAATAAGAATATATTTATTTATTTTTTCTATTTACTAACATTTATTAGCACAACTACAACATTACATCATTGTTAAAGTAAAAATGACACTTTTTTTTCCTGTCTTCTAATAATTCTCTTGCCAGGGTTTCCTGTCCATTTGTCATTTTTCTATCTCCTGTTTACTTTCAGCTTTCTTCAATTTAATTTGTTACCTCTCTCCAGTTTTGATTCTTTCTTAGTATCTAGTCTTCAATTTCCTTCGCCTTCTTATAGCTTTCTATCTCTTTTCCTCACCTCACCTATTGCATTTCTTCTTATTCTTCTCATTAACTCTATCCTCTCTTGTCAACCCTCTATCCATCATCTGTTCTCTTTCTTTACCCCCATTCAGCATCTAGGGAAAGGGATTGGAACTTGTAATCCACCTTTATATAGTTTTACAACCACACTCAAAGTGGTTTACAGGTATTTCAAGCATTTTCCTTATCTGTCCTGGTGGGCTCACAATCTATCTAATGTACCTGGGACAATGGAAGATTAAGGGCCTCTTCTATCAAACTGTGCTAGCAATTTTTAGCGCAGAGAGCCACGTTGAATGGCCCACGCTGCTCCCGATGCTCATAGGAACTCTATGACCGTCGGAAGCAGCGTGGGCCATTCAGCGCAGTTCACCGTGCTACAAACTGCTAGCGCAGTTTGATAGAAGAGGCCTTAAGTGACTTGCCCAAGGTCACAAAGAACAGTGTGGTGTTTGAACCCTCCACCTCAGGGTGTTGAGGCTGTAACTCTAACCACTACACCACATTCCCATTTCTCTCCCCTTCCATCTAGTGTCTGCCCTCTATCTCTCTCCCCCTTCCATTTAGTATTTGCTTTCATTATCTCTCCCCTTCCATCCAGGGTCTATCCCCACTCTCTTCCTTTCTTCCAGCATCCTGCAGCCACACTGTAATCCAGGGGGGGGGGGGAGGGGGGAAGAAAAGAAAGGCAATATTTAGAGTTATCAAGGGGAGACTAGCTTGTCTCTGTAGCTTTAAAAATTCAGAGCTGCATGTGTCACCTGTAAAATTCTGGACAGCACAGCTCCCTCTCTAAACTGGCTCTAACTGCCAGGAAGTTCAGTTAGGAGTTAGTTAAGGGACAGAGAAGATGTTGCTGTGGGAGCTGGTGCCTGTGGTGTAATTTTATATGCTAAAAGAAAGGAAGAATAGTTTTTGGATAGAAGCAGAGTACAGAATGGTGGTGCAGGCTGAGTTAGAAGATAGCCTGAGTAGTTTAAAGACTCTGGAAGAGGTCAGGTTAGGGTTATGAAGGCTAAAATAAAAGCCTAGTGTTAAAGATATAGATATAGAAGTGTGTGTGTTCTTTCCTTAAAGAGCATTTGAGGTAGCTGAACAGCAACATTAGTGAAGGCTGAAGTGAATGCAGCTAGGGACAGTAAGGCTGAGCCAAAGGATAAGGGAGGCCTAAAGTGTTGAGGGCTGGACACAGAAAAGCCTAGAGCCGATAGTTTGGTAATTTATTTAAACTGGTTTGGTGCCCGTTGACATCTTATATTACTTCACTATATAGTAGGTCTTTGATTATGAGACAATTTTTGTTTATTTTCATACACATCCAGGGAAGGCGGGGCTACTTGTATCCTAGTTTTATCCTTTGAGTAGTTACACCTGGGGTAGAGTGGGGGAAGGGGATGGATATTATTAATCTGAATAGGGTAAGGTTATTGGGTAAATCTATGTTTCTAGGTTTTATTGATTAAGCATGGGGTGGGTGGGTGGGGGATAAAATGGTTGGTTATGTATATTTGTAAGTTGAATGTGCTTTTACTGACTTATTGTATGTTATATATTTGTGTCTTTTTTTTACTTTATTGATTTTCAAAGCTAATACACAGTGCCATAAATTTGTGTCTTGCACTACTGACATTTTGAAAATTAATAAAGAATTTAAAAGAAAGAAAGAAAGAAAGAAAATCCTAGAGATTTTAAACAGGCTGAGCTGAGTGAGAGCTTGGGTCACAGTGCTAAATATTAAAGTTGGGCCAGTAGAGCGTGTAGGGTTTCCCATTACAGCCAAACTTCTGAGAGACTGGGAAGCCTACATTCCAGAAGACATGAACAAGGAGGAAAGAAAGCTAGCCAATGTGAGAGAGAAGAGCTGGAAGATACGCGATTTAAAAATTGTTTTGGGACTTTTAATTTTTCTCCTTGGTTGAGTATTCAAGTCACTGGTTTATGACTAGATTTATTTAAAAAGGGGATGGTACAGTTCTAAACTGAGACACTGAAAGCATCAGTCTGAGTTTACTTACCTGCAGGTGGAGTGACGTTGCCGTCAGTGGGGGAGGGGGTGTCACTGGAGCTGAAAAATAAATAATCAAGATTTACACAGAAAGAACCAATTCTTTTATGAAAATATTAGAGTAAATTATTGACACGTAAGAAGACACTTATCTGATATTAATGTGGGTTGGTAGAGTTTGGAGACTTGGGTGCTAGAGGAGAAACAAGGAAAAACACTTAAACGCTGTTGGTTATATTTTTAAACATTGACCAATTTTAAATACGATGTTTTAAAGAAGTTTTCATTAGAAATCTCCAATAGATTTTAATTGTATTTATTACAGTTCTGTGAACTGGTTCCAGTTAGGGTCTTTTTAAAAGAAAAATATAAGTAATATATTGCAATAAAATCCTGATTCTGTGTCATTTATTTATAATACTTGTAAGAAATTGTCATCCTATTCCATTTCTCTATTTATTTGGGCCCACATTCCTTGGAGTGCAAGTACTGGCCTGGTCAGTGACTACAAGCATAGCGGGTAAAGTAAGGCAGGGCTTCCGCTGGGGGGGTGGAGGGGGGTTGCAACAGGTGTGCAGAAGTTGTCCCCACCGTCTGCTCAGCTTGTTATACCACTGCGACTGTTGGTCTAAGGAAGAAGCATCAGTGGTGGAAGATGAGGAAAGCCGCTTAGCAGAGGGACGGACACAAGCAGAGGGAACATTGAATTCATCTTATTGCATGCACCCAGGGAGGTCTGCCCTTATTGCTTCACCCTTGGCACAGCACTGTGTGATGTCTCTTTTATAAGACTAGGGCCCTCTTTTACAAAGGTGCGCTAAGCATTTTAGCGTGGATTTAGCGCGTGCTAAATCAACACGTGCGCTAACCACTAACGCTTCCATAGGATAACAAGCACGCGCTAAAAAGCTTAGCGCACCTTTGTAAAAGAGGGGAGTAATTGTTAAGATTTTGTAGTTGGATAACATATCTGTGTGCCTCTAGAAATTCCTTTTTTTAACTGCAGGATTCTTTTGAGTCTGAGGCTGTATATTTTTGCTTTTAAAAAAGATAAAACAGTTTGGTAGAGAAAGGAACACCATGTCTTTGCAGTGCTTTGGCGTGTGTGCAAATTCCCCTCCCCTGAAGGCTGAGAGAACTGCTGGCACAGGCTCCCCAGCCCTGGCTGGCCTGTGCAATAAACACCGGGGGAGGGGGGGCAGAAAATGTTTTTCTCCTCAGGAACATGTGATTCTGACTGGACCATGAGGGGAGTTGACAAAATTGAAACTGATTCAACTTCCCCCCCCTACCCCTTTGATTCAGAGGGAGGCGAGTTTAGTATGTGGCACTTTTTACCTCTCTAAATGTAGGTTGTAAATTTAAAGATGATTGCAATTAATTAGCTGTGTGGGTTGACGAGCAGTGAACAGCAGAACGAGAAGCATCATGTAATACGTGGGAAGTCTAGAACATGCTGCACTCAGTCAGTGAATCGTAGCTTATCATATTAAGAGTAGGATCCGTTGACCTCCAACACAACATGAATTCACAAAACATTTCAAGGAAGTTTATATAATACCACTATGGGCTCCTTTTACTAAGGGGCGCTAGCGTTTTTAGCGCACGCAGGAAATTACTGCGTGCTTTACCGCGCGGTATGCTTCCAGAACTAATGCCAGCTCAATGTTGGCGTTAAGGTCTAGCGCGAGTGGCCTATCCGCGCGTTAAAGCCCTAACATGGCTTGGTAAAAGGAGCCCTAAATGCAATGTGCATGTTTTATATTCTTGCAAAATTATAGATATTATATCTATATATATAAAATCGGAGGTATGTATGTGTGTATGTATGTGTGTATGTGCCGCGATCACGCAAAAACGGCTTGACCGATTTGAACGAAACTTGGTATGCAGATCCCTCACTACCTGGGATGATATGTTCTGGGGGTCTCGTGGCCCACCTGCACACGTGGGCAGAGCTACAAACATAAAATCAGATTTCACCCATTCATGTCAATGGAAAAAATGTAAAAAGCTGCCATTCTCACAGTAATTCAAAAACGGCTTGACCGATTTGAACGAAACTTTGTATGCAGATCCCTCACTACCTGGGGTGATATGTTCTGAGGGTCTCGCGGCCCACCTGCACACGTGGGCGGAGCTACAAACAGAAAATCAGATTTCACCCATTCATGTCAATGGAAAAAATGTAAAAAGCTGCCATTCTCATTGCAATTCAAAAACGGCTTGACCGATTTGAACGAAACTTGGTATGCAGATCTCTCACTACCTAGGGTGATATGTTCTGGGGGGTCTCGTGGCCCACCTGCACACATGGGCGGAGCTACAAACAGAAAATCAGATTTCACCCATTCATGTCAATGGAAAAAATGTAAAAAGCTGCCATTCTCACAGTAATTCAAAAACAGCTTGTCCGATTTGAACGAAACTTGGTATGCAGATCCCTCACTACCTGGGGTGATATGTTCTGGGGGTCTCGTGGCCCACAACTCTATGTTGCTTGCTCAAGGGTGGGTTCACCCAATAATTTATATGTTCTTGCTCCAGGAGGTGAAACTAAAATTGTTGTTTATAATCACGTTTTGCGTTAGTTGTATTGTATTCATTTTGTCAAATATTTCACATTATAATTTGAATATTGTACTTTTTATTAAGCTGTAAAAAAATAATTTCATTCACCACTATAAAGTATCTTTATTTGAATCCATTTACAGTGTTATTGCTATAATTAAATACCCGTGCAACGCCGGGGCATCAGCTAGTTAATTATAAACATGTAACCATTGAGAGATGTATTCATTTTCAGTTTTCCATAATTCCAGAACTTCTTGCATTTGTAACCAGGGCAGGATTAATTTGTCGAGGGCCCCTAGGCACACAAACACACTAGGCCCTCTGCCCCGCCCCACCCCACCATGCGCCCAGGCAGAAACAGGAAGCTGCGTCAGAGGGAAGCTTTGGGCAAGCAGCACCGCTTGCACAATTACAGTTCCCGTTGCCTTTCTTACCCGCGTTGCTTGCTTGTCTTACTTTCCGTTGACGGGGGGGTCGCATTGCTGATCAGGGGGCCCGCGTTGCCAATCGGGGGGGGGGGGGCACGTTGCCAATCGGGAAGGGGAGTCCACGTTGCCGATCGATGCTGGAGGGTCCCATTGCCGTTTAGAAAAAACAATGTTGATGCCCTCCTTCATCGGGCCCTCCTGATCATTTCGGGCCCTATGCACGTGCATACTGGGTCTATTGGTTAATCCTGCCCTGTTTGTAACGCTTTGAACATTATACCATACTTGACCACCGGCACAAAATAACATAAAATACATTGATGCTTTTAGTCTGGATATTTTGTACTAATTTTCAAAAAGAAACTACTTCATCAAGATGACAATTTTCACACACAGCAATCTAAAGGGTAGCATGCCACACATACATAACAAAATTACTGTGGGACGCCTCAGCGCACCCTGTGGTATGCCATTCTTTTTCCAATAGTGCATACTGTAGTATAGTAAGAGGACCACTTAGTAAATGTGGAAAGGCATAATTAAAAAAAAATCATCTAAGTCCATTTTGTGTCTAGAGAGCTTGTCATCCAAAGTCGGTAGCGTTTAAAGTCCATTCTCGAAAAATACTTCCACAATTTTTTTTTTTTTTTTAATCGTCTACTTATACGCCCAGCCGTTGCCCGCCAAGTCATCTATCTTTATACCACATTCTTGACCAAAAATTTGTCCAAGTCCCATACACCCAGAACTAGACCTTTTGGACGTAGGAGGGGCCATCAAAGTGATGGACTAGACACCCAGACATGACAACAGAGTAGTGGGGCACCTTATAGGGCATTGCTGTGAACTTCACAAAAAGGGTGCCATATAAACATCTCACCACAACTCCCTTGCAAGTCATGATGAGACCCCTAAACCCACTAGACCCACCTGTTTACAAGCTCAATAGCCCTTATGGCTGCAAGAGTTTGTTTGTTTTACTGGTTGGCTCATATCTTCCACCATGGTTAGAGTGGCTTATGGGCCTGGGTCCTCCTCTCTATGGTTCACTAGCTCACTTAAGCCAACTCTGTGCAGCTGTACTAGACTTTCCTATGCCAGGTGCTGATGTTCCGGAGGCAAGTATGTACGTTTTTATTTCAATTTTTATGGCGGTGTGAGGGGGTCAGTGATCACTGGGGGAGTGTGTGGGGGTCTGTACTTTGTCCCTGCAGTGGTTATCTGGTCACTTTGATTATCTAGGCACTTAGACCTGTTTTTAGATCGCCTAAGTTACAACATATAAGTTCCATCTAGGAAGTCTCATTAAACTTTTGATTACCCCTGTAGGATGACTAAGTCGGCCCACATCCTGCTTACCTCCTTCCCTAACCATTCCTCCTAAGTTATCTTCACTTTCATCCAACCAAGCCTGAATGTCATCTAAAATTACATCAATCTGCCCTCCCTTGTGTAGCAAATAATGAAAATCCATCACCTCAAAATCTTCAAACTCTACAGATGGGAATAACACTTGGCTTAGAGGGATAAATCCAGCTTTACTCTGGAATTTTGTCATGATAAATAAATTCAAGGTGAGAAGAGCTGATCCGCAATTTTGCCACCCTCTTGCAAATTATTTTTTTGTAGAATTGATTTACATACATTAAAAAGTTCTAATGTGCATTAAAGATATCAAAGGGTCCAGAAATTGGGAGAACTTCTGATAATGTGTGGGGAGGGTGGGGTGGGGATGGGGGGTAGATTGTTCACTTAACTAGACAACTTTCATTCTATCCTTCCTATCTTTAAAATGTATCAATAATGGTGTTAAAATTTAAGCAAATCAACTGGTTTAAGACGAGTATAAGAATGAGTGACAGAATATAGATCATTTCATATGAGTGGAGTATTGATTCTTATTGTATACTGGTTAAATTTAAGCAGTAATGCAAATGAGGCGAGTAGAACAGATCGGAGAAGGTTATCATGCCGCTGTACCGGGCCATGGTGCGCCCTCACCTGGAGTACTGCATCCAACACTGGTCACTGTACATGAAGAAGGACATGGTACTACTTAAAAGGGTCCAGAGAAGAGCGATGGTTAAGGGGCTGGAGGAGTTGCCGTATACTGAAAGATTAGAGAAACTGGGCCTTTTCTCCCTCAAACAGAGGAGATTGAGAGGGCACATGATCGAAACATTCAAGGTACTGAAGGGAATAGACTTAGTAGATAAGGACAGGTTGTTCACCCTCTCCAAGGTAGGGAGAACGAGAGGGCACTCTCTACAATTGAAAGGGGATAGATTCCGTACAAATGCAAGAAAGTTCTTCTTTACTCAGAGAGTGGTAGAAAACTGGAACGCTCTTCTTGAGTCTGTCGTAGGGGAAAACACCCTCCAGGGATTCAAGACAAAGTTAGACAAGTTCCTGCTGAACCAGAACCTACGCAGGTAGGGCTAGTCTCAGTTAGGGCGCTGGTCTTTGACCAGAGGGCCGCCGTGTGAGTGGACTGCTGAGCACGATGGACCATGGTCTGACCTAGCAACAGCAATTCTTATGTTCTTATGCAGATCAAGGTTCTGCTCAAGTTGTTTGATATTTCTTCAATTAAAAGAATCTTTCCTTTAAGTTCATCTTATACAAAACCCTGCTGCAAGTTTGATTTATGGGTCTAGGAAGTTTGAGAGCGCTAAATCATTACTTATGAGATTGCATTAGATTGCTTTTGAATCTAGAATAGAATAGATTTCATGTTTTGTTCATAAAATCATTTTTGGTCATGTACCTTTAGAATGAACAAATTTGATCACTAGTAATATGTAAACCACTATGATGATATATCGAACAACAATCTATAAATATCAATAAACATAAACAAACATACCAAATTCCAGGAGAAATTCTTGAATGAGAGATCACTTCATTTAGGTTTCCAACTCCTCAAGGTAAACACTTTAAAACGCTTTTGATAATGCTTTTACATGTCAAACTATTTTAGGGCCTCTTTCTCAAATCATAGCACAGCTCTTTACTGTGGGCCAGCAAAGTAAATGCTCTGATGCTCATTCAATTCCTACGAACTGGTTTTTAAAAAAGGTTTGGACAATTTCCTGGAGGAAAAGTCTATTGTCTGTTATGGAGAAAGACATGGGGGAAGCCACTGCTTGCCCTGGATCAATAGCATGGAATATTGCTACTCCTTGGGTTTTGGCCAGGTACTAGTGTCCTGGATTGGCCACCGTGAGAATGGGCTACTTGGCTTGAGGACCATTGGTATGACCCAGTATGGCTGTTCTTATGCTCTGTACAACAAAACAAAAATAAAGAGGAACTGGAGAAAAATATCCAACTCAATAAATTACTAACCTCCAGTGTATGCTCCAGAGCAACGTTTTCCCTGCAGCTTCTGAAGCGTTTTCCCCAGTACATGTATACTTATGGAAGTGATAACAGATATTCAGAACTACTAGGGGTCAAGCTTTTGAGCATTTTTCTCCCAGCGCATACACTGGAGGTTAGTAATTTATTGAGTTGTTCTTATGCTCTTACATGTGCCAAGTATAGGACAATCAAGCTACTGTAACATCACTGATGAGGTTGGCTCTGAGGCACTGTGGAATGAGGCATTATGACATCACAGTCTCAGCTCTGGAATGTTGTTCTCATTGAGGTTCCGGAATCTTGCTATTCTTTGAGATGCTGGAATGTTGCTACTCCTTGGGTTTTGGCCGGGTACTAGTGACCTGGACCGTGAGAACAGGCTACTGGGCTTGATGGACCATTGGTCTGACCCAGTAAGGCTATTCTTATGTTCTTTTCTAGTGTTGGATTGCTATGACTCTGTTTTCTCATGAAATACATGGTGTTACTTAAACAAAGAAATAGGAATGCAAGCACACATAAAGAAATGAATGGACTCAGCTGTGCTTTATAATACTAGCATATGGTCCTGTGTAACTCGAGCGCCTATGACAAAAATATGATAATGTTGAATATGCTATAAGAAAAATAAAATAAATCATTGATTAGAGTTTCTAACATTGTTGATCACTTCCAGCTGAATATGAATCCAATCAACTAATAAAATCCTCTACCAAAAAGGTCTTATCTACTCAAGATAATCATTTTATGCAAGACTAATATATAAAACTAATGTTTAAGCCCGGTATATTAACGGGTGCTAGAATAGATGTGTAGACTTTTAGCACAATTGGGTGCTGAGGCATTTCTTTTTTTCTGTCTGGCTTTCTTTCTCTCTCCCTGCCCCCTTTCTTTCTTTCTGTCTCTCTCCCTGGCCCCCTGTCTTTCTATGTGTCTGTATTTCTTTCTTTCTTTTTGTCTCTCTCCCTGGCCCCTTGTCTGTCTTTCTGTCTCTCTCCCTGCCCACTGTCTGTCTTTCTTTCTGTCTCTCTCCCAGCCAGCTGTCTGTCTGTCTTTCTTTCTGTCTCTCTCCCTGCCCCCTGCTTGTCTTTATTTCTTTCTGTCTCCCCTGTCTTTCCTTTCCAGTCGGTTAGGAGGGAGGATTCGGCTTTTTTTGTGTTTTCCAACTGGGGCAATTGCAGAGGTAGATAGGATGCGTCCCCGAGATGCAGGCAAGATGTCCGATTGCAGCTTTCCTCCCTTTTACCTCCAGCTCCTTGCCTTCCCGGGTAAGCGAACCCAGTCACAATACCCATTCCGACCCCCCTCTGTCTCTCCACTCCTTTACACTGGGATTCTCTCTCCCCCCCCCCCCTCATGAGTGCTCTCTCACTCAAACTGTGACAGTTTCTGTCAACTTCACCCTCACCGGGTGGGTCTCGTTCATCTCTGCTCCTGGATCACTCTAAACTCCTCTGTCACTCCCAAACAGAGGTGGTCTGTTCCCTCAGAACATGACCGGTTCTCCTTCCAGATGGTCACACCCACCTTCTGACCATGGCTGTCTCACTCTTCCTTTACCCTCGCCTTTTGCTCTCAGAAGGCACAACGGTGTACTGCGCATGTGGAGGCACAGAGTTTCAAGTGCGCATGCGCACTTATTAGGGATAAAATCATTTTCCCTACCTTTGTTGTCTGGTGACTTTATTTTTCTGTGCTTTTAACTATGTTTCCAGGGCCTCCTGCATGCTTCTCCTCTGGTCCTCCTTCCCTCCCCCATCTACCTTCTTTTTACCTCCCCCCCTGTCCAGCAGTACCACTTCTGCCTTCCCTGCTCCCCTGTCCAGCCGCACCTCTTCTCCCTTCCTTTTACCTCCCATGTTCAGCAGTACCCTTTCCCTGCTCCCCCTGTCCAGCATTAGCCCTTCTTCCTTCCTTTTACCTCCCCCCTGTCCAGTAGTACCCTTTCCCTGCTCCCCCTGTCCAGCAGTACCCTGTCCCCTCCCCCCTATTTAGCTTTCTCCTGCGGTTTCATCAGGCATCATCGGGGCTTTTGCTAGGCCGGCCCGCCTCGCATCATCAAAGTGGGCTGGCCAAGCAAAGGCCCTGCGGCTGCTTGATGAAACCGCGGCTGCTGCTGCTGGGCCAGGGATGAGAAGAAGAGGAGTCCTGGCAGCTTAGGCAGAAGGCAGGAAGTCATCCGGTGTCGACGATCGGAGCAGAAGGCAGGAAATCAGCTGACTTAGGCATGGGTGATCGGCGGCAGAGACAAATTATTCTACTGCACATGCGTGGCACGCCAGCATAGAGGCATGGAGTTTGAAGTGTGCATGCGTGCTAAGGGTTTTATTATGAGAGATACAATATATCACAACAATACACAAAGCCAAATTAAATAGAAATATTTATTAAAATGAAATGTAAATCACTTCAGCAATTAATGAATTCTGCAGCAAAATTGATAACAGGTACCTCTAAGAGAAAACATATTCCAGTTTTGAAATCTTTGCATTGGCTTCAAGTCTAATAGCGAATATATCAGAAAGTGCTCGCGACTGTGCACCAAGTGTTATATCAGCTGAGATCAGAGGGTGGGATGCGGTTGATTAATAACAAGGAAGAAAGAATCCATTATGTAAGAGGGAAGTACTCCATGTTTTCTATAGTTGGTGTAAAATTTTAGAATTCACTTCCTGGGATTTTGAGACTGTGTAAAGATCATTGAGGGTCAAGAAACAGCTAAAAATCCATCTATTCATAGATACCTTCATGTGACATTTAAAGGGAGGTTATTGACCTAATCGGGGCAATGCTATGTCCCTTAAGGCTGAGAGATATTTAATATGGTAGGCGTTATAATTTCATGTAATAGTAACATCAGACTTTGTCTATTTCACACTTAGCCCCTATATCCCACTCTATGTATATGTAGTTTTACCCTTATCTATAGATATATACACATTTTTTAAGAACCATAATGCACATCTCACAAAATATTCACAGGTGTAGTTTTGAATACATTATTATTTTAGCAACAAATAGGGTCACGCACATTCACAGCTTTATTACAAACCACATATAAATGTCCCTTGTTCATATTTGTATGTTTTTCGTTCACACTAAATTTTGTTTTGTTTTATTTCATGCCAAATCCACAGACATGAAGGGAGACTTGTAATTAAAAACTCTTGTGCTCCTTTTATCAAGAAATGGTAGAAATTTTTTACCGTGGGTCGGTGAGGTATATGCTCCAACACTTATTCAATTCCTTTGAGTGTCGGAGCATTTACTTTGCTGGCCTGTGGTGAAAGGCTCTACTGCTGCTTGATAAAAGAAGCCCTCTGTTAATAATAGAAACATGATGGCAGATAAAGGCTAAATGGCCCATCCAGTCTGCCCATCCGCAGTAACCATTATCTCTTTCTCTCTCCGAAAGATCCCTTGTGTCTATCCCAGGCTTTCTTGAATTCAGACAGTCTCTGTTTCCACCACCTCTACCCGGAGACTGTTCCACGCATCTACCACCCATTCTGTAAAAAAGTATTTCCTTAGATTACTCCTGAGCCTATCACCTCTTAACGTCATCCTATGATCTCTCATCGCAGAGCTTCCTTTCAAATGAAAGAGAGTCGACTCATACGCATTTACATTATGTAGGTATTTAAACATCTCTCAAGATCAAAAAAGTAGTGACAGTAAAACCAAAAAATTACAAAAAATGTCACTCACCAGCAGTGGGCTACCTCTCTAAGATCCAACATTGAAATTAAAAAACAGGTGGAGGAAAAGCCTCAAAAACGTTTTCAACATGCAGCAATCATTGATGATTCACAGCTGGCATTTTTTTTCTTATCATGGGCAAAAAACTCACACCCGCAGCACAATGTAAAAAGATCTAAAAGAGGAAACCCCCACTACTGTGCACAGTATTTTTAATTCATTTTTCTAATATGTTTTTCTGTAAAAAAAATTTTAAACTTTTTATGTATATGAAAGATAAAGTTCAAAATACAAAATCGCTGAAAAAGGAAGCAAAATACTTAGCTCTGGCGCCACCGGTATAAACTTCTTCTTCTTTTTTTTTTCAACGGCAAACATAAGCCTCTCACAGAACACGACAGAGCCAAAACCTCCAACAAGCACTCATTTCACCAACACATTTGGGGCTCCTTTAACTAAGCTGCGATAGCGTTTTTAGCGCGTGCAGAATTTTAGCATGCGCTAAACCCACGCTACAAAGCTCAACGCTAGGGTTAGCATCTAGCGCGCGTGGCAATTTAGCGCAGCTTTGTAAAAGGAGCCCTTGGTTTCTTCAGGGATTCTGAGAAAAGCTTCCAACAGCCACAAAAAAAGTTTTTACAGAAAAACGTATTATAAAAATGAATTAAAAATACTGTGCACCGTAGTGGGGTTTTCCCCTTTTGGATCTTTTTACATTGTGCTGTGGGTGCGTTTTTTTGCCCATGATAAGAAAAAGAATGCCAGCTGTGAATCATTAATGATTGATGCATATTGAAAACGTTTTTGAGGCTTTTTCTCCACCTGTTTTTTAATTTCAATGTTGGATCTTAGAGAGGTAGCCCACTGCTGGTGAGTGACATTTTTTGTAATTTTTTGATTTAAACATCTCTATCATATCTCCCCTCTCCCACCTTTCCTCCAAAGTATACAGATTGAGATCTTTCCCATACGCCTTATGACGAAGACCAGGGACCATTTTAGTAGCCTTCCTCTGGACCAACTCCATCCTTTCTATATCTTTTTGAAGGTGCAGCCTCCAAAATTGTACACAATATTCTAAATGAGGTCTCACCAAAGTAATAATAGATCATAATAACATAAGGCTCCTTTTACAAAGCGGTTGTAAAGGTTTCTACCACAGACCAGCAAGGTAAATGTTTTGACACTCATAGGAATTCTATGAGTGTCGGAGCATTTACCTCACCGGCCCACAGTAGAAACCTCTACCGCAGCTCTGTAAAAGCTAGCAATAATTAACAAAGACAGAAATTTAGGAGAGATAGGAGAAAAATATGTCATTAATATTTCAAAGATAGAAGGGATTCATTTACAAATGAAATTTATTCTCCCTAAAGTTCCAAGTAATTCAGTCAAATATCATTGCTGGTTTTCCATGTTATTATCACATCTAAAAAGAGATTTGATGCCAGTAAACTTGGCTGTGTTGACTAATCTTCTACACAGGATATGTGAGGAGATTGCCAATTAAATAAAATTAGTTTCTTAGCAACCATCAAAGCTCTCAAAAGGCATTTCTTCTGCATATCAATTAACTTTATTAAAATGTGTGCATTACTAAGAGCAGTAAGTTTTAAATACCAGTTTAAGGTTAGCATACTTTGATATCGGAGCAATAAATTTGAATACTCCTGTTGAGAATTTCAGTATATTTCTCACCTTATGGATATCACTGTTCCTTTTTTATTTTCATTATAACAGAATTTCTTTGTGCTTTTAAGACACAATTTAAGCATTCTTCTCAGATCTCACTATGGGGGTCCTTTACCTAAGGCGCGCTAACCGATTTAGCACGCGCTAATCAATTTAATGCGCATTAAATACTAGCGCGCCCATAGAATATAATGGGCGCATTAGCATTTAGCACGTGCTAATCTTTAGCACACACTAAATCGATTAGTACATGCTAAATCAGTTAGCGTGCACTAAATCGGTTAGCACGCCTTAGACAAAAGAACCTCTATGTTCTCTAAAAATTTGTTTTTTAAAATAATTATACAAGAGATCGAGAGTCACACACAGTAGACAACCCAAAAAAGGAATACATTTGAAATTATTAGTGGTAGAGGCATATGTTTACCTCATTGCTAGTGCTTCAGGTTCGTTTTATTGTAAAAGTAAATTACAATGCATTTTATATTTTTTTGTTTTAGACTTGAGAAGTGAACAGCTGTATTCAGGGAAAAGTGCTAAACATCTGAGAGAGTTGGAAAAATGGACGAGTGCTCATTTTAGAACTACTTTTCTTAAATGAATATACTTATTCCTGAAGGAAAGGCCCTAGATGTCAAGTGGGGGAGTGCTAAAATCTTTTCTTAAGAATTAAAACATAGTTTAGCCCCATCACTCACATGTCCCATACTAAACTAAACTAAACCTTAAGTTGGTATACCGCATCATCTCCATAAAGATAGAGCTCGGCACGGTTTACAGGTAATTCAATAAATGAGGGAAGGATAATAATAAGAAATTAGGGGTTATGAAGAGGATAGCTAGCTTTACATTTTAAATAGATAGCTTTATGCTTTGGAGAAAAGTTAGGTTTTCAGATGCTTTTGGAATAATTGGAATGAGCCTAGGTTCCGTAGTGGGGCAGGGAGGTTATTCCAAAGCTCAGTGAATTTGAAGAAAAGGGATTTTCCTGATTTACCTGCATACATGACGCCTTTTAATGAGAATGAGAAAGAGAAAGAGAGAAAAAAAGAAGAGAGAGAGAAAAATAGAAGAGAAAGAAAGAAAAAAAAGAGAGAGAGAAAGAGAGAGAGAAAAAAAAAGAGAGGAAGAGAGAGAAAAAAGAAGAAGAGAGCGAGAGAAAAAAAAAAAGAGAGGAAGAGAGAGAAAAAAGAGAAGAGAGAAAGAAAAAAAAAAAAAAAGAGAGAGAGAGAGAGAGGAAGAGAAACTAAACTAAACTAAACCTTAAGTTGGTATACCGCATCATCTCCATAAAGATAGAGTTTGGCACAGTTTACAGGTAATTCAATAAATGAGGGAAGGACATAATAAGAAATTAGGGGTTATGAAGAGGATAGCTAGCTTTACATTTTAAATAGATAGCGTTAAGTTTTGGAGAAAAGCCAGCCTCTCACTCTCGCTACGCTACTGACTCTATGAAAGGCACATGCTCTTCTACACCCAACTCTGGGGACCAGACTGTCTGTTGAAACTTGGTATAAACTCAGAGCCTATGTTAGATGTGGAGACCTACTATTCTCTAATACTGTGCACAACTTTTAGAACAATAAACCAAATAACAAAGAAAGTCCACTCTGCACACAGCCCAGGGAATCCAATGAAGGGGCAGAATGAGCCAGGTCATCAAACGAACCAAACTTTAATTGCACTCAATATAGCGTTTGCAAAGTTTCATCTAGATTTACAGTGGACTCGAGATGGACCATGTTTCGGCAATTATGCCTTTCATCAGGAGTCTGTGACAGGTGTGAGACACTGCTTCTAAATCTATGCAATGTCCATGTAGATCAGGGGTGTCAAAGTCCCTCCTCAAGGGCCGCAATCCAGTCGGGTTTTCAGGATTTCCACACTGAATATGCCTGAGATCTATTAGCATACAATGAAAGCAGTGCATGCAAATAGATCTCATGCATATTCAATGGAGAAATCCTGAAAACCCGATTGGATTGCGGCCCTCGCGGAGGGACTTTGACACCCCTGATGTAGATAATGCCAAATCATAAAGTGTATCAAAGTAGTGCTGCGACTGAAATCAAAAGTGAACAGTGACTAGATTTAGAAGCAGTGTCTCACACCTGTCAGACTCCTGATGCAGGCATAATTGCTGAAACACGGTCCACTGTAAATCTAGATGAAACTTTGTATACGCTATATTGGTTGCAATTAAAGTGTGGCTCATTTGAAGACCTGGCTCACTCTGCTCTTTCTTTGGATTTTCAACTTTTAGAACATCCATGACTCACACATATCCTTCTCGGGACCACATTCCCTTTTGAGTCGCGCACTATGAGATTTTGAGAACCGATGTTAGAGAATAGTGTGCAGCTGTATGCATGCACAGATCCCAGTTGGTGCCAATTGACATCAATAATTGGTTGTTAGCATCCAATTATTTCTTGTTAATGGCTGGTTAGCCAATTAAGTTGTATGTGCATCTTGGAAGCATGCCCAAATTTGGGCACCATACATAGAATCCAGGGTGTGTGCAGTAACATGGTTGTGAACTGCAGTAAGAACATAAGAATTGCCGCTGCTGGGTCAGACCAGTGGTCCATCGTGCCCAGCAGTCCACTCATGCGGCGGCCCTCTGGTCAAAGACCAGCGCCCTAACTGAGACTAGCTCTACCTGCGTATGTTCTGGTTCAGCAGGAACTTGTCTAACTTTGTCTTGAATCCCTGGAGGTTGTTTTCCCCTATGACAGTCTCCGGAAGAGCATTCCAGTTTTCTACCACTCTCTGAGTGAAGAAGAACTTCCTTACGTTCATACGGAATCTATCCACTTTCACTTTTATAGAGTGCCCTCTTGTCCTCCCTACCTTGGAGAGGGTGAACAACCTGTCCTTATCTACCAAGTCTATTCCCTTCAGTGCCTTGAATGTTTCGATCATGTCCCCTCTCAGTCTCCTCTGTTCGAGGGAGAAGAGGTCCAGTTTCTCCAATCTTTCGCTGTACGGCAACTTCTCCAGTCCCTTAACCATCTTAGTCGCTCTTCTCTGGACCCTTTCGAGTAGTACCATGTCCTTCTTCATGTATGGCGACCAGTGCTGGATGCAGTACTCCAGGTGAGGGCGCACCATAGCCCAATACAACTGAATGATAACCTTCTCCGATTTGTTTGTGATCCCCTTCTTTATCATTCCTAGCATTCTGTTCGTCCTTTTCGCCGCCGCCGAGCTTCATCAACTTGAAAGAGGTGGTTGTGGCCTCCAAAAATTCATTTAGGGCTCCTTTTACAAAGCAATGTTACCAATTAGTGACGCAGTGAATGCGAAGAAGCCAATTCAATTCCCATGGGTTTCTTCACATTCAGCCCATGCATTCACTGCTTTGTAAAAGGAACCTTTAATCCTTTAAAAAAGTGTCATCTTATTTTCCATTTGTTCTTTTATTTATATTGATGTATTTAATAACTTTTAAAGTACATTAACATTGCTATCACATTTCTTCATCCTCAATTAAAAATACAATTTCATTTTTTTTCTTTTACAGTCTGGCCATTTTTTTTTTCTGATTATGTGCCATTTCTCTGCCTCTGTCCCTTCCTCCCTCCTCTCCCTGGGAAGGTTGCGGTTGGGGCTGGGGAGGCTTACTTTACAATAAAGGAGACAACTTCATATCCAAGACGGAAGGCGAACAAGAACAGTGGACAGCATTCCTATGTAAAATGTAACGGAAATATTTATGCTGGCCAAATTTGTCGTAAAGTTGATTAAAAATGTAATTCCAATGGATATAAACAGCTGACGAAAGTTGAAATTAATATTCAAGCCTCCACCAATTTTATGAAGTAAACAGTACATCAAATGACATATGTAATTGGGGATAGTTCATTTTTCTTGAGATATTGAAAGGCTTAGCATTCGTCATCCCTCACAGTCACAAACAAGAGTCCTCATTCATCTACTGCTTCTGTGCGTCATGTTCTACAACCAATCACGGTAGACAACTACAAAAAGTCATGAATGACATTTGTAACAATGATCAGCAGGTAGAGTCCTGACTTTACTTCTCTGTTGGTGCTACTATTTCATTTCCTTCACAAAAAGAAAAAAAAAAAGATTACAACACAGTTTGATCCTTTTTTTTTTTTTTAGACCTAGGAAATAAGTACCGGTAGCTATAGTTAGGAAACTATTATAAGGAAAGTCTGTGAGAAAGAAACAGAAATAAATCAACGTTCATATTAGAGTTACCACAGAGCTTGTGGAATCTCTGGTCATAAAAAGGAAGGTGGACGATTAGAGGACAGGCATTCAACTTGGGCAAGAGGAAGGGAATGAAATGTTTTCCAGTCAGGTATAGGGATGAAGTGCTGGGGTCACACAAGTATAGGGGGGTGTTGACATCATTCCTTTGGCTCACAAATGTATTCTATGTCTCTCTCTCTATATATATATGATGGATCATGCCACTGACTCATGGCAACACACACAGTGAGGAATCCACCCTGTGATGTTTCAGGGAAGAGTACAGGAGTGGTTTGCCATTGGCTTCTCTTGTGAAGTGTATGGCTCCACTAGGTTTGCTGCTGCCCAACATGGAGCCCTCTGAGCTTACAGCTTCTGCTTTTTCTAGGTGGTCTCCCATAGAGGAACTAGCCAGGCCGGACCCTGCTTAGCTTCTGATAGTTCCATTTTTAAAACCATCCGTAGGTTGAATTTGTATATAGCACAGATCATGTGAATTTATGTTCTCCCTGTATAGGTCACAGTCTATAAAAACATTAAAGAAAGAAAAGATAAAAGGTTGACACTTATGCACTTGTTTCTCTTCACAAAGCCGCTGGCAGCATTTCCTACACGCTGTCCGTGGCTGACCCATAAGCCCTCCCTCTGAGCATAGTGTAGAGTAGTGAAAAACTTTCTTTTTCCCTCCTAAAGTCTGATGCTAGTATTCTTCCCATCTTCTCCACCTCCTTAAGGCTCCTCTTGCATCCCTTTCCATCCGTCCCACTGTTTCCTCTCTGTCACCACATCCAACATTTATTCCTCTCATTTCTCTCTTCCCCATGCATCTCTACCTCACGCCTCTCCCACCACCATGTCTAATAATTCTCTCTCCTTATGCCCAACAATTCTCCTCTTTCTTCATTTCCCCAGGTGCACCGTCTCTTTCCTGCTCACTCACTCATGCCCAACAAATCTCCCTTTCTATTCCTCCCCCACTTCAGCATCTTTTTCCTTCAATCCCTCCATTCTTCTATCCTATGTCCCAAATTCATGCTCCCCTCCCTCCCTAGATTCTGTGTCCCACATTCAAACCACCTCCCTCCTTCCTTCCATCCATCCTTTGTCCGAAATTTGTGCGCCCTCCTGTGTCCCAACGCACCTCTCTTTCTCCCTTCCATATCCCTATGCGCGCCTATCCCTCCCTCCATTCTGTGTCTCAGTTTCGTGCCTCCCTCCCATGCCTACCTGTTCTGGTCAGCTCCCTTCTCCTGCTGCCTTCCAGCTGCACTTATTTCTCTTCGCTGCAGGCTGTGGCTCCTACACGTCGCCAACGGTTGACCCTGAAGCCTTCTCTCTGACATTGGAGGGAGCAAGATAAATGGGATCAAGGCCTGCCAGTGTTTTGTAGTGCAAACATGCAAGTTTGAAAATGATTCTGGCCTCCACTGGCAGCCAGTGTAATTTCCTGTAGTATGGGGTAATGTGATCCAATTTTTTCAACCCAAATATCAAACATACTGCAGAATTTTGAACGATTCTCAATGGAAGCATAGACACGTAAGAATAAATTATACTATACCATTGGGGGGGGGGGGGGGGGAAATAAACCTGTAAGGATCAATATGAACAAAAATGAAAATGGCAAAGCATCCTAAAACAGTTTACAATCTTATGCTGGCTTTTATAAAGCCATGGTAGCGGTTTCTACTGCTTGATGCCGAGGTAAATGGTCCAACACTCATAAAATTCCTACCACAGCTTTGTAAAAGGAGTCCTTAGTGAAATTAAGAAGGCGATTCCACTTTCCAAGATCCACTTCTGTGTAATTGATGCAGTCAGATTTAAAGGTCCCGTGCTAAAGTCATGTCCCTACTGTATGGTACATCTTTTAAAACGATCACAAAAAATGTTCATATGTTTATGTTTATTAAAAATCCTTTATATACTGCTCAATTGGCCAAATAGGATCAAAGCAATTAGCAACATAATTCAATCAAAGTAAGGAATAGAACTCCATTTAAAAATAGGAAAGGAAAAAGCAAAAATAAACTAAGGGCTCCTTTTACTAAGGTGCGCTGTGCGTTTTAGCATGCGCTACATCTACACGCGTGCTAACCGCTAATGCGCCCATAGACTAACATGCATGCGTTAGCGGTTAGCGCACCTTAGTAAAAGGAGCCCTAAAATATAATGCTTAATAAAATCTTTAATATAAAATAATCTAAAATATTAAAATGCACAGCTTAATAAGGATAATCCCTTGGGAAGAGAGTGGCGCAGTGGCTACAGCCTCAGCACCCTGAGCTTGTGGGTTCAAACCCACACTGCTCCTTGTGACTCTGGGCAAGTCACTTAATCCCCTCATTGCCCCAGGTGCATTAGATAGATTGTGAGCCTGCCAGGACAGACAGAGAAAAATGCTTCAGTACCTGAATAAATTCATGTAAACCATTCTGAGCTTCCCTGGGAGAACGGTATAGAAAATTAAATAAATAAATAGTGTGAAATGTTTCAGCCTCTGATAACCAGAGCTGGTATTGTGACATCATAATGCCTCATTCTATCACTGCCTAAGAGCCAACTTCATGAGTGATGTCACAATGGTCTGATTGTCCTATACTTGGCTCACTTCTACTACACTTTGATTTCTAAAATGGCGCAGTGGTTAAAGCTACAGCCTAAGCACCCAGGTCCAAACCCACGCTGCTCCTTGTGACCCTGGGCAAGTCACTTAATCCCCCCATTGCCCCAGGTACATTAGATAGATTGTGAGCCCACCGGGACAGACAGGGAAAAATGCTTGAGTACCTGATTAAATTCATGTAAACCGTTCTGAGCTATCCTTGGAGAACGGTATAGAAAATTGAATAAATACCTAAATAAATGATTACACTGCAATAAGCCAAGAACTTTCTAGGCATTTACAGGTTTTCCTAGAAAGGTCATTTTTAAAAATAAATTTTGCTATTAGAAGGTAGTTGTTTTTTTAATACAACTTTCATTTAGTGAAATAATCCCAAAGCACCTATAGCAGCACCCTGTGAGCATAGATTGTGGAATTACATGAATATTTCTTTGACCATGCTATTGGCACCCATGCCATGCCTGCGTGGTTTTTATATTGCCCTATAAATCTTGTCGTACGGTCTTCCCTAAATTGAATCATCTATCATTCTCGACAAGATCCGTGCCATCATATATAAAAGCTCATAAGTAATTAATAATGGAAAATATATTTCATAAAGATTTTTTTTTTTTTTAAACAGCTCAATTTCTTGCGATTCCTCCTGAAGTAATTAAGAATTTGATGGTTAATCATTCTATTCATATGAAACTGACTCTTGAGACCTAAGGTATTGACCAAAAAATAACTGGACAGTCATTGCAGCTGTACAGTTGAAAACGTAAAACATCTGCAGCATTAATGTTCCGGGCTCTGAACCTTGTCAAGCACGTGAACTTATCAAGGAATTCATGCCTGCAGCCGCAGTGACACTTGGCAGTAAATGTTAACGACATGCAGGTGTGGTTGGAGGAGACAGAGATGAAGGACGCACGATAGGGCATTGATAGTGATATTGGGTGATATACAATGCATTCAATTTCCTATGCGCTTGCAAACAATCTATCACATTACATGACAAGAAATTCAAGCTGTTCAGCAACTGTACGTAACGCTTATAATTGTCGTGAAACTCAACTGATGGAGAAATAATTGAGATTAATTATGTAAATGATACAGTTTGGTACTCGCTGTGCTTGCTTCCCTTAATGTGATCTAACCCACTTTCGTACGACATGCCATTCAAATTGCTCTCCACTTTGCCATTTAATCGTTTCAAATTGCTTTTATGACGAAGGTGTAATGTTCCACATGAAACTGTAGACTGGAGGCTCCGATTTTGTCAACATACAAGAAATTTGGAACTCCGGAATGCTGCTGGAGAGTGCGGTGAAAGCAGTTTGATTAGCAGGGTTTTAAAACAGGTTTGGATAATTTTCTATAAGAAGAGTCCATAAGCCATTGTTAAGATGGACTTAGAAAAATCCACTAGGTATGTCAAAGATAAGCAGCATAAAATCTATTTTACTCTTTGGAATCTTGCAAGGTACTTGTTAACTGATTTGGCCACTGTTAGAAACAGGATACTGGGCTTGATGGACCATTGTTCTGTCCCAGTATGGCAACTCTTATGGTCTTATGAGCCTCTCTTGACTTTTAAAATTGCTTTGAATGTTGGGTAGTATGTTTCTAAAATGGCCGACATACCCACTTATGTTCCAGCACATAAATGTCTATGTTCCATTATAAGCTGCCACAGAGATGTTTTGGTACCAGTGCGTCCCACTGATATTTTAGACATCTATTTTTCTAAAATTGATGCTCATGCTCTATGTTATCAGCAAGTGAATGTCCATTTCTCCATTTTAGAACTTTAGGCATCCTGACTTGGATATAGTGCTCAATGAATCAAAAGAAGGACCTTTAACTGGGAAATAATGTTGGGTTTGACAGCAAAGAAGTCATGCAATTTTAAATGTTTATGTTTTTGGCACTGTACGTAAGGTTTTTTTTTCTTGTGATCACCCGATGAAGTGGACTATGAAATGGGTCCCCGCTGAGATCACGGAAGACAGAAAATAAGTGCCTTTTATCATTTCAGCTTACTTAAATCAGCATTGTCACATAAATTCAAACAGGGTTGTTTTTATGACCTATGATTATACCGACCCCGTTTTTGGTAGATGGATGACACATTGTTGCCATTCTTGAGGAGTATCTGTGGTCTTTTTCCCCTGTTACAAATAATTTAATAGATACATGCTGGTAATTGATATGTGTTGCTTTTTTTATTTTATTTTCAAATGCATTTTCCAAAACATTTTTGATATCTCCTTCACTTTTGCTTTTGAGACTGTGGACTGTTTATTTGGTGAAGCGAGCTTTTCCTGATTTTGGAGTTTGAAAGAAATCTATGTTGGCTCCAAAGAGCAAAATTCACCAAGCTCGTCCCGTCCATAACTTTTTCTCTTTTTTAAAGAAAACTAAGCATTTGATCATAGTAGAAGCTCCTTGCGTATTTGTGACAATCCTGGCTTCATGCTTGTCACAAAATTGACAAGTTCGAGCACTGAACTGCTAAAAATATACGGTATTTGAAAGATTTATGCATAACAAATTCTGTTCTATTTTTACACTTGTATGCTTCATTATTCACTGAAATGGGGATCTAGAGTGGTTTACACCAAAAATATATAATACTGTTACCAGTGGCCTAGTGAGGGTGAGAGGCATCCATGGTGGTGTCACCCCACCCCCACCCTCTTCTCCACCCCTACCCGCTCCTTCCCGGCCCCCTCCTGCCGCATGCACACCTTCCCTTCCCTCTTTAATGTTCCTGGTGTGAGCGGCAACCCCCAACCTGTTGCTCACGCCAGCATTGGCTCTTCCTCTGATGTCATTTCCTAGGCAAGGGTACAGGAAGTGACATCAGAGGAAGAGCCGATGCTGGCGTGAGCAGCAGGTAGGGGGTTGCTGCTCGCGCTGCGAATGTCAAAGAGGTACGAGGTAGTGGGGCACGGGTGGTAGTGGGGAGGACGGGGAAGGAGCGGGAGGCAGAGTTGAGGACAGGTGCCGGTGCCCCCACCAAGACAGTGCCTGGATCAGACCTCTCTCCCCCCCTTTACTACTCACTGACTGTTACACATTTGGGTTTCTCTTCCTGTAGGGCTACAACCTGACCAGTCTTTTGTGGTGCCTAAGTGATGGTGGAACCAAGCCATCAAGGATCCTGCTGCAAAGCACTCTGAACTAGAGAGTTGCACAGGGACAGAAATCCCCGCCCGTCCCCGTCAGGATCCTCTCCGTCCCCACCCGTCCCCGCAAGGAATTACCTCCATCCCCACCCGTCCCCATAAAAAGCAGCAATTACTTCTGACAGGATCATCAATTCCACAGTTTCTTTTGTGTTTGCGCTGCTGTTTTCCTTGTGGAATCTCTTTGGTGGAACCCTTTTTTTGTTTCCTGTTCAGGTAATTAACTTATAAACCCCCTCTTTTACTAAGGCTGACGTGTCCATTATATTATATGGACGAACCCTGCTTCCAAAGCCTTCCATCCCCGTGGGAGTCCCATTGGCTAGAGGGGGGTCCCCGTGGGAGTCCCGTGGGCCAGAAGGGGGTCCCCATGGGAGTCCCGTGGGTTAGGGGGGATTCCCGTGATCCCCGTTCCCGTGCAGACCTCTACTCTGAACTCGTGACAATGCAATGTAGTCGTGCTGCCTGAATGTGAACGACAAAAGATATATCACTCTTTGTTTTCCTGCAGCTTACCGTATGTGCAGTGAAGCAGGAGCCATGGTCTCCACAGCCTTGAAACCAGCTATGAAGGCCTTGATGATGTAACAGCATCACCAAAAGAACTAGCAGAAGCCAGACAGTCGGTCCGTAAAGGCAATCACAATAGTAAAATGGGCACGGACAGACCAGAATAACAATCTGATTCAGACTATGGCATCATGATAAGTAAGGAACATACCTCAAACACCCATACTACGGGGTCATACCCCGAGTCTTTCTGGGGTCATGAGTACTTGATCCTTACAAAATTTTTTAAAACATTTCTTTCTAAATATTTTCAATTGTGGAAAAAGTATGAAGCGTTGCAAAAGAGAAACATTTACCCCCCTCTTTTACTAAGGTGCGTTAACTAATTAGCGAGCGCTAATCGAATTAGCGTGCGCTAAACGCTAATGCGTCCATAGACTAACATGCACGCATTAGCATTTAGCACACGCTAAATCAATTAGCGTGCGCTAATCGGTTAGCGTACCTTAGTAAAAGAGGGCCTTAGCTCTAATAGACCCGACGGAGAGTCTGCCGTTTCACCAAGGCTTCCTCAGGGGTTTAGTGTCTCAGTCAAACACTGTTCACTGGCAACATTCAGTCCGACATTCAGCTGCGGGTCTATTAAAGCTAAGGTCTTCTTTTATTAAGGCGCGCTAAGGGCTCCTTTTACAAAGCCGCGCTAGGGCCTTAACGCATTGAATAGCGTGCGCTAAATTGCCGTGTGCGCTAGCCGCTACCACCTCCTTTTGAGCAGGCGGTATATTTCTGGCTAGCGCACGCTAATCCATTGCGTGCGATAAAACCTCTAGCGCGGGTTTGTAAAAGGAGCCCTAAGTGTTTTAGCGCGGATTTAGCGCGCACTAAATCAATTTGTGCACTAACTCCTAATGCGTCCATAGGATAACTTGCACGTGTTAGCGTTTAGCATGTGCTTAGCACGCCCTAATATTTAGCACACGCTGAAAAGCTTAGCGCGCCTTTGTAAAAGAGGGGGGTAAGTGTTTCTCTTTTGCAATGCTTCATACTGTTTCCAAAATTGAAAATAATTAGAAAATAAAATTATTATGATATTTTTTTTTTGTAAGGATCAAGTACCAATGATATTACTCATGACTCCAGAAAGACTCGGGGTGTGACCCCGTAGTACGGGTGGTTGAGGTACGTTCCTTACTTAGCATGACACCATAGTCTGAGTCAGATTGTTATTCTGGTCTGTCCATGCCCATTTTACGACTGTGACAGTATCGCCACCAGGTTCATTTAGTGTTGGCACCCCTGGCATTCCTCATCTGCATTCTCTCTCTCATTTCTGAAAATGTGGTGAATCCGACGCACTGGTAGCAAATGTCTGATTTGCTCTGCGAACATCAGTGAGCTGTAATCCATCTTGTCAGAGAGACTGCTTCCAGTTTGTTTGTTTTTTTGTCATTTGCATAGAGCTCTGATAACAAAGAGTACAACTAATATCTGCAAAGACAAAGACTTTGCTTTTGGCCATTTTTTCTTTTCACGGACTTATGCCCAATAATCTGTGGGGCAAACCGTCCTCTGCGCTGCCAAACATGGTAATACACGTTAAGACTCACGGACTCTTTGGGGCACAGTACTTTCTCACCTACTCCTCTGTATGTCATCGTGGCCTTATCTTTAAGTTCGCATATGTAGCTTGCCATCCTGAGTACTGCATTGGCTCGAGCCAGAGTAGGAAATAAATCCTGCCTTAATGTGAAACAGCTACTTTCCTGGGCTGGACCAGGAATTGGTATCATGCATGCCACAAAAGGTTGTATTTTTTGTTGTATTACTTTACTATTACTAGACATACACAGTGCTGTACATCAAAACATAGAAGAGACAGTCCCTGCTCAAAAGAGCTTACAGTCTAGACGAGACAGGCAAACTGGACAAGAAGGTATGTTAATACACTGTTCTCAGGTGGGGGAATTACAGAGGGAATGATAAGATAGATATTGGTGCTTTCAGTGGCGAACCTAGCATATGTGACATCCAGGGCCCGTCATTTTTTTACACCCCCCCTATCTATATGAAAAATATGATTTTTAGTAATAATCCACATATCACACAAGAGTGTACCTAGGAAAAAGCAGCATTTTAAACACTGCAGTGAGCACTAGAACACCAACACATACATTGTAAAACTAAACAAGCTAGATCCCGCACAGTCAATTGATCCTGCAGTCAATGCCAACTGAAAACTATGTCCTTTTCATACACACAGAAAAAAGATACACCCTCGCCCAATATGGAACAATCACAAACTAAAAATAGAAATATGTAGACAAAAGTTAAACTGAACCGCCAAGAAACCAGACTCTGCATACAATGCAACACCACAACACCACAAAAACAGTGACACATGTCTCCTAATACTGTGCAAGATATAAAGACAGTAGATGCAAATTTGAAAAAACTGATACATAACAATCAGCACTTTACAAATTAACAAATAAAAATAAAACAAATAATGAGAAATAAGAAAATACCATTATATTGGACTAATCCATTTTTCAATTAGCTTTCAGAGGCCAAATCTTTCTTCAGAACAGTACAGTATACTGCTGTTATGGTATCCTGTCCTGAGGAAAGGGGTTTAGTCAAAAAAATTGCCTTATTTCTATTTCCTATTTATAAACTTTTATCAACATTCTTACAATACTACTTGATTCTAAGTAAAGCAATAAAAAAAATCTTTCTACCTTTTGTCGTTTCTGCTTTAATCATCTTCTTTTTGCACTCTTCTTTCTATACAGCATTTTGTCCTCTCTCCCTTCCATGCAACATTTGCTCTCTCTTTGCCCCTTCCACCCAGCTTCTGCCCTCTCTCTCTTTACCCCTTCCATCTACTGTCTACCCTCTCTCTCTTCCATATCCCTTCAATAAACTGTATATCTGGGGTCTCTTCTTTCCTTTGCACATGATTCATTTCAGCTTCACCCCCTCTCCATTTTTCTGTCTCCACCCCCTTCCCTATGCTTTGGCTACTCTCTCTTTCTCTTCTCTTCTCCTTTCCTTTCTTCCTTCCCACTCTATACCATGGTATGGTATCTCTATCTCCTTCTCTTCCCTCATGCCATGGCATCTCTTCCTCCCCCTCCATGGTCTGGTATCTCCTTTCCTTTTTTCCTTTACCTCCCTCCCATGGACTTGGCATCTCTGGTTCCTCTCCCTTGTCTTCCTTCTCTCTCCTTCCCTCTCTCTCCCCAATTGGGTGCTGCTGCAGCAGCATTTCTCTCCCACCTTCCCTGTACAGCAGCAGCATTTCTCTCCCCCTTCCCTTTGCAGCAGCATTTCTCCCCTCCCCTGTGCAGCAGCAGCAGCATTTCTCCCCCACTTGCCTGTGCAGCATTTCTTCCCCCTTGCCTGTGCAGAATTTCCCCCCATTCACTGTGCAGCAGCAGCATGATTCCCCCTTGCCTTTGCAGCATTTCTACCCTTCTCCTTCCCTGTGCAGCAGCAGTGTCTCCCCCCTTGCCTTTGCAGCAGCAGCATGTCTCCCCCTTTCTCTGTGCAGCATTTCTACCCTCCCCCTTTCCTGCCCAGCATTTCTACCCTCCCCCTTCCCTGTGCAGTATTTCTACCCTCCCCCTTCCCTGTGCAGCAGCAGCAGCATGTCTCCCCCTTGCCTTTGCAGCATTTATCCCCCCCTTGTCTGTGCAGTATTTCTACCCTCCCCTTCCCTGTGCTGCATTTCTATCCTCCCCCTTCCCTGTGCAACATTTCTACCTTCCCCCCTTCCCTGCCCAGCATTTCTACCCTCCCCCCTTCCCTGCCCAGCATGTCTGGCCGGTTCCCCTGCTGAAAGCCGTGGGCGTCTACACCTCATCGATCCGTGGCTGCGTCGGAAGCCTTCTCTCTGATGTTGTGACATCAGAGGAAATGCTTCTGATGCAGCCGCGGATTGCGCAAGGAGCAGAGGCCCGCAGCTTTCAGCAGGAGAGCTGGCCAGAAGCTGAGCAATGCCGGTGAGCACCAGCGGACACCCCTGTTTACTGCCGCTGCTGCTGTTTAAGGAAAGCAGCAGCAGAATAGGGAGGGTGGCCAGCTGTGCACCCCCTTGGAACGTGCACCCGGGACAGACCTCCCCCCCCCCTTGGTATGCCACTGGATGCTTTGAAGGTGAGTTGGAGTTTGTAATTGAAAGCAGCATCGAAGAAGTGGGCTTTGAGTCTGTATTTCAGTACTGCCAGAGACAGAGCATGATGTATCAAGTCAGGATTCCAGAATGTTATTGTTCTTTGAGACTCTGAAATGTTGATATTATTTGGAATCCCCAAAGAGTAGCAACATTCCAGAATCTCAGAGAACAGCAACATTCTATACTGTAAGGTTTAGCCCCCCAAATGGCCAGCAAGTTAAGGCAGGACTGACACATACTACGTCTACTAATCATTTATATAGCACTACTAGACATACGCAACACTGCTCATCAGAAGAGAGAGTCCCTGCTCAAAAGAGCTTACAGTCTAATCAAGACAGACAAACTGGACATGAAGGTGCATCAATACACTGTGCTCAGGTGGGGGAATTACAGAAGGAATGATAAGACAGATAATGGTGCCTAGAAGGTGGTTTGGAGTTTGGAGGAATAGAAAGCCTCTTCAAAGAAATGGACTATGAGGCTGGATTTGAATACTGTCAGAGATGGAGCTTGAGGTAATGAGTCAAGAAGTTTATTCCAGTCCTATGGTTTGAAGTCAGAATAATTTTATTATGGTTTTGGAAGTATGAGTCAGACTTCCTAATACCTTTAGGATTCATTAAATAAGCTGTTATAAGATATTGTAATGAAAATGATTGCTAAGAATACATGGAGGGCCATTTCTGATAGAATGTCTACTGTAAGTCCAAATTTGGATGTCTCCCTGAAGAAGTCCAAAACTCGGGGAAGCAAAATAACAGTTTTTGAAACTGCAAGATGTCCAACTTTATTTTCCGAAAATTATATGTCTAGACATCTTGGCCCTTAGGATAGCTATTTTTTGGGGTCATTTTTGAAAATCAAAATGCAAAATGTCCAAAACAAGCCCATTTGGACTTGGCAAGGGCCAGCAATTTAATGGACTGGCCACAAAGACATGCCAACAGAACAGTGGGGCACCTTAGGAGAGACTGCTATGAATTTCACATAAAGGGTGCCAGATACACGTGTATGATGAGCCCTCCAAAACTCCCCCCAAACCTATTACAGTATTACAGTACTCCCCCGAGATTCATGGGAGTTCGGTTCCAGGAACCCCCATGATTCTCGAAAAACTGCGAATATAGTTTTTCATGGGGGAGCCTAAAGAGGGCAGCGGGAGAGGGCAGCAGGAGAGCAGCTGGAGTGCCACGAGTGCAGGAAATCACTTGCGGTACGCTCCGACCGCCTCTTCCTGCACTAAGTCGGACCTTATCCAAGATGACATATGGCCCTGCCCTATTCCAACCCCAGCTCCACCCTATTCTGCCACCAGCCCACCCTGTTCCACCCCCAGCCCTGCCTTTTTCTGCTCTAGCCTGCCCCCACAAAGGGCAATCAGAGACACCTACCCAGAAGCTGCTATAGCTCATTAAGTTAATGCCCTGTGCTCATCTTCCAGCAGTCATGGGTTTGAAACCCAACCAGCTGCCCCCAGCACATATTTTAATTGTGGCATTATACCTTGTAGGTGCACCTTAATGATCTCACAATGAGGTCACCATTGTGCAGCTGCAAACCTCCATTTGCAATGAAGTGGAAGTCATGCTAAGGTCTGAATCTGTTGTTTTCTGTCTTTAACCTTTTGCAAATGAAGTTATGTATGCAATCTATATATTTTTGTCATGCGCTTTATTTGCTGAATCCACCTGTTTCAAGAATGACCTTATTGGAGCAATCTTTAGTGAGAAAAAAAGGGTAGCTGTGCTTCAGTCAGGACCGGATTTTCCTATAGGCTAACTAGGCTTCAGCCTAGGGCCTCAAGATCAAGAGGGGCCTACATTCAAATTGTTAGCAAAATTAAAATTACACTATTCTAAAAACAGTGAACACTAAAACACTGAACCGAAAATAAGGAGAAATTCTACGCTTCGGGATCGGAACCGGCTCCGGCTGCAACGGGGCGCCGACTCGGCTTCTCCCTTTCTTTTTCTCGCCCTGGGAGGAGGATCGGGGAGGGAAAGACGTCAGTCCGAAAACAGCTGGGCAAAGCCCAGCCCCGTGGGGAGAGAGGCAAAAAGTGGATCCGTCAGGACAGGGTGGCCCAGACTGGCATCGGGGGTGGGGGGGTGGGGGGTTTTAGTGGAAGGGAGATGGGAGGTAGGCAGGCTGTCATCAGAGGGGGGGGGTGGGGAGGTTTAATGGAAGGCAGGCAGGCAGGATGGCATGGGGGGTGTTCAATGGAAGGGGGATGGGAGGTAGGCGGGCATCAGAGGGGGGGGGTGAGGTGAGGAAGGACACACTGGGGGCACTATGGACATAGGAAGGGGCAATGTTGTGTGTTATGTTTGATTAGTTATTGTTCCAAGTACTATATATGGTGCTGAGAATAAATGTCCAAATAAGTGTTCTCAACTTTTTTTTATTTATTATCCGTGTCACATTTTTTATAAAGGTTAGTACCAATAACAACATGTTTCATTTAACATATTGATATATATCACAGTAATGATGTATTTTATTATCTCTCATGTAATTTACAAACTTAAAAATGGGAGGTGAAAGGGCCTCATAAGTGGAATAGCCTAGGGCCTCTTTTCATCTAAATCCGGCCCTGGCTTCAGTTAATGGATCTTTTCCTCCAATTAGCAAATACCATTATTGTTTGCCCAGAAAAATAGAAGGCTTTGCATGCAATATCTTTGTATTGATGTGCCCTGTTTATGTGGTGGCTTATTAAATGTATTTTGAGCTTAATAAAGCAAAAATAAAATCCCAGAGAGCTATTTAGCAGATCGCATTAAGGACGTCCAAACTGTGCCTAAGTTCTGTCCTTAGAACTCAGGTCTATCTGAAGCCTAAACTATGCTCAAAAGTAGACTTCCTTACAATGCCTATAAGACCTAGTTTTACAATTGCTATGCAGCTTGGTAGCACACTGGTTAAACCTACAACCTTCTACCCTAATGTTGCTGGTTCGAATCCCAGTCACTCTCTCTGATGGAAAAGAAATGAATAAAAGCATTAAACAGATCCATCTCTCAGTATTACAATTATAATTTTAAAAAAACAGCATAAAACCGCCATTCTAATAACATAATAATAAAATATTATAGCATTAAGGACACTGTTTGGACATCTAAATCTCACTTAAAACCTGATTCTCTAAAACAGTGGTTCCCAACCCTGTCCTGGAGGACCACTAGGCCAGTCGGGTTTTCAGGATAGCCCTAATGAATATGCATGGAGCAGATTTGCAGGCTTGTCACCTCCATTATATGCAGGTCTCTCTCATGCATATTCATTAGGGCCATCCTGAAAATCCGACTGGCCTGGTGGTCCTCCAGGAGAGGGTTGGGAACCACTGCTCTAAAAGACGCCTAAAAAGTTAGTCGTCTAAACAGTGCTGAACGCCGCTGAGTGCAATTCTACAAAGGACGCCTAACTTAGACATCTAACCGGCGCCTAACTTTAGCCACATTTTGCAGAATCAGGGCCCGAGTGTCACCGCCGAAGCCAATGCGAAATTGCTGCCGAACATTTAAAAACCGGACACTGATATACCCTGTGAATCAATAGTAGATGTTACATGTCGTAATTGTGGAGTAAGGTTTTATTGCCAAGTGGGTTGATTTTCAAGGTGTCAGGTCAAAAGCGCGCCGGGACAAAGGCGCCCAGACAATTGAGTGCAGCGCGCGCCGCCGCACCGCTCTAAATTACTGTTTTTAGCGCTCCGACGGGGGGGCGTGGGGGGGAACCCCCCCACTTTACTTAATAGACATTGCGCCGCGTTGTGGGGGCATTGTGGGGAGTGTGAGGGGTTGTAACTCCCCACATTTTACTGAAAACTTAACTTTTTCCCTGTTTTTAGGGAAAAAGTTCAGTTTACAGTAAAATGTGGAGGGTTACAACCCCCCAAGCCCCCCATAACGCCGGCACGATGTCTATTAAGTAAACTGGGGGGGTTCCCCAACAAAATCCCCCGTAGGAGTCCCTAAAAACTGTAATTCAGAGCGGTGCGGCAGCGCGCGCTGCGCTCAATTGTCAGTGCGCACTTTTGTCTTTTGCGCCGTTGTCTATGAACCGATTTTCAAAGTGACATTTATATAGCTGACAGCGTTGAATATCTGTTAACTGGATTTTTATGCATTATCATCCTTTTAAAATCTCAAAATATTTTGAAACATCATTCCATTTCCTAACAATCTCTTATAACTTGAGTTTGACATCATTTGGAGTATGAATAATGTACGCACTCCAGGTCATCGGTCTGATTATGTGGTTACTCTGCAAAAAGAGAGCTTACATGTTGCCAGTGTTTTTGTTAATAACAACCTAGCCTATGAGTAGGTTACAGGAGTAGCTCTAGTGTTCAGTAGGCTAGCAAAGCAAGATGTGAAATTGAGAAGTCAGTGTTCAAATCCTACTTTTCCCACTACTGCTTTGGGCTTGTCATTTCACCCTTTATTTGAACAGGTGTCCAACCTGTGGCCCCAAGGGCCGCATGCGGCCCAGTGAAGTATTTTGTGCGGCCCCGGTCGAGGGCGATGCGGTGTTTTCCTCTGCTGCCCCTGGGTGTTTACCGTCTTGCTGGCTCCCTCCTCTGTCTTGCTGCAGCGTTTGTGCGGCCCCAGAAAATTTTTTTTTAGGCCAATGCGGCCCAGGGAAGCCAAAAGGTTGGACACCCGTGCTCTATTGTCTCAGGAGTGGGGTGTTAACTTACACTGGAATGTAACTCATTATTTATTTATTAGGATTTATTTACCCTCTTTTTGAAGGAATAAGTCAAACCTAAGCAATAGACAATCACAGCAGTAAAAAAATATTCAAATTACCGTCATTATGAAATTGGATTTGTAAAAAGCAATCTAATATCCGAATGTTCAAGGATTGCAAAACAATCTATGTAAATGTAAATTTTTGAGTCTCATTTAATTTCTGAAACAGCAAACTTGATTGATGTTAGTGTTAGAAAAAATAATAATAATGATGATGAAGATTTATTCCTGCAGTTTGTAGGAGTAATGAGCAGGAAGAAATCTCCTACATCCATGGGGAAAAATGAGTAATGATGGTATCATTCACCTTGCTCATCTCTAGGTTTCATTCTCTTTGTGCCATATGTATGACATAACATTCTGATTCATTCTCTTTTTTTGTGGGGGGGGGGGGCAGTCATGTATTTTTGAGTTGTAAACATGGAAATCACTTTGGAATATACAAAAAGATTGTCTATTTTACGTGGGTTGTATTATGAGGGGGATGCTGAAAAGTTCTCAGCACAAGCAAGAAGAGAATGACGTGAATATGGTACCATCATTGATCTGAAACAAGGTCAAAACATAGAATTTTGTTTCTTCTAATTGGCACTTAATGAAATAAGAACACTCTTTTCAGCTACAGTGGCAAAATAACGCTCTGAATTTAGGAAGTTGGTTGTTTGGGCTGAGAACTTTTCAGCACCCCCTCATATATAATAAAAGTGAGCCAAGTATAGGACAGTCAAGCCATTGTGACATCACTGATGAAGCTGGCTCTTATTGGTGGAATGAGACAATATGACATCACAATCTCAGCTCTGTTTACCAGAGTCTAAGGGACTCTTCAATCAAACTGCGCTAACAGTTTTTGGCGCAGAGAGCCACGCTGAATGGCCCACACTACTCCCGACGCTCATAGAGTTCCTATGACCATTGGGAGCAGCTCGGGCCATTCAGCGCGGCTCTCTGCGCTAAAAACTGCTAGCGCGGTGTGATAGAAGAGGACCTTAAACTCTTCACACTATGAGGGAGTGCTGAATAGTTCTCAGCCCACTCATGAAGAGAGTGGCATGTATATGGTTCAATCAATGTTCTGAAACAAGGTCAAAATATAGAATTTCATTTCTGCAAACTGGCGCGTAACAAAATAAGAAAGCACTCTTTTTAAATAGCGCTCAGAATTTAGGAAGTTGGTTGGGTTGGGGCTGAGAACTTTTCAGCACCCCCTTGTAAACGGAATGGAATGGAATCTTACTTTCTATCTGGTCTGGATTATTTTTCATATTGCTGGAACAACTTTCAAAGGATTTTCACAGGTTGAAAGATATTTACCAGTGGAAAAACGCCCTCTGAAGCTTGGCCCATCCATTTGGTCTGTGCTTAAAACTCCCTCTCTCTGATATTAATCACTCACAAAGAAGGGGTATAATTATCTATTATATTCCAGGTAGAACTTTGCAAATGTCTCAACAGGACCTATTAAAATTATGACTAGAAAAAGATGATTTAAAGTTTTGTAAATTCACTAATGCATAGCTGTTCAGTCTGTCATTTGGAGCTTAAGTGAATTCAGTGAGAATATTTATGTGTATATTACATGCGGTTACTGAAGTAGCAACATTCAGGTACAATAGGCATTTTTCTGTCGTGCTGACTAAAGAAAGCTGACCCTGAACAACAAAGCGGGACGCTATTCAGATAAGCACTATTTCACATTTTTGCTTGGTTTACTAGTCTGAGTACATTACATATACCAATATTTATTGAATGACAACGCTGGAGGTTTTTCAAGGCCAATGATAGAAGCTAGTAGAGGAGTTAGTACATTATACAGCTCTCAAATCGGGCATTCAGCACTTGTTGCTCTTGCCCTTCATACTAGCTGTCACTCAAAACATATTGCATGACTCAAATGTATGTCAACAGATATGGAATTTATTGTTGGCCGCAGCCATAAATGCCCAACCACATATTCATACTCATATACCCCCAACTAATTTAACATCAGTACTGAATATTTGAACATAACTTATCACTTCATTTACATATTACTTTTTACCACCAAAAACATATCATCAACATATTATCAAGTTGCACAGCATATTCCGCTCTGTCAGCTCACATTGTGGGTGCCGTATAAGCTTCCCACTCCTCATCGTGACCCAGCCCGTTCAAGGATGGGTCCCTTCCATATGCTGTACCTTGCAGTGAATGCCATGGCCTGGTCTCCCCGCCATCCAAGCAAGGAGACATGCCCTTTACCCCAACAGATGTCAAGGTGTTTTTGTGTTATTCCTATGCTGTGCATGAGGACCCCTATCTGGCACCCTCCTACTATGTAACTGTGATAGACATTTATGGCTGCGACAGTAGTCGCGGGTGGGTGGGAGGGAAATCGCTGTTACCGCCTGCGTGCACCGGAGCCAAAGGACCAACTTCCCCCACACCCTCTGTTATCCCCTTTTCCTACCTGCCTCTCTCTAGTGCCCTCTTCCTGATTGGCCCTCAGCCCATACCTAGCCCCCTTCCTTCTAGGTCCTACTCTGCTGCCCCTTCGCCCCCCCTCCCCGTCCTCTATCCTGCCTTCCCCACACCCCCACCCCTTCCCCTTGAGTAACGGCTTACCATAGGAAGGGATATAAAACAAGAGGAAAGGGGGGAGAACTCCATTAATTAAAGAAAATCGAACATTGCTGAAATACATGAAGACCATCGAAAACTAGAAAAATTAAAATGATCTACTAAATACCTTGGAGCCATACTATGCACCACCTTATAGTATATTATATAGAAAGGCCTTAAACATATATCAACCCTATAAATATAAACAAATGAGATAAAGGGAAGATAGTTGATCATGTATAAGCAGTTCATCAATTCTAATGGCATTCACAACTTCCAATAAAGGCCAAAATGGCATCTAATGTAACAAATCTAAATCAGATTATTTATTAAGGGTATCATAAATGTCCAAATTATAATAAAAATGGAGTCTTGGTCCTTATTGAGTATTCAAGAAGAAATGTGGTAGACATATCATAAATTAAACAGACTTCAATCTTGAGAACCTCTTATGATATATACCATTCCAGGTTCCAGTCTTGTATGGCGTTATAATCATTTATGTCCACCGCCCCCTACCAAAATAAATGTTTTCTTATAAATTTATTTACTATGAGTTACATTTAATATCCTATAATTATTATGATCACTCAATTTATTAAATTTACTGTTATAAATACTAATTTTAAATATTTAAAAATAAAAAAACTAAAAGTATGAAGTGCTTGTGCATAAAACCTAATTAATGGGTTACATTTAATATCCTATAAGTATTATGATCACTCAATTTATTGGATTGACTATTACAAGGGCTAAACTTAAAAATTTGAAAATGGAAGATTCCTAAATATATAAAGTGCTTGTGCATGAAACCTAATTAAATAGTGTGCGTAAGACCTAATTAATTGGTGTAAGAAATATGAATTTAAATATAAATATAGAGTTCATCAGAATTCATGAGAATATTGCTATAGGTGAAAAAAATGAAAAAAAACCTAAAGAAACATATTTGTAGAAGATATATATTACTTAGATTATCTTAGACAATGTGAATGGACTATAAAGCTTGTATATGAAATAACTGTCATTCGATGAAAAAAGCAACACTTAGCTTGCTATATGGTGGAACCTGCCACCATCAACGTTGATGTGGTGAAGAAACTCCCGACGCCCTTATACAGGGCGTTTCAACCCTAATATGGGTCTTCTTCGGGGGGAATTGGACATTTATGATACCCTTAATAAATAATCTGATTTAGATTTGTTACATTAGATGCCATTTTGGCCTTTATTGGAAGTTGTGAATGATATTAAAATTGATGAATTGCTTATACATTATCAACTATCTTCCCTTTATCTCATTTGTTTATATTTATAGGGTTGATATATGTTTACTTGGTCCTCGGTTCATACTTTCACTTCTCACTATTGTCTGAATGGGATGGACAGTTTGGCCAAACAGTATTAAAAAAATGTATTCTCCTAAATTGTCAACGCTCCCACCATCCCATTCTGGTTAGCTTGGAGGTCACCCATATGTGGGAATAGGCTGCCTGCTTGTCCTGGAATAAAGCACAGTTACTTACCGTAACAGGTGTTATCCAGGGACAGCAGGCAGCTATTCTCACAACCCACCCACCTTCCCTGGTTGGCTTCTCTGCTAGCTATCTGAACTGAGGAGAAGCGCCCTACACTAGGCGGGAAGGCACTCACACATGCGCGGTGTGGTCGACTCGAAACTTCTAGTTTCTTCAAGCAAGTTTGCTTGCGAGGCTTCCGCATCCGGGCTCCGTCGGTTAGCTTGGAGGTCACCCATATGTGAGAATAGCTGCCTGCTGTCCCTGGATAACACCTGTTACGGTAAGTAACTGTGCTTTACCTGCCCATGAGCAGCCCATTTCAGTGCCCCCTTTTTTTGAATCGTGCATAAAATGCAAGTGTGGATTCTATGCCTAAATTTACACAGGCAACTAATTCTAATTAGTTCCAATAATTGCTTGTTTGAAATGCCACTTATCAATACTAATTAGCTTGTTATTCAATTAAATTGCAATCGGGTACGTGCACAATTTTGCATGGGCAATTTTCAGCGCTTCGCATAGAATCAGAAGGTAGGGCTAAGTTCAGTAAATGGTGCCCTGGGCGTCAAAAATGATCAAAGGTGAATGCTCATTAGAGAAAAGCATCGAGTGTCGATTTTGTAGCCAGGAATTACACCTGCTGAAACCAGGCGCAATTCACGGTGCCCATTTTGAACGCACATCCTTGGTATTCTATAAAAATTGCACATAAATTTTAGGAATGTGCCTGACGTGTCCAAGTACATCCCAAGACACCTCCTTTTGAGTTGCACTGAATATGATATGGGCGCACATTGTTGTAGAACAGCATATAGCAAGATGCACATGCAAATTCAAATTGGTGCTGAATAGCGGAAATTAACATCCAATTACTGACACTAACCCGCTTTTTTACAAAGATGCTCTAAGTTTTTTAGCGCAAGCTAAATGCTAACACGTGCATGCTATCCTATGGATGTGTTAGCGGTTAGCGCACGTGTTGATTTAGCGCACGCTAAATCTGCACTAAAAGCTTAGCGCGCCTTTGTAAAAGACGTCCTAAGGCCCCGATCCTATAAGTGATCCTAAAACATAGGTGCCTAGTAGTGTAACGCTTAAGCACAATTCTTTTTTTTTGTTGTTCAAACATTCTTTATTAGAATTTTTTAAACATAAACACAGGATAACAACAGAGCTAAAATGAAATAAGCATACAAAGAAATTAAGCATTTTCAGCATGAAAATAAGATTGAAAAGTGGCCCACATACAACTGACAGAACGGAACCGAGAGGTAAAATAAGCATTCTCCATTTCAAACTTATGGGTTAGAGAAACCAAATTCCACCAAGTGGCCACATGTAAATCATGATGAATTTTCCAGTTTCTAAGAATCACTTTCACGGCAGCAGCCATCAAAATATCAAATGAATGAGATTGATCCTCAGAAAGGGGAGATACAAGTACAGTGCTTCTCCAAAAGACAATAGCCACAGTGAGCTCCTCATCTATGGAGAAGATATGAGAAATAATACTCCAAACAGAAGACCAAAAAGATTGTAACTTAGAACAGTTATAAATCATATGTACCAAGGTACCAGTCTCAGCAACGCAATGCCAACAAAAATCAGATGATAAATGTCCAATACGGAACAATTTCCTTGGAGTTCCTAGAGTACGATGATAAACAAAAAATAAGGACTGTGTCAGATTAACAGACATCAATATTTTAAAAGTCGGAAGCCAAAAATCCTCCCATTGTACTAAAGTTAAATTACCTGTCACATCCTTGTCCCAAACAGCATACAATGAGTAAGGAGATGTATCATCAAACTTATTGAGGTCCTTATATATACGAGAAGATAAATGGTGCTCCGTACATAAAATAGCCATGTATTTATAGAGATCTGGGAGCTCAGGAGAAAAAGACAGCTTACTTTTAGTCAAACATTGTTGTAATTGTAACCATTGATACGCGGCCAAATCATCTAAATGAAATTGACCTTGTATATCCTGAAATGTACGCAAAGTTTGATTCCACAATTGATCCAGGAAGAATACCCCTTTAGTCATCCAAGATGGCCAAAAAATAGGAGCAAGAGCAATGCGAAAATTGGTGTTAAGCCAAATAGAATAGATTGATGGAGTTTATCCCATATACGAGTCTGAAAAAGCGAATCCAACTTCATAAAAGCCTAAATAGTGCACAACAAAATTGGATGGGCATAAGCACAATTTTATAAAGATGGATCACACTTAGGGGGACTCATGAAAGAGTGTTAAGCACATTAACACGCGCTAACTGCAAAAGACACTGATGAGAGCCAGTCAACATGGCTTCAGGAAAGGGAAATTATGTTTGACGAATTTACTTCAATTTTTTGAGACCGTGAACAAACAAATTGATAGTGGGCAATAATATACTTGGACTTCCAGAAAGTGTTTGACAAGGTTCCACATGAAAGACTTATCAGGAAACTACAAAGCCATGGAATAGAGGGAGATATATTAAGATGGATAGGCAAATGGCTGGAGAACAGAAAGCAGAGAGTGGGCATAAATGGGAAGTTCTCAGATTGGGAGAAAGTGACTAGCGGTGTGCCCCAGGGCTCGGTACTTGGGCCCATCTTATTTAATATTTTCATCAATGACCTAGAAGAAGGAACATCCAGTGAGATCATCAAGTTTGCAGACGACACAAAGCTATGCCGGGCAATCAGATCGCAGAAGGATAGCGAGGAACTCCAGAATGACTTGTGTCAGTTAGAGAAATGGGCGGAGAAATGGCACATGAAGTTTAATGTGGAAAAGTGCAAAGTAATGCATTTAGGCAGAAAGAACAAGGAACACGAGTATAGAATGTCAGGAGCAACTCTGGGTAAGAGCGAACAAGAAAAGGACCTGGGTGTACTGATAGATAGGACCCTGAAACCGTCGGCACAATGCGCGGCAGTTGCAAAGAAAGCAAATAGAATGTTAGGCATAATAAAGAAAGGAATCACGAGTAGATTGGAGAAAGTTATAATGCCGCTTTATAGGGCAATGGTCATACCACTCTTGGAATACTGTGTCCAACATTGGTCTCCCAACCTAAGGAAGGATATAAAACTGCTGGAGAGGGTACAGAGATGAGCAACGAAGCTAATAAAAGGTATGGAGAACTTGGAATACGAGGAACGACTTAACAGACTGGGATTGTTCTCCCTTGAGAAAAGGAGACTGCGAGGGGATATGATCGAGACTTTCAAAATACTGAAAGAAATCGACAAAATAGAGCAGGAAAAAAATTATTTACAATGTCAAATGTGACACGGACAAGAGGACATGGACTGAAGCTACGGGGGGACAAGTCCAGGACAAATATCAGGAAGTTCTGCTTCATGCAACGAGTGGTGGACACCTGGAATGCTCTCCCAGAGGAGGTTATTGCGGAATCGACTGTCCTAGGATTTAAAAGCAAACTAGATGCACATCTCCTTAAGAGAGGCATAGAGGGATATGGGTGAATAAAATTACACCAGGTGTACACCTGGCTGGGCCTCCGCGTGTGCGGATCGCCAGACTTGAAGGTCTGATCTGGAGATGATAGTTCTTATGTTCTTATATGTTCTTATGACACCCATAGAATATAAGGCTTCTTTAGCGGTTAGCATACACTAATGCGACTACATATGCTAACACTTAAGCATATGCTAATGCACCTAACGCCCTTTCATGAATCCCCCTTAGTGGCATCTAAAGTGGGCTTAGGCATCAGTAGGCATCTTATCATTAGGTGCGCTCTAAGCTTGGGTTTTCTTGGCCTACATGAGTGCACCTAAGTCTAAAACAGGTGTCTATATGAAAAATACCCCCACAATTTTGAAAATTAGCTACAAACCATGGAGTCCTTTTACTAAGGCGCACAAGACTATAATAGGCGTGTTAGCATTTAGCGTGCGCTAAAATAGATAGCATGCTTTAGTAAAAGGACCGCTATACACAGTAACCACATGCTTTACAGTCATGTGGACTACACAAAATTGTTCCCCTAAGTATTAATATTGCAATAATAACTAAATAAAACACTTGTCCATTAAAAGTAGAAACTGTCAAATTTCAGCTGCCTCTTAATCCTACTGCAGATGGGAAACTTCACATGTGGTAAAACTGTGTTATATACTGTACGCAGAAACATATGGTGGATAATCATTTATATTTATTTAGAACATGTTATTAATTTCATATCAGCCATTACTGTATAGGGGGGGAAACAGATCTTGCTAGAGTTTTGAGACCCTGGATAGTGGTTTGTGCAAGCGTTTTAGGTGGACAGTTCAAGAAAAGGCATTTCTAGAGCTTATTAATTGCTGTGATAAGCATAATAATGGTGCAAGTCACTGTCTTACTGAAGATTTGTCTATACTAAAAATAGTCTGCTATATAATAAGACCTTAAGAGAGCGAATAGAATGCTAAGTATAATCAAGAAGGGTATTACAACCAGAGCGAAAGAAGTTATCCTGCCGCTGTATCGGGCGATGGTGCGTCCACATCTTGAGTACTGCGTCCAATACTGGTCGCCGTACCTTAAGAAGAATATGGCGTTACTCGAAAGGGTTCAGAGGAGAGCAACATGTCTGATAAAAGGGATGGAAAACCTTTCATACGCTGAGAGATTGGAGAAACTGGGTCTCTTTTCCCTGGAGAAGAGGAGACTTAGAGGGGATATGATAGAGACTTATGAGATCATGAAGGGCATAGAGAGAGTAGAGAGGGACAGAAAGAGAGAGAAACAGAAAGAGAGATAGAAAGAAAGAGAGAGAAACAGAAAGAGAGAGAAAAAGAGATAGAAAAAAAGAGAGAAACAGAAAGAGAGAGAGAAAGAGATAGAAAGAAAGAAAGAGAGAGACAGACAGAAAGAGAGAGAGAGGGAGAAAAACAGAAAGAGAGAGACAGAGACAGAAAAAAAGAGAGAGAAAGGGAGAGAAACAGAAAGAGAGAGAGAGATAGAAAGAGAGAGAAAGGGAGAGAAACAGAGAGAGAGAGATAGAAAGAAAGAGATAGAGAGAGATAGAAAGATTGGAGAAACTGGGTCTCTTTTCCCTGGAGAAGAGGAGACTTAGAGAGGATATGATAGAGACTTACAAGATCATGAAGGGCATAGAGAGAGTAGAGAGGGATAGATTCTTCAAACTTTCAGAAAATAAAAGAAGAAGAGGGCATTCAGAAAAGTTGAAAGGGGACAGATTCAAAACGAATGCTAGGAAGTTTTTCTTTACCCAGCGTGTGGTGGACACCTGGAATGTGCTTCCAGAGGACGTAATAGGGCAGAGTTCAAGAAAGGATTGGACAATTTCCTGCTGGAAAAGGGGATAGAAGAGTATAGATAGAAGATTACTGCACAGGTCCTGGACCTGTTGGGCCGCTGCGTGAGTGGGCTGTTGGGCACGATGGACCTCGGGTCTGACCCAGCGGAGGCATTGCTTATGTTCTTATCTCTCAATACATTAACATATAGTTATAGACTTGAAAGGATAAACGCTGAGAATTTGGGGCATGGTAGTATATTTAAATTGATATGGGGCCCAGTGGCATCTTATGTTACCTCGTTATAATTGTTTGTTGACTGTGAGTCAGGTTTTGTTTATTTTTGTGCATATCCAGGGAAGGGTGGGAGGGGGCGGGGGTTATTTATGTAATAAATTGATTTTTAAATATCTACACTTGGGATGGCTGGAAAGATATTATTTAGAATAGGGTAAGGTTTTTGCGGCAATATATGTTTTTGTGTTTTACTGAATAAGTATTGGGTGGGTGGGTGGGGAAAAATGGTTGCTTATGAACATGTGTAAGTTGGAGGTGCTTGTATTGTATCATTATACGTTGCATTTGTTGTATTGCACCGTTGAAGTTTTTAAAATCAACAAAGAATTTAAAAAACAAAACAAAACATATACAGTAGATGCTTAAAGTAGCATCCACCCAAATATGAATTAAGGATTTTTTGAGCAAATAAGTTTTTAGCATGTGCATAGTTATTACAAAAAATAAAACAAAACCTGGTACTCTGTCCTCACAAATTCTTTACATATTCACATTAAAGAAGTCTGTGTATTATAACTCAAGCTTTAGATTCACTGCAGACAACCACCATAGAAATCTATGGAAGGGTATGGCAAGAAAAACATTCATCCGCCACCTTTATGCCGCGTTTTGGACATTTTTGAAAATGAGCCCAATAGTCGATTAATATTAGAATAAACTTTAGGTACAGAAAATCAGAGAATGACTTTGGTCGCAATATTTGCTTTAGAGACAGATCAAAACCTTGTATTATGTTTACTCTTCAGACACCCTGTCTTGTCTAAGGCAACACGGAGAAGAAGGCAGGAGTTTTTGGCTATGAGACCAAGGACATTTGCACTAGGTGCTTGCTTCTTGTTAATATTTCCTTGCAAATCTTATTATTATTATTATTTATCCCAAAGAGCTCTTAGATTTCTTGAAGCACAGAAAAAGGCTGAAAGCTTTGGGTATATCTGCACAGATATATAAATGCTGATGTTTGGCTGCAGGATAATTTCAGAATTAGTCTCTGCTTTTGTTTAGTTTAAATTTCATGACAATTATGTCTGTAGAATCCCACCCCTTATTCCCCTCCTCTCAATGATCTCCGCTGCTCCTGACACTCAAAGAGTTCCTATGAGCATCGGGAGCAGCATAGTGCATTCAGAGCGCCGTCCTGCACTAAAAACCGCTTCTAGAGTTTTGTAAAAGGGGGGGGGGGGGGAAGAAATCTTTCTTCGTAATTTATTCCATTATGTTTCATTCATTTCCTAATGATGTGAATATAAGTATATGGAAGTTTTAAAAAACCCCAAAACCTGTATGTGAACAAATCAGTTAAGTAGTTGGATTGACTGACAAATTAAATCAGGAGATTGTAGGTTGCTCAGAATATGCTAGCCAGGAATTTAACAAGCCTTGTAAGAAAGGATAATGCTTTACCTTTATTAAGGGATATACACTGGCTGTCAATGAGGGAATAGTATATTTTCAAATTAGTAATACTGACCTTTAAAGTGTTGAAAAATCAAACATCTAGAGTATTTTATGAGTGATAACATCACTATTTTGCCAGTTGATCTGCAAAATGATCAGTTAATGAATCATGGTAAAGATTTCGTGGAAAAAATGACTTGGAGGTAGGATATTCAATCACAGAAAAACTTTGGATTGCAAGTAACTTGGTATGGAAGTATTTTGCAAGGCAAGCAAAACATTTGATTAAATTTTAACTTGATATACAAGCAAGGTCTTGCAATACGAGTACATACAGTATACTGTACAGACATCACATCATCACAACTGAGCCGATGGTTCTTCTCTCTCTCTGACACTGCACGAGTGTAGTGACTGTTCTCAACAAGCAAAGTCTTGCAATACAAGTATGTACAGTATTTTGTATTAAAGTTTTTGGGTGGTGGAGGTTCCATTATTGCTTATGGGTAAATTTGCTTTGATATACGAGCGTTTTGGATTACAAGCATGCTTCTGGAACGAATTATGCTCGCAAACCAAGGTTTTACTGTATTAATATTTAGAAAGTGATTAAAGCAATACCTCTTCCTTATGTCTAGTCTTTCATGAATAACTGATTTTTATATGTTACAAGCTGATCACCCGGCGTTGCCCGGATATAAATTCCCTTCAGGGACATTCACTTGAGGATTAACATCACACAAATTTTCAGTTTCGGCTTAACCACACCACACCACAGCGGCACTTCCTTATATACTGTTGACTGTGACATCATTCTGACTGTGTGACATCATTCCCCAAGCTTCACACCATTGGTCAAAGCAATATCTGTCTTTTTCGATGAGTCTTTACATGTCATCCCCTTCCCACCCCCACAGTATTTTTTTCCCAGATAGCAATTGATATGTATACCAAGTTTGGTTGAAATCTGTCCATGCGTTTCGGAGTTATGCTGGAACATACATACATACATCCAATTTTATATATATATAGCTGATGCCCCGGCGTTGCACGGGTATTTAATTATAGCAATAAAACTGTAAATGGATTCAAATAAAGATACTTTATAGTGGTGAATGAAATTATTTTTTACAGCTTAATAAAAAGTACAATATTCAAATTATAATGTGAAATATTTGACAAAATGAATACAATACAACTAACGCAAAACGTGATTATAAACAACATTTTTAGTTTCACCTCCAGGAGCAAGAACATATAAATTGTTGGGTGAACCCACCCTTGAGCAAGCAACATAGAGTTGTGGGCCGAGAGACCCCCAGAACATATCACCCCAGGTAGTGAGGGATCTGCATACCAAGTTTCGTTCAAATCGGTCAAGCCGTTTTTGAATTACTGTGAGAAAGGCAGCTTTTTACTTTTTTTCCATTGACATGAATGGGTGAAATCTGATGTTCTCTTTGTAGCTCCGCCCACGTGTGCAGGTGGGCCGTGAGACCCCCAGAACATATTACCCCAGGTAGTTGGAATTACTGTGAGAATGGCAGCTTTTTACATTTTTTCCATTGACATGAATGGGTGAAATCTGATGTTCTGTTTGTAGCTCCACCCATGTGTGCAGGTGGGCCGTGAGACCCCCAGAACATATCACCCCAGGTAGTTGGAATTACTGTGAGAGTGGCAGCTTTTTACATTTTTTCCATTGACATGAATGGGTGAACTCTGATGTAATGTTTGTAGCTCCGCCCACGTGTGCAGGTGGGCCGCGAGACCCCCAGAACATATCACCCCCAGGTAGTGAGGGATCTGCATACCAAGGTTCGTTCAAATTGGTCAAACCGTTTTTGAATTACTGTGAGAATGGCAGCTTTTTACATTTTTTCCATTGACATGAATGGGTGAAATCTGATGTTCTGTTTGTAGCTCCGCCCACGTGTGCAGGTGGGCCGTGAGACCCCCAGAACATATCACCCCAGGTAGTGAGGGATCTGCATACCAAGTTTCGTTCACATCGGTCAAGCCGTTTGTGAATTACTGTGAGAATGGCAGCTTTTTACATCCTTTTCAAAAATGGATCTCTATGTTCACCTATATCTGAAATTTCACAAGATAGCATATAACATTTTAAATAAAATAATGAGGCCCTTTTTCTAAGCAGCGATAAGCACAAATGCATGCTTACCACCATTTAAAAATGGCACTAATGGGCCATTCTCAGGAGCTACGTGCCAATTGTGGGCTCGGCACACACCACCCAAGCATTACAAAATACATATATATTTTTTTTTTTTAGCATAGGGGGCATGTTTAGGGGGTGGGGAGTAGGCATGACCTATGCTAATTGGTTAGTGCATGAGTATTGGCACATGCTGAATGATTAGTGCAGGGTTAGTGCAGGAACCTTGACCACCTACAAAATAGGTGACGGTAAGCATTTACATGCTAATAGCTACATGCTAATTTCAAAATTAGCATCTGGCCATTAATCGGGAAAGATAAATTTCAGCCATTTGACATGCACACAAAAAATTGGCCTCAGTGCATGCGTAACCCACGTGCTAAAAATAGCACAGGCTACTTTTTAGTACAGCTTTCTAAAAGAGCCCCCAAGTAAATAAAGCTATTTAATTAAAACAGAGGAATAGATCTTCCAGGCATCATACCCCAAAACATAATCTTGAATAGATGTATAAAGATTTTAAATAAATAAATAAAGTGAATCACAAATAGAAGGGGAGAGTGTGGCACAATGGTTAAAGTTACAACCTCAGCACCCAAAGGCTGTGGACTCACTCCCACACGGTTCCCTGTGACCCCAAGCAAGTCACCCAATCTCCCCCATTGACTGTGAGCCCACCAGGACAGAGAGGGAAACATGCTTGAGTATCTGAATAAATTCATGTAAACTGTTCTAAGCTCCCCTGGGAGAACGATATAGAAAACTGAATAAATAGTGTGAAAAGTTTCAGCCTCTGATAACCAGAGCCGATATTGTGACATCATAAAGCCTCATTCCACCACTGCCTAAGAGCCAACCTCATCAGTGATGTCACAATGGCTTCACTGTCCTATACTTGGCTCACTTCTACTACATTTTGATTTCTAGAGTGGTTCAATGGTTAAAGCTAAAGCCTCAGCACCCTGCAGTTGTGGGTTCAAACTCACACTGTTCCCTTTGAACCCAAGTACCTACCGTAATCCCATCATTGCCCCAGGTACATTAGATAGATTGTGAGCCCCCCAGGACAGACAGGGAAAAATGCTTGCGTACCTGAATAAATTCATATAAACCATTCTGAGCTCCCCTGGAAGAACGGTACAGAAAATTGAATAAATAAATAGCTTCACCATGTATCATACCCCCAAAATATAAATACTTATCAGTAGCTCATTTATTGATGTTTTGAAATGTTTGAATCATTTAGATCATTTTCTTTCTGACTTTAGAATAGAAATGCCAGCCTCCACATTGGCAGACATGTTTTCATTAAAATTAATTTAGCTAGTAAATATTCGCTAATCTCTATTCACTGGTGCATGCAATAACCCTCACAACATCTGTGGTATCATTACCAGGAGCAAAGGTAGACGAGCACATTTTTGATTCGTTATAATGCCCACTAATGTGCTGTTGCTACTCAAAATGATTAATTATGAGGCACCACAGGGGACTGACATCTTAGTATGACAGTGCACACTTTATTATATAAGTTGCTGAATTTTTAAACCCTACAATATGATTTATCATGACTAATTACAGCATATCTTAAAAAGCCACACATATGTAAAAATATCCCACTTCTGTATGAGATTGAAGAGCTGATCGAGGCTAGTGGTTTTTGCTAGGGCTCCCAACGGTTCAAGATAAGTGTTATTTTGAAGTATTACACTATGCGTTGTGATGTTGCACTTTTTTCTAACTTGTTTTGGACTGTAAATGAAGATTTTTGAGTTTTATTTGTGTTCTAATAATAATAATAATAACTTTATTTTTCTATACCGCCATAGTCAGGCGACTTCTAGGCGGTTTACATTGTAAGAAGGCTGGACATTCAGCGAATAACAAGTACAGTACAATACTAATACAATACAATAAATCCACATATAATACAGTAGGGTGAGTCCAAATTCAATACCATACAATAAGTTTAAATACAGTACCGAATAAAGAGTCTAGATGCAGTACAATAGTCTAAATGGTAAACTTACATATTAATTGGAGATCTAAGGGTAATGAGTGTCTGAAAGATTTAGAACATTTAGAACATCCGTGAGAGGGGTCTTAGTGGGGAGGGGACCGTTTTAGCCAATGAATTTAGCGAATAGGGTGGTTTTGATCGATTTGCGGAAAGTATTATAAGTCGTGTTTGGTTCATTTATGTGGTTTTTCAGCCAGGTTTGCTGTCTGTTCGCTTGGAACTGAAAGGTTCTGTCCAAGAAGGATTTGTATCTGCAGCCTGTAGTCTTTGGGTATGCAAAGATGTTTTTGTTTCTGGTCGTTCTTGTGGGGTTGTGTAGGGTGAAGTGAGTTTGTAGGTATGAAGGTGCTAGTCCCCAGGCTTGTTTGAAACAGGTGCAAGCGAATTTGAATAGAATTCGCGCTTCTATTGGAAGCCAGTGCAGCTTTTTATAGTAGGGGCTGATGTGAGTCAGATGGGAGCATATTATTTGATGGAAACCATTGAGATTAGTATAGTTTGGTTTGTTTTAAAATCTACTAGTCCTTTTGGAAAAATTAAACAAGCAATTCAGAACTACTGTTTCTACTCCACTCAGTATTTTATAGACCTCTATCATATCACACCTGAGCCATCTCTTCTCCAAGCTGAAGAGACCTAACCACTTTGCCTTTCCTCACAGGGAAGTTGTCCCATCCCTTTTATTATTTTCATCATCCTTCTCTGTACCTTTTCTAATTCCACTATATCTTTTTTGAGATATGGCAACCAGAATTGCATACAATATTTGAGGTGCAGCCATACCATAGAGCGATATAAGAAGAGCATTATAACATTTTCAGATTTGTTTGCCATTCCTTTCCTAATAATTCTTATTTGATTTCTTAGCCGCCACTGCAGATTGAGCTGAGGGTTTCAACGTATCCTCAATGATAACGCCTTTATCCTTTTCTTGGGTGGTGACTTCTAACATGGAACCCTGCCTCATGTAGCACAGTTTGGGTTCCTCTTTCCCATGTTTATCACTTTGCACTTGCCCACATTAAACATCATCTACCATTTTGATGCCAAGTCTCTCAGTCTCACACAGTCCTCTTGCAATTTTTTGCAATCCTCATGCAATTTAACAATTCTGAACAACTATATGTCATCAGCAAATTTAATTATCTCATGAGGTACTCTGTCAAACGCCTTTTGCAAATCCAAATATGCAATATCAACTGGCTCACCTTTGTCTACATGTTCATTCACCCCTTCAAAGAAATGCAGTAGATTGGTGAGGCAAGATTTTCCTTGACCAAATCCATGTTGGCTTTCTCTTATCATGCTTATGTATACTGTATGTTCTGTCATTTGGTTCTTTATAATAGTCTCTACCAATTTGCCAGGCACCAATGTCAGACTCACTTGTCTATAATTTCCCAGATCACCTCTGGAACCCTTTATTAAAAATCGGCATCACGTTAGCCACCCTTCAGTCTTCTAAAACTATGCTGGATTTTAAAGAAAAATTACAAATTACTAACAATAGCTCTGCAAGATCATTTGCCAATTCAATTAGCACTATGGGATGTTTCTCTAATTCATCAGAATTGAATACCATGTTTGGCACCAGTAACTCCCCCACATCTTCCTCAGTGAAGACCAAAGCAAAGAATTCATTTAATCTCTCTGCTATGGCCTTGTCTTCCCTGAGAACCCCTTTTATCCCTCGGTCATCTAGTGGTCCAACTGATTCTCTTCCCAGCGTCTTGCTTTTAATATATCTAAAACATATTTTTACTGTATGTTTTTGCTACTAGTGCAATCTTTTTTCAAAGACTCTCTTTGATTTCCTTATTAGTGATTTCCATTTGACTTGCCATTCCTTGTGCTGTTTACAATTATTTTAATTTGGATCCTTCTTCCATTTCCTGAAGGATTTTCTTTTAGCTCTAATAGCTTTGTTTACCTCATTCATTAACCATGATGGCCGCCGTTTGGACTTCCTTCCTCTTTTAATACATGGAATATATCTAATCTGGGCTTCCAGGAATGTATTTTTTAAAATAATATCCACATCTGATATAAATGTTTGACCTTTGTAGCTGCTCTTCATGTTATTATAGTCTGTTTTTTTAAAAAATTAAATGCTGCTGTGTTGGATTTCCTGTGTGAACTTATTCCAGGGATTATATCAAATCTGATCATGTTATCAAATGGCCCTAGCACCATTACCTCCTGCACCAATTCATGCATTCCACTAAGAACTAGGTCTAGAATTGTTTTGCCTCATGTCGGTTCCTAAACCAACCTCTCTATAGAGAAGTCCTTGATTTCATCTCCATAGCATGCCCTCGTGTTACATTTACCTAGTCAATATCAAATTAATTGAAATCACCCATTATTATTATGTTACGCTGTTTGTTAGCCTCCCTAATTTCTGATAACCCCCTTGCCAGTCAGGTGTTCAGGATATCCACAATGAATATGCATAATCTTGATTTTCATACTTCCTCCATCTGACTGTTAATCCTGGTCAGGCGGATGTTGGTACACTCCTATCGCTATCCTTTCTCCCTTTACACATTGAATTTCTACCCACAGGGATTCAAAGATGTGTTTCGGCTCTTGTAGAATTTTAAGTCTATTCGATTGAATCAAATGCACTGAAAATTCCACAGAAGGGAGGGAGACAATCTTTTCGTTCCCTATATTCTTCAGCATTTGAGGAGCAATGCCCCCTCACTTCTTCCAAACTATGGGCTCCTTTTACAAAGGTGTGCTAGCGTTTTTAATGCATGCACAAGATTAGCGCACGCTAGCCGTAAAATTACCGCCTGCTCAAAATGCCTCCATTAAACTTTTACCTAAAACCAGGAAATTCGACCATGTAACTCCTCTTCTCAGGAAAGCGCATTGGCTTCCTATATCTCACCGGATACCATATAAATTATGTATACTTACTTTTAAATCCCTATTTTATAAAACTCCAGCATTCATTTATAAATTATTAATCCCTTATATTCCAAATAGAACACTGAGATCCAATGAACAAAATCTATTGATGATCCCTTCTCTTAGGGTTATTAATATAAGAAGGCAATTTATTTTTTCTGTTACTGCACCTCAAATTTGGAATTCTCTCCCTATTTACTTAAGGGAAGAACGTAATCTGGAGAAATTTAAGAGTAATTTAAAAACTTTTCTTTTTAGGGATGCTTTTGATAATTAGTTAACAGTCCGCTGGTTAAAATTTTTAATTTTTATTGTTTAATATTATGACCTTTGTTTTCCCTGCCTTTCGTTTTTTACCTTGATTGTCTCACTTTTCTTTAAGGAATTTATATTTCATTCTCCTTTTTCCTTGTGTTCACTGTTTGTTAAGTATGTCTTTGTCTGCTTGGAAGTAAAATATTGTTAAAGTATTGTATTGTTCCCCAAATACTGTAATTTTTTAAAAATGTTCATCGCTTAGAAATATGATTAAGCGATTAATCAAAAATTTTATTAAACTTGAAACTTGAAACTTTGTATATGGTCCTATGTTGTCTTGATAAGTTTTCTAGATAAAGTTAAGCAGTCCGTGGAATTAAAATTCAACATGTAATCTTTTAAATATCAACATCAATAAATAAGTATTTTTTCCAAAGTAAATTATATTATAGAAAAAAAATGGAATGTTATAATTGCATAGTAACATAATAGATGATATCAGATTTAAAAAAAAAGTCTCCAATATGCCTGATAAGACGTTTAGGACTATAATTACCACTCTGTGCAGGTTGCCCATATCTTCATTTAAGTCTCTAAACGCTGCCTTTATTCCTTTGTCTTTTTTGGAAGCACAATACAATCATTCCACTGTTGTTTTGGAATAAACAGTGCAACGCAAAATGATATTTGAATGAAATTGAAAAGATGCCACGAAAACACCGATAAACATCAATTCTGAGTAACCTCAAAGTTATCCAGATTGCAAGCTCTTTCTAGAAGGAACTGTCTATTCTATGTTTATTCTACAATGCTGCATTTGTCTAGTGGCACTATAGAAATTATATGTAATAGCAGTAGGTGTACCCCTAATTAGCTGAAAAAAAATCAAACACCTACATTTGCAAGCACCAAAAAAACCCCAAAAGCCCCAGTTATAATCCTCTTTATTTTAACAATTCTGCATTATCATGCTTTGAAATAAACCTTGATCTTGATGTCATAATGTCAAGCTCCACAAAAAGACTGAATCTGTGGATTTCTTTTACAATAACCACTAGAAAACCCTTGGCATTAATGACACCTCTTTTTTTTAATTTTTTTTTTTACAAAACCATACTGTGGTCTTTAGCACGGCTGCTGCGGTAACAGCTCTGATGCTCATAGAATTCAAGTTTCACAGCGGAGACGTTAGATCGCTTATTATACTATTGTCCCTACCAATTCGGCTTCAGACCCAACTTCAGCACCGAATCCCTATTAGCCTCACTAATCTCTAAGGTACAACAACTTAATTCTCGCAACAAATTCGCTGTACTTCTACAATTCGATCTCTCCGCAGCTTTCGACGTCGTCCATCATGATATCTTAATCTTCCTACTCTCTGAAATAGGCATAAGTTCCACAGTCCTAGATTGGTTCTTGAAATTCCTACGCTTACGCTCCTATATCGTTAGCATAAACGGTACCTCATCCCCTCCCTGGAAGCTGATATGTGGAGTCCCGCAAGGCTCATCCCTCTCTCCTATCCTTTTCAATATTTACATGTCCTCTCTGAAACTTCTTCACCTATCCCCCCTGGAAACTCTCTACACCTATGCCGACGATATCCTCATCCTCCTCGAGACTGACTCAAACCTCAATAATCTCGCTGAGAACATATCCGCATGTATAATGAACCTCCATTCCTGGGCACATTCTGTACAAATGAAATTCAATGAGTCCAAAACAAAATTACTTTGGCTCGGCCCAATATTAGATCATTTACCCACCTCCATCCCATTATATTCCGGCTCCACTCTTCAGCTTGAGTTTTCAAGCAAAGTCCTTGGCATCATCATAGACTCCTCTCTCTCCTTCAATTGACCACCTCAACTTTTTGGTAAAAAAAATGCTTCTTTAGTCTTCATATGCTGAGGAAAATGAGATCGTACTTTCATCATTCTCACTTCATCGTTCTTGTTCAATCCACCATCCTCTCTAGACTGGATTATTGCAACTCCATCTATTTAAGCCTAACTAAAAAAACCCCAAAAACTCCATAGACTTCAGCTAATCCAGAACGCCGCGGCCAAGCTTATTTTCGCAAAAGGCAAGTTCGACCACGTCTCCCTACTCCTGTCCAAACTTCACTGGCTCCCAGTTCACTCCAGAGTCCTCTTTAAATGTGCCTGTTTAGCCTTCAAGATCCTACATGGCATCCTCCCTCCCATTATCCCACTCTTCTGGAATTCCTCTAATCCTAATTCCACTAGATCCTCCCAAAAACTGAAACTATCATTCCCCTCTACAAAAGGTATATCCCGCGTAGGAAAACTAGGAACATCCCTCCCCTTTAGAACCACAGAACTCTGGAATAACCTCACATCCCCGCTCAGAGTTTCAAGTTCCCTCCAATCCTTCTGCAAACACCTGAAAACTTGGCTCTTTTCAAAAATCTAACACTTCCCGCTTTTTGGTTCCCTGTCCCTCTTTATCTTCCTAGCTCCTTTCCTATAACCCTTCATTGTAGCTCCTTTTCAACCTAACCCTGTAAACCGTGCCAAGCTCTACGCTTGTGGAGATGGCGCGGTATACAAACCTAAGGTTTAATTTAGTTTAGTTTAGTCCATTGATACTGAAATTTTTGAATTCTATTTGGAATCAAGTTAATAGCCTTTTAGAGAATCCAGTGGCGCTGTCATATGATACAATTTTATTTGGTACATTTATGAGGAAAAAAGAGTCAAATATCTATGAGAAGTAATAAACTTTTTTTCATAATGACAGGGGTTGCCATACAGCTTATTTTAAGAAACTAGAAAAATTGGAATAGATTACATTATTCATTTTGGTGGGAGTCCCTGTGCTATATTTTTAAGATGGAGAGATTTATGGCTATTCAAAAGGGTAGTTACAAAAAGTTCATGGATGTTTGGGAACCATTAACTAAGTATTGTAAAGATTGAAATGGATAAATGGGGACTCATACACATCCTGGGAGGGGGGAGGGGTGGTTGAGGGTTTTGTGGAAGTGTTTAATGGAAATATTGTTATGTTCTTATTGGAATTTATTGATTGATTAATTAGTGGAAGGGAGGGGGGAAATAATTTTTGTTATTAATCTTGGTAAGTGTATTGTGCTTTAATTTTAATATTATATGTAAATAATGTATTATGCACAAGTGTAGCTTTAAAAATGAATAAAAATATATAAAAAAATTTTTTATACCACTTAATCAAATTTCTAGGTGGTATACAGAAATAAAAAGTATCTTAAAAACAAGTTAAAATTAAATTACTAAACAGAACCAGGTTAGGTTAGTAAACACATACAAACACATATACTAACTACACACAATCAGGAAAGAAGGGTGAGAACTACAATCTTTGAGAAAAAGAGCACAATTAGGGTGAAACTCCTGACCTTGATCTTTTAGATCAGGGGTGTCGACCTTTTGGCTTCCCTGGGCCGCATTGGCCGAAAAAAAAATTTCTGGGGCCGCACAAACATGCAAACGCTGCAGCAAGACATAGGAGGGAGCCGGCAAGACGGTTAACACCCCAGGGGCAGCAGAGGAAGACACTGCATTGCCCTCAATCGGGGCCACACAAAATACTTCACGGGGCCGCAGGTTGGACACCCCTGTTTTAGATCATCGGTGTTTAGTCTCTGTCCTGTCCAACTAATTCTAGGCTAATGGTAAGTAAACACAAAAAGTCCAAAATAGTCCAAAATAGTAGAATGATCAGAATGGCCGCACAATGAATGCAATGGTGAAACCTATCAGTGTCAGTACTTGCCCCATCCTGAAGAAGATTTGAAACGCGTCGATGGGAGGTGGTACATTTAACATCTGACCATGACACTTAAAGCTAAGTGCTATAAAATTATTTTAAAGCAATGAATTAACATAGAATGAAGGCATAAATGACAAAAGAAACTATTTATAAGTCCATTTAATTAAGTTTGCAAGAGTGATATTTATAAATATGAGATAGATAGACAAAAAAGAAAGTCCCACGCTTTGGGTGAAGTCGGTGAGGAGTGCTGTTACACTGATATATATTTACCAGAGTAGCGTTCTGAGACATCCCCAGCGTGTTATGAGTAATTTATTAGTTCGTTACACCTCTTTAATGTATGGTAAGTTCTACTGTCCTGTCCAAAACACACCCAGAGTTTGCCGCCTTCTCATTTGCAAGCACTTGAGTTTGAGACATACATATTCCAGCATTCAAGTTTCAAGTTGTTGTTTTTTTTAAATATATACCGTCTATCAAAAATGTTGAAACAGTTTACAATGAAAGTAAATATATATATAATATATATATAATATAATTATATATATATATTATATTATATATTATATTATATATATAATATAAATATATTATATAAAAATATAATATAATACAATATAGATATAATATAATATAGATATAAAATATCAAGTACAAGGAAGGAAACATTCAACCAACATGAAACAGAAGGTCTGTAATTAAAGAAATACAATGAAATAAAAGACAAGTAAAGAGAAGGGAAAAACACAGACTGAAGGGGGAATGTAAATTAATCTTATTTTGAGCCTTTTTTTCTCACACATTGTATGCATATTTAAAAATGTTAAATTGTAAATTGTAAAATAGGGACTTGGACATTTATGTAAGATAAATGTTTAACAGGGAAGTTATCAACATGGGCTAGTTTGCCACAAGTCAAGTTATTACAGCACAGGGCCCCATTTTATGCAACGAGTTCTCGAGAATCTCGGAGAGAACAGGAACCTGAAGGCCTTGAGCATGCGCAGATGCTCAAGGCCCAGCGCGAAGGAGGCAGATCTTCGGGCACCGGCATGTCCTGTGTGTTGGTGCCAGTGCCGGTGCCAAACGGGGGTAAGAAATGTGATCGAGTGGGTGGGTGGATGCCTGGGGGATGCCGGATCACGTCGGGGAGGGTGCCGGATCGCAGGGGTTGGGGGTGGGCGCTCGTAAATCGAGGCACGCTCGGTTTCCGAGGTGCCGATTTTGCGAATGTTTTGCTCGTCTTGCAAAACACTTGCAAACCGGTGCACTCGCAAACCGAGGTACCACTGTATATCAGGGCCAAGGATGTTACTGGCCTAGGGAAGGGGTAGGTAATTCCGGTCCTCGAAAGCCGGAGCCAGGTCAGGTTTTCAGGATATCCACAATGAATATGTATGAGATGGATTTGCATGCACTGCCTCCTTGAGATGCAAATCTATCTCATGCATATTTATTGTGGATATCCTGAAAACCTGACCTGGCTCCGGCTCTCGAGGACCGGAATTGCCTACCCCTGACCTAGGGGAAAATAACCTCTTGATGAGATTGACATTGAAGCTAAGGCCTGTAAAATGTAGAGATGGACAAGGCAAGAGCTGCAGTTAAGGAGCTCTAACAGAGAATTTATTTTTGCATTTTCAAGCCTCTAAACTGTAGTCTGTCTCATGGAAGAGTAGAAACAGCTGTGCTTAGTAAACTTGATTGCCTGTTTGGGAATTTTATATTAAGTTGTGCAAAAGCTTGTAAATTTGCAGTTTATAGACCATGGGTTGTAGCTTGAACTGTGAATGATCAGAACAGATGCATCTAGGAGATGTTTTTGTTTATAAATGCAAGTTGTACAGCAGTGGTCTCAAACTCAAACCCTTTGCAGGGCCACATTTTCAATTTGTAGGTATTAGGAGGGCCGCAGAAAAAAATAGTTAATGTCTTATTAAAGAAATGACAATTTTGCATGAGGTAAAACTCTTTATAGTTTATAAATCTTTCCTTTTGGCTAAGTCTTAATAATAATATTGTAATTTATAGCTAAAGAGACGTTTGATCAAGTAACTGTTTTATTTTACTTTTGTAATTATCATAAACATACCGAGGGCCTCAAAATAGTACCTGGCGGGCCGCATGTGGCCCCCGGGCCTCGAGTTTGAGACCACTGTTGTACAGGGTGCTGCACGGCAGCTATGGAAAGTTGAGAATGAGAAGCCTCTGTTGAACCATTCATTTAAACTTATAAATAAAGCATTAAAATTGTTCACCAAAGTCCTGCTCATGTATGAATAATTTAGGGATCCTTTTACTAAGCCACGCTAGCGGTTTTAGCGTGCGCTACAATGCCGCACGCACTAGACGCTAATGCCTCCATTGAGCTGGCGTTAGTTTTTCTGCATAGCGCGGGGGTTAGCGCGCGCTAATCTGCAGCGCACACTAAAAACGCTACCGCAGCTTAGTAAAAGGAGCCCTTAGTGCGGTTGCCGTATTAGACTCTGGAGACTGTTATTGGAATGTTTTCGTGTTTTACTTATCATTGTGATATAAGAACATAAGAAGTTGCCTCCGCTGGGTCAGACCAGAGGTCCATCGCGCCCAGCAGCCCGCACCCGTGGTGGCCCATCAGGCCTATGACCTGTCAGGTGTTCCTTGACTTAACCCTAAAATCCCCCTTTTTCTTCTATCTATACTCTTCCTAACCTATCTCTTCTTTTATCTGTATCCCTCAATCCCCTTATCGTTCAGGAATTTATCCAATCCTTCTTTGAATCCCCGTAGTGTGCTCCGCCCTATCACAACCTCCGGGAGCGCATTCCATGTGTCCACCACTCTCTGGGTGAAGAAGAACTTCCTGGCATTGGTTCTAAACTTGTCCTCTTTCAGTTTCTCCAAGTGCCCCCTTGTTCTTGTGGTTCCCCATAGTCTGAAGAATCCGTTCCTGTCTACCTTCTCTATGCCTTTCATGATTTTGAAGGTTTCTATCATGTCTCCTCTAAGTCTCCGCTTTTCCAGGGAGAAGAGCCCCAGCCTTCCTAACCTATCAGCGTATGAAAGGTTTTCCATACCTCTTATCATTTTCGTCGCTCTTCTCTGGACCCTCTCAAGTATCGCCATGTCCTTCTTGAGGTACGGCGACCAGTACTGGACACAGTACTCCAGGTGCGGGCGCACCATTGCACGATATAGCGGCATGATGACTTCCTCCGTCCTGGTCTTGATACCCTTCTTAATGATACCCAACATTCTGTTTGCTTTCTTTGAGGATGTTGCACACTGTGCCGATGATTTCATTGTTGTATCCATTTCATTGTTTTCTTTTGTTCATATCTGACCTGAAGAAAAAGGTTCTGCCTTCCAAAGCTTGTTTTCTTTCTATTAACCTCTCATTTGTGAAAAAGGTAAGTCATTGCAGAGTTTCTGATCAACAGAACTAAGGTAGAGGGACGAGTAATTGTTACCGTTAACTGTTATCATACAGTAATTCCCATATTTAACAAGTAACAGCTTATTAAACAGGTGTGCATGCTTTTCAACCTTCAGGCTCTTCAGTGACATATCTCCTGGTTCTTCTGAGTCTTTTGTTTACTCAGTCATTTCTCTTTTACCAGCATTTTCCCGCATAATTTAATTTTTATTTTTTTTTGTTCAATCATCTTTATTGGCATTTAAAGTTATATAACAAACCACCATGTAGGACGTTTCCTACTCTTGTTATATTAGGTTGTAGTGATTTAATTTTTATATGAATTATATGAAATGGCACTCAGTTGTCTTTGACTGTCCTCTCAAAATAAGTTTGTTCACTGTCCAGAGACTCTGCCTTTTTTCGTATTAATCTTTTGATTCGTTCCTCTGAGATGGATATGTGTTGACTGGTTCTTTCATTATCCACAGATTTTCAGTGCCATTTTCTGGACATGTCCTTTTCAAGGTAACTGCAAGTAGCAAGTGTCTCTATGGGCCAGATTGCAAACCTCATCTCACATTAGTAGTTTCATCTTCGTTCATTTCAACCTGCAAAAGAGTTTAAGAAAATGTTTATGTTTACTTTCTGTAAATGGTTGTTAATCTTACAGTAGAAATACATATTCAAAACCTTCCTTTATTTATTGTTGACAGTTTTCATGCATTTATATGATGCCATCCATGTTTTTTTTTTAAATCAAATAACTATGAAGCTCTGTTACTAAGTTGCAATAAGTTCTACTGTGTGCTTACTGCAGTTTCAAATGGTGTACACTTCCCCCTCCTTATTCACAAATTCCATATCTACGGATTCGCTTGTTTGCGGTTTTAAATTGAAAAATTTATTTTCATTTTTGGGCTATTTAAGCCCTGTAACCCCCCCCCCCCCCTTAAGCCTTACCCGGAGGTCTAGTGGGTTTTCAGGCAGGAGCGATCTTCCCATGCTCCTGCCCCATGCAGATCGCTCACAGGAAATGGCTCGAGAGACTACGGGAGCTCAAGACAGCCATTTCCTGTGAGTGATCTTCACGGGGCAGGAGCAGGGGAAGATTGTTCCTGCCTGAAAACCCGCTAGACCACCAGGAAAGGCTTAAGGGGGGGCTTTCAGGGCTTAAAATAGCCGGGGAAAGCGGGAGTTAGGGGCAGAACCAGCCCAAATATTATTCACGTTTTTTTAATATTCACGGGCCGGCTCTGCCCCTAACCCCTGCGAATACGGAGGGGGAAGTGTACTGGGGGGGGGGGGGAGGAGGGGCATCTTGCATTGATCGGCAAATTGACATACTTATCCCATGCAAAAAAATTATAGAGAATGAGTTCCTATGGCCATCGGGAGCAGCGCGGAGCATTCAGCGCGGCTCCCTGTGCTAATAACCACTATTGCGATTTAGTAAAAGGGAGGGTAAAAGAGAAGTCCATAGCCCATTATTGAGATGGTTTGGGGGAAAACCAGTACTTTTCCCTAGGATAAGCAGCATAAAATCCGTTTTACTACTTGGGATCTAGCTAGGTACTTGGGACCTGGGTTGGCCACTGTTGGAAATAGGATATTGGGCTTGATGGACCTTCGGTCTGTCCCAGTATAGCAGCTCTTAATGTTCTTATGTGAGCCAAGTATAGGACAATCAAGCCATTGTGACATCACTAATGAGGTTAGCTCTTAGGCATTGGTGGAATGAGACATTATGACATCACAATATCAGCTATGGAAGATGCTGCCTTTTCCTAGGTACACTCTTGTGTGACGTGTGGATTGTTACTAAAAATCATATTTTTCATATAGATGGGGGGGGGGGTCAAAAAATTACGGGCTCCGGGTGCCACATATGCTAGGTACGCCACTGCAGTCAACATTTATAGAATAATGCTTATTTTTTCAGTGCCATACATGGAATTTGGTGGTCAGTGTAAAGTTGGGTTCACAAGTTTATAGAATTAAGGGACATGTCTCTTGAAATCTATGCACCCTTGCTTCTATTAAATTAAATAACAGCATCGCCAAATTGGCCATACAAGAGAAATGCATTTACAAATGTGAATGCCACCAGTTACATGTAGAGAAGCTGTATGATGCTACTAAAGTTTGCTCCATGATCAAACTGGGTGAATTTAACCAGTGAGAGGCCAAAGAATTTTAAATCAGATAATCTATCTGGATAACTCTTGACATTAACCAGATATTTTGTCTAATCATCAACCCCATAGTGAATAAAGTTTAAATGGTGTGTTCCTCAAGGAAAGGGCCACAGGAATGGAATCAATTACGAGGGGGGTGCTGAAAAGTTCTTAGCCCAACCAACCAACTTCCTAAATTCTGAGCGATATTTTGCCATTGTAGCTGAAAAGAGTGTTATCTTATTTTGTTAAGTTCCAGTTTGCAGAAACAAAATTCTCTATTTTGACATGGTTTCAGATCATTGATTGATCCGTATCCATGTCATTCTCTTCTTGGTTGGGCTGAGAACTTTTCAGCACACCCTTGTAGTGTGAAGAGATTCAATCTTGGGTAACCAGAGCTGAGATTGTGATGTCATAATGCCTCATTCCACCAATAAAGGCCAACCTCATCAGTGATGTCACAATGGCTTGACTGTCCTATACTTGGCTCACCTTTATTACATACGAGGGGGTGCTGAAAGGTTCTCAGCCCAACCAACCAACTTCCTAAATTCTGGGTGCCAATTTGCAGAAACAAAATTCTATGTTTTAGGCATTGTTTCAGATCATTGATTGAACCATATCCACATTATTTTCTTCTTGGTTGGGCTGAGAACTTTTCAGTACCCCCTTGTATAACAACTGACCATAGATATTTTCCTCTTATTATATCATTTAAAATTGTAAAGAACATTTTAGGCTGGATGGATTTCATATATCAATCTTGTTGCCTAGAGATGGAATGAATTATGCTGCTTATTTAGTTAAGTAAATTGATTGTTTGCTTTCACATTTTTTTAAATTAACCTTTTAAGAGTGATTAATACATCTAAGCTATAGTCTCTATATGATTGCTTAAGAGGGTTTGTCAAGCCCAATACAAATGAACATTGTTTATCCTTAAGACACCCCTGAAAAGTAAACAATTACCAAATATGATGCATCTGATAAATAAACAAGCGCATTAAAATACGCATGACATTTCATACTGATGTAGGAGCATTAGACACTGTTAAAAACTCAGCTTGTTTCTGTCAATCTAAATTGAAGCTACAACATATTTTGGAAGGTGAACAAAAAAAATGTTTCTTTTTAATACAGAACATGGCAAACCTCATAATACAGTGGTACCTTGGTTTACGAATGCACGGGAGAGAACGGGAACGCGAAGACCTTGAGCATGCGCAGATGCTCAAGGCCCAGCACGAAGAAGAAGGCAAACCTTCGGGCACCGGCATGTCCTGTGCATTGGTGCTGGTGCCGGTGTCAAATGGGGGTAAGAAATGTGATTGGGTGGGTGGGTGGGTGCCTGGGACATGCCAGATCGTGGCGGGGGGGGGGGGGGGGGGGGGGGAGTGGGAGGATGCAGCGCGAGTGGGGGGGGGTGTGCCGTATCACAGGGGGGCACCACGAGTAGGGGTTGGTGGATCACGTGGGGGGGGGCACGAAATGAGTGCAGGGATGGCGGATCCCCCGTGGGGGGTCCTTCATGAGTTCTTGGGGGGGGGGGGTAGAGCAGCGCCGCTGGCCTCGGGGGATAGGGGTGGGTGGGAACAAATCAAGCGAGTTTCCCTTAGTTCCTATGGGGAAACTCGCTTTGATATACGAGTATTTTGGTTTACGAGCATGCTTCTGGAACAAATTATGCTCGTAAACCAAGGTTCCACTGTACATATTTTCTCTTTGTATTTATATGTAACTATAAACCTCCAAGAAGGAAAATAGATTAATCCCCCCTTTTATGAAGCCACGTTAGACTTTATCACTGGTTGCAGTGGTATTAGCTCTGATGCTCATAGGAAAAAAAAAAAAGCCTAACGCAGCTTCATAAAAGAGGGAGTTTAAGCATAGACAAATCACTACATAACCTACTATTTCACAATAAGAAGAGTTAAATTCAGCAAAAAGATCACCAGCAATAAAAGTAAAATCTTGAAATCTAACCCCCTTAAGACTACCATATTTCCCTGCATATAGGCCGCCCCTCTCCATAGGCCGCCCCATGTATAGGCCGCAGAAAAGGGCGTATGTTCAAAAAATGGAAGATAAGCTGCAGCTTATCTTCCAGTGCCTGCCCTGCCTTTTTCAATCACCTCCCCCACCCTCGTACCTTTCCCCCTGTACATCAGCTCTTGCGGGACTTGCGAGATTCATGGGACTCGCGAGAACTGACGTCAGCCAATCAGCAAGCGGTGCAGGGGCAGGCCGGATGCCGAGGACATCGCGGCTGCCCTGCACCGCTGGAGACCGGAGCCACACGCCATCTGCCATCCTCGAGGGGGTTTTGAAAAAGATACGGTGGGAGGGGGCATGATTGAAAAAGGTACCGGAGGTGGGGGGGATGATTAAAAATTGCTGCATAGGCCGCCCCATTTAACTAGGCTATGCCCTATACACAGGGGTTTGTAAAACCTATGTATAAGCCGCGGCCTATATATAGGGAAATACGGTATAACAAAAGTATAGATTACAAGCCACTTAAACAATATGAAGAATCATCAAACATGGGATCATTTCAGTTGAAGCTTGATTTTTTTTTTAAGTTCAATAAATTTTTACTAGAATTTTCAAATATGAACAGATCATGAATAAACAGATCACAGTAACGAATAATAAACAGATTTGTTTACAAAGATCAGCATACATATAAAGCTTGATACTTAATTTTCAACTGTAGAGGGTCGTAAAATAATGTATAAGAACATAAGAAGTTGCCTTTGCCGGGTCAGACCAGGGGTCCATCGCGCCCAGCAGTCCGCTCCAGCGGCGGCCCATCAGGTCCATGGCCTGTAAGTGATCTTTTATCTATAACCCTTTAATCCCCATTTTTCTTCTATCTATACCCTTTCATGGGGCATGAATTGCAGTGGGTGTTCTATAGTGATTTGGGGTCGCTGAATTCAAAACTGACCTTAATTTTTCGATATAACCCACTGTTTTTTTTGGTAAAAGAGCATTACAATGCAAAAATTAACATTTAAGCCCTTAATCTCAACTGAGGCCAAATTTGTTGATTATGTATCAGGGTTTTGCTTCTTAGTTAAATTGGCGCAATGCGTTACAATATGACTTCTCATGCTATAAATATTTGTGATTTGCTCAAAAAACTATCCCCCTGTTTTACAAAGCCACACTAGCAGCTGCCGTGCGGTAACGGCCCTGAAGCCCATAGAGATTTAAAGGGCTTCGGGGCTGTTGCCATGCGGCTTTGTAGAATAGGGGGAATATGTGATAGGGGAAAACTGAGGTTATTTTCATATACAGGAGGTCAAATTCTATAAAGTAAACCTCATTTTCTTCTCCCCCCAGAAAAAAATTTAAAATTTGTTGTGCAGCAGAACACTAATAAAAGGATTAGGCCTTTAAAAAGTCCTGGTTGCTGAAACTCACCTGGTCTACAAAGTTTTGTTCATATCAAGCAAGATGTGTATTGCATTTCTTAAAAAAAAAAGCCAAAACATGCCTGTTAAATAGCTTTAAAATTCATTCTCTGTGCATTTCAAGTTCAAAGATCACCACTGGAACCTGCCTGAGCACTTTTCCTGCAAGTAATAATTTAAAAAAGGCATTCATGCCCTGGATATTACATAGTAGTAGACCTGTCCTGATAGATTTAGAGAAGAAGATGGTTATCCACTGGTGTGGGCAGGAAGTATATTAGCCAATGTAGGCCAGAGATTGTAAAGAGACAGAGTCAAGTGGTATCCATCAACTGAAGAGAAGCTTTTGCATGTCATTGAGGAGGACTAAAGCAGAGATAAACAATATATCATAGCCACCGAAAAAACACCATGTGAAACTAGGTTAATCGATGCCTAGCTATCTTCAGACCAAATCAAGAGGATGACATGGGTAGTATGAAAAAGGCTCTTGCTCTAAGATATAAGTCTGAAGAGATTTTTGCTCTGTGGGTAAGACTGAGCAGGAGACACAGTGAAATAGATGGGAATAATGAGAGAGGAACATTGCTAGAAGGAGAGAGAGTGAGACTTCTGGAAACAGTATGGGAATTTTGAGAGGGAGAGTCTGTTAGTGACAGAATAGAACTGAGTGGAAAAAAAAGTACAAAAATTAAGAATGAGAAACTGCTAGGGACAGGATGGAAGAGCTAAGAGGTTTTTTTTTTTGTTGTTGGTTGGTTTTGTTTTCAAGGTATTGAGAAAGTGGACTTATTGCTTGAGACAAGGTGCTTTGAGAAAGAGAAACAAACAGAAGTTGTTCCACTGATCTGCTAAAATTCTTTACTGGCTCTTATCCTACCTCATTGAATTCACAGTGGCTCAGCTTAAAAACTATTGCGGATTACTGTTAATTTACTCTACGGTTAGTCCCTTCCCAGTAGGGTTAGGACAGGGTAACTGATAAGTGTAAGGTGATGCATGTCTGTAACAAAAATCTCATGCACGAATACAGGATGTCCGGGGCGGTGCTTGGAGAGACCTCCCAGGAAAGGGACTTGGGAGTTCTGATCAACAAATCGATGAAGCCGTCCACGCAATGTGCGGTGGCGGCGAAAAGGGCAAGCAGAATGCTAGGAATGATAAAGAAGGGAATCACAAACAGATCGGAGAAGGTTATCATGCCGCTGTACCGGGAAATGGTGCGCCCTCACCTGGAGTGCTGCATACAGAACTGGTTGCCGTACATGAAAAAGGACATGGTACTACTCGAAAGGGTCCAGAGAAGAACGACTAGGATGATTAGAAAGATTAGAGAAACTGGGCCTCTTCTCGCTCGAACAGAGGAGATTGAGAGGGGACATGATCGAAACATTCAAGGTACTGAAGGGAATAGACTTGGTAGATAAGGACAGGTTGTTCACCCTCTCCAAGGTAGGGAGAACGAGAGGACACTCTCTAAAGTTGAAAGGGGATAGATTCCGTACAAACGTAAGGAAGTTCTTCTTCACCCAGAGAGTGGTAGAAAACTGGAACAATCTTCTGGAGTCTGTCATAGGGGAAAACACCCTCCAGGGATTCAAGACAAAGTTAGACAAGTTCCTGGTGAACAAGAGCGTACACTGGTAGGGCTAGTCTCAGTTAGGGCGCTGGTCTTTGATCAGAAGGCCGCCGCGTGAGCGGACTTCTGGGCATGATGGACCACTGATCTGACCCAGCAGCGGCAATTCTTATGTTCTTATTGTACTGGGCACCATATTTTTACAATACTTCTGGCATTGCTGAGTGTGGAAACATAGAAACATAGAATATGACGGCAGAAAAAGGCCTTCGACCCAACAAGTCTACCCACTCAAATAACCCTCCCCCCTAAGTTCTTCTTTGAAGTGAACCCACGTGTTGATCCCATTTGTTCTTAAAGTCAGTCACGTTATTGGCCTCAACTACCTGAAGTGGAAGATCATTCCAACGGTCAACCACCCTTTCAGTGAAGAAGTACTTCCTAGTGTCACTATTGAATTTCCCGCCCCTGAGTTTTAGCGGATGCCCTCTTGTCACCGTAGGGCCCGTAAGGAAGAAGATGTCTTCTTCCACCTCAATACGGCCAGTAACGTATTTGAACGTCTCTATCATGTCACCCCTCTCTCTGCGTTCCTCGAGAGAATAAAGATGCAACTTACCTAGTCGTTCTTCATAAGGTACATCCTTGAGTCCTGAGACCATCTTGGTGGCCAATCGCTGAACTGATTCCATTCTTAGCACATCCTTCTGATAGTGTGGCCTCCAAAATTGTACACAGTATTCCAGATGTGGTCTCAACATGGACCTGTACAGCGGCATTACCACCTCGGTCTTTCGGCTGACATAGCTTCTCCGAATGCAACCCAGCATTTGTCTAGCCTTGGATGAGGCTTTCTCTACTTGATTGGCTGCCTTCATATCTTCACTAATGATTACTTCTAGGTCCCGTTCTGCCACAGTTCTGGTTAAGGTCTCACCATTCAGAGTGTAGGTTCTGCATGGGTTTCTGCTACCAAGGTGCATAACCTTACATTTCTTGGCATTAAAATTCAGCTGCCAAATAGTAGACCAGTGCTCCATAAAAAGTATGTCCTGTGTCATAGCGTCGGGCATGGTATCACCGCCCTCTATGTTGCATAATTTAGCATCATCGGCAAATAATGTAATTTTACCCCGAAGTCCCTGAGGCAGATCTTGTATGAAGATATTAAATAGAATTGGACCCAGGACTGAGCCCTGCGGTACTCCACTGGAAGGGAGGGGCAATATTGCTTTGATTTTCCTGTAGTGATGTTGCCCCTACTGTTAGGATGTGTGTGTGCTAATGGAAAGCCAAAGTTCTTCCACGGTAATTACGCAGTGGACTTTAGATGCTGCTGACTTTGTCTTTGCTTCTGTTACTACCTCAGAAGCATAGACATTCTTCACAGCTCTGTGTAAAAGGTATCACCTAATTTTCTATAAAAACATGTAATCTAATCTAAACCTTAAGTTTATATACCACATCATCTCCATGAGTATGGAGCTCGACACGGTTTATAAGAACTTAAATAATAGGTAGAGAAGAAGAAAAAGATTTACATGAACTTATGTGTAGAAGGGAGGAGAAAAAGGGGGGGAGGATAGAGTTACAATTTGATGAAAAGCCAAGTTTTCAGTTGTTTGCGGAATAATTGAAGGGAGCCCAGGTTCCGCAACGGGATGGTGAGGTCGTTCCAAAGACCTGTGATTTTGAAGAGAAGGGATTTTCCCAGTTTGCCTGCATAGTGGATGCCGCGTAGAGAGGGGAAGGCTAGTTTATACCTTTGGGCAGTTCTGGAGGAGTCGGGACTGTAGTCAAATGTAGCCCTGAAGTTTACTATAGGATGTAAAAATTACCTTGGGATTCTAAAACAATCTATGTGGCATCTCAAATACAATTTAAAATGAAACATGAGACACCCATAGGAATATAATATATATCTTTAGCATTTAGCACTTGCTAATCACTAGCGCATGCTAATGCAATTAGTGCATACTGACGAAGTTAGCACCTGTTGATGAATTCCCCCTTAGTTTCCTTTGGCCAGGATTCACTAAGCGAACCGATTGTGTACCGATCGGTTTGCAAGCTCTTTGCGACCAAATTTCCCTCCTGCACTATTCACTAAGGACTATAGCGATCCGATCCCAATCCTCCCATGAAAATTAGTAAAACCCCATGCAAAATAGCCAAGCGATAGATTCACTAACATTTTTCCATGACACAGATATTTTGAATGTGTTACACATGCCAAATATCTTCCCCATTAAAAAAAAAAATTAATAAAAGACAGGCAGGCCTGTCCATAAAACTGTGCCCCCCACAAACAAACGTGCCTCCCCGGCACATCATCTGATGAACAGGGAGAGGCCTAAGTCTCTGATTGGCCAAAACAATGGTATCAAGTTTGGATATCAGCTATATGGATATGCATTTGCCATAATGCATGAAGCCTTGGAATACAGGAAAGTCTGCACATGATGGATTCCCAAACAGCTTACTGATCTGTACAAGCAACAGTATGTGGAGGTTGGAACCCAGTTCCTGAGATGGTAAGAAGAAGATCTGAGTATTCTGGAGAAAATTGTCACCAGCGATGACTACATCACTGCAAACCTGCGACCCAGAGAGCAAAAGACAAATCATGATGATGCTCACCTGGCTTGAGAGTAGCTATAAAATAACTTATCTGCAGGAATGGAGAAGCTAGTTGAATAATTCAACAAAAGTGCCATCTTGAATGGGGACTATGTGGAAAAGTGATAAGTTCAATTGCTCACAGCTACTTCTATTAAGGCCGTTAAATGTATTTTGCCTTTTCTTTTTGATTTATCCTCATATATATGAACAATTTGAAAAACTGAAAGTGAACAAAGCCATGAGGCCAAATTAAATACATCCCAGCATACTGAGGGAGCTCAGAGATGTTTTGGCAGATGCTCTTAAAGATTTATTTAATGGATTCTTAGAAATGGAAGAGGTTCCACGGGACTAGAGAAGAACAGATGTAACCCCATTTCACAAAAATTATAACAGAGAAGAGGAAGAAATTACAGGCCAATTAGTCTTACCTCAGTGGTTAGAAAAGTAATACAGGCACTGTTGCATGAAAGGATAATGAACATTCTGGCATCCAAAAGATTGAAAAATCTAAGACAACAAGGTTTTACCAAAGGAAGATTATGCTATATGAATCTGATTGATTTATTTGACTGTATGGCCAGAGAACTAAATTGAAGACACTAGATATAGTATAGTTGGATTTCAGCAAAAACTTTGATACAGTTCCTTATAAGACACTCATGAATAAACTGAGTAAGCTGAAGTTAGGACCCAAGGTGGTCAAGTCAGTTGACTAATTGATGAAAGAGAGAGGTGGTGAATGGAATTCACTGGGAAGATAGAAAGCTAACTGCAATCTACTTCTAAACTGAACCACCTCTCCCCCTTGCAATCTGTACAAAACTCTTCTACACAACTCATCTTCTACCAAACTCGCTACACTCACATTACCCCTCTCCTTAAATCATTTCAATGGCTCCCTATCTGCCTTCGCATACAGTCCAAATTCCTATTACTAACCTACAAGTGTGTCCATTCTGCAGCCCCTCAGTATCTCTCCTCTCTTCTCTCTCCTTATATACCTCCCCGATAACTCTGTTCCTCAGATAAGCTGCTTTTACATGTACCCTTCTCATTTACTGCCAATTCCAGACTTTGTTCCTATCATCTATCTACCCCGTATGCCTGGAATAAACTACCTGAGTTCATCCATCCCGCCCCTTCCCTTCCCTTGTTTAAAAGCAGACTTAAAACCCACCTTTTTTGATATTGCCTTCAATCTATAACCCTACTCCCCACTGTCCACCACCCTAGCCATCGTAATAAGCATCTCCCCTACCTATATCCCCCACCCTGGCATTGTGCCTGTCCTGTCTGTTTGTATTGTAAACTCCTTTGAGCAGGGGCTGTCTCCTTCATGACTCTGTACAGTGATGGGTACATATGATAGTGCTATAGCATTAATTAATGTTGTAGTAACATAGAAATAGAAATAGACGGCAGATAAGGGCCCACGGCCCATCTAGTCTGCCCACCTTAATGTCCCTCCCCTACCTTTGCCCTGTGAATAGATCCCATGTGCCGATCCCATTTGGCCTTTAAATCAGGCACGCTGCTGGCCTCAATCACCTGTAGTGGAAGACTATTCCAGCGATCAACCACTCTTTCAGTGAAAAAGAATTTCCTGGTGTCACCTCGTAGTTTCCCGCCCCTGATTTTCAACGGATGCCCTCTTGTTGTCGTGGGACCCTTGAAAAAGAAGATATCTTCCTCCGCCTCGATGCGGCCCGTAAGATACTTGAACGTCTCGATCATGTCCCCCCTCTCTCTGCGCTCCTCGAGCGAGTATAGCTGCAATTTGTCAAGCCGTTTTTCGTATGGTAGATCCTTGAGTCCCGAGACCATCCGGGTGGCCATTCTTTGCACCGACTCCAGTCTCAGCACATCCTTGCGATAATGCGGCCTCCAGAATTGCACACAGTACTCCAGGTGGGGCCTCACCATGGATCTATACAATGGCATAATGACTTCCGCCTTACGACTGACGAAACCCCTTCGTATGCAGCCCATGATTTGTCTTGCCTTGGACGAAGCCTGCTTCACTTGATTGGCAGACTTCATGTCCTCACTGACGATTACCCCCAAGTCTCGTTCTGCTACCGTTTTTGCTAGGATCTCGCCATTAAGGGTATAAGACTTGCATGGATTCTGGCTGCCCAGGTGCATAACTTTGCATTTTTTGGCATTGAAGTTTAGTTGCCATGTCCTAGACCATCGCTCCAGTAGGAGTAGGTCGTGCATCATGTTGTCGGGCACTGAATCTTCGTCTGTTGTGCATTTGCCCACTACATTACTCAGTTTGGTGTCATCGGCGAATAATGTTATTTTACCTCAAAGCCCTTCTGCCAAGTCTCTTATAAAGATGTTGAATAGGATTGGGCCCAAGACTGAGCCCGGTGGTACTCCACTAATCACCTCCGTCATTTCAGAGGGGGTGCCGTTCACCACCACCCTTTGGAGCTTACCTCCAAGCCAGCTCCCAACCCATTTCGTCAATGTGTTACCTAATCCTATAGAACTCATCTTGCTCAGTAACCTGCGGTGTGGTACGCTATCGAATGCTTTGCTAAAGTCCAGGTACACGATGTCCAGGGACAGTGATAGTAACTTGGAGTTCCTTCAGGACATGTACTTGGGACAATTATGTTGAATTGGACCAATATTCAAGTAGACTCCTCCCACATGCCCTGTAGTCACCTGGTAATAGAATTGCCCCCTAAGGACCATATTCTATAAACATTGCCATAAGTTAGGTGCCTAACTTGTTTTAATTAGCTTTAGTTGATGCAGTAATTAACATTTTTATTGCTTTGGTTTCAAGCATCGTCTTTATCACGACTCTCCACATATCAGTTTGTTCCACGTATCTACAAACATAGGACTCTCAGGGACTCCTGAAGAAGACTTTTTGTTGAAACACGGACCGTGTTGGGTCCCATGCCTTCAGCGTACTAGGTCTTTTAGGTTTTTATGTGAATTATTTTATTCTCATGTGGATTATTTTATCTTTGAGTGGATTATATTATTGTACTTTTGAACTTTGACTTTTTCAATAAAGTCAATTTTAGGAACATCGTCACTTCACAGTGTTTTTTTGGTTTCTCCTGTTTTATCTCTGTGGATTTCCTGAGGTCAATTTTCAATTAGCAGTAATTAACATAACATAACATCGTACGTCTTGACCGTATAACCTTAAGTCCTACGCGGTTTACAAAAGATTAAACTAAAAACAATTTGATAATGACAGAAAAATTATCGGACCAACTATTTTGAAAAGAGATGAGTTTTCAATTGGGTTCTGAATTATCTATAAGAACAAGCTCCAAGCAATAGCATTCGAAATTCTCAATCATGGGAAGCCGCCTGGAATGCTAAAATATGGTCACAAAATTTCTTGCTTTTACAACCCTGTACTGAAGAAAAAGTAAACAGGGCATGGGATGTTCCTCTATATTTATACGATGCTAAAGAAAATCTATTAGCAATGTAAGACGGAGTGGTACCACACATAACCTTATAGAAAAAGCAGCCCAGCTTAAACAAAACACGAGCCTCCATAGGAAGCCATTACAACTCACAATAAAATGGAGTTACATGGTCATACTTTTTAAGACCATAGATCATTCTAACCACTGTATTCTGAATCAGTGTAAGTCTGACCATGTCTTTCATAGGAATTGTTAAGTATACAATATTACAATAATCCAAAAGACTCAGTAACAAAGATTGTACCAGAAGTTTAAAAGCAGAAAACTCAAAATAGGGTCTAATGATACGCAATTTCCATAATGTATAATAACCCTTATGTACCACAGCATCTATCTGTTTTTTTTCATGGTCAGATGCTGATCCAAGACGACTCCCAATATTTTAATTGTTGGTTGAATTGTATATAATGTAGAATTTATACTAATTGATGGCTTGTGAATGATCTTATGACCGTATCATTTAAAACCAATTAAAAACTCATTTAAAAAGTAGGTGCTGGGAGGTATCTACAGTGTAGGTGCCGTTAACACATCTACAGCAGGACACCTATTGGTGCTTTATGCCTAAGTAGGAGTGGTTAGGGGCGGAATTGGACTTAGGCACCATTAGGCGCAATTCACTAAAGAACTTAGATACATTGTAGGGATCCAATTTTTTTCTTAGGTGTCATTACTTGTGATTCTGACCTACAGTGCATTCTGGAAAGCAATTAAACCTGCACTATTTGACAAATTCATCTCCTAAACTGAAACCTCACCACTTATTAAGTTATATGTTCCCTCTGTTCAACTTCGGTGTAATATGTTGAACTCTTATCTATTTCTTATGTAATAAGTTGTACCCTCTCTTCTTGCATTCTGTAATTCACAGATTGTCCAGCCTTTTTCGATGTGAACCGCCTAGAAGTCTTCTCGACTGTGGTGGTATAGAAGAATAAAGTTATTATTATTATTATTATTAATGGCGTCTAAGCATGATTGTAATGCATCCAGCATCCATTTTTAGAGACTCTACCAATTTAGGCGCCGACTCTAACGGCCATATTCTAAAATTGCCACCCTAATTGCAGTGATGCCTAAGCTCAGGATCCATGCTTAATTTTTATTTTTTAATTAGCTTAATCAGTGTGGTAATTGACCATGCCAGTTTCCAGCCAATCAATGCCTAATGACGCCTATGTTAAAAAGTAGGTATGGTTATAGGTAGAGAATAGGCATGGTTGGCTTAGGCATCCAACAAAGGTGCCTCCAAATTAGGCGAGTGAAAAGAAGGCCTAATGGAGCTGTGCCTATGTCTAGGATGCCTAGTGATGCCTAAGTCCAGTTAGGTGTAATTCTATAAATGATACTGTTTTTTTGATTGACAACCACGCTGAACAGCACCTTTCATAGAATCTGGCCCTAATCACCCCTTTTACAAAACCGTTATAGAATATTAGCATAAATCATCTTTTTTTTTTTTTTTTAACTTTATTTAGTTTTTAATGCCAACAAAAAGTTGAATACAATTTACATACAAATAATAATAATCAAATAAGCACTTATAAACAATCAGAATCTATACAAAAGATAAAAAAATTCCCTCCCCATAAATCATCTTTTACATGCAGCAACATGCAGTGTCTCGCAAACTTTGCGAAGCAGTGGGACACTAAACGTGGTGGCCGCAGCTCGAGGGCATCCGGAAGTGAGCGGATGTCAACGTGATGATGTCATATGCATGTGTAAAATCATCACGACGACATCCCCGCATGCACAAAGGCCCTCCAGGCAAGGCCCTGAGCCACCAGTGAGGGGTGCGGGGTGCGGGAAGGAAAGAGGTGCGGTGAGAAGGTGCTGGCGCCGGATGACCGCATACAGGATGTGCCTCTTGCTGTAGGCAGTCAGCCGATGCCTCTCCTCCTCTCTGGAGTCTCACGGCACACCTGGAATCTCGGGCGGCACACAGTTTGCGATACACTGAAATAAAGGGATCCTTTTACTAAGGTGCATTAACTGATTTAGCAGATTAGCGTGTGTTAACTGCAATGCAGCCACAGGCATATAATAGGCTGCTTGATATTTAGTGCGCGCTAGATCAATTAGTGTACCTTAGTAAAATGACCTCAGAATGAGGTCCAAAAAATGTGCCGTCCAATAGTAAAATAATCATTTCAGTTTATTTACGATATGCTATCTAGAAGAATATAGAGAAACAGGAGAAGAACCCTCACAACAGGTACAATAAAAAGTCAAGAGTGAGATATAAAAACTCAAAGTCATATAAAGGAAAAGTCTTTTTCGCAAGGACCATAAATAAGGAGGACTCGATATGGCCATGTTTCGGGAAGGAAGCCTGTGTCAGAAGTCAACATAAATCTTGAGCAAATATGAAATGCAACAAAAACAAAAAAAAAATGCAGCTCATTATAAACCAGAACTGGGAAGAATATCTGAAGAAGCACAACTCAACACAGCTGTATTTTGGCCGAAGCGCCTGTATTAGGACCCCCAAATATTAGAATGCTATTGTTTATTGAAAGCTTCTGTATCGCTGCTAATGACTGGGAGAGTCAATTTGGAGCGGTTTATGCGAGCTTTGTAACGGTGTTACAATACATGAGCTTCTGTAAAGGTGTTACAATACAGAGTTTGCGTTTCCTGGGATGGTTTCAATACAGACATTATTAAACCATAATCAATACATTATTAAACCTATAAATCCAATATGTGTGTTTAGTATCAAGTAGGGCTGTACTGAATTTTCATATTTGATTTGATTCATTCCCAAATATTGCCCCAAATACATTATTCGTATTCAGCCGAATAGTGATTTAAATTTAAATACAAATAATCCAGGGCCATACTGTGCTGAATCCTACAGAAATAAACACTCGATCTCTGGTTTCACGTTACTATTTTATTTTTTCATTATTTGTATTCAGCCAAATAGTAAAATATGCTAATTAGGACAGCTGTAGTATCAAGGAAACCTCAGCTTGAACTAAAATAGTTTTCCAACAGAACACATATTAAATTTGCAGCAGATGACATTTTATCATAAATAAATGAAAGTGACTAGAAAGCTGCGATATGAAGGAGGAATGACGCTGATCAATGTAAAGGAAGTCAGAGTTCACTATCCCCTTTTTTACTAAACCACAATAGCAGTTATGGGAGCCATGCTGAATGCTCCACACTGCTCCCGATGCTCATAGAGTTCCTATGAGCATCGGGAGCAGCGCAGAGCATTCAGCGTTACTCCCTGCACTAATAACCACTATTGTGGTTTAAAAGAGGGGGGGGGGTATGTGAAATTGAGAGCGACCATGTTCTCCATAGCAGGAGTTAAACTTTGGAATCTTTACCTAGAATCTTAAGATTACATCCGGTTCATTTGACTTTTAAGAAAATGTTAAAAACTGAACTGTTCGTGGATGCCTTCATGTAATACATGATGAGAGCAGAAAACACAGGAAATACTACCTTCACAGGAAGTGAAAGCAGAAGAAAAGCAACAAAGGTGACTGATTAGTGCTCAATCTCGTTTATTGAATAAAAAGACTTGACACGATCGTGTTTCGGCCCCAATCGGGCTGCCTCAGGAGTCTGAATACCAATCAATCACCTTCATTGCTTTTCTTCTGCATACATGATGAGAGGACATTAGTGATATTCTGGGACTGAGAGATTTAAAGGAAGAGAGAAATTTAAATTTGACAATGTTACTTTATTCCATCGCTTAGACCTAAGCAGTCTATAAATTTTTACAATAAATAAATAAGGGAGGGTTCTTTCCAACCAATGATCAAGTCTTTATTTAAATCAAATAGTCCCCAGAAGGATCCCAGTTTCAGAGTATAGAGGGCACCTTCCTCAGGGGACACAAGAGATGTAAAACGTGCTGTCACTTCGAAGTTCAGAGGCAGTGCTTTAATGTTAGAAATTCTGAAGAAAAAACCTGGGCCATGGGAGAAAGAAAAACTCGTCAGAGATGAGGAATGAGACTGACGCTAGAAGAAACCGAGTTGGATTTTGGATTTTCATTAATCTGGGAAATAATAGGACATAATTTCAGGGTTCCTTGAGAGATCTGGGTGCTGGAGACTCTGAACCTCGAAGCGACAGCACGATTTGAATCTCTTTTATCCCCTGAGGAAGGCGTCCTCTATACACCAAAACTGGGATCTTTCTTGGGACTATTTGATTTAAATAAAGACTGGATCATTAGTTGGAAAGACTCCTCCCTTGCCTTTTCTGTTTGACTGTATTTCCCAAGGCGAGGTGTTCTTCTTTTTGCCTGTCTAAAATAAATAAATTGTTCCAAACATGATAAGGAACTTAACCATTAAATGAAACTTACGCAAGTGCTCAGAACCTTTTGGTAGGTAGAAGAACCACAAACCAGGGACAAGCCCCTAAATGTGGACTCCTTAGTCTTTCATTGCACTGCTGCAAGTTTTTTTTTAGAGTGAGAATGTCATTTTGCTCAAAAACTTGTGATAGTAAACAGTTGTTATAAAATCCGAAAAGGCTTAAATCTCAAACTTAGGCTCTCTTTTACAAAGGCGCACTAAGAGCTCCTTTTACTAAGCTGCGTTAACGTTTTTAGCGCACGCAGCATTTTAGCGCATGCTAAACCTGCGCTACCTGGCTAGAACTAACACCAGCTCAGTGCTGGCGTTAAGCTCTAGCGCGCGCTATTCTGCGCGTTAAAGCCCTAACACAGCTTAGTAAAAGGAACCCTAAGCATTTTAGCGCGGATTTAGCGTGCGCTAAATCAACATGTGCGCTAACCGCTAACGCATCCATAGGATAACATGCACACATTAGTGTTTAGCATGCGCTAATATTTAGCACGCGCTACAAAGCTTAGCGCACCTTTTTGTAAAAGTGAGTGTAGATGTGAAACCTCAGGCGGAAGTGGTTCTTCTACCTAACAAAAGGTTCTGAGCAGTTGTATAAGTTTCATTTAATGGTTAAGTTCCTTATCATGTTTGGCACAGTTTAGTTCTTTTTGGGACGTTGTAGTGTTTAACTGTTCCTGCTTAGTATCGTTTGGGAATCCTAAAATAAATAAATAAAATATTTCACTCTTGGATTCTGTGTTCTCTGGACCTCACCCTATTTCTTTGCTCTTTAATTGCTACCCATGATGTGTCTGTTCTCCTTATTTTTTTTTGCCTAACTTTATCTGCAACCACTTATGCCTTGACAACGGTTGGTGCATTTGCTTGCACCTAAATGCTGCCTATTATGCCAGTAACAGAAAATATTTTAAAAGGTTAGCCCATAAGTGCTTAGCATGAAGTTGCCCTGCCCAGGCTACTCTCACATCCATGCCTCTAATGCAGTTATGCACTATAACTAAGGTGACCATACGTCCCATTTTGAATGAGACCATCCTGTTTTTAGATCCCATGTTCCGTTGTCCCCACACACAGCTTCGCGACACCGAAATGTCCCGTTTTCAGAGACAGCGTCCTGATGCTGTGCTTGGGGACAGCAGGACAGGTGATCTCTTTGCTTCCCCTCCATCCTCGCCGCGCCAAAGCCAGCCAGCTAACCTGCCTCCCTCCCTCCCTCCCTCCAGTGCCGAAGCCTGCTTCCCATGGACCAGCCCCCGCTGTGGCTTGCTACCCGCCGAAGCCGCTGCTTCAAACCACCCCCCTCCCCCAGTCCACTTCCGCCACAACTAAAAAAAATGAAGGTCAGGGTGCCAGCCCACAAACCTTCTTCCTGACGTCAATTCTGATGTCAGAGAGGAAGTTCCGGGCCAGCCAATCGCTGCCTGGCTGGCCCAGAACTTCCTCTCCGACGTTAGAATTGACGTCGGGAAGAAGGTTTGTGGGCCAGCGCCTGGACCTTCCTTTTTTTAGTTGTGGCAGGCAGTGGGCGGCTGCAGCGGCGGACCTGAGAGGGTGGGGTTGAAGCGGTGGTAGGCTTCAGAGGGTAACAAGCCACAGCGGGGGCCAGTCTGGGGGAGCAGGCTTCGGCGCTGGAGGGAGGAGGGAGGCAGACAGGCAGGCTGGCTTTAGCGCGGCAAGGAGGGAGGGTGGTAGGCTGTCTGGGGGAGGGAGTAGGACAAAGGCTGGAAGGCAGTGAGGGGGACCAAGGTACAGAGGAGAACTGACACTGGATCTGGGGGCACTAAGGACATAGGAAGGAGGCACTGTGGACATAGAAAGGAGGCACTGGGGACAGTAAGGAAATAGGAAGGGGAACTAAGGACATAGGAAGGAGGCATTGGGAGCACTAAGGACATGGGAAGGAGGCACTGGGGGCACTAAGGACATAGGAAGGGGTACTAAGGACACAGGTAGGAGGCACTGAGGGCACTAAGGATATAGGAAGGGGCACTAAGGACATAGGAAGGAGACACTGTGGGCACTAAGGACATGGGAAAGAGGCACTGGGGGCACTAAAGACATAGGAAGGAGGAAGGGAATAGAAAGGGACAATTGTTGGGCCTGAGTGCAGAAAGAAAGAAAGAAAAGAAAGGATGCACAGTCAGAAGGAAATACAACCAGAGACTCATGAAATCACCAGACAGCAAAGGTAGGAAAAATGATTTTATTTTCAATTTAGTGATCAAAATGTGTCAGTTTTGAGAATTTATATCTGCTGTCTATATTTTGCACTATATTTGCCTATTTTTCTATAGTTACTGAGGTGAAATTGCATATTTTAAAGTCATCTGCCTTGACATCTTTGAAAACCCCCCAAATATAAATGATAATTAATATTTTCTCTGCGTATAGTGTGCTTTGTGGGTTTTTTTTAATTTTATGGTTACCATTATGAATTAATAAGATATGTGTACATGAAAAATGAATGGAAGAAATTGGGGCGGGATTGAGGGTGGGGCTAGGGTGAGATTGGGGGCGGGACTGACAATTAATAGATCTCGTTTGATTAAAAAAATAAATGGTCCCGTTTTGATTAAAAAAATAAATGGTCACGTTAACTATAACTCCAGAATATAGAGTAGGGCTTAAGTGCAATGAACACATGTAAATGTGCATGCAAAATTGTAGAACGATGGGGGTTTATGACAAATGTTTTAGAAAACGCAAACTTTGCTTCCTAGTTGTATTCTGCGGGCCAAAGCCACTGAAAATGAAGATCTGAATTAATATTTTGCTTAGTTTAATTTTTGCTGCATAGCAATGAGGTGATTTCTTGGCAGTGCTAGTCGAGTTTCACAGCTCTGTAACTGTGAAACCATTTGTTAGTACTCCTGTAAATCCATGTAGTATTCAAGAAGTTTGGATAGGGAAAAAAAAAAAAAAGTAAATATTTATATATGGATAGACTGCATCAGAATCTTTGCCATTTAAGTGCAAAATGTGTCATAGAATATTTGACATGTCATCAATGCTAATGCGGCACGGCAGATTTAACAAAAAATGTTCAATTAGCCAACATGTTGTATAGTCCAACTTTTTCAATTAAGTGGCTTATATAAACTAATAATATTCTAACTAAACATGCAAAATTGATTTTTCTAAATGTCCTTGCTTTTTGCTTTCTATCCACCGTGTAATAGACTTGAAGCACTCTCTGTTTTAAATATAATTGCATACAATTTGACTTAAAGCGTGGTTTCTTTTGAAAAAATCATTTGATGCAGTGCTTGAAGTCACAGCTTTCTGGAAACCAGAGAACTGTACTGTTTAGAGAGCATAAAATAAGAACACTAACTCCCCTTAAAGAGAGCAAATTAATTAATTAGTTCCTGTAATCCTCAAATGGCACATAGTAGAACCAACCCAACTGATGAAATAATAAAGATGTGTTTTTGGTGGGTTGTTTTTTTTAAAAAAATAATTCATAGCTAATTCTGCTGTATTCACTGGAGGAAAGTGGCAAACACAATTGTGGTGTAAGATTAAATCTGAGAATTAATTAGCATTCAAAATGGACATGAGCTGGGAAAATCTAATTTTAAACTGTTAACGGCATTTTGATTTCCTTTCTTTTCTTCTGGTTTGTATTCATTGCTCGTTCGTATCTGCGTGGAAAAGCAGTGGTTTGGTCAGGTGTGGCCGATATATCTCAAATTAAAACTTTATTATTTCTAAACTCTCAAACTGGGTTCTGGAGAGGGGGCACGGGAAAAAGAAAGGTTGGCATTAGAATGTTGGATGATTTAATTAAATTGCTCAGGTTACAGAATTAGGTGGTTGATCTGACATTGAAGTATGATTTAAAGCTTGTTTGTACTTCTGAACTGATCGAATTTGTGCTCTATGCCTATTATAACAGGGATGATTAACGATGTTGTCTTGATATGTCTATGTCATACGTGATAATCGGAGGGAAACAAGATTTTATGTATGTCATATGGAAACCACATAGTTGTATGCGGTATATACATTTTTTAATAAATAAATATAGATGTTCTGGTCCTGATTTTGCCAAATTGACTCAGATACAGTGAAAAATCAATGATAATGGTAACACTTTCACATAGATTAAGGCATGATGTCAAGTTGTGTAATACCAGAACACCGCAGGCTCCACAGCAAGTTAAATGGAAGGAAAAAGCCTCAGAAAAGGGCCCTCCCACCTCCACAAGAATGGTTTATTAAAGGTGGTTGAATTAATATTTTGCTTGTGGAGCTGGGAGGGCCCTTTTCTGAGGCTTTTTCCTTCTATTTAATTTGTTGTGGAGCCTGTGGTTTTCTGGTATTACACAACTTGACATCATGCATTAATCTAGTCCTGATTTTGTACATTTAAATATGTAGAAAACCTAATTTTAAAAGTTGATATTTACATGTATAAAGCTGCGCTATGGATCATATTCTATACATAACGCCTAAAAAATCAGCGTTGACTAGAACGGCGCTTAGCATGATTCTAAAAGGTGTGCGTACCTTTTATAGAATCATGCTTACCAATGCATAACTTAGGAGCAGGCATTTAGGCCAGCTAAAACCAGGCCTAAGTGTCTGTGCCTGAGTTGTATGCATATTGGGCTTATTCTATAACAATGCATATAACTTTTAGGAACACCACAGTCTGCCTCACTTTTCAAATTTACACACTGCAACTGGCGCATACTTTTATATATATATAGGATTGCACTTTCTGAGTTGAGCACGTAACTTTTAATTAATCCCAATTAGAATGCTATGAGGTATTAATTGTCAGTTATTGGTGCTGATTAGGTCAATTAATCAATTAAGTTGTGTGTGTAAATTGGCTACGCACACTGATGTATGCATACAACTTTAGGCATCATATACAACATTTGGGGGTATGTGCAGATGGCAAGGGGGTCAGGCTCGGGCAGGACCAAAATCTACACCTATATTTCCTACTTCAGAAAAGGAATGCACGTTTTATCAGTGTTGGTGTTGACAGCTGCTTTTCCTTATATATAGTTTTTCTACAAATGTTCATTTGGGGGTAACCATTTACAGGAAGGGGCAAGGGAAGTCTCCTCTTTAATTCCCCACTTGAAAGGACAAAAAGATCGAGGGCCTCTATACTTTATTAGGAGCATGTGCACACGTAGTAGGATTCTAAAATGCCAGACATACATGTGTAAAAAAACAAAACTAACAAAAAAAAGAGAACAAAGCACAATCTTGCAAGAGACAAGGGAAGTGATTTTGGAATAGCAGGAAGAACAGATTAATAGACCCCTACAGTAAGTTCAAATCCTCTGTATACAAGGTGGTACTATTCCCTATCCTCCATGGAAAGTGAGGTTACAGCAGGAGGGGAAAACAGACTAGGATGAATATCCAGCTAGAAATGACTCCTATTCCTATTAGGATAAAAACTTGCATTGAAAATCTTGCACTTATAATTATGGCAAATTGTAACCCATGAACTGTATATTATGTATATTAACCTGTAACCCGTTCAGACCTCAGGGAGAATGGGAGCGAAAACAAACTAAATTAATAAATTAATCCTCCCTTTTATGAAGCCGCATAAGACTTTTTTATCGTTGGCCGTGGTGGTAAAAACTCCAGTGCTCATAGACATTCTATGAGCATCAGAGTTTTTACCACTATGGCAGGTGGTAAAAAAGCTTCATAAAAAAGGGAGGGGGGTAACTGGTCATTTTTAGCAGCACTTAACTGGTTAGCACTGAACTAAAAACTGGCTAGTTTGGAGATGTTCTTGGACAAAGTCAGCATTTGCCAGTTAAATGCTGATATTCAGAACCTAACTGACCAGCCGCATAAAAATGGGGCTCTTTTTACAAAATCGTGGTAGTGATACTGCTGCGGTAAATACACCAAAGCCTATCCAACTCCTGTGGGCTTCAGTGCATTTACCACAGCAGCATCACTACCGCGGTCTTGCAAAAAAATGCCCCATTATGTGGTAACTCATAGCCGGTTAAATATGGTAGCCAGCTCCACAAACACAGAAATGAAATGCTGGTACCCAGGCTGTAGCATAGCCACTAGGCAACAGTAGGGACCAGCACACGCCACTTCCTATTGGCCCGGCATGCTTCCTCAATGACAAATTTGTCCCCATCTCAAATTTGTCATTCCTGCAAGCTCTGTCCTCATTTGTTCAAGCTTTGAACACTTTAAAATCATAAGCTTAGACAGGATTTGGGGATAGAAAGGCACAAAAATATGTTTTTTTTAAAAAAAAAACCCAGGAACTATGTAAAAAAGCCCTGCTTTCAAGAAGATTTTTAATTTATTTATTTATTTTTAACTCAAAGGAGTCCTCTCAAGTGAATCTCATTAAAACCCTGATATTGAAGCAGTTAAAGATGCAACACTGTTTGTGCTGTTTTGGGGATTATTTCTAGAATCCTTGAGAGAACCAGCTCTGTCGAGTCTTTCCTACGTAGACTTTTCGTAAGCCTGCGTTTCCAGATTTTAATATTGTATTGAAGCATCCCCCGTGGAGTCCCGCAGCTGACCTCCGTGGCTAAATTGGACGGATCCTCTCAGTGGACCACAACTCTGAAGGTTACAGTATGCAATTTCTTCCACAGCGTGGTACCGATCAATCTATATAAACTGAAAAGTGCAATTAGTATAATCTCCTGAGTAAATAAAAACTGAAAAAAAATAAAAATATTGCAAGCAAACCAGAAGACCTTTTAGAATAATAAACAAAAAGAATGAGAATTAATATTAAAGGGACCATATACTTAGATCATATGCTAATAGTGTTAGCACACACTATTTGTCACAGGGTCCACAGGAAAGGGACCCTACTTCTATAGCAGATACTGAATATTAAGTCCATTGGCACACACTAACTATTAGTAAATGAGCTCTCAAGGGAGATGATCACCAAAGACATGTAGCGTGCATTAAATTTCTATTTCTGGCTACATCTACCTAAGAGTTTTAGTCTTGCAGGATTTTACTAAAAAGAACCGAGAGATCTAAATTCAATACCTTCTGAAAATGATTAGAAACTGAAATGCTGCTGTGTGAAATTGGAAACCTTTATATTTTAGAAAAGTGATTGCTATTTAGTGCATATTGTCATACTATCCTTAATATTTCAATAAATGAAAGCATTCAAATTCATAAAATTTTATGAACTAGACATTTCTTTTATTGTATTTTTCTTATGACTGGAATTTCATAATAAGAAGATTGCTAATAAGAATAAAAAGTAGTCTAAAATATACAGTACGTATAAAGAGTTTGAGTATTTGCGCTAACTGAATAAACAGTTGTTTCTGAGGCCAAATGGCTAAATGTCGGTGTTTATTAACTAACCCCTCCCCCTCCCCTTTTTATGCAGCCACATTAGCGCTTTTTATCGCCGGCTGCGGCAGTAAAAGTTCCAATGCTCACAGAATCGCTTTGTGTTGGAACTTTAACCACTGCGGCTGTTGATAAAAATAAACGCTAACGCAACTTTATAAATGGGGGGGATAAATACTTAATGATGTGGGAATCAAACTGCATGCTGGAGTCTTTGTAGATAGAAATTACAATGGCAATGCACAAATGCTACCGTACATTTTCATGGTATCAGATACAGTCGTTACTGTGGATAGCTGAAGGTGCCGACAACATCTTGGTACTCTCATGATACACACTACAACCCTAATGCAGTAATATTTATATTAGATCAGACAAGAAACATAGGGGTCCTTTTACCACGGCACCCTAATGCGTCTTAGCACGTGCTAAATGGTAATGTGTGGCAACACGTCCATAGGATATAATGGACGTGTTAGCATGTGTTAGCATTTAGTACGTGCTTATTTTTAGCGTGTGCTATGACCCACTAGTGCGCCTTAGTAAAAGGACCCCATAATAAAACATGTGTTTTTTTATAATACCATATTATACCAGTGCTCCAACCTAAATAAGACTAATATGAAGAGGAACCCTCGCCACACTACCAGAGTTCCTCCTTGGGTTGTAATATTATTTATGAGCGATATTATTCTTCTTTTTGAGAAAGACAGTTCATTATTTCTGAAAACATTCATGGTTGTTGGGGGTGGGGGGGTTGGCACGATTGGATACGGGAGATTTACAGAAGACTCATGGATAACGTTACTTTGCAGACTATAAAGGATCATTAAAGGCAACAGCGTCACTAACCTGAGGATCACTCCTACATTTAAAGATAAGCGCTGCCTCCTTTTTTGATTCTATAGTGTCACAGTGAAATGCAACATTGTAGCAATGACCATAAATAGTATTACAACCCAAGGAGGAACTCTGGTAGTGTACATACATGCAATTTTTATGTGTACATACTAGGAATGTTCATGAAAAAAAGGTCGTGGGCTTGAGCCTCAACATGGAATGGTCAACAATGATCGGCAACATGGAATTTGCTATTATCTGGGGTTTTGCCAGATATTTGTGACCTGGATTGGCCACCGTAGAGATGGGCTATTGGACTAGATCAGTGGTCTCAAACTCGCGGCCCAGGGGCCACTTTTTGAGGCCCTCAGTATGTTTATCATAATCACAAAAGAAAATAAAACAGTTTCTTGATCATATGTCTATTTAGCTATAAATTAGAGAATGACACGGTGACAAAATTCATCACCGTTCCCGTCCCCGCGGATAACCGTGGGAAACCATCTTCATGTCATTCTTTAAGGAAAGAGGGAAGAATCAGAGTATGAATGGCCACAACCACTGACCTGCAAGCTTTGCTTTGAAGAATGCTGGTGTAGAAGGACTGAGGTTGAAATAGACATTAGAAAATGACATGGGATTATTTCCCGCGGTTATCCGTGGGGACGGGAACGGTGATAAATTTTGTCACCGTGTCATTCTCTACTATAAATGACAATATTATTATTAGGACTTAGCCAAAAGGAAAGATTTATAAACTATAAAAAGTTTTACCTCATGCAAAGTTGTCATTTTTATAATAAGACATTAACTATTTTTTCCGCGGCCCTCCAAGTATCTTCAAATCCAAAATGTGGCCCTGCAAAGGGTTTGAGTTTGAGACCACTGGACTAGATGGACCACTGCTCTGATCCAGTAAGGCTAATTTTATGTTCTTAGTCTACTGAAATAAAGTATGGCAGCATACTAGATTGGAATCCAGCATGGGTTCACTCAGCTTAACTGGCAAAAAAGCACCAATACAGCTAAAAAAAAAATCCAGCTACATATCAAAACATCCATGAGGATGTGTCGAAGATAATAGCATGTGATAAATCACATTACTGACCATTCCATGCTGCCGATCCTTGTTGATCAGTCACTTACTTGGCTTGGGATTTTCAAATTATTTGGATCACTTGTTTCATTCATTCCATGTATGTCAATGAGGGAAGCAGTTCTGCACTCTGAGGGGGTTCCGTCCAGTTTAACCCAACTTGCTTAACCCTTGCTGCCACACATCCACAACAGAGGCAACCATATTCCAAGCCTTGATGACACCAGCAGAAGGGTAAAGGACACCAACGGTATACCATGAAAACTCAAAGACCCTATGAGAAGACCAGCACCAACATGGGCAAGATTTCAACTCACTGGGAGAGGGTTAACGAGGCACCAAAATTGGTAGGAACACCCCCCCCCACCCTGAATCCTATTACAAAGAAGCACCAAACACTTACCCTCTCTTTTACTAAGGTGCACTATGTTTTTCAGCGCACGGTAAATATTAGCACGCGCTAATCACGTGCTAAACGCTAATTCGTGCATGTTATCCTATGGACACGATAGCGGTTAGCGCACGCTAAATGCACGCTAAAATGCGTAGAGCAACTTTGTAAAAGAGGGGGGTTACTGTAGGTTAGGGCCACCTTTTTATCCCAGGATAAAAGTTGACCCAGGATACTTTTTATGACCCAAGCTTACTTTTTGTTGCACTGCTAGAAATGATGCAAATTAACCTATGCGCCCTTACCTTGAAATGGAGATTGGCATGCAGCTTGCACATTCATCTGCTGTATACTGTTCCTCTGTTACATAGGAGCTAGGACTGACCAGTTCTAAATACAATTTCTGTAGCAATAAAATTGCAGCACTTGAAAGCAATAAATAAAACAGTGGCAGGAGAATCCCAAGGCCCTGGTGTAGTGTAAAGAAGCACTAGCATCTTTTTGAAACAGAAGCAGATCCTGTAGAGCTATCTACCATTGACTCTCTTGGGAATACTGAGTCAGAACAAAATAATATGCTGCATTTATATGAGCAGATCGAGTTTTACAGTATTTCAGATTTTTTTTTCTTTCTTTTTTTTTATTGCAATAGATATGTACCCTCTGCTCTGTATAGTAATAAGGTAAAAGAGATGGGACGTGATGATACTACTTTTTCTGTGTTGTTACAATCAAAGTGGTTTACATATTTTAGACAGGTGCTTATTTTGTACCTGGAGCAATGAAGTGTTAAGTGACTTGTCCAGTCCCAGGGAGCTGCATTGTGAATCGAACTCACAACCTCAAGGTGCTGAGACAGCTGCCCCTAACCACGAGGCCACGCCTCCACTCCGCTGTCATTCTGACACTGTGGCATAGCTGCTCACTTCCATGTACCACCACAGCATGCTGGACTTTAGTACTGGCCTAGCATTGAGCGTCTAGGCATGATGCCAGCAGCAGTCAGTAAAACGTCGAGCACCACTAGCTGAATATTGGGCCAATTTGTGAGTTAGATTTGCATGCACTGCCTCCATTAGATGCAATCTAAGGCACAAATGCTCATTATGTGTATACTTATGCTCCCAGTTTCGTCTGGGGGCACATAACTCTGGCTGAGCCAGTAAGCTGAGGGTAGGAAAGGTAAGGGTTAATTTAATTCTGTGAGGAAGGGTGGTGGAGTCGGGAGGGGAGAAGAAAAGGTCTGGGATAGGAAGGAAGTTGTAGGATTAGCAGGATTGGTGGGTTAGTGAGGAGGTAGGTGGGCTTTGTGTGTGGTAAGAAGAGAGAGGATTGGTGGAGGTTTTTGTGAGGCTTGGGGATATAGGGGTGATTTTGGCGGGATCGAGGTAATTTTGGTTTGTGAGGGAGGTTAGAAGGGTGATTTGGTGTCATTATTAGGCTCCTCCTAAACTTTCTTGCTCCACTTCATCACTGACGCTGAAACCGTGGATTGAAGACAAAGTTTTATTTTATTTTTCTTTCCAGCTTATGATTTATCTTTAATCTTATCTATTGTTTTGCCTTTTGTCTTTGTTTTGTTCTATTTCTATCATTTAAATTTCTCCAGAATTCTACTGTTCAACGGCTCCCCCTTCTGCTTCTATTCCTTTCTCTCCTCTCTTCTACCTTCCAAAGTATTTAGATCAATGCTGTCTTGTTAAAATGTTTATTTTATTTTTATTTTTCCTCTAACTCTACTTTTCACTTCTCTATTACCCTCCAGGTACTTTAGTTAGATTGTGAGCCTTCGGAACAGTAAGGGAATTTTTCAAGTACCTTTCTTATTTCTAATCTTAATGTATATTTTCTGTAAACCGCTTAGAACCTAACGGATGTAGCGGTATATAAGAAATAAATTACATTACATTACATTACATTATTATGGGATGTGAGTTATGATAATATAGTGCGAATGACAGTGTTGTGAAAACCTGAGTGGCTAGGGTTCCTCACGGACAGGTTTGAGAACCATAGGCAGTGGAACGCTTTTTCATTTGTGGGAGAGGGGCAAAGGCTATGCCCTAGCTCCAGCAGTTCCCTGTGGCACAACCTCTCTCTCCAACTCCCAACCCCCCCGTCTAACCTTCCCCAGTCGCTGTAATTTTAAATATTCCGGAAGCCACCGCGCAGCGTGCGTAGTGGCTTTACAACGGCTGCCCGAAGATTTAAAATTACAGCAGCCAGAAGGAGGCGGGTGGGGGAGTAGACTCTTCTGACCGCCAATTTTTGAGGAGGCCATGGTCCCTGTGGCCTCCTCGTTCCCAAGCCCGCCTCAGACCTGGATAGTGTATGATGGTACCTGGTTAGCGACTAGTCCTGAATATCCTGGTCTAATTGGGTTGGTAGTGGCCAAACTTTAAAGGAATTCTGACTGTTGCTAACTGAATGTTGTTCTCATTGTGGTTGTAGCCTTGCAATTCTAAACTTTGCTAAAGCTATAGGCACTGTCAAGTAAAAAGAGATGTGCCCTCTGCTTATGCTTCTCTAATTGAACAAGTTTTGCATTTCTTTTTTATTCTGCTGGCTGTGAAATTAATTATAGACCCCCCTATTAGCGGCCTTCAAGGCATCCTATTTAAGCATATGCAAAGGAGTATATGAGTTATTGAGCCATTGAAGTGATAGTACTCAGTAATAGCCTTATCGATTAGCTTAATAAACTTCTTATTTTGTAGCCAAGAATTGTTAAAGTGCTAGACAAAGGGGGGAGGGGGGGGATGACATTGAATGCACTGAAATACTATCTAGTGTAAGTGAAAAACAAGAATAATCAGATACTAGAATGTTCCTTTATTTGAGCATTAATTAGATGTGGTAGTAAAACATTGTGAAATTAGAAGGAATCAATGCCAGAAAATGCACGATGGTGTTGGAAGAAACAAGTGAATTCCTTCTAGCAGTAACAGGATCAGATTTTCCTACAGCCAACACTGAGTACATGGGAGACTCTTAAATAAACGACAGTTGTGCACGTGTTGAAGTCCTTTTCCTAAGGTACGCTAATGGATTTGGTTCGTAGACAACCCCGCGAAAGACAAAGGCGCGCGCCGACAACCGAGCGCAAGATGGAGGCGCGCGCCAAAGAAAATTACAGTTTTTAGGGGATCCGATGGGGGGTTTTGTTGGGGAGCCCCCCCAGTTTACTTAATAGAGATCGCGCCGGCATTATGGGGGGTTTGGGGGGTTGTAACCATCCACATTTTACTGTAAACTTAACTTTTCCCCTAAAAACAGGGAAAAAGTGAAGTTTTCAATAAAATGTGGGGGGTTACAACCCCCCAAGCCCCCCACAACGCCCCCACAACGCGGCGCGATCTCTATTAAGTAAAGTGAGAGGGTTCCCCTCACACACCCCCGTCGGAGCCCTAAAAACAGTAATTTTGTGCGGCGCACGCCCCCACGCTGCGCTCAATTGTCTGGGCGCGCCTTTGTCCCGGCGCGCTTTTGACCTGACACCATGGATTTGGTGCATGCTAAATGACATGAGGCCCATTGTATACATATGAGCTGCCCGGCATTTAACACACACTAATTAATGAGTGCATCTTGTCACAACCCGGGCTCCTGTAAGGCGCAGCGAGCACCTGGGAATGTGACCAAAGCTGAAACCCGACGTGTCCCTTTCCACTAAGGGATCCTTCAGGTCTTTAGAACAGGCACATTCTAAACTTATCAGCATGCAAAGTATAAAGGCATCTTAGTCAGAAATGGCAAAGCAAAAATAAACTTTATTTCAACCACTGGTTGAATAAATAAAAAAATATAGGCAACAGCCTTGTAGTTCAAGATGGACTGATATTGCATGAAATACAAAGGTTCACAATAATATAATTAGGCAGTTGAATCTGGGTCAGCACTGCCTTGTGTACAGTCCCCTGCTTCTGGACTTTAATCAGTCAAGAAATACAGTTCTCTTCACCAGAGCAGTAATAATCAGATAAGTAATGCTTTTATCCAACAGTCCAGAACACATAAGAATCACAGCATTATTCAGAGTTCAAAATCAAGCAAACGTTTCCCTCTAAACGTTGCTGTAGCAATCAGGCACAGCTGTGCAGGACCATCGAGATTTCCCAGCTGAATCATCATACAGGAAATACATTCAAAATGGTTTGTCAGAAAACACACAGATTCCTGCTTTACAGAAAACCTCAAAATGTGGCTTCCCAGGAGAGCTTCACTGGCTTCAAACGGGTAAGAGACAAGCTTGCAGCATAAAGAAATTAAATCCCAATCTTAGGCTTACTGGGTCTCCATGGCTTCTCCTTCTGGCTGTACTCCAGTGTCCCAGACAGGAGGTAACTCATCTGCCTCAGCATGGGACAGTCTGTGAGAGACTGCCTCCTCTCAGCTTCCCATTTTCCCGTCTCTCCTCTCTCCCCCTCATGTGTCCCCTGTGCCTCGTTATATCCTGTGGATAACCACTCCCCCTCTGAGAAGGTGGGGGGGAAGGGTTTTCCACACACCGGCTTGCTTCCTGCTATTACAGGCAGGTTTCTCCCTAGCCCTGATTTTAACAGGCTGTTCAAACTGAATAAGCTTTCTGACAGTGACAGGTCTGCATGGAGTGTAGGATTTTTCTCTTAATCTTATCCTGCCCTGTCTCTTCTACCTACATGTCAGAATCAGAGCAGAAGTCAGCTTCATCAATCAATTGGCAAGTCACCTGATCAGCCCTCCTGCATCTAGGTGCACTGTGAATACTCCTGATCACTGGGGCAAAACCCGGTACGGATTCGGGTTTGTTTTGGCCAAAACCCGAAACGGACCTGGGTTTGTCACAATCTTAATAAAGGAACCTCTAGTGTGTTAATAGTCAAAATATACAAGTAACCCCTGGGATTCTATATCATAGGTGCCCAAAGATCCATGCATAAACTTATTAGTTTCCTTATTAGAGCTCTTAATAAGGAAAAAAAAGAGATGGAAGGATTTTATGTGCGCCATGGACCTCCAGAAGAACTTACAAATCGATTCTGGAAGAGATCAAACTGGCTATGTCACTCAAAGCCCAAATGATGACGTTACGACTGTCTTATTTTGGTCACCCCCATCAGAAGAGAGAGTTCACTGGAGAAGGACATCACATTTGGGAAGATCAAAGGAACCAAGTGAAGAGAGTGACCTGCGACCTGATGGTTGGGCACGTTGAAAACAACCATGGGACTGACGCTGGAGGACCTTGCCAAACTAGCACAAACCAATTTCTTTTTAGATTTATAACTCATCAAGTTCCTAGGACTTGAACACGAGTTGATGGCACCTAACTAATTAATAATAAATACTTGCTGTTAATTGGAAGTCATTTGGGTTTACACATGGATCTGCCATGCACCATATTCTATAAAATGTGCACTTAAATTTTATAGTCTGTTACTTGAAAGGGGGCATGGCAATGGGAGGAGCATGGGCAGGTCAAGAGTGGTTCCAGAATTTAGGCATGATATTATAAAATAAGGTCATTTATGCACCCAACTACCATTAATTGTACTCTAAAATTTATACCAGGTTTCAGCAAGTGTTACTCCAAAGATTAGGCCCAAGATCCATGCTAAGATACTCCGCAAAGGGTGCTTTTGTGGAACACCCTTTAGAGCAGGGGTGCCCAAATGGTCGATTGCTATCGACCAGTAGATCGCAAAGGCAACGTGAGTCGATCGCATTGCCTTTGTGATCTTTTTCTCCCTGCTGCTTCCCCAAGCCAGGCCTGGCGCGTGCAAGAGCCGGACTCACAAGACTTCACCTCCGACGTCAATTCTGACGTCAATCCAGAACGTCCTTTCCGATGTCAGAATTGACATCGGACGGCTAGAATTGCTCGGCTCGGGGAAGAGAAGCAGCAGGGAGGGAGAATTCGGCGCTGGCTTCATTCTTTCCCCAGCGGCAGCCTATTCCCCGGTAAGTGGCCAGCTGAACACCCCCTTGGGCCTTGCACCTGGGGCGGACCGGCCCCCCCCCCGCCCCCCTTGGTACGCCACTGTATGGCGGTATAGAAAAATAAAGTTATTATTAGTGATGTCACAATAGCTTCATTGTCCTATACTTGGCTCATCTTTATTACATACGAGGGGGTGTTGAAAGGTTCTTAGCCCAAGCAATCTACTTCCTAAATTCTGAGTGTTATTTTGCTGCTGTAGCTGAAAAGAGTATCTTATTTAAGTGCCAATTTGCAGAAACAAAATTCTTTGGGCCTCTTCTATCAAACTGCGCTAGAGTTCCTATGAGCGTCGGGAGCAGCACAGGCCATTCAGCGTGGCTCTTTGAGCTAAAAACTGCTAGCACAGTTTGATAGAAGAAGCCCTATGTTTTGACCTTGTTTCAGATCACTAACTGAACCATATCCATATCATTCTCTTCTTGACTGGACTGAGAACTTTTCAACACCCCCTTCGTATTTAAAATTCTATAAATAATAATAATAAAAATGATCTAGAATACAGCATTTTTGCTTGCAGCTTTCCAGTCTTGAGTCTATGTCACATATTAAAGCATGCCGTGTACTGCCACAGGGTTGCTTTGAATTCTGAATTTTGTTCACATCAACATTTTCCCAACTTTTTAGTTGTATGTACTCATCTGAAGTTTTGGCTTCAAGCAACTGTTTTATTTAGCTAGTCACAAATCATCTAAGTCAGAGTTAATTAATTTTTGTTTTCCTGCTGTCCCCAATTTCTCCAATGCAATTTAATCTTAATTTACTCAGCTGAATAAAACATTAGTATTGGTCGTATATGTTCAAGGTTATTTAGATAATGAAAGTGTATGAAAGTTAAATGAAATATTTTTTTCTCATAATCTAAGGGCCTATGCACTAAGGTAGTTCTCAACCTTCTTCCGAAGCAAACCTAGCCAACTGAGTTTTCAGAATTGCCAAAAGAAATATGCATGAAAAAGAATTCCATGCACTCGGACTTGAATTGGTCTTCGGTTGAATGCAGATCTCTCTCATGCCTATTCACTATGGTGAGCCTGTAGACTTCAATAGCTAGGTATGCCTCTAGCAGAGAGTTGAGAAGTCCTACACTAAAGGTTATTGTGCAGACTCAGGCTACTTAGCAAGTGTTAAACATAGTATGCTAAGGACTGGAATATGCATATAGGCCCTAAATCTAAAACTGGTTTCTTAAAAAGAGACGTCAAGAAAGGCAGTGCATAGAGGCTGTCAATCTTCATTTAGGTGACATTTATAGATTCACGCCTACTGGAGCCTAAATTGGTCAAAATCTTAGGCACCCCCCCTATTTATGCCAGGGGTTTCTTGGCCTAAATACCGGCACCTAAGTCCAGTTTTGGCACCTACATGGAAAACATGCCCAAGGTCTGCCCATGATCTTCCCTAAACTACAGCTACTTTCTGAAAGGTGTCTCGGCCTAGGTGTCTACCCAAAATCAGTAAACGCCTATTGATTTAGGTGCCAAACCATAATTAATTTTAATTTAAGCTAATTATTGAGTCAATTAAGTTTATCAGTGCCAATTAAGCTAATTAAATAACTAATGGCTCCTTTTATCATGCTGCCTTACAGGTTTTTAGTGCGGACTGGCGTGGTAAATGCTCCAACACTCATATAAGTCCTATGAGCGTCGGAGCACTTAACTCGCCCACCCGTGCTAAAAACCTCTAGCATGTCATGATAAAAGGGGGAATAAGTTAGGCACCTAAATCGACTAGGCACACCAAGTTAGGAGCCTAACTTTAGGTGTCTTTTATAACGTCTGGGACATGTGACTTACTTGAACTTTGCTGTATAGGGAGGATCATTTCTAAGCAAATTAAATAAGCAAAGGTCATAGGGGCTCTTTGACTACTGCTTGCCTACCACAGCTTAAAATGTTTAATATATCTTATTGGTTTATGTTTGTTCAAATTTACTTTATTTCCATATCTCGTTGCTTTATGTTTGTGTAATTTATATGTGCTTTCCAGAATGATATCTCTACCCCTGAGGAAGGCTTCTTTTCAAAGGCGAAACACAGACCGTGTTGGGTCCAGCAGCAAATGAAAAGGACTTTATATTGATATATGAGATATGTTTTAATGTATGATTGTATCTAATAAACCTTAATGTTTCTAAGGCTGACGTGTACAGTCCCCTCCCCCACCAGTTTTCTTTTAATGCTAATTCATGGCCATTGAATTAAAAAAAAATGGAAAATCAGCCATTTTTCAGTGGCAGCAAAAAAAGCTTCCTTAGTGTACAGAAAGGACCCATGTAAGGACATGCTAAATCCACTTTTTACTGCAAGATAATAAAATGACCCCAAAGACTGCAGATACTGTTTTTTATAGGTGTCTATTTAACATACGTTTAAAGAGTTTAAATATGTATAAATTGCCCCAGGTAGACAATAAGCACCTCTAGATAATATATAAACTGATTGCAGTTGCACAAAGGCAGTTTATCAAGTCCTGTCCCCTTTCCCTTTAGAGATTTTTTTTTTTTTTAAATGTATGGTTATTATATTTTTTGGATGATAGTTTAGTTCCATTTTAGACCAAAATAGTACTCCACTAGTATACTAACGCATATTTTTTTTTCTCTGTTCATGGTGTTTTGAATAACGCGCGGAATAGCGTGCGCTAAAATACCGTGCGCGCTAGCCGCCACCGCCTCCTCTTGAGCAGGCGGTAGTTTTTCAGCTACCGGGCACTATAGCGCATGCTAATCCGGTGCGTGCGCTAAAAACCCTAGCGCACCTTCGTAAAAGGAGCCCAAAATGTCATATGAGGTATGCCAATATGGTTTAATAGGTGATTTGCTCTTTCAATCGTGCAAAGTATGTTAAATGTGTCTCGCCTGCTTCTATGTCGGTATTAACATTTTTTTATCTCACACACTGGTGAAGGACTGGGCTTATAACTTGGTGCTTATAGAGGCTAATGACGGAGGAGATGGAGCTGTTGCTACAGGAAATGAAGGGGGCCTTTCATTAAAGGTTAGCGCAAGTTATCTGCAGCAGGAATCAAACGAGTCGTGTGTCAGATGACTTGTGCTAACCTTTAGTAAAAGACCCCTGTGGTGTACAGGACAAGGGAAAGATAGAGGAAAGAAAATGTAAAATGCAGAAAAGATGAGTGGAACACTGTATTTCAGCATTTTTAAATTAATTCAGCATTGATTTGCATAACACAAATGATCTTCCAAGTAACAGGTACGCATTTTTTACACTTTAGAACATGTAAGATATAATACAGTCATTTCACTGTATTTTTTTTTTTTTGTATGTCTTACTTGATTTCAAATGGTTCTTACAATCTTCATGACAGGTGTCAAAGCAGAGATAAGACTGCAGCAGATGAAGCGTAAATCTTTCAAAAGAACAAGGAAGGATGTTTACCAAGTAGTGCAAGCAAAACAGAGCAATTCTTCTGCAACCTTTCTGCTAGGGGGTTCAAGGACATCCGAGATGGACATTCTTCATTGCTGTGAATGGAGCAGTGGCACCCGGGGCCCATCATTTTTTGACACCCCCCCCCCATGTAAAAAAAAAATTTTTTGTAATGACCATGAAACAGAATAAATGGTCAGAATAGAAACAGGCAGTGAAAATTTTCTTATATTCCAAACATAACATAACATAAATTATGTCTGAATTGTCATGACATCAGAAGTACATATGGAGTAGTTGCAGGTGATGCTTGGGACAGTTCTACATAAGAACATAAGAACATAAGAAATGCCTCTGCTGGGTCAGACCCGAGGTCCATCGTGCCCAGCAGTCCGCTCACGCGGCGGCCCAACAGGTCCAGGACCTGTGCAGTAATCTTCTATCTATACCCCTCTATCCCCATTTCCAGTAGGAATTTGTCCCATCCTTTCTTGAACCCCAGTACCGTACTCTGCCTTATAACGTCCTCTGGAAGCGCATTCCAGGTGTCCACCACACGTTGGGTAAAGAAGAACTTCCTAGCATTTGTTTTGAATCTGTCCCCTTTCAACTTTTCCGAATGCCCTCTTGTTCTCTTATTTTTCGAAAGTTCGAAGAATCTGTCCCTCTCTACTCTCTCTATGCCCTTCATGATCTTGTAAGTCTCTATCATATCCCCTCTAAGTCTCCTCTTCTCCAGGGAAAAGAGACCCAGCTTCTCCAATCTCTCAGAATATGACAGGTTTTCCATACCTATTATCAGACGTGTTGCTCTCCTTTGAACCCTCTCGACTAACGCCATATCCTTCTTAAGATACGGCGACCAATATTGGACGCAGTACTCCAAATGCGGGCGCACCATCGCCTGATACAACGGCAGGATAACTTCTTTCGTTCTGGCTGTAATACCCTTTTTGATTATACCAAGCATTCTATTCGCTCTCTTAGCGGCCGCTGCACACTGTGCCGACGGCTTCATTGTCATGTCCACCATTACCCCCAAGTCCCTTTCCTGGGTACTCTTATTCAATAACATCCCTCCCATTGTATAGTTGTACCTCGAGTTTCTGCTCCCCACATGTAATACTTTACATTTTTCAATGTTGAACTTCATCTGCCATTTCGCCGCCCATTCTTCTAATTTGTTCAAGTCCCTTTGCAACTTTTCGCAGTCCTCTGTAGTCCGAGCTCCATTAAATAGTTTGGTGTCGTCCGCAAATTTTATTATCTCGCACTTCGTTCCTGTTTCTAGATCATTTATGAAGATATTAAATAGCAGCGGCCCGAGCACCGAGCCCTGCGGGACACCACTCGTGACCCTCCTCCAGTTGGAGTAGTGACCCTTCACTCCTACCCTTTGTTTTCTACCCTCCAACCAGTTTCTGATCCATCTATGTACGTCTCCTTCCACCCCATGGTTCTTCAGTTTCCGGAGTAGACGTTCATGGGGCACCTTGTCAAAGGCTTTTTGGAAATCTAGATATATGATGTCTATGGGGTCTCCTTTGTCCATCCGTTTGTTGATCCCTTCGAAGAAGTGCAATAAGTTCGTTAGGCACGATCTTCCCTTGCAGAAACCATGCTGGCTGGTTATCAGAAGTTCATTTTTTTCAAAATGTTGATCGATGTTTTCTTTTATCAGTGCTTCTGCCATTTTCCCTGGAACCGAAGTCAGGCTCACCGGCCTGTAGTTTCCCGTGTCACCTCTTGATCCCTTTTTAAAGATGGGCGTAACGTTGGCTATCTTCCAATCTTCCGGGATCTCGCCTGTTTTCAGGGATAAGTTGCAAATTTGCTGCAGTAGTTCCGCTATCTCCTCCTTTAATTCTGATTGTGTTAGTTCGGTTTTATGTGTTTTTTGAATAGAAGGGTTTTTATTTCTTTTTGAAGGTTTTGCAGTATGTGGTCGATGTCAATTGGTTGTAGGTTTGGGGGTCGAGTGCTGCAGCTCGAATGGCTAGGAGGTTGTCGAACAGTTTTTTTCTTTTGACGTTTTTGGTTGGAGGGTGTGTGAATGGTGCGTGAGTTCTCCTATGTCTGTTTGAAGTGGATTGAATTATTTAGCTGAAGAAATTAGTTACCCCCTCATCCCACACACATTAATTCTCTTCCATTTTTGTTCCCATTATAAAAAACACTGATAAGTTCCCAGAAAAAAAATACATTAAAATAAGAAGTGAAAACAAAGGCCCCTACAGATGAGAACATAACATAAGAATAGCCTAACTGGGTCAGACCAATGGTCCATCATGCCCAGTAGCCCATTCTCATGGTAACCAATCCAGGACACTAATACCTGGTCAAAACCCAAAGAGTAGCAACATTCCATGCTACCGATCCAGGGCAAGCAGACACTTCCCCCATGTCTTAATAACAGATTATGGACTTTTCCTCCAGGAATTTGTCCAAATCTTTCTTAAAACCAGCTACACTATCTGCTTTTACCATAACTTCTGGCCACTTCATTTTTAAGTTTAGATCTTTCCTTTCAAACAGAGACCTTGCTAGATGTCAAATACAGCACAAGGTAACTTCACATGGACTTAGCTGTGCAGGAAATGTGAATCTCCTCATACACCCACCATATAGTGCAAAAATGTGCAAAGGTCTGTTTTTTTCTTTCAATCACTACATAGCCTAATGCCACACAAACAGCGCTGTTACAAACATATTCTGTAGGTCAATGCTAAGGATAACAAAGTTTCCTTCCTTGGACCAGAAGGAGATAAACCACTGGAAGAGATCCCAAAACAACAGGGAGGTGAAGGTGGCCTTCTCTGAGATCCTCCCAGTACCAAGAGCAGATGGAAAGAGACAAGGGGAATTGCAAGTAATCAACGCCTGGATGAGACGATGGTGCGAAGAAGAAGGCTTCGACTTCGTGCGCAACTGGACGGCGTTCTGGGGAAAAAGCAAGTACTACAGAAGGGACGGACTACACCTCAACAAGGAAGGAGCAAGAGTTTTGGCAGGCAACATGAAGAAGGCAATCGAGAAGGCTTTAAACTGAAAGATAGGGGAAAGCCGACAGTCGACCACCGGTCGATGGCACGGATAGCGGGATGCCCCGACGAAGAAGCCAAGGACTACTACTCCTACACAAGAGAAGACGACCTCACAGCCAATAAGGGAGAAAAAGCAGGAAGGGACAACTCAGACACAGGAGGGGACGACCACACAGCAAACAAGGGTGATAACACAGGAGCAGTAAAGGATACCGTAATTGAAACTATAGGGACGGCCAAGAGTAGAAGGTCCAAAAAGGTAACACGAAGGGAACTTAGATGTATGTATACGAATGCTAGAAGTCTAGGTAACAAAATGGGGGAACTAGAGACAATAGCAAGACATGACATATTGGATATCATTGGCATAACAGAAACATGGTGGAATGAAGAAAACAAATGGGACACAGTACTACAAGGATACAAACTGTATAGAAGAGATCGAGTAGGGCAGAAAGGTGGAGGTATTGCTCTATATGTTAAGGAGGGAATAGATTCTGTTGAAATGGTTACAACAGAAATGAAAGAGAAGCTTGAGTCACTCTGGATCAAAATTCCTGGTCAATATGGCGCAGATACGAAAATTGGCCTTTACTATCGTCCCCCAGGACAGGCGGAGGAAACTGACTCAGAAATGATGGAGGAAATCAAACAAGAATGCAAGACAGGAAATGTAATTATATTGGGAGACTTCAATTTCCCAGGGATAGACTGGAAACTAGCAACCTCCAACTGCGGCAAGGAGGCCAAGTTCCTGGAGGTGCTAGGGGATTGCTTCCTGGAACAAATGGTAAAAGAGCCGACAAGAGGCAACGCCACCTTGGATTTGGTCCTAAATGGCCTCACGGGACCGATAACAGAAGTGGAAGTCGTGGTTCCACTGGGAACGAGTGATCACAATGTAATCAACTTTAAACTTGACATCGGGAAAGGGAAACATGCCAAAACCTTAACCACCACCTTAAACTTTAAAAAGGGTAAATACGATCGCATGAGAGCCATGGTAGAAAAACGACTCGAGAAGATGGTGGACAAACTTGAAACGGTAGATCAGGCATGGTCCCTACTGAAAAATACTATCACAGAAGCACAAGATCTCTACATTCCGAGGATTTCCAAAGATCGGAGAACAAAGAGCAAAAGAGAACCGGCATGGCTTACCATACAGGTGAAGGAAGCCATAAAAGAAAAGAAGGACTCTTTCAAAAAATGGAAATGCATAAAGACAACCGAAGCCTGGAACAAACATAAAGATGATCAGAAGAAATGTCACAAGGCGGTGAGGGATGCCAAACAGGAGTATGAGGAAAAAATAGCCCAGGAGGCCAAAAACTTCAAGCCCTTCTTTAGATACGTGAAAGGGAAAAAACCTGCAAAAGAGGCAGTGGGACCCCTGGACGACCAGGGAAGAAAAGGGTACATCAAGGAAGATAAACAAATCGCAGACAAACTAAATTCCTTCTTTGCGTCCGTCTTTACGAAGGAGGACACCTCAACAATACCTGAAGCGGAGAAAGTGTTTGCAGGAGAAATAGAAGACAGCCTCACCACAGTTGAAGTGGACTTAGACCAGATATACTATCAGATCGACAAACTTAAAAGTGACAAATCCCCTGGACCGGATGGAATTCACCCGAGAGTCTTAAAGGAATTGAAGGTTGAAATCGGAGAGTTATTGCAAAAACTTGCAAACCTGACAATCAGAACTGGACAGATACCGGACGACTGGAGGATAGCGAACGTCACGCCAATTTTTAAAAAAGGATCGAGAGGGGAACCGGGCAACTATAGGCCTGTGAGTCTTACGTCTGTCCCCGGCAAGATGGTTGAAGCACTGATCAAGGATAGCATAGTCTGGCACTTGGACGCACACGACTTGATGAAACCCAGTCAACATGGATTCAGGAAAGGGAAATCATGTTTGACGAATTTACTCCAATTTTTTGAGACTGTGAACGAGCAAATTGATAGTGGGAAGCCGGTGGACATAATATACTTGGACTTCCAGAAAGCGTTCGACAAAGTTCCACATGAAAGACTTCTCAGGAAACTACAAAGCCATGGCATAGAGGGGGATATACAAAGGTGGATAGGCAAATGGCTGGAAAACCGAAAGCAGAGAGTGGGCATAAATGGGAAGTTCTCCGACTGGGAGAAAGTGACTAGTGGTGTACCACAGGGCTCGGTACTTGGGCCGATCCTTTTTAATATTTATATCAATGACCTGGAGGAAGGAACAACCAGTGAGATCATCAAGTTTGCAGATGATACAAAACTATGCCGGGCAATCAGATCGCAGGAGGATAGAGAGGAACTCCAGAGCGACTTGTGTCGGTTAGAAACATGGGCGGAGAAATGGCAGATGAAGTTCAATGTGGAGAAATGCAAGGTAATGCATTTAGGCAATAAGAATAAGGAATACGAGTATACAATGTCAGGTGCAACTCTGGGGAAGAGTGAACAAGAAAAGGACCTGGGTGTACTGATAGATAGGACCCTGAAGCCGTCGGCACAATGCGCGGCAGCGGCAAAGAAGGCAAATAGAATGTTGGGCATGATAAAGAAAGGAATCTCGAGTAGATCGGAGAAAGTTATAATGCCGCTTTATAGGGCAATGGTCAGACCACACTTGGAATACTGCGTCCAACATTGGTCTCCCTACCTAAAGAAGGATATAAAACTGCTGGAGAGGGTGCAGAGACGAGCAACAAAACTGGTGAAGGGTATGGAGAAACTGGAATACGAGGATAGACTTATAACACTAGGATTGTTCTCCCTAGAGAAAAGGAGACTGCGTGGGGATATGATCGAGACCTTCAAAATACTGAAAGGAATCGACAAAATAGAGCAGAGAAGATTATTTACATTGTCCAATTTGACACGGACTAGAGGACATGAAATGAAGCTAAGGGGGGACAGGTTCAGGACTAATGTCAGGAAGTTCTGCTTCACTCAGAGAGTGGTTGACGCCTGGAATGCCCTCCCAGAGGAGATTATTGCGGAATCGACCGTCCTAGGCTTCAAGAGCAAACTAGATGCATATCTCCTTAAGAGAGGCATATAAAGATATGATGGACTATAAATTACGCCAGGGTACACCTGGCAGGGCCTCCGCGTGCGCGGATCGCCGGACTTGATGGACCAAAGGTCTGATCCGGAGATGGCAGTTCTTATGTTCTTATGTTCTTAACACCCAAAGACCCACTCAGTGTGTGAACCAGTTGAGTGGAGTGGACTAACTGGGGGGTGGAAATGGGCCTGGAGTTTGCTCAGCAGAATTTCCCAGACCACCTCTTCCTCTCAACACATTGACACGCTGCCACCATCACCACTAGGAACACCTCACTGAGTAGGCCAGCTATGCTATAAACTTTATAAAATACATTATTATATTTTCTTATAAAGCACATATTTTAACTGAACTCTCTGACATCCTCAGCCTTTCCATTCACAAAAATAGAAGGAAGAAAAGTTCCCATTTCCTGCTGTCTCATGTCCCCGGCCTATACAATATTTTTTTTCTGCAGACCCTTCAAAAGTCTGACCAAATCCTCGTTTCACTTGCATTATAAAGTACTGAGGATGCCATCTCTCCCCAATCCCAGGTCCTAAAGTCTAAGACAGTAGCGCAAACTAATGCTGCCAGATTCAGGAAAAAATTTTTTGATTCGATTCAGCCTATTGCAGGGGTGTCCAATGTCGGTCCTCGAGGGCCGCAATCCAGTCGGGTTTTCAGGATTTCCCCAATGAATATGCATTGAAAGCAGTGCATGAACACAGATCTCATGCATATTAATTGGGGAAATCCTGAAAACCCGACTGGATTGCGGCCCTTGAGGACCGACATTGGACACCCCTGGCCTATTGAATTGGTTTTTCAATTCGATTTTCTTGCCCAGTTGGGTGATTTTTTTCAAAACTCCTGGTGGGTTTTATAGCTTTTTCACCCCCCTTTGACTTCTCCTAACCACACTGGCGCTGTGGTGTAAATAAAATAAAGAAACAAAAAGGACTTTTCCTCTCTCTGTTAAATCCTAGCTCACGTTTGCAGTCCAACACCAGCTCTGGCAGGATACACATTTCAAATCTGACATATTATAATCACAAAACAGAAAATAAAATTAATTTTTCTACCTTTTGTTGTCTGGTTATATTTCAAATCTTGTTGGTCCAAGGCTCTGGTTTTCTTCTGATAACTTGCTTGCCAGGGTCTCCTTCTTTCTGCATGCTAACCATCCATCTGCCAACTCTGTCCTCCCTTTCCATTTCCCTTCCCTTCCCAGGAAGTCTGGTATCTTACCTTTTTTTCATCTCCCTCCACACATCCACCTTTTCTTATATACCCTTTCATCCGGCATCTCTCCCTCCTTCCCCACCACCCCAGAGTCCACCATCTCTCCCTTTCTTTTCCTAATTACCCTCCTATCCAGTATCTCTATCCCTCCTCCACACCATCCCTTGTGTCCAATTTCTCTCCCTTTCTGTTCCTTCCCTCCCTAAATCCCATGGTCCATCATCTCTCTCCCTCTCCTCTATTTTCAGACCCATTATTTCTTCCCCCCCCCCAAAGTTTGGCATATGCACTTCTCTTTGAACACCCCCTTCCCTCCGTGTACTTCTAAATCATGGTCCCCCCCCAAAGGCCTGTCCCCCCTTAAAGGTCTGCCTGTCCCACCTTGAAGGCCTGCACCCCCCTTGAAGGCCTGTCCCATCCCCTTGTAGGCCTGTCCCCCCCTTGAAGGCCTGCCTGCCTATCCCCCCCCTTGAAGGTCTGCACCCCCGAAGGCCTGTTCCCCACTTGAAGGCCTGTCCCACCCCCTTGTAGCTTCTCCCCCCCTTGTAGGCCTGTCCCCCCTTGAAGGCCTGCCTGCCTTTCCCCCCCTTGAAGGCCTGTCCCCCCTTGAAGGCCTGCCTGCCTTTCCCCCCTTGAAGGCCCTCTGATGTCAGAGGAGGGGCGGGATTGCGGCGCAGGAAGCAGCGCCTAAGCAGCGCAGGGATCGCTGATGCTGACTTCGCGATCCTGCTGCGGGCTGCTTCACAGGTGGTGCAGGAAGGTCAGTGGGGCGAGCGGTCTTTCGGGGGTGGGGGGGGACTGAACGGCAAGGCCGGGAGCACCCCCTTAGGGCTGGCACCTGGTGCGCACCGCCCCCCCCCCTGCCCCCCCCCCTTGGTACGCCACTGGAATGGAGTGGACATTTTTTAGGGGCATTTTCAAAACACTAAGGGGCTCATAATCAAAACAAATAAACGTCTAAAACGTGGCCTAAATCGGTACTTGGATGATCAAAAAGCCAGATCGTCCAAGTATCGATAATCAAAGCTGGTTTTAGACGTATCTAAATCCAGCTTAGGACTTTTCCCTGCCTCTAAATGCACAGAGCGAAAAGAGGCATTTTTAGAGGAGGGGAAAGGGCGGGAGGTGGGCCAATCTAAACATAGTCATACAGCAGGTATAACCAAAAGTGTGAACAGGTTGTCTAGTCGGCACATATACGTTTTGACTTAGACCAAGACAAAACAGGTATAAGTGCCGAAAAAAGGGCCGCTGAGCTGATCGCAGCTCCAGCAACCAGCCCACCCCCCACCGCAACAATCGCGGCAGAAGAGATAGCTCATCTCCCCTGCCGCAATGTGCCTAAAGCCCCGCCCACTTCCCCCTGCGTTAGTGTCTAGCACATGCGGCATTGTAGCACACACTAAGTGCGCACTAAAACCGCTAGTGCAGCTTAGTAGAAGGATCCATTGGTCAAATAATTTATTTTTGCCATTCTTCAATTGTTTTTAGTTTATAATTTTTCTAGTTTATAGTTTATAGTTTTCTAAACCGCGTAGAACAACTCATGGTTATGTGGTTAAGAAGTATGATGTTATGTTATGTCATTTAATTTAAATGGTCCTTTTTCTTGGATATTTCTGGGCCAGAAACCAAGAGCCCTAGTAGTGTGCTTAGGTTCTATCTATTGGAGTCTCTGTCAAAGCTCACTCCAGCCCATCTTACCCATCCCAGCCATCGAAGCCCTCCCTAGCCCATCCTCAACTGAATACGGGACACAGACCGTGCAAGCCTGCCCAGTACTGGCCTTAATTCCTTCAATATATACCCATTATTTTCTGACTAGAGAGGCATGCTGGAGGTGTTGATCAGTTTTGGGAAGGAGAATTCTAGCTTGAACAGGTAACCAGTATAGTCAGATCAACAATGTCAACGCCATCATATTTCTTCATATCAAAAATCGGGGTTTTTTGCTGCATTTTTCAGAGTCCCAAGAAGTATGTACAAATTAAGGCCCCCTTTTATGAAGTTATGATAGTTTTCTGTTTGTTTTTTTTTATCGTGAGTCGCTGAGGTAAAAGCTCTGACACTCATAGGAAATCTATGAGCATCAGAGCTTTTACCACAGCGGCCTACAATTTTATTTTATTTTTTTAAAAACAACCCTAACACAGCTTCAGAAAAGGGGGCCTAACTAAGGGCTCCTTTTACAAAGGCACGCTAACGGTTTTAGTGCGTGCTTAGCGTGAACTAAAATACCGCACGCACGAGCCGTTACCGCCTCCTCTTGAGCAGGTGGTAGTTTTTCAGGTAGCGTGTGCTTAAAAACGCTGGCGCACCTTTGTAAAAGGAGCCCTAAGTAATGAGTCCCTAACTATCGATGGGCTCCTTTTATAAATCCTCGGTAGAGATTTTTACCCGGTCTGGTGAGGTAAATGCTCCGACACTGATAAGAATTCTATGGGAGTCAGAACATTTACCTTACTGGCCTGCAGTAGAAATCTCTACCTCAGCTTTGTAAAAGTCAGCAAATATTTTTATGTTCTAGCAATTCATCTTAATTGTCACTTATGAAAATTTATACATGCATCTGGCTGTGCACTATTCTATAAGGTATGGTGCCTAACTCTACTAGCATGTAACTCAAAAGGGAGCATAACCATGGGCATATCAGGGACATTCCAGAAAGTTGCAGTGCAATTATAGAATACAGCCTCAGTGCACCTAACTGGGGCACAAGCATTTACACCAGGGCCCTCTTTTACAAAGGCGCGCTAAGCGTTTTAGCGCGGATTTAGCGCGTGCTAAATCAACACATGCGCTAACCGCTAACACAGCCATATGATAGCATGCACGCATTAGCGCTTAGCTCGTGTTTAGTGCACGCTAAAAAGCTTAGCGCACCTTTGTAAAAGAGGGGGCAGGTTTCAACAAAGGTAAGTCTGGTGCCTAAATTTGGGCACTGGAATGGAAACAGCACTAAGCATGATTCTATAAAACAGGGGTGTCCAACCTGCGGCCCCGTGAAGTATTTTGTGCGGCCCCGGTCGAGGGCGATGCAGTGTTTTCCTCTGCTGCCCCCGGGTGTTTACCATCTTGCCGGCTCCCTCCTCTGTCTTGCTGCAGCGTTTGCGCATTTGTGCGGCCCCAGAAACATTTTTTTCGGCCAATGCGGCCCAGGGAAGCCAAAAGGTTGGACACCCCCTGCTATAAAAGGTTTGCACCCTTAACATTAGCATTCACGCTCCCTCACCTCAAACTGAAAGCTAAACACCATCAATCAATAATCACACAACTCAATTTTATTGGAATAAATATTTGGCCGCAACTTTATTATCTGTCTTAATATTATCTCCACTTACCTTACAATCCATGTCCATAGTAACATAGTAGATGATGGCAGATAAAGACCCGAATGGTCCATCCAGTCTGCCCAACCTGATTCAATTTAAATTTTTTTTTTTTTTTTTTCTTCTTAGCTATTTTTGGGCAAGAATCCAAAGCTTTACCCGGTTCTGTGCTTGGGTTCCAACTGCTGAAATCTCTGTTAAGACTTACTCCAGCCCATCTACACCCTCCCAGCCATTGAAGCCCTCCCCTGCCCAAAGACAACAAACCCCCCAATGCATATGTCAAACACACCCAGGAAACTATTTGGTGTCAAAACTAGTTCCCGTTAAGTCTTTAAACTTATAACATCCCCCAAACATGACCCACGGTGATGCCAGACCATGCTTATCCTCCCCCCAATATAACCCACGGTGATGCCAGGCCATGTTTCCTCTCGCAGCAGTTTTGCCTATGAGTGTTACATTTATTTATTTATTAACTACTCATCTCCCAGATCCAACCGGGCCAAACTCCATTTTTTGCCCCACCCAAAGTTATGACCACCTCCCCCAACCCCAAAAGCTCAACCAAATCCACCCAAGTCCACATAAAACTTGTAACCCTCTTCCCCAACACTGAAAAAAAAACATACCACCAGCACACATGGGAGGGAGGGATATTTTTTATTTCCTGAACAGACTACTCTACTCTTCCCTTTTCCTCACAGAAGTCTCTCCAACCTGCCAACATCCAACCAATCCCATGACTGCTAAACCCCATCACCTCAAAAACCTCCCCAATCCTTTTTCTATTAACTCTTTCTTACCTCCTCTTATAAACTTGTCAATCCTTATTTGACAGACCCTTGACATCACCTCATATATTCCCCTCACCCACACCACCATCTAATAAGTATTACCAGCAGGTGACTTCAACTCAGCCAATGTTAAATCACACCGCATGTATCTGGTGTTCTTCTACATAGAAGTTTTCAAGTTTTTATTTCCAAGTTTATTTAATACTTGATATATCACAGTGGCAAATGCATCTTTGCAGTTTACATTTAAAATAGAACTTAAAATTGAGGAGACTGAAAATGCAATCAAGTTAAAGAAAATATGAAGTTACATTGTTAACAGTACAAGCAAGTAAAGCATAGTAAAAACTTAAGTGTGTGCTTCTAAATCCATATTGATACTCATTGAGTCCTATCTGAGGTATAAACAGATTGAGTAAAAACTATCGGATCTTTTCCAGATAAGCCCCGCCAAAAAGTTAACCCCTGCCACAGTTTTAGCTAACACCATGCTAAGTGAATACTTGGGGAAAGTGATATACAAAGGGGGGGGTGGAGTCATTATTCAAATCATGTGAATAATTTCCTCGGAGGGCTTCAATAGTTTAATAATTTATAAGGTGGCGTGGCTTAAGTTTTCGCCCGTGCACTTTTTGCATTAGTGGTGGCGGGGGCTTAAGTTTTTGCCCGTGCACTTTTTGCATTAGTTGCGGGGCTTATCTGGAAAAGACCCAAACTATCAATTAAATGCATCTGAAATTAAAAAAAGGATTTTAAAAGTGATTTGAACCTTTCTAGATTAGTTTCAGATTGAATATGATTAGGAAGGACATTCCACAGTTGTGGACAATTAACTGAAATAAATAGTAGATGCTTAAATAACATATCTTGCAGTTGGAATAGTGAGAAGATTCTGTTGAAGAGAGAAAAGCATATGAGGTATAAATGGTATCAAATAATTATCAAGATGAGGCAGAGATCGAGCAGATTGTGTCTTAAAAACCCAGAGCAAAATCTTATATGTCAAACAGTGATTAATAAGTAACCAATGAGCTGTACTTAGGGCCTCTTCTATCAAACTGCGATAGCAGTTTTTAGCACGGGGAGCCACGCTGAATGGCCCGCGCTGCTTGCGACGCTCATTGAGTTCCTATGAGCATCGGGAGTAGCGTGGGCCATTCAGTGCGGCTCCCCCGCTAAACACTGCTATCGCAGTTTGATAGAAGAGGCCGCTAATGTCATTTTTTTATGGCACCAAATTTGGAGCAACAAATTACAATCCCTGATGTTTAACAATTCAAGTACAATGTATCGTGTTCATTAGTGCTCGGGGGGGAAAAAAAGGGTTTTGAGAGGCCAGACTTAAGAGCAGTGCCCCCAACAGCAGAAATCTCTCCTCTTTCAATCACAGCACTTGCAATAGCTTCTCATTTGACAAACTTTTGTTGAACCAAATGTGAATAGTGTTAGAAAAAACTTATCTGTGCTGGAACAAAGCGTAACTTAGTGGGTCTTGGCGCATTTCGCATCTAGCTGCTTCAGAAAACCTGACGCAAACTTTTCCAAATGCTGGTCTGTAAGAACAAAAATAATAAGAAGTTTGCGTTCTTAATACAGCATGCTCTTTATAACATTTTCACTTAAATTGTGAAATATCAAACAAGCTCAGGTTACCTCTCTATGTGTTACTTCACAAAGGCGGAAATGACATCATTCATCCAGGAAGATGGAAAACTGTCAAAATTATCATCCAGTAATGAAAGAACTAAACTGCGGGCAGGGAACCTCCCCCCCCCCCATAAGAACCACATCCCTCCATAAGAACCACGTCCCCCCTTGTGGAGGAATGCCCAGCACTCCACCTCCTTGTTCATACCTTGAGGCTGCACCGTTTGCCACTTGAATATCCACTCCTGTTCCTTTTTCAATAAGGCAGCTGGCAAATTCTCCCCATGAGGGAGCTTTGGTACTTCAAGAACCAAAGATCTGTGACATCATGAGAACAGTCAATCCAATGTTGTGTAAGGGGGGGCCATTTGATCCCCACGGCAAATCTTGCTTTAAATGTTCAATGATTCTGATTCGCACTGATCTCATCATGTGACCAGTATACAATAACGGGCAGGGGCATTGACCAGCATATACCACTCCTATGGTGTCACAAGTGGTGTGGGATTTCAAATGATATTCCATATCTAATTGGGGATGTACAAATGATTTTGTAACAATGGCATGGATACAGACCGAGCAATGACCACATGTATAATGACCCACCTCGATGTCCCCCTGATTCACTTTGGAGATCCGAAAATATGATCTAATGACTAGATCTTTAATATTGCGCCTCTTGAAAAGGCAAATTGAGATGGATGCTAAAGAATGTGATGGTATTCCAGTATATGCCAGTACGTCTTGATAATGCTCGTAATTTTAAATGCCCAATGGAAATAGGGCAACACCCACACTAAAGAGTTGGGCTCCTGCTCCCTGCTTTTCTGCAGCAGTAATGCCCCTTGTGCAGGTAAAGCACTTTTATATGCTTTGTTGATGACCTTCGCCGGGTAGCCTCGCTCTTCAAATCTTGCGTGCATATCCACCACATGCTCCCTGTATTCAGCAACTAAGGAACAAAGTCTCCACAAAACACAGTTCCGATGTAGATTAGGACAGCGGCTATCAACTCAGTCTTCAGGACACACACAGCTAGTCAGTATGTCAGGATATTAACAATGAATATAAATGAGGAGCATTTGCATATACTGCTTCCATTATATGCAAATCTATCGCATGAACATCCACGGTAGCTATCTTAAAAACCAAATGTACTGAGTATGTTCTGAACTGGGTTGAGAGCAACTTGATTAGGAATATTGCAACTCGTTCCGTCTATAATTTTTGTCAAGTATTCGTTTCTTTTCATCCACTTTGCAGGTTTTGCTGGCATTGAATTAATCAGCTTTTTCTGGAGTCTGAAACATATTTCATTGAAACCTTGGCTGCTTGCAGCAAGGACTCCTTTAGATTAACCTTCATCGACTGTTGCTTCACTGCCAAGACATTTTCCTGTTCTTGACGAGAAAGAATACATAGTAAAGTTTTTAAGGAAAGTATCTGAAAACAATGTTTTCCAGCTCTTAAGAACTAGTGTAAACGTCAAGCCTTGCCATGTTTTGAATAGCGTCTTAAATGCAAACTCGAGGGGGTGCTGAAAAGTCTCAGTCCAACCAACTTCCTTAATGCTGAGCATTATTTTGCTACTGTAGCTGGAGAACAAAATAAAAAGTAGGGGGTTAGCTTCGATACAATACAAGAGAAAAAAAAAAAGAGGCAAGAGATGTCTTCAACTAACCTACAGTCACATTTATTTCAAAGCAATATAAAAAGTCCTAGGTCTTTAAAAAGACCATTTAAAGTCTCAAGAAGTGGAATCCTAGGAAAGTCCCAAGCAATATAAAGAGTACTAGGTCTTTAAAAAGACCATTTAAAGTCCCAAGAAGTGGAATCCTAGGAAAGTCCCAAGCAATATAAAGAGTCCCAGGTCTTTAAAAAGACCATTTAAAGTCCCAAGAAGTGGAATCCTAGGAAAGTCCCAAGCAATATAAAGAGTCCCAGGTCTTTAAAAAGACCATTTAAAGTCCCAAGAAGTGGAATCCTAGGAAAGTCCCAAGCAATATAAAAAGTCCTAGGTCTTTAAAAAGGCCATTTAAAGTCCCAAGAAGTGGAATCCTAGGAAAGTCCCAACCAGGATCCAGGTTTCTGCAAAGAGGGTCGCCTTCCTCAAGGGACAACTGTTCTCTCTGCTCCTGGGATGTGACTTAGGTTGGTTGAAGACATCTCTCTTGCCTCTTGTTTTTGCCACTGCAGCTGGACACAGAGTTCTCTTATTTTGTTAGGTGACAATTTGCAGAAACATAATTCTCTGTTGTGACATTATTTGGGAACCATATCCATATCATTCTCTTCTTGGTTGACCTGAGAACTTTTCATCACCCCCTAGTAGTAGCAAATGAGGGCACAACTGTTGATGGTTATCAAAACAAAATGTGTGAACCCCAGTTAAAACATTTGCAAAAATATCAGGATCTTAGGGTATTCACAATGGAAGCGGAAATCTGAAGAAAGTTTATTTCCACATTTTGGAAGCTTGAAACTGAGAACTAATACAGCACAGATTTGCAGATAGAAAACTATATAAACATGACTTGTAATCGTTAATCTGCCGCACATGTTAAAAACGCTACCGCAGCTTAGTAAAAGGAGCCCTTAGTCCAGTGATTTTCCACTGTTTTCATTCCATATTTTTCTACAGATGGAAAAGGTGAAAAATCGCTGGGCTAAATATACTGTATAGCCCTTGATGGAGACTGCTTCAATTTTGTTGGTTGGGCTGAGAACTTTTCAGTGGCCCCTGGATATTCAGCAGCATCATTCAGGTAAGTGTTTTTGAATATTCGACTATCATCATGATTTAGATTAGCAGGAGCATCTCCTGACCAGTCCAATAGATTCGCTTTTCAATATTAGTTGAGGTAAAATGAAGTTGATTTGTTTTTTCTTGATGCTGCTAATCAGGCAGAGGCAACAATTTATATGAACACAGTACTAAAACAATAAGATGCCTCGAATGTTATCATCATTTGGAAATGGGCAAAATGCGTTTCTGTCTTTCTCCACAGGTGATAAATAATACTCCTAGTTATGCAAAATACTTCTGCCATCAAGAACCACAAACGGATTTGATAGAAGCAGTGTTTCTGGTGTTTAAACTTTCATTTCAACCATTTCATGAATAATCAATTTTGCTAATGTGGCATGAAAAACTAATTATGTAGCAGCCATTAGCAGTTATATTAATAATTTATTACAAATGCATTTTCAACATTTATAAAATAAGATTCCATTCAAATGTGTTTAGCCGGAAATGTCATTTTAATGTAAAGCTTGGATTGTGATGTGGTACAAGCTTTGATTATAGTTAAATCTATGACATGACTTTTCAACTTTTAGAAATTATAATGTTTAACCTGATTTTGATTAAATTTGACCCCCATCTGAAAAGGGGGCATTAGAATAGTCAAAATCAATTGGGGATTGGCTATGAGACAAGATGAATACATTTTAGCTTTTTTTTAAATTTTTTTTTACTTTTATTTAATTGCTACTTTTTCAATAGTAGCTTAAAGTAAGGCAAGCCATAGACATTCACCAAAATGTTCCACAGGGAAAACCAAGCAAAACAGACAGAACTATGGAATCGATGATCTTGATTTAAAGGTTTATTAAAAAGTCTTCACAAATAAAAGTGATGCAGGTCAGTTAGTCAATCCATATATTACACAGTAAGAATTTTGTGGTGTGGAACTGACACGGTCCATGTTTTAGTAATAAAAAATTATCACAATATTACATTACATTACATTACAGATTTCTATTCCGCTTGTGCCTTGCGGTTCTAAGCGGATTACAAATTAAGAGACTGTATAATTTCAGGAATATTACAGTACATAGAATCAGGAATGTATCAAGTTACAATTGATTAGTCTGGAAGTTTCCAGGAAGCATTTAGAGCACATAGTAGATAAATAGTAGGTTGTTGAAGTGAGTTGTACAATGTTTAGGTATAGTTATGGTGGTGGTGTTCGTGTGTGTATTTTCTAGTGCTATGTTGAGGTTAAGATGATGGAAAGTATTTTTTGAAGAGATGAGTTTTGATTTCTTTTCGGAATTCTTTTATGTCTATTGAATTGATCAGTAGATTGGAAATGGTAGTGTCATATGTATGGTATATGTATGGTATATGTATGGATATCACTCCAATATGGTAACGGGACAACAGCGCGCCGGACAAACACATGCCGACAAATGGGACCAGACAATTGAGCGCAAGACTTCAGCGCGCTGCACTAAAACCTTATTTTAAAGGGCTTTGACAGGGGAAAAGTTAAGTTTTCTGTATAATGTGAGGGGTTATACCCCACACACACACCCAACATGGCAGCACAAACAGTATTAAGTAAAGTGGGTGTGTGTGTGGGGTATAACCCCTCACATTATACAGAAAACTTAACTTTTCCCCTAAAAAATAGGAAAAAGTTAAATTTCCTCTATAATGGGGGATTACAACCCCCCTAAACCACCCCCAATGGCAGGTTTTAGTGTGGCGTGCTGAAGTTTTGCGCTCAATTGTCTGGTCCCATTTGCCGGCACGCATTTGTCCGACACGCTTATGACTATGAACCCTCCAATATACTCATTCACCCAAAAATTTCCTTAGGTCCTCTTTTACTAAGGTACGCTAACCTATTAGCATGTGCTAACCGATTTAGCGCCCGCTAAACGCTAATGCATGCATCTTAGTCTAAGGATGCATTAGCGTCTAGCGCATGCTAATTCAATTAGTGCACGCTAATCGGCCAGCGCACCTTAGTAAAAGAGGGGGTTAGTCTTTTGTATCATCACATTTCACGTTTGTTCCAATTTCTGGCATTTGGCTTTATCGCTTACACCACATCACAATCATCTCATCTAACTCACTTGTGTACTCACATTGTTGTATATTCCCACAGGACGCCAGAAGAAGGTTTTTATTACCGAAACACGTACTGTGCTGGGTTCACACCACATGGGGAGTGTGTGGGGCAGTGGTTATAGCTACAGCCTCAGCACCCTGGGGTTGTGGGTTTATTTCAATAATGTTTACAGTTAATATGTGTCAAACCTAGCCATTCAGTCTCATTTTTTAATAACAAGTTTGATTTAAATAAGATTTTTCAAGAATATGATGCTAGCATAGATGTTAGATATGCAGTATGCACCTCTCTCTATGTATTTATTTCTGTTTTAATTTTTTGAATGGATGTATCTTGTCCTTGCTTTTACTTATGACGTCTGCACAACAATTTATATAGAGTACAGTATGTACATTTATTTGTATATACCTTTATAATTTTAATTTTGATTTTTGATTTTAACAGCTTGGATGTATATGTTTAAATTCATTTCTTTCTTTTTTTCAGACATTTGAAGAAGGTACCCAAGGATGTTGAAACTGGGATCCTAGTTGGGACCTTAGTCTCCAGTTTTGTGACTTTGAGATTGAAATTTTCATTAATAAACAGTCCCCATTGGTTGAACTTTTGGACATCTCAATTGCCTTTTTTTTGGTTTGTTTGTCATATATTGAGGCAAGAACTTGTCATCCCTTTGTTTGGTTTTACAGCTCTAGCAGCAAAAGGAAGACATAGCATTGAAGTGTGGCGTACTGTTGTAGAAATTATTGTGACCATTTTCTTTAATGCTCAAATTCTCAGTTTAGGGGGCTGGTAGCTTAGAAGTTAATTGAAGGAGCCACAAAGCTGAACATTCACTGAGGCCAATTAATATCCCTTCTGTCAGCCATATTTAAATGACTAATACAAAATTTGGCTTATTATAGCTAAGCATTTTCCAAGATGGCTTTGATACACAGTTTTGGAGGACATGTTTCCAATATCCCAAAATATGTACCTGTGCCAGCTTCTAAACACTACGTGACTCACATTCCTGTTAATGTTGCTTAAAAAAAAGTAACTTGAAAGTGAAGTAATTGACAAATCACTAAAAACAATAGATCCCCTATTGAAAGAACTTATGCTGCCAACTTGGAAGTTATACTCTTAAACTAGACTCTTTCAAAAGTTACTAGGGCTAAACACCTACATTTAGACTCAAATGGGTCAATGTTCAGTTGGCAATGGTGAGTGTTTTGTTCGTTTGTTTTTTTTAAGCAGACCACTGACAGCTAAGATAGTTGCAAGTGTTTAAGGCTAGACCACGTACATGCATTGCCATTGGATATCTGAAAGTTATGCAGGCAAGACCAATACGCAGTGCCTTACACACATAGCTAGCAGGTAAAGTTAGAAGTGTCCTGCATAACAGTTTAGCTTGCAGGCCTACTGGTGCCTGCTTAACTTCTGAGCTCATCCTGTCTCTGCACCTGGACTTCCCTGGTTCTGTCTAAATAGTGCTGCCATCTTTGAGGCTGCAGTTTCATCAGCTCATAAAGTTTCATATGATATCTGTTG